>NC_091800.1:0-720000 GCF_041296235.1 Equus asinus
CATGACGGAACCCATTACCTTTTTTTTTTTTACCACCTGCTGGACACGCCAGAATCACCTGCCAAGAACACCGGAACCACCTGAACAGCTCGCCAGAAACACCTGCCGGACATGCCAAAATCACCTGCCGGCTACACCAGAACCTCTTGCCGGACACTCCGGAATCACCTGCCAGACATGATGCAACCAAATGTCAGACGTGCCAGAACCACGTGCCAGAGACACCGGATGCAACTGCCGAGCATGCCGGAACCTCCTGCTCAACTCGCTGTAACCACCTGCCGGGGACGCCAAAATCACCTGTCAGCTAGGCCAGAACCACGTGGCGGACTCTATGGAATCACCCGCCGGGCATGCCGGAACCAGCTCTCAGACGTGCCAGAAGCACGTGCCGGACACGCCGGAACCACCTACTAGAGAGACCGGAACCACCTGCCAGACCCGCCTGAACCACCTGCTGAGTACGCTGGAACAACCTGCTCTACTCGCTGGAGCCACCTGCTGGACACGCCAAAATCACCTGATGGCTACGCCAGCACCACTCGGCAGACAAGCCAGAATCACCTGCAGGGTATGCCGGAACCACCTCTCAGACGTGCCAGAACCCCTTGTCGGACACTCCGGAATCACCTGTCAGGCATGCCGGAACCACCTCTCGAACGTGCCAGAATGACGTGCCAGAGACACCGGATGCACCTGCCGAGCACGCCGGAACCTCCTCTTCGACTCGCCGGAACCACCAGCCAGAGACGCCAAAATCCCCTGCCAGGTAGGCCAGAATCACATGGCGGACGCTCCGGAATCTCCGCCGGGAAGGTAGGAACCACCTCTCAAACATACTGGAAGCACGTGCCGGACATGCCGGCACCACGTACTGGACAGACCAGAAACACCTGCCGGACCTGCCTGAACCACCTGCTGAGCACACCGGAACAACTTGCTCGACTCGCTGGAGCCACCTGCTGGACACCCCAAAATCACCAGCCAGCTATGCCAGAACCACTTGCCGTACACTCCGGAATCACCTGCTGCTTACACCAGAGCCACTTGGTGGACAATCCAGAATCACCTGCCGGACATGCCAGAACCACCTGTCACACATGCCGGAACCACGTGCCTGACACGCCGGAACCACCTCGCGGACAGACCGGAACCACCTACCAGACATGCCTGAACCACCTGCCGAGCATGCCGGAACCACCTGCCGGACACGCCAAAATCACCTGCGCGCTAGGCCAGAACCACTTGTAGGACTCTCCTGGAGCACCTGCCGGGCATGCGGGAACCACCTCTCAGACGTGCCAGAACCACGTGCGGCACATGACGGAACCCATTACCGGACAGACCGGAACCACCTGCTGGACACGCCAGAATCACCTGCCAAGAACACCGGAACCACCTGAACAGCTCGCCAGAAACACCTGCCGGACATGCCAAAATCACCTGCCGGCTACACCAGAACCTCTTGCCGGACACTCCGGAATCACCTGCCAGACATGATGCAACCAAATGTCAGACGTGCCAGAACCACGTGCCAGAGACACCGGATGCAACTGCCGAGCATGCCGGAACCTCCTGCTCAACTCGCTGTAACCACCTGCCGGGGACGCCAAAATCACCTGTCAGCTAGGCCAGAACCACGTGGCGGACTCTATGGAATCACCCGCCGGGCATGCCGGAACCAGCTCTCAGACGTGCCAGAAGCACGTGCCGGACACGCCGGAACCACCTACTAGAGAGACCGGAACCACCTGCCAGACCCGCCTGAACCACCTGCTGAGTACGCTGGAACAACCTGCTCTACTCGCTGGAGCCACCTGCTGGACACGCCAAAATCACCTGATGGCTACGCCAGCACCACTCGGCAGACAAGCCAGAATCACCTGCAGGGTATGCCGGAACCACCTCTCAGACGTGCCAGAACCCCTTGTCGGACACTCCGGAATCACCTGTCAGGCATGCCGGAACCACCTCTCGAACGTGCCAGAATGACGTGCCAGAGACACCGGATGCACCTGCCGAGCACGCCGGAACCTCCTGTTCGACTCGCCGGAACCACCAGCCAGAGACGCCAAAATCCCCTGCCAGGTAGGCCAGAATCACATGGCGGACGCTCCGGAATCTCCCGCCGGGAAGGTAGGAACCACCTCTCAAACATACTGGAAGCACGTGCCGGACATGCCGGCACCACGTACTGGACAGACCAGAAACACCTGCCGGACCTGCCTGAACCACCTGCTGAGCACACCGGAACAACTTGCTCGACTCGCTGGAGCCACCTGCTGGACACCCCAAAATCACCAGCCAGCTATGCCAGAACCACTTGCCGTACACTCCGGAATCACCTGCTGGTTACACCAGAGCCACTTGGTGGACAATCCAGAATCACCTGCCGGACATGCCAGAACCACCTGTCACACATGCCGGAACCACGTGCCTGACACGCCGGAACCACCTCGCGGACAGACCGGAACCACCTACCAGACATGCCTGAACCACCTGCCGAGCATGCCGGAACCACCTGCCGGACACGCCAAAATCACCTGCGGGCTAGGCCAGAACCACTTGTAGGACTCTCCTGGAGCACCTGCCGGGCATGCGGGAACCACCTCTCAGACGTGCCAGAACCACGTGCGGCACATGACGGAACCCATTACCGGACAGACCGGAACCACCTGCTGGACACGCCAGAATCACCTGCCAAGAACACCGGAACCACCTGAACAGCTCGCCAGAAACACCTGCCGGACATGCCAAAATCACCTGCCGGCTACACCAGAACCTCTTGCCGGACACTCCGGAATCACCTGCCAGACATGATGCAACCAAATGTCAGACGTGCCAGAACCACGTGCCAGAGACACCGGATGCAACTGCCGAGCATGCCGGAACCTCCTGCTCAACTCGCTGTAACCACCTGCCGGGGACGCCAAAATCACCTGTCAGCTAGGCCAGAACCACGTGGCGGACTCTATGGAATCACCCGCCGGGCATGCCGGAACCAGCTCTCAGACGTGCCAGAAGCACGTGCCGGACACGCCGGAACCACCTACTAGAGAGACCGGAACCACCTGCCAGACCCGCCTGAACCACCTGCTGAGTACGCTGGAACAACCTGCTCTACTCGCTGGAGCCACCTGCTGGACACGCCAAAATCACCTGATGGCTACGCCAGCACCACTCGGCAGACAAGCCAGAATCACCTGCAGGGTATGCCGGAACCACCTCTCAGACGTGCCAGAACCCCTTGTCGGACACTCCGGAATCACCTGTCAGGCATGCCGGAACCACCTCTCGAACGTGCCAGAATGACGTGCCAGAGACACCGGATGCACCTGCCGAGCACGCCGGAACCTCCTCTTCGACTCGCCGGAACCACCAGCCAGAGACGCCAAAATCCCCTGCCAGGTAGGCCAGAATCACATGGCGGACGCTCCGGAATCTCCCGCCGGGAAGGTAGGAACCACCTCTCAAACATACTGGAAGCACGTGCCGGACATGCCGGCACCACGTACTGGACAGACCAGAAACACCTGCCGGACCTGCCTGAACCACCTGCTGAGCACACCGGAACAACTTGCTCGACTCGCTGGAGCCACCTGCTGGACACCCCAAAATCACCAGCCAGCTATGCCAGAACCACTTGCCGTACACTCCGGAATCACCTGCTGCTTACACCAGAGCCACTTGGTGGACAATCCAGAATCACCTGCCGGACATGCCAGAACCACCTGTCACACATGCCGGAACCACGTGCCTGACACGCCGGAACCACCTCGCGGACAGACCGGAACCACCTACCAGACATGCCTGAACCACCTGCCGAGCATGCCGGAACCACCTGCCGGACACGCCAAAATCACCTGCGCGCTAGGCCAGAACCACTTGTAGGACTCTCCTGGAGCACCTGCCGGGCATGCGGGAACCACCTCTCAGACGTGCCAGAACCACGTGCGGCACATGACGGAACCCATTACCGGACAGACCGGAACCACCTGCTGGACACGCCAGAATCACCTGCCAAGAACACCGGAACCACCTGAACAGCTCGCCAGAAACACCTGCCGGACATGCCAAAATCACCTGCCGGCTACACCAGAACCTCTTGCCGGACACTCCGGAATCACCTGCCAGACATGATGCAACCAAATGTCAGACGTGCCAGAACCACGTGCCAGAGACACCGGATGCAACTGCCGAGCATGCCGGAACCTCCTGCTCAACTCGCTGTAACCACCTGCCGGGGACGCCAAAATCACCTGTCAGCTAGGCCAGAACCACGTGGCGGACTCTATGGAATCACCCGCCGGGCATGCCGGAACCAGCTCTCAGACGTGCCAGAAGCACGTGCCGGACACGCCGGAACCACCTACTAGAGAGACCGGAACCACCTGCCAGACCCGCCTGAACCACCTGCTGAGTACGCTGGAACAACCTGCTCTACTCGCTGGAGCCACCTGCTGGACACGCCAAAATCACCTGATGGCTACGCCAGCACCACTCGGCAGACAAGCCAGAATCACCTGCAGGGTATGCCGGAACCACCTCTCAGACGTGCCAGAACCCCTTGTCGGACACTCCGGAATCACCTGTCAGGCATGCCGGAACCACCTCTCGAACGTGCCAGAATGACGTGCCAGAGACACCGGATGCACCTGCCGAGCACGCCGGAACCTCCTCTTCGACTCGCCGGAACCACCAGCCAGAGACGCCAAAATCCCCTGCCAGGTAGGCCAGAATCACATGGCGGACGCTCCGGAATCTCCCGCCGGGAAGGTAGGAACCACCTCTCAAACATACTGGAAGCACGTGCCGGACATGCCGGCACCACGTACTGGACAGACCAGAAACACCTGCCGGACCTGCCTGAACCACCTGCTGAGCACACCGGAACAACTTGCTCGACTCGCTGGAGCCACCTGCTGGACACCCCAAAATCACCAGCCAGCTATGCCAGAACCACTTGCCGTACACTCCGGAATCACCTGCTGCTTACACCAGAGCCACTTGGTGGACAATCCAGAATCACCTGCCGGACATGCCAGAACCACCTGTCACACATGCCGGAACCACGTGCCTGACACGCCGGAACCACCTCGCGGACAGACCGGAACCACCTACCAGACATGCCTGAACCACCTGCCGAGCATGCCGGAACCACCTGCCGGACACGCCAAAATCACCTGCGGGCTAGGCCAGAACCACTTGTAGGACTCTCCTGGAGCACCTGCCGGGCATGCGGGAACCACCTCTCAGACGTGCCAGAACCACGTGCGGCACATGACGGAACCCATTACCGGACAGACCGGAACCACCTGCTGGACACGCCAGAATCACCTGCCAAGAACACCGGAACCACCTGAACAGCTCGCCAGAAACACCTGCCGGACATGCCAAAATCACCTGCCGGCTACACCAGAACCTCTTGCCGGACACTCCGGAATCACCTGCCAGACATGATGCAACCAAATGTCAGACGTGCCAGAACCACGTGCCAGAGACACCGGATGCAACTGCCGAGCATGCCGGAACCTCCTGCTCAACTCGCTGTAACCACCTGCCGGGGACGCCAAAATCACCTGTCAGCTAGGCCAGAACCACGTGGCGGACTCTATGGAATCACCCGCCGGGCATGCCGGAACCAGCTCTCAGACGTGCCAGAAGCACGTGCCGGACACGCCGGAACCACCTACTAGAGAGACCGGAACCACCTGCCAGACCCGCCTGAACCACCTGCTGAGTACGCTGGAACAACCTGCTCTACTCGCTGGAGCCACCTGCTGGACACGCCAAAATCACCTGATGGCTACGCCAGCACCACTCGGCAGACAAGCCAGAATCACCTGCAGGGTATGCCGGAACCACCTCTCAGACGTGCCAGAACCCCTTGTCGGACACTCCGGAATCACCTGTCAGGCATGCCGGAACCACCTCTCGAACGTGCCAGAATGACGTGCCAGAGACACCGGATGCACCTGCCGAGCACGCCGGAACCTCCTCTTCGACTCGCCGGAACCACCAGCCAGAGACGCCAAAATCCCCTGCCAGGTAGGCCAGAATCACATGGCGGACGCTCCGGAATCTCCCGCCGGGAAGGTAGGAACCACCTCTCAAACATACTGGAAGCACGTGCCGGACATGCCGGCACCACGTACTGGACAGACCAGAAACACCTGCCGGACCTGCCTGAACCACCTGCTGAGCACACCGGAACAACTTGCTCGACTCGCTGGAGCCACCTGCTGGACACCCCAAAATCACCAGCCAGCTATGCCAGAACCACTTGCCGTACACTCCGGAATCACCTGCTGCTTACACCAGAGCCACTTGGTGGACAATCCAGAATCACCTGCCGGACATGCCAGAACCACCTGTCACACATGCCGGAACCACGTGCCTGACACGCCGGAACCACCTCGCGGACAGACCGGAACCACCTACCAGACATGCCTGAACCACCTGCCGAGCATGCCGGAACCACCTGCCGGACACGCCAAAATCACCTGCGGGCTAGGCCAGAACCACTTGTAGGACTCTCCTGGAGCACCTGCCGGGCATGCGGGAACCACCTCTCAGACGTGCCAGAACCACGTGCGGCACATGACGGAACCCATTACCGGACAGACCGGAACCACCTGCTGGACACGCCAGAATCACCTGCCAAGAACACCGGAACCACCTGAACAGCTCGCCAGAAACACCTGCCGGACATGCCAAAATCACCTGCCGGCTACACCAGAACCTCTTGCCGGACACTCCGGAATCACCTGCCAGACATGATGCAACCAAATGTCAGACGTGCCAGAACCACGTGCCAGAGACACCGGATGCAACTGCCGAGCATGCCGGAACCTCCTGCTCAACTCGCTGTAACCACCTGCCGGGGACGCCAAAATCACCTGTCAGCTAGGCCAGAACCACGTGGCGGACTCTATGGAATCACCCGCCGGGCATGCCGGAACCAGCTCTCAGACGTGCCAGAAGCACGTGCCGGACACGCCGGAACCACCTACTAGAGAGACCGGAACCACCTGCCAGACCCGCCTGAACCACCTGCTGAGTACGCTGGAACAACCTGCTCTACTCGCTGGAGCCACCTGCTGGACACGCCAAAATCACCTGATGGCTACGCCAGCACCACTCGGCAGACAAGCCAGAATCACCTGCAGGGTATGCCGGAACCACCTCTCAGACGTGCCAGAACCCCTTGTCGGACACTCCGGAATCACCTGTCAGGCATGCCGGAACCACCTCTCGAACGTGCCAGAATGACGTGCCAGAGACACCGGATGCACCTGCCGAGCACGCCGGAACCTCCTCTTCGACTCGCCGGAACCACCAGCCAGAGACGCCAAAATCCCCTGCCAGGTAGGCCAGAATCACATGGCGGACGCTCCGGAATCTCCCGCCGGGAAGGTAGGAACCACCTCTCAAACATACTGGAAGCACGTGCCGGACATGCCGGCACCACGTACTGGACAGACCAGAAACACCTGCCGGACCTGCCTGAACCACCTGCTGAGCACACCGGAACAACTTGCTCGACTCGCTGGAGCCACCTGCTGGACACCCCAAAATCACCAGCCAGCTATGCCAGAACCACTTGCCGTACACTCCGGAATCACCTGCTGCTTACACCAGAGCCACTTGGTGGACAATCCAGAATCACCTGCCGGACATGCCAGAACCACCTGTCACACATGCCGGAACCACGTGCCTGACACGCCGGAACCACCTCGCGGACAGACCGGAACCACCTACCAGACATGCCTGAACCACCTGCCGAGCATGCCGGAACCACCTGCCGGACACGCCAAAATCACCTGCGCGCTAGGCCAGAACCACTTGTAGGACTCTCCTGGAGCACCTGCCGGGCATGCGGGAACCACCTCTCAGACGTGCCAGAACCACGTGCGGCACATGACGGAACCCATTACCGGACAGACCGGAACCACCTGCTGGACACGCCAGAATCACCTGCCAAGAACACCGGAACCACCTGAACAGCTCGCCAGAAACACCTGCCGGACATGCCAAAATCACCTGCCGGCTACACCAGAACCTCTTGCCGGACACTCCGGAATCACCTGCCAGACATGATGCAACCAAATGTCAGACGTGCCAGAACCACGTGCCAGAGACACCGGATGCAACTGCCGAGCATGCCGGAACCTCCTGCTCAACTCGCTGTAACCACCTGCCGGGGACGCCAAAATCACCTGTCAGCTAGGCCAGAACCACGTGGCGGACTCTATGGAATCACCCGCCGGGCATGCCGGAACCAGCTCTCAGACGTGCCAGAAGCACGTGCCGGACACGCCGGAACCACCTACTAGAGAGACCGGAACCACCTGCCAGACCCGCCTGAACCACCTGCTGAGTACGCTGGAACAACCTGCTCTACTCGCTGGAGCCACCTGCTGGACACGCCAAAATCACCTGATGGCTACGCCAGCACCACTCGGCAGACAAGCCAGAATCACCTGCAGGGTATGCCGGAACCACCTCTCAGACGTGCCAGAACCCCTTGTCGGACACTCCGGAATCACCTGTCAGGCATGCCGGAACCACCTCTCGAACGTGCCAGAATGACGTGCCAGAGACACCGGATGCACCTGCCGAGCACGCCGGAACCTCCTCTTCGACTCGCCGGAACCACCAGCCAGAGACGCCAAAATCCCCTGCCAGGTAGGCCAGAATCACATGGCGGACGCTCCGGAATCTCCCGCCGGGAAGGTAGGAACCACCTCTCAAACATACTGGAAGCACGTGCCGGACATGCCGGCACCACGTACTGGACAGACCAGAAACACCTGCCGGACCTGCCTGAACCACCTGCTGAGCACACCGGAACAACTTGCTCGACTCGCTGGAGCCACCTGCTGGACACCCCAAAATCACCAGCCAGCTATGCCAGAACCACTTGCCGTACACTCCGGAATCACCTGCTGCTTACACCAGAGCCACTTGGTGGACAATCCAGAATCACCTGCCGGACATGCCAGAACCACCTGTCACACATGCCGGAACCACGTGCCTGACACGCCGGAACCACCTCGCGGACAGACCGGAACCACCTACCAGACATGCCTGAACCACCTGCCGAGCATGCCGGAACCACCTGCCGGACACGCCAAAATCACCTGCGGGCTAGGCCAGAACCACTTGTAGGACTCTCCTGGAGCACCTGCCGGGCATGCGGGAACCACCTCTCAGACGTGCCAGAACCACGTGCGGCACATGACGGAACCCATTACCGGACAGACCGGAACCACCTGCTGGACACGCCAGAATCACCTGCCAAGAACACCGGAACCACCTGAACAGCTCGCCAGAAACACCTGCCGGACATGCCAAAATCACCTGCCGGCTACACCAGAACCTCTTGCCGGACACTCCGGAATCACCTGCCAGACATGATGCAACCAAATGTCAGACGTGCCAGAACCACGTGCCAGAGACACCGGATGCAACTGCCGAGCATGCCGGAACCTCCTGCTCAACTCGCTGTAACCACCTGCCGGGGACGCCAAAATCACCTGTCAGCTAGGCCAGAACCACGTGGCGGACTCTATGGAATCACCCGCCGGGCATGCCGGAACCAGCTCTCAGACGTGCCAGAAGCACGTGCCGGACACGCCGGAACCACCTACTAGAGAGACCGGAACCACCTGCCAGACCCGCCTGAACCACCTGCTGAGTACGCTGGAACAACCTGCTCTACTCGCTGGAGCCACCTGCTGGACACGCCAAAATCACCTGATGGCTACGCCAGCACCACTCGGCAGACAAGCCAGAATCACCTGCAGGGTATGCCGGAACCACCTCTCAGACGTGCCAGAACCCCTTGTCGGACACTCCGGAATCACCTGTCAGGCATGCCGGAACCACCTCTCGAACGTGCCAGAATGACGTGCCAGAGACACCGGATGCACCTGCCGAGCACGCCGGAACCTCCTCTTCGACTCGCCGGAACCACCAGCCAGAGACGCCAAAATCCCCTGCCAGGTAGGCCAGAATCACATGGCGGACGCTCCGGAATCTCCCGCCGGGAAGGTAGGAACCACCTCTCAAACATACTGGAAGCACGTGCCGGACATGCCGGCACCACGTACTGGACAGACCAGAAACACCTGCCGGACCTGCCTGAACCACCTGCTGAGCACACCGGAACAACTTGCTCGACTCGCTGGAGCCACCTGCTGGACACCCCAAAATCACCAGCCAGCTATGCCAGAACCACTTGCCGTACACTCCGGAATCACCTGCTGCTTACACCAGAGCCACTTGGTGGACAATCCAGAATCACCTGCCGGACATGCCAGAACCACCTGTCACACATGCCGGAACCACGTGCCTGACACGCCGGAACCACCTCGCGGACAGACCGGAACCACCTACCAGACATGCCTGAACCACCTGCCGAGCATGCCGGAACCACCTGCCGGACACGCCAAAATCACCTGCGCGCTAGGCCAGAACCACTTGTAGGACTCTCCTGGAGCACCTGCCGGGCATGCGGGAACCACCTCTCAGACGTGCCAGAACCACGTGCGGCACATGACGGAACCCATTACCGGACAGACCGGAACCACCTGCTGGACACGCCAGAATCACCTGCCAAGAACACCGGAACCACCTGAACAGCTCGCCAGAAACACCTGCCGGACATGCCAAAATCACCTGCCGGCTACACCAGAACCTCTTGCCGGACACTCCGGAATCACCTGCCAGACATGATGCAACCAAATGTCAGACGTGCCAGAACCACGTGCCAGAGACACCGGATGCAACTGCCGAGCATGCCGGAACCTCCTGCTCAACTCGCTGTAACCACCTGCCGGGGACGCCAAAATCACCTGTCAGCTAGGCCAGAACCACGTGGCGGACTCTATGGAATCACCCGCCGGGCATGCCGGAACCAGCTCTCAGACGTGCCAGAAGCACGTGCCGGACACGCCGGAACCACCTACTAGAGAGACCGGAACCACCTGCCAGACCCGCCTGAACCACCTGCTGAGTACGCTGGAACAACCTGCTCTACTCGCTGGAGCCACCTGCTGGACACGCCAAAATCACCTGATGGCTACGCCAGCACCACTCGGCAGACAAGCCAGAATCACCTGCAGGGTATGCCGGAACCACCTCTCAGACGTGCCAGAACCCCTTGTCGGACACTCCGGAATCACCTGTCAGGCATGCCGGAACCACCTCTCGAACGTGCCAGAATGACGTGCCAGAGACACCGGATGCACCTGCCGAGCACGCCGGAACCTCCTCTTCGACTCGCCGGAACCACCAGCCAGAGACGCCAAAATCCCCTGCCAGGTAGGCCAGAATCACATGGCGGACGCTCCGGAATCTCCCGCCGGGAAGGTAGGAACCACCTCTCAAACATACTGGAAGCACGTGCCGGACATGCCGGCACCACGTACTGGACAGACCAGAAACACCTGCCGGACCTGCCTGAACCACCTGCTGAGCACACCGGAACAACTTGCTCGACTCGCTGGAGCCACCTGCTGGACACCCCAAAATCACCAGCCAGCTATGCCAGAACCACTTGCCGTACACTCCGGAATCACCTGCTGCTTACACCAGAGCCACTTGGTGGACAATCCAGAATCACCTGCCGGACATGCCAGAACCACCTGTCACACATGCCGGAACCACGTGCCTGACACGCCGGAACCACCTCGCGGACAGACCGGAACCACCTACCAGACATGCCTGAACCACCTGCCGAGCATGCCGGAACCACCTGCCGGACACGCCAAAATCACCTGCGCGCTAGGCCAGAACCACTTGTAGGACTCTCCTGGAGCACCTGCCGGGCATGCGGGAACCACCTCTCAGACGTGCCAGAACCACGTGCGGCACATGACGGAACCCATTACCGGACAGACCGGAACCACCTGCTGGACACGCCAGAATCACCTGCCAAGAACACCGGAACCACCTGAACAGCTCGCCAGAAACACCTGCCGGACATGCCAAAATCACCTGCCGGCTACACCAGAACCTCTTGCCGGACACTCCGGAATCACCTGCCAGACATGATGCAACCAAATGTCAGACGTGCCAGAACCACGTGCCAGAGACACCGGATGCAACTGCCGAGCATGCCGGAACCTCCTGCTCAACTCGCTGTAACCACCTGCCGGGGACGCCAAAATCACCTGTCAGCTAGGCCAGAACCACGTGGCGGACTCTATGGAATCACCCGCCGGGCATGCCGGAACCAGCTCTCAGACGTGCCAGAAGCACGTGCCGGACACGCCGGAACCACCTACTAGAGAGACCGGAACCACCTGCCAGACCCGCCTGAACCACCTGCTGAGTACGCTGGAACAACCTGCTCTACTCGCTGGAGCCACCTGCTGGACACGCCAAAATCACCTGATGGCTACGCCAGCACCACTCGGCAGACAAGCCAGAATCACCTGCAGGGTATGCCGGAACCACCTCTCAGACGTGCCAGAACCCCTTGTCGGACACTCCGGAATCACCTGTCAGGCATGCCGGAACCACCTCTCGAACGTGCCAGAATGACGTGCCAGAGACACCGGATGCACCTGCCGAGCACGCCGGAACCTCCTCTTCGACTCGCCGGAACCACCAGCCAGAGACGCCAAAATCCCCTGCCAGGTAGGCCAGAATCACATGGCGGACGCTCCGGAATCTCCCGCCGGGAAGGTAGGAACCACCTCTCAAACATACTGGAAGCACGTGCCGGACATGCCGGCACCACGTACTGGACAGACCAGAAACACCTGCCGGACCTGCCTGAACCACCTGCTGAGCACACCGGCACAACTTGCTCGACTCGCTGGAGCCACCTGCTGGACACCCCAAAATCACCAGCCAGCTATGCCAGAACCACTTGCCGTACACTCCGGAATCACCTGCTGGTTACACCAGAGCCACTTGGTGGACAATCCAGAATCACCTGCCGGACATGCCAGAACCACCTGTCACACATGCCGGAACCACGTGCCTGACACGCCGGAACCACCTCGCGGACAGACCGGAACCACCTACCAGACATGCCTGAACCACCTGCCGAGCATGCCGGAACCACCTGCCGGACACGCCAAAATCACCTGCGCGCTAGGCCAGAACCACTTGTAGGACTCTCCTGGAGCACCTGCCGGGCATGCGGGAACCACCTCTCAGACGTGCCAGAACCACGTGCGGCACATGACGGAACCCATTACCGGACAGACCGGAACCACCTGCTGGACACGCCAGAATCACCTGCCAAGAACACCGGAACCACCTGAACAGCTCGCCAGAAACACCTGCCGGACATGCCAAAATCACCTGCCGGCTACACCAGAACCTCTTGCCGGACACTCCGGAATCACCTGCCAGACATGATGCAACCAAATGTCAGACGTGCCAGAACCACGTGCCAGAGACACCGGATGCAACTGCCGAGCATGCCGGAACCTCCTGCTCAACTCGCTGTAACCACCTGCCGGGGACGCCAAAATCACCTGTCAGCTAGGCCAGAACCACGTGGCGGACTCTATGGAATCACCCGCCGGGCATGCCGGAACCAGCTCTCAGACGTGCCAGAAGCACGTGCCGGACACGCCGGAACCACCTACTAGAGAGACCGGAACCACCTGCCAGACCCGCCTGAACCACCTGCTGAGTACGCTGGAACAACCTGCTCTACTCGCTGGAGCCACCTGCTGGACACGCCAAAATCACCTGATGGCTACGCCAGCACCACTCGGCAGACAAGCCAGAATCACCTGCAGGGTATGCCGGAACCACCTCTCAGACGTGCCAGAACCCCTTGTCGGACACTCCGGAATCACCTGTCAGGCATGCCGGAACCACCTCTCGAACGTGCCAGAATGACGTGCCAGAGACACCGGATGCACCTGCCGAGCACGCCGGAACCTCCTGTTCGACTCGCCGGAACCACCAGCCAGAGACGCCAAAATCCCCTGCCAGGTAGGCCAGAATCACATGGCGGACGCTCCGGAATCTCCCGCCGGGAAGGTAGGAACCACCTCTCAAACATACTGGAAGCACGTGCCGGACATGCCGGCACCACGTACTGGACAGACCAGAAACACCTGCCGGACCTGCCTGAACCACCTGCTGAGCACACCGGAACAACTTGCTCGACTCGCTGGAGCCACCTGCTGGACACCCCAAAATCACCAGCCAGCTATGCCAGAACCACTTGCCGTACACTCCGGAATCACCTGCTGCTTACACCAGAGCCACTTGGTGGACAATCCAGAATCACCTGCCGGACATGCCAGAACCACCTGTCACACATGCCGGAACCACGTGCCTGACACGCCGGAACCACCTCGCGGACAGACCGGAACCACCTACCAGACATGCCTGAACCACCTGCCGAGCATGCCGGAACCACCTGCCGGACACGCCAAAATCACCTGCGGGCTAGGCCAGAACCACTTGTAGGACTCTCCTGGAGCACCTGCCGGGCATGCGGGAACCACCTCTCAGACGTGCCAGAACCACGTGCGGCACATGACGGAACCCATTACCGGACAGACCGGAACCACCTGCTGGACACGCCAGAATCACCTGCCAAGAACACCGGAACCACCTGAACAGCTCGCCAGAAACACCTGCCGGACATGCCAAAATCACCTGCCGGCTACACCAGAACCTCTTGCCGGACACTCCGGAATCACCTGCCAGACATGATGCAACCAAATGTCAGACGTGCCAGAACCACGTGCCAGAGACACCGGATGCAACTGCCGAGCATGCCGGAACCTCCTGCTCAACTCGCTGTAACCACCTGCCGGGGACGCCAAAATCACCTGTCAGCTAGGCCAGAACCACGTGGCGGACTCTATGGAATCACCCGCCGGGCATGCCGGAACCAGCTCTCAGACGTGCCAGAAGCACGTGCCGGACACGCCGGAACCACCTACTAGAGAGACCGGAACCACCTGCCAGACCCGCCTGAACCACCTGCTGAGTACGCTGGAACAACCTGCTCTACTCGCTGGAGCCACCTGCTGGACACGCCAAAATCACCTGATGGCTACGCCAGCACCACTCGGCAGACAAGCCAGAATCACCTGCAGGGTATGCCGGAACCACCTCTCAGACGTGCCAGAACCCCTTGTCGGACACTCCGGAATCACCTGTCAGGCATGCCGGAACCACCTCTCGAACGTGCCAGAATGACGTGCCAGAGACACCGGATGCACCTGCCGAGCACGCCGGAACCTCCTGTTCGACTCGCCGGAACCACCAGCCAGAGACGCCAAAATCCCCTGCCAGGTAGGCCAGAATCACATGGCGGACGCTCCGGAATCTCCCGCCGGGAAGGTAGGAACCACCTCTCAAACATACTGGAAGCACGTGCCGGACATGCCGGCACCACGTACTGGACAGACCAGAAACACCTGCCGGACCTGCCTGAACCACCTGCTGAGCACACCGGAACAACTTGCTCGACTCGCTGGAGCCACCTGCTGGACACCCCAAAATCACCAGCCAGCTATGCCAGAACCACTTGCCGTACACTCCGGAATCACCTGCTGCTTACACCAGAGCCACTTGGTGGACAATCCAGAATCACCTGCCGGACATGCCAGAACCACCTGTCACACATGCCGGAACCACGTGCCTGACACGCCGGAACCACCTCGCGGACAGACCGGAACCACCTACCAGACATGCCTGAACCACCTGCCGAGCATGCCGGAACCACCTGCCGGACACGCCAAAATCACCTGCGGGCTAGGCCAGAACCACTTGTAGGACTCTCCTGGAGCACCTGCCGGGCATGCGGGAACCACCTCTCAGACGTGCCAGAACCACGTGCGGCACATGACGGAACCCATTACCGGACAGACCGGAACCACCTGCTGGACACGCCAGAATCACCTGCCAAGAACACCGGAACCACCTGAACAGCTCGCCAGAAACACCTGCCGGACATGCCAAAATCACCTGCCGGCTACACCAGAACCTCTTGCCGGACACTCCGGAATCACCTGCCAGACATGATGCAACCAAATGTCAGACGTGCCAGAACCACGTGCCAGAGACACCGGATGCAACTGCCGAGCATGCCGGAACCTCCTGCTCAACTCGCTGTAACCACCTGCCGGGGACGCCAAAATCACCTGTCAGCTAGGCCAGAACCACGTGGCGGACTCTATGGAATCACCCGCCGGGCATGCCGGAACCAGCTCTCAGACGTGCCAGAAGCACGTGCCGGACACGCCGGAACCACCTACTAGAGAGACCGGAACCACCTGCCAGACCCGCCTGAACCACCTGCTGAGTACGCTGGAACAACCTGCTCTACTCGCTGGAGCCACCTGCTGGACACGCCAAAATCACCTGATGGCTACGCCAGCACCACTCGGCAGACAAGCCAGAATCACCTGCAGGGTATGCCGGAACCACCTCTCAGACGTGCCAGAACCCCTTGTCGGACACTCCGGAATCACCTGTCAGGCATGCCGGAACCACCTCTCGAACGTGCCAGAATGACGTGCCAGAGACACCGGATGCACCTGCCGAGCACGCCGGAACCTCCTGTTCGACTCGCCGGAACCACCAGCCAGAGACGCCAAAATCCCCTGCCAGGTAGGCCAGAATCACATGGCGGACGCTCCGGAATCTCCCGCCGGGAAGGTAGGAACCACCTCTCAAACATACTGGAAGCACGTGCCGGACATGCCGGCACCACGTACTGGACAGACCAGAAACACCTGCCGGACCTGCCTGAACCACCTGCTGAGCACACCGGAACAACTTGCTCGACTCGCTGGAGCCACCTGCTGGACACCCCAAAATCACCAGCCAGCTATGCCAGAACCACTTGCCGTACACTCCGGAATCACCTGCTGCTTACACCAGAGCCACTTGGTGGACAATCCAGAATCACCTGCCGGACATGCCAGAACCACCTGTCACACATGCCGGAACCACGTGCCTGACACGCCGGAACCACCTCGCGGACAGACCGGAACCACCTACCAGACATGCCTGAACCACCTGCCGAGCATGCCGGAACCACCTGCCGGACACGCCAAAATCACCTGCGCGCTAGGCCAGAACCACTTGTAGGACTCTCCTGGAGCACCTGCCGGGCATGCGGGAACCACCTCTCAGACGTGCCAGAACCACGTGCGGCACATGACGGAACCCATTACCGGACAGACCGGAACCACCTGCTGGACACGCCAGAATCACCTGCCAAGAACACCGGAACCACCTGAACAGCTCGCCAGAAACACCTGCCGGACATGCCAAAATCACCTGCCGGCTACACCAGAACCTCTTGCCGGACACTCCGGAATCACCTGCCAGACATGATGCAACCAAATGTCAGACGTGCCAGAACCACGTGCCAGAGACACCGGATGCAACTGCCGAGCATGCCGGAACCTCCTGCTCAACTCGCTGTAACCACCTGCCGGGGACGCCAAAATCACCTGTCAGCTAGGCCAGAACCACGTGGCGGACTCTATGGAATCACCCGCCGGGCATGCCGGAACCAGCTCTCAGACGTGCCAGAAGCACGTGCCGGACACGCCGGAACCACCTACTAGAGAGACCGGAACCACCTGCCAGACCCGCCTGAACCACCTGCTGAGTACGCTGGAACAACCTGCTCTACTCGCTGGAGCCACCTGCTGGACACGCCAAAATCACCTGATGGCTACGCCAGCACCACTCGGCAGACAAGCCAGAATCACCTGCAGGGTATGCCGGAACCACCTCTCAGACGTGCCAGAACCCCTTGTCGGACACTCCGGAATCACCTGTCAGGCATGCCGGAATCACCTCTCGAACGTGCCAGAATGACGTGCCAGAGACACCGGATGCACCTGCCGAGCACGCCGGAACCTCCTCTTCGACTCGCCGGAACCACCAGCCAGAGACGCCAAAATCCCCTGCCAGGTAGGCCAGAATCACATGGCGGACGCTCCGGAATCTCCCGCCGGGAAGGTAGGAACCACCTCTCAAACATACTGGAAGCACGTGCCGGACATGCCGGCACCACGTACTGGACAGACCAGAAACACCTGCCGGACCTGCCTGAACCACCTGCTGAGCACACCGGAACAACTTGCTCGACTCGCTGGAGCCACCTGCTGGACACCCCAAAATCACCAGCCAGCTATGCCAGAACCACTTGCCGTACACTCCGGAATCACCTGCTGCTTACACCAGAGCCACTTGGTGGACAATCCAGAATCACCTGCCGGACATGCCAGAACCACCTGTCACACATGCCGGAACCACGTGCCTGACACGCCGGAACCACCTCGCGGACAGACCGGAACCACCTACCAGACATGCCTGAACCACCTGCCGAGCATGCCGGAACCACCTGCCGGACACGCCAAAATCACCTGCGGGCTAGGCCAGAACCACTTGTAGGACTCTCCTGGAGCACCTGCCGGGCATGCGGGAACCACCTCTCAGACGTGCCAGAACCACGTGCGGCACATGACGGAACCCATTACCGGACAGACCGGAACCACCTGCTGGACACGCCAGAATCACCTGCCAAGAACACCGGAACCACCTGAACAGCTCGCCAGAAACACCTGCCGGACATGCCAAAATCACCTGCCGGCTACACCAGAACCTCTTGCCGGACACTCCGGAATCACCTGCCAGACATGATGCAACCAAATGTCAGACGTGCCAGAACCACGTGCCAGAGACACCGGATGCAACTGCCGAGCATGCCGGAACCTCCTGCTCAACTCGCTGTAACCACCTGCCGGGGACGCCAAAATCACCTGTCAGCTAGGCCAGAACCACGTGGCGGACTCTATGGAATCACCCGCCGGGCATGCCGGAACCAGCTCTCAGACGTGCCAGAAGCACGTGCCGGACACGCCGGAACCACCTACTAGAGAGACCGGAACCACCTGCCAGACCCGCCTGAACCACCTGCTGAGTACGCTGGAACAACCTGCTCTACTCGCTGGAGCCACCTGCTGGACACGCCAAAATCACCTGATGGCTACGCCAGCACCACTCGGCAGACAAGCCAGAATCACCTGCAGGGTATGCCGGAACCACCTCTCAGACGTGCCAGAACCCCTTGTCGGACACTCCGGAATCACCTGTCAGGCATGCCGGAACCACCTCTCGAACGTGCCAGAATGACGTGCCAGAGACACCGGATGCACCTGCCGAGCACGCCGGAACCTCCTCTTCGACTCGCCGGAACCACCAGCCAGAGACGCCAAAATCCCCTGCCAGGTAGGCCAGAATCACATGGCGGACGCTCCGGAATCTCCCGCCGGGAAGGTAGGAACCACCTCTCAAACATACTGGAAGCACGTGCCGGACATGCCGGCACCACGTACTGGACAGACCAGAAACACCTGCCGGACCTGCCTGAACCACCTGCTGAGCACACCGGAACAACTTGCTCGACTCGCTGGAGCCACCTGCTGGACACCCCAAAATCACCAGCCAGCTATGCCAGAACCACTTGCCGTACACTCCGGAATCACCTGCTGCTTACACCAGAGCCACTTGGTGGACAATCCAGAATCACCTGCCGGACATGCCAGAACCACCTGTCACACATGCCGGAACCACGTGCCTGACACGCCGGAACCACCTCGCGGACAGACCGGAACCACCTACCAGACATGCCTGAACCACCTGCCGAGCATGCCGGAACCACCTGCCGGACACGCCAAAATCACCTGCGCGCTAGGCCAGAACCACTTGTAGGACTCTCCTGGAGCACCTGCCGGGCATGCGGGAACCACCTCTCAGACGTGCCAGAACCACGTGCGGCACATGACGGAACCCATTACCGGACAGACCGGAACCACCTGCTGGACACGCCAGAATCACCTGCCAAGAACACCGGAACCACCTGAACAGCTCGCCAGAAACACCTGCCGGACATGCCAAAATCACCTGCCGGCTACACCAGAACCTCTTGCCGGACACTCCGGAATCACCTGCCAGACATGATGCAACCAAATGTCAGACGTGCCAGAACCACGTGCCAGAGACACCGGATGCAACTGCCGAGCATGCCGGAACCTCCTGCTCAACTCGCTGTAACCACCTGCCGGGGACGCCAAAATCACCTGTCAGCTAGGCCAGAACCACGTGGCGGACTCTATGGAATCACCCGCCGGGCATGCCGGAACCAGCTCTCAGACGTGCCAGAAGCACGTGCCGGACACGCCGGAACCACCTACTAGAGAGACCGGAACCACCTGCCAGACCCGCCTGAACCACCTGCTGAGTACGCTGGAACAACCTGCTCTACTCGCTGGAGCCACCTGCTGGACACGCCAAAATCACCTGATGGCTACGCCAGCACCACTCGGCAGACAAGCCAGAATCACCTGCAGGGTATGCCGGAACCACCTCTCAGACGTGCCAGAACCCCTTGTCGGACACTCCGGAATCACCTGTCAGGCATGCCGGAACCACCTCTCGAACGTGCCAGAATGACGTGCCAGAGACACCGGATGCACCTGCCGAGCACGCCGGAACCTCCTCTTCGACTCGCCGGAACCACCAGCCAGAGACGCCAAAATCCCCTGCCAGGTAGGCCAGAATCACATGGCGGACGCTCCGGAATCTCCCGCCGGGAAGGTAGGAACCACCTCTCAAACATACTGGAAGCACGTGCCGGACATGCCGGCACCACGTACTGGACAGACCAGAAACACCTGCCGGACCTGCCTGAACCACCTGCTGAGCACACCGGAACAACTTGCTCGACTCGCTGGAGCCACCTGCTGGACACCCCAAAATCACCAGCCAGCTATGCCAGAACCACTTGCCGTACACTCCGGAATCACCTGCTGCTTACACCAGAGCCACTTGGTGGACAATCCAGAATCACCTGCCGGACATGCCAGAACCACCTGTCACACATGCCGGAACCACGTGCCTGACACGCCGGAACCACCTCGCGGACAGACCGGAACCACCTACCAGACATGCCTGAACCACCTGCCGAGCATGCCGGAACCACCTGCCGGACACGCCAAAATCACCTGCGCGCTAGGCCAGAACCACTTGTAGGACTCTCCTGGAGCACCTGCCGGGCATGCGGGAACCACCTCTCAGACGTGCCAGAACCACGTGCGGCACATGACGGAACCCATTACCGGACAGACCGGAACCACCTGCTGGACACGCCAGAATCACCTGCCAAGAACACCGGAACCACCTGAACAGCTCGCCAGAAACACCTGCCGGACAAGCCAAAATCACCTGCCGGCTACACCAGAACCTCTTGCCGGACACTCCGGAATCACCTGCCAGACATGATGCAACCAAATGTCAGACGTGCCAGAACCACGTGCCAGAGACACCGGATGCAACTGCCGAGCATGCCGGAACCTCCTGCTCAACTCGCTGTAACCACCTGCCGGGGACGCCAAAATCACCTGTCAGCTAGGCCAGAACCACGTGGCGGACTCTATGGAATCACCCGCCGGGCATGCCGGAACCAGCTCTCAGACGTGCCAGAAGCACGTGCCGGACACGCCGGAACCACCTACTAGAGAGACCGGAACCACCTGCCAGACCCGCCTGAACCACCTGCTGAGTACGCTGGAACAACCTGCTCTACTCGCTGGAGCCACCTGCTGGACACGCCAAAATCACCTGATGGCTACGCCAGCACCACTCGGCAGACAAGCCAGAATCACCTGCAGGGTATGCCGGAACCACCTCTCAGACGTGCCAGAACCCCTTGTCGGACACTCCGGAATCACCTGTCAGGCATGCCGGAACCACCTCTCGAACGTGCCAGAATGACGTGCCAGAGACACCGGATGCACCTGCCGAGCACGCCGGAACCTCCTCTTCGACTCGCCGGAACCACCAGCCAGAGACGCCAAAATCCCCTGCCAGGTAGGCCAGAATCACATGGCGGACGCTCCGGAATCTCCCGCCGGGAAGGTAGGAACCACCTCTCAAACATACTGGAAGCACGTGCCGGACATGCCGGCACCACGTACTGGACAGACCAGAAACACCTGCCGGACCTGCCTGAACCACCTGCTGAGCACACCGGAACAACTTGCTCGACTCGCTGGAGCCACCTGCTGGACACCCCAAAATCACCAGCCAGCTATGCCAGAACCACTTGCCGTACACTCCGGAATCACCTGCTGCTTACACCAGAGCCACTTGGTGGACAATCCAGAATCACCTGCCGGACATGCCAGAACCACCTGTCACACATGCCGGAACCACGTGCCTGACACGCCGGAACCACCTCGCGGACAGACCGGAACCACCTACCAGACATGCCTGAACCACCTGCCGAGCATGCCGGAACCACCTGCCGGACACGCCAAAATCACCTGCGCGCTAGGCCAGAACCACTTGTAGGACTCTCCTGGAGCACCTGCCGGGCATGCGGGAACCACCTCTCAGACGTGCCAGAACCACGTGCGGCACATGACGGAACCCATTACCGGACAGACCGGAACCACCTGCTGGACACGCCAGAATCACCTGCCAAGAACACCGGAACCACCTGAACAGCTCGCCAGAAACACCTGCCGGACAAGCCAAAATCACCTGCCGGCTACACCAGAACCTCTTGCCGGACACTCCGGAATCACCTGCCAGACATGATGCAACCAAATGTCAGACGTGCCAGAACCACGTGCCAGAGACACCGGATGCAACTGCCGAGCATGCCGGAACCTCCTGCTCAACTCGCTGTAACCACCTGCCGGGGACGCCAAAATCACCTGTCAGCTAGGCCAGAACCACGTGGCGGACTCTATGGAATCACCCGCCGGGCATGCCGGAACCAGCTCTCAGACGTGCCAGAAGCACGTGCCGGACACGCCGGAACCACCTACTAGAGAGACCGGAACCACCTGCCAGACCCGCCTGAACCACCTGCTGAGTACGCTGGAACAACCTGCTCTACTCGCTGGAGCCACCTGCTGGACACGCCAAAATCACCTGATGGCTACGCCAGCACCACTCGGCAGACAAGCCAGAATCACCTGCAGGGTATGCCGGAACCACCTCTCAGACGTGCCAGAACCCCTTGTCGGACACTCCGGAATCACCTGTCAGGCATGCCGGAACCACCTCTCGAACGTGCCAGAATGACGTGCCAGAGACACCGGATGCACCTGCCGAGCACGCCGGAACCTCCTCTTCGACTCGCCGGAACCACCAGCCAGAGACGCCAAAATCCCCTGCCAGGTAGGCCAGAATCACATGGCGGACGCTCCGGAATCTCCCGCCGGGAAGGTAGGAACCACCTCTCAAACATACTGGAAGCACGTGCCGGACATGCCGGCACCACGTACTGGACAGACCAGAAACACCTGCCGGACCTGCCTGAACCACCTGCTGAGCACACCGGAACAACTTGCTCGACTCGCTGGAGCCACCTGCTGGACACCCCAAAATCACCAGCCAGCTATGCCAGAACCACTTGCCGTACACTCCGGAATCACCTGCTGCTTACACCAGAGCCACTTGGTGGACAATCCAGAATCACCTGCCGGACATGCCAGAACCACCTGTCACACATGCCGGAACCACGTGCCTGACACGCCGGAACCACCTCGCGGACAGACCGGAACCACCTACCAGACATGCCTGAACCACCTGCCGAGCATGCCGGAACCACCTGCCGGACACGCCAAAATCACCTGCGCGCTAGGCCAGAACCACTTGTAGGACTCTCCTGGAGCACCTGCCGGGCATGCGGGAACCACCTCTCAGACGTGCCAGAACCACGTGCGGCACATGACGGAACCCATTACCGGACAGACCGGAACCACCTGCTGGACACGCCAGAATCACCTGCCAAGAACACCGGAACCACCTGAACAGCTCGCCAGAAACACCTGCCGGACATGCCAAAATCACCTGCCGGCTACACCAGAACCTCTTGCCGGACACTCCGGAATCACCTGCCAGACATGATGCAACCAAATGTCAGACGTGCCAGAACCACGTGCCAGAGACACCGGATGCAACTGCCGAGCATGCCGGAACCTCCTGCTCAACTCGCTGTAACCACCTGCCGGGGACGCCAAAATCACCTGTCAGCTAGGCCAGAACCACGTGGCGGACTCTATGGAATCACCCGCCGGGCATGCCGGAACCAGCTCTCAGACGTGCCAGAAGCACGTGCCGGACACGCCGGAACCACCTACTAGAGAGACCGGAACCACCTGCCAGACCCGCCTGAACCACCTGCTGAGTACGCTGGAACAACCTGCTCTACTCGCTGGAGCCACCTGCTGGACACGCCAAAATCACCTGATGGCTACGCCAGCACCACTCGGCAGACAAGCCAGAATCACCTGCAGGGTATGCCGGAACCACCTCTCAGACGTGCCAGAACCCCTTGTCGGACACTCCGGAATCACCTGTCAGGCATGCCGGAACCACCTCTCGAACGTGCCAGAATGACGTGCCAGAGACACCGGATGCACCTGCCGAGCACGCCGGAACCTCCTGTTCGACTCGCCGGAACCACCAGCCAGAGACGCCAAAATCCCCTGCCAGGTAGGCCAGAATCACATGGCGGACGCTCCGGAATCTCCCGCCGGGAAGGTAGGAACCACCTCTCAAACATACTGGAAGCACGTGCCGGACATGCCGGCACCACGTACTGGACAGACCAGAAACACCTGCCGGACCTGCCTGAACCACCTGCTGAGCACACCGGAACAACTTGCTCGACTCGCTGGAGCCACCTGCTGGACACCCCAAAATCACCAGCCAGCTATGCCAGAACCACTTGCCGTACACTCCGGAATCACCTGCTGGTTACACCAGAGCCACTTGGTGGACAATCCAGAATCACCTGCCGGACATGCCAGAACCACCTGTCACACATGCCGGAACCACGTGCCTGACACGCCGGAACCACCTCGCGGACAGACCGGAACCACCTACCAGACATGCCTGAACCACCTGCCGAGCATGCCGGAACCACCTGCCGGACACGCCAAAATCACCTGCGCGCTAGGCCAGAACCACTTGTAGGACTCTCCTGGAGCACCTGCCGGGCATGCGGGAACCACCTCTCAGACGTGCCAGAACCACGTGCGGCACATGACGGAACCCATTACCGGACAGACCGGAACCACCTGCTGGACACGCCAGAATCACCTGCCAAGAACACCGGAACCACCTGAACAGCTCGCCAGAAACACCTGCCGGACATGCCAAAATCACCTGCCGGCTACACCAGAACCTCTTGCCGGACACTCCGGAATCACCTGCCAGACATGATGCAACCAAATGTCAGACGTGCCAGAACCACGTGCCAGAGACACCGGATGCAACTGCCGAGCATGCCGGAACCTCCTGCTCAACTCGCTGTAACCACCTGCCGGGGACGCCAAAATCACCTGTCAGCTAGGCCAGAACCACGTGGCGGACTCTATGGAATCACCCGCCGGGCATGCCGGAACCAGCTCTCAGACGTGCCAGAAGCACGTGCCGGACACGCCGGAACCACCTACTAGAGAGACCGGAACCACCTGCCAGACCCGCCTGAACCACCTGCTGAGTACGCTGGAACAACCTGCTCTACTCGCTGGAGCCACCTGCTGGACACGCCAAAATCACCTGATGGCTACGCCAGCACCACTCGGCAGACAAGCCAGAATCACCTGCAGGGTATGCCGGAACCACCTCTCAGACGTGCCAGAACCCCTTGTCGGACACTCCGGAATCACCTGTCAGGCATGCCGGAACCACCTCTCGAACGTGCCAGAATGACGTGCCAGAGACACCGGATGCACCTGCCGAGCACGCCGGAACCTCCTCTTCGACTCGCCGGAACCACCAGCCAGAGACGCCAAAATCCCCTGCCAGGTAGGCCAGAATCACATGGCGGACGCTCCGGAATCTCCCGCCGGGAAGGTAGGAACCACCTCTCAAACATACTGGAAGCACGTGCCGGACATGCCGGCACCACGTACTGGACAGACCAGAAACACCTGCCGGACCTGCCTGAACCACCTGCTGAGCACACCGGAACAACTTGCTCGACTCGCTGGAGCCACCTGCTGGACACCCCAAAATCACCAGCCAGCTATGCCAGAACCACTTGCCGTACACTCCGGAATCACCTGCTGGTTACACCAGAGCCACTTGGTGGACAATCCAGAATCACCTGCCGGACATGCCAGAACCACCTGTCACACATGCCGGAACCACGTGCCTGACACGCCGGAACCACCTCGCGGACAGACCGGAACCACCTACCAGACATGCCTGAACCACCTGCCGAGCATGCCGGAACCACCTGCCGGACACGCCAAAATCACCTGCGCGCTAGGCCAGAACCACTTGTAGGACTCTCCTGGAGCACCTGCCGGGCATGCGGGAACCACCTCTCAGACGTGCCAGAACCACGTGCGGCACATGACGGAACCCATTACCGGACAGACCGGAACCACCTGCTGGACACGCCAGAATCACCTGCCAAGAACGCCGGAACCACCTGAACAGCTCGCCAGAAACACCTGCCGGACAAGCCAAAATCACCTGCCGGCTACTCCAGAACCTCTTGCCGGACACTCCGGAATCACCTGCCAGACATGATGCAACCAAATGTCAGACGTGCCAGAACCACGTGCCAGAGACACCGGATGCAACTGCCGAGCATGCCGGAACCTCCTGCTCAACTCGCTGTAACCACCTGCCGGGGACGCCAAAATCACCTGTCAGCTAGGCCAGAACCACGTGGCGGACTCTATGGAATCACCCGCCGGGCATGCCGGAACCAGCTCTCAGACGTGCCAGAAGCACGTGCCGGACACGCCGGAACCACCTACTAGAGAGACCGGAACCACCTGCCAGACCCGCCTGAACCACCTGCTGAGTACGCTGGAACAACCTGCTCTACTCGCTGGAGCCACCTGCTGGACACGCCAAAATCACCTGATGGCTACGCCAGCACCACTCGGCAGACAAGCCAGAATCACCTGCAGGGTATGCCGGAACCACCTCTCAGACGTGCCAGAACCCCTTGTCGGACACTCCGGAATCACCTGTCAGGCATGCCGGAACCACCTCTCGAACGTGCCAGAATGACGTGCCAGAGACACCGGATGCACCTGCCGAGCACGCCGGAACCTCCTCTTCGACTCGCCGGAACCACCAGCCAGAGACGCCAAAATCCCCTGCCAGGTAGGCCAGAATCACATGGCGGACGCTCCGGAATCTCCCGCCGGGAAGGTAGGAACCACCTCTCAAACATACTGGAAGCACGTGCCGGACATGCCGGCACCACGTACTGGACAGACCAGAAACACCTGCCGGACCTGCCTGAACCACCTGCTGAGCACACCGGAACAACTTGCTCGACTCGCTGGAGCCACCTGCTGGACACCCCAAAATCACCAGCCAGCTATGCCAGAACCACTTGCCGTACACTCCGGAATCACCTGCTGGTTACACCAGAGCCACTTGGTGGACAATCCAGAATCACCTGCCGGACATGCCAGAACCACCTGTCACACATGCCGGAACCACGTGCCTGACACGCCGGAACCACCTCGCGGACAGACCGGAACCACCTACCAGACATGCCTGAACCACCTGCCGAGCATGCCGGAACCACCTGCCGGACACGCCAAAATCACCTGCGCGCTAGGCCAGAACCACTTGTAGGACTCTCCTGGAGCACCTGCCGGGCATGCGGGAACCACCTCTCAGACGTGCCAGAACCACGTGCGGCACATGACGGAACCCATTACCGGACAGACCGGAACCACCTGCTGGACACGCCAGAATCACCTGCCAAGAACACCGGAACCACCTGAACAGCTCGCCAGAAACACCTGCCGGACATGCCAAAATCACCTGCCGGCTACTCCAGAACCTCTTGCCGGACACTCCGGAATCACCTGCCAGACATGATGCAACCAAATGTCAGACGTGCCAGAACCACGTGCCAGAGACACCGGATGCAACTGCCGAGCATGCCGGAACCTCCTGCTCAACTCGCTGTAACCACCTGCCGGGGACGCCAAAATCACCTGTCAGCTAGGCCAGAACCACGTGGCGGACTCTATGGAATCACCCGCCGGGCATGCCGGAACCAGCTCTCAGACGTGCCAGAAGCACGTGCCGGACACGCCGGAACCACCTACTAGAGAGACCGGAACCACCTGCCAGACCCGCCTGAACCACCTGCTGAGTACGCTGGAACAACCTGCTCTACTCGCTGGAGCCACCTGCTGGACACGCCAAAATCACCTGATGGCTACGCCAGCACCACTCGGCAGACAAGCCAGAATCACCTGCAGGGTATGCCGGAACCACCTCTCAGACGTGCCAGAACCCCTTGTCGGACACTCCGGAATCACCTGTCAGGCATGCCGGAACCACCTCTCGAACGTGCCAGAATGACGTGCCAGAGACACCGGATGCACCTGCCGAGCACGCCGGAACCTCCTCTTCGACTCGCCGGAACCACCAGCCAGAGACGCCAAAATCCCCTGCCAGGTAGGCCAGAATCACATGGCGGACGCTCCGGAATCTCCCGCCGGGAAGGTAGGAACCACCTCTCAAACATACTGGAAGCACGTGCCGGACATGCCGGCACCACGTACTGGACAGACCAGAAACACCTGCCGGACCTGCCTGAACCACCTGCTGAGCACACCGGCACAACTTGCTCGACTCGCTGGAGCCACCTGCTGGACACCCCAAAATCACCAGCCAGCTATGCCAGAACCACTTGCCGTACACTCCGGAATCACCTGCTGGTTACACCAGAGCCACTTGGTGGACAATCCAGAATCACCTGCCGGACATGCCAGAACCACCTGTCACACATGCCGGAACCACGTGCCTGACACGCCGGAACCACCTCACGGACAGACCGGAACCACCTACCAGACATGCCTGAACCACCTGCCGAGCATGCCGGAACCACCTGCCGGACACGCCAAAATCACCTGCGCGCTAGGCCAGAACCACTTGTAGGACTCTCCTGGAGCACCTGCCGGGCATGCGGGAACCACCTCTCAGACGTGCCAGAACCACGTGCGGCACATGACGGAACCCATTACCGGACAGACCGGAACCACCTGCTGGACACGCCAGAATCACCTGCCAAGAACACCGGAACCACCTGAACAGCTCGCCAGAAACACCTGCCGGACATGCCAAAATCACCTGCCGGCTACACCAGAACCTCTTGCCGGACACTCCGGAATCACCTGCCAGACATGATGCAACCAAATGTCAGACGTGCCAGAACCACGTGCCAGAGACACCGGATGCAACTGCCGAGCATGCCGGAACCTCCTGCTCAACTCGCTGTAACCACCTGCCGGGGACGCCAAAATCACCTGTCAGCTAGGCCAGAACCACGTGGCGGACTCTATGGAATCACCCGCCGGGCATGCCGGAACCAGCTCTCAGACGTGCCAGAAGCACGTGCCGGACACGCCGGAACCACCTACTAGAGAGACCGGAACCACCTGCCAGACCCGCCTGAACCACCTGCTGAGTACGCTGGAACAACCTGCTCTACTCGCTGGAGCCACCTGCTGGACACGCCAAAATCACCTGATGGCTACGCCAGCACCACTCGGCAGACAAGCCAGAATCACCTGCAGGGTATGCCGGAACCACCTCTCAGACGTGCCAGAACCCCTTGTCGGACACTCCGGAATCACCTGTCAGGCATGCCGGAACCACCTCTCGAACGTGCCAGAATGACGTGCCAGAGACACCGGATGCACCTGCCGAGCACGCCGGAACCTCCTCTTCGACTCGCCGGAACCACCAGCCAGAGACGCCAAAATCCCCTGCCAGGTAGGCCAGAATCACATGGCGGACGCTCCGGAATCTCCCGCCGGGAAGGTAGGAACCACCTCTCAAACATACTGGAAGCACGTGCCGGACATGCCGGCACCACGTACTGGACAGACCAGAAACACCTGCCGGACCTGCCTGAACCACCTGCTGAGCACACCGGAACAACTTGCTCGACTCGCTGGAGCCACCTGCTGGACACCCCAAAATCACCAGCCAGCTATGCCAGAACCACTTGCCGTACACTCCGGAATCACCTGCTGGTTACACCAGAGCCACTTGGTGGACAATCCAGAATCACCTGCCGGACATGCCAGAACCACCTGTCACACATGCCGGAACCACGTGCCTGACACGCCGGAACCACCTCGCGGACAGACCGGAACCACCTACCAGACATGCCTGAACCACCTGCCGAGCATGCCGGAACCACCTGCCGGACACGCCAAAATCACCTGCGCGCTAGGCCAGAACCACTTGTAGGACTCTCCTGGAGCACCTGCCGGGCATGCGGGAACCACCTCTCAGACGTGCCAGAACCACGTGCGGCACATGACGGAACCCATTACCGGACAGACCGGAACCACCTGCTGGACACGCCAGAATCACCTGCCAAGAACACCGGAACCACCTGAACAGCTCGCCAGAAACACCTGCCGGACATGCCAAAATCACCTGCCGGCTACACCAGAACCTCTTGCCGGACACTCCGGAATCACCTGCCAGACATGATGCAACCAAATGTCAGACGTGCCAGAACCACGTGCCAGAGACACCGGATGCAACTGCCGAGCATGCCGGAACCTCCTGCTCAACTCGCTGTAACCACCTGCCGGGGACGCCAAAATCACCTGTCAGCTAGGCCAGAACCACGTGGCGGACTCTATGGAATCACCCGCCGGGCATGCCGGAACCAGCTCTCAGACGTGCCAGAAGCACGTGCCGGACACGCCGGAACCACCTACTAGAGAGACCGGAACCACCTGCCAGACCCGCCTGAACCACCTGCTGAGTACGCTGGAACAACCTGCTCTACTCGCTGGAGCCACCTGCTGGACACGCCAAAATCACCTGATGGCTACGCCAGCACCACTCGGCAGACAAGCCAGAATCACCTGCAGGGTATGCCGGAACCACCTCTCAGACGTGCCAGAACCCCTTGTCGGACACTCCGGAATCACCTGTCAGGCATGCCGGAACCACCTCTCGAACGTGCCAGAATGACGTGCCAGAGACACCGGATGCACCTGCCGAGCACGCCGGAACCTCCTCTTCGACTCGCCGGAACCACCAGCCAGAGACGCCAAAATCCCCTGCCAGGTAGGCCAGAATCACATGGCGGACGCTCCGGAATCTCCCGCCGGGAAGGTAGGAACCACCTCTCAAACATACTGGAAGCACGTGCCGGACATGCCGGCACCACGTACTGGACAGACCAGAAACACCTGCCGGACCTGCCTGAACCACCTGCTGAGCACACCGGCACAACTTGCTCGACTCGCTGGAGCCACCTGCTGGACACCCCAAAATCACCAGCCAGCTATGCCAGAACCACTTGCCGTACACTCCGGAATCACCTGCTGGTTACACCAGAGCCACTTGGTGGACAATCCAGAATCACCTGCCGGACATGCCAGAACCACCTGTCACACATGCCGGAACCACGTGCCTGACACGCCGGAACCACCTCGCGGACAGACCGGAACCACCTACCAGACATGCCTGAACCACCTGCCGAGCATGCCGGAACCACCTGCCGGACACGCCAAAATCACCTGCGCGCTAGGCCAGAACCACTTGTAGGACTCTCCTGGAGCACCTGCCGGGCATGCGGGAACCACCTCTCAGACGTGCCAGAACCACGTGCGGCACATGACGGAACCCATTACCGGACAGACCGGAACCACCTGCTGGACACGCCAGAATCACCTGCCAAGAACACCGGAACCACCTGAACAGCTCGCCAGAAACACCTGCCGGACATGCCAAAATCACCTGCCGGCTACACCAGAACCTCTTGCCGGACACTCCGGAATCACCTGCCAGACATGATGCAACCAAATGTCAGACGTGCCAGAACCACGTGCCAGAGACACCGGATGCAACTGCCGAGCATGCCGGAACCTCCTGCTCAACTCGCTGTAACCACCTGCCGGGGACGCCAAAATCACCTGTCAGCTAGGCCAGAACCACGTGGCGGACTCTATGGAATCACCCGCCGGGCATGCCGGAACCAGCTCTCAGACGTGCCAGAAGCACGTGCCGGACACGCCGGAACCACCTACTAGAGAGACCGGAACCACCTGCCAGACCCGCCTGAACCACCTGCTGAGTACGCTGGAACAACCTGCTCTACTCGCTGGAGCCACCTGCTGGACACGCCAAAATCACCTGATGGCTACGCCAGCACCACTCGGCAGACAAGCCAGAATCACCTGCAGGGTATGCCGGAACCACCTCTCAGACGTGCCAGAACCCCTTGTCGGACACTCCGGAATCACCTGTCAGGCATGCCGGAACCACCTCTCGAACGTGCCAGAATGACGTGCCAGAGACACCGGATGCACCTGCCGAGCACGCCGGAACCTCCTCTTCGACTCGCCGGAACCACCAGCCAGAGACGCCAAAATCCCCTGCCAGGTAGGCCAGAATCACATGGCGGACGCTCCGGAATCTCCCGCCGGGAAGGTAGGAACCACCTCTCAAACATACTGGAAGCACGTGCCGGACATGCCGGCACCACGTACTGGACAGACCAGAAACACCTGCCGGACCTGCCTGAACCACCTGCTGAGCACACCGGAACAACTTGCTCGACTCGCTGGAGCCACCTGCTGGACACCCCAAAATCACCAGCCAGCTATGCCAGAACCACTTGCCGTACACTCCGGAATCACCTGCTGGTTACACCAGAGCCACTTGGTGGACAATCCAGAATCACCTGCCGGACATGCCAGAACCACCTGTCACACATGCCGGAACCACGTGCCTGACACGCCGGAACCACCTCGCGGACAGACCGGAACCACCTACCAGACATGCCTGAACCACCTGCCGAGCATGCCGGAACCACCTGCCGGACACGCCAAAATCACCTGCGCGCTAGGCCAGAACCACTTGTAGGACTCTCCTGGAGCACCTGCCGGGCATGCGGGAACCACCTCTCAGACGTGCCAGAACCACGTGCGGCACATGACGGAACCCATTACCGGACAGACCGGAACCACCTGCTGGACACGCCAGAATCACCTGCCAAGAACACCGGAACCACCTGAACAGCTCGCCAGAAACACCTGCCGGACATGCCAAAATCACCTGCCGGCTACACCAGAACCTCTTGCCGGACACTCCGGAATCACCTGCCAGACATGATGCAACCAAATGTCAGACGTGCCAGAACCACGTGCCAGAGACACCGGATGCAACTGCCGAGCATGCCGGAACCTCCTGCTCAACTCGCTGTAACCACCTGCCGGGGACGCCAAAATCACCTGTCAGCTAGGCCAGAACCACGTGGCGGACTCTATGGAATCACCCGCCGGGCATGCCGGAACCAGCTCTCAGACGTGCCAGAAGCACGTGCCGGACACGCCGGAACCACCTACTAGAGAGACCGGAACCACCTGCCAGACCCGCCTGAACCACCTGCTGAGTACGCTGGAACAACCTGCTCTACTCGCTGGAGCCACCTGCTGGACACGCCAAAATCACCTGATGGCTACGCCAGCACCACTCGGCAGACAAGCCAGAATCACCTGCAGGGTATGCCGGAACCACCTCTCAGACGTGCCAGAACCCCTTGTCGGACACTCCGGAATCACCTGTCAGGCATGCCGGAACCACCTCTCGAACGTGCCAGAATGACGTGCCAGAGACACCGGATGCACCTGCCGAGCACGCCGGAACCTCCTCTTCGACTCGCCGGAACCACCAGCCAGAGACGCCAAAATCCCCTGCCAGGTAGGCCAGAATCACATGGCGGACGCTCCGGAATCTCCCGCCGGGAAGGTAGGAACCACCTCTCAAACATACTGGAAGCACGTGCCGGACATGCCGGCACCACGTACTGGACAGACCAGAAACACCTGCCGGACCTGCCTGAACCACCTGCTGAGCACACCGGAACAACTTGCTCGACTCGCTGGAGCCACCTGCTGGACACCCCAAAATCACCAGCCAGCTATGCCAGAACCACTTGCCGTACACTCCGGAATCACCTGCTGGTTACACCAGAGCCACTTGGTGGACAATCCAGAATCACCTGCCGGACATGCCAGAACCACCTGTCACACATGCCGGAACCACGTGCCTGACACGCCGGAACCACCTCGCGGACAGACCGGAACCACCTACCAGACATGCCTGAACCACCTGCCGAGCATGCCGGAACCACCTGCCGGACACGCCAAAATCACCTGCGCGCTAGGCCAGAACCACTTGTAGGACTCTCCTGGAGCACCTGCCGGGCATGCGGGAACCACCTCTCAGACGTGCCAGAACCACGTGCGGCACATGACGGAACCCATTACCGGACAGACCGGAACCACCTGCTGGACACGCCAGAATCACCTGCCAAGAACACCGGAACCACCTGAACAGCTCGCCAGAAACACCTGCCGGACATGCCAAAATCACCTGCCGGCTACTCCAGAACCTCTTGCCGGACACTCCGGAATCACCTGCCAGACATGATGCAACCAAATGTCAGACGTGCCAGAACCACGTGCCAGAGACACCGGATGCAACTGCCGAGCATGCCGGAACCTCCTGCTCAACTCGCTGTAACCACCTGCCGGGGACGCCAAAATCACCTGTCAGCTAGGCCAGAACCACGTGGCGGACTCTATGGAATCACCCGCCGGGCATGCCGGAACCAGCTCTCAGACGTGCCAGAAGCACGTGCCGGACACGCCGGAACCACCTACTAGAGAGACCGGAACCACCTGCCAGACCCGCCTGAACCACCTGCTGAGTACGCTGGAACAACCTGCTCTACTCGCTGGAGCCACCTGCTGGACACGCCAAAATCACCTGATGGCTACGCCAGCACCACTCGGCAGACAAGCCAGAATCACCTGCAGGGTATGCCGGAACCACCTCTCAGACGTGCCAGAACCCCTTGTCGGACACTCCGGAATCACCTGTCAGGCATGCCGGAACCACCTCTCGAACGTGCCAGAATGACGTGCCAGAGACACCGGATGCACCTGCCGAGCACGCCGGAACCTCCTCTTCGACTCGCCGGAACCACCAGCCAGAGACGCCAAAATCCCCTGCCAGGTAGGCCAGAATCACATGGCGGACGCTCCGGAATCTCCCGCCGGGAAGGTAGGAACCACCTCTCAAACATACTGGAAGCACGTGCCGGACATGCCGGCACCACGTACTGGACAGACCAGAAACACCTGCCGGACCTGCCTGAACCACCTGCTGAGCACACCGGAACAACTTGCTCGACTCGCTGGAGCCACCTGCTGGACACCCCAAAATCACCAGCCAGCTATGCCAGAACCACTTGCCGTACACTCCGGAATCACCTGCTGCTTACACCAGAGCCACTTGGTGGACAATCCAGAATCACCTGCCGGACATGCCAGAACCACCTGTCACACATGCCGGAACCACGTGCCTGACACGCCGGAACCACCTCGCGGACAGACCGGAACCACCTACCAGACATGCCTGAACCACCTGCCGAGCATGCCGGAACCACCTGCCGGACACGCCAAAATCACCTGCGGGCTAGGCCAGAACCACTTGTAGGACTCTCCTGGAGCACCTGCCGGGCATGCGGGAACCACCTCTCAGACGTGCCAGAACCACGTGCGGCACATGACGGAACCCATTACCGGACAGACCGGAACCACCTGCTGGACACGCCAGAATCACCTGCCAAGAACACCGGAACCACCTGAACAGCTCGCCAGAAACACCTGCCGGACAAGCCAAAATCACCTGCCGGCTACTCCAGAACCTCTTGCCGGACACTCCGGAATCACCTGCCAGACATGATGCAACCAAATGTCAGACGTGCCAGAACCACGTGCCAGAGACACTGGATGCAACTGCCGAGCATGCCGGAACCTCCTGCTCAACTCGCTGTAACCACCTGCCGGGGACGCCAAAATCACCTGTCAGCTAGGCCAGAACCACGTGGCGGACTCTATGGAATCACCCGCCGGGCATGCCGGAACCAGCTCTCAGACGTGCCAGAAGCACGTGCCGGACACGCCGGAACCACCTACTAGAGAGACCGGAACCACCTGCCAGACCCGCCTGAACCACCTGCTGAGTACGCTGGAACAACCTGCTCTACTCGCTGGAGCCACCTGCTGGACACGCCAAAATCACCTGATGGCTACGCCAGCACCACTCGGCAGACAAGCCAGAATCACCTGCAGGGTATGCCGGAACCACCTCTCAGACGTGCCAGAACCCCTTGTCGGACACTCCGGAATCACCTGTCAGGCATGCCGGAACCACCTCTCGAACGTGCCAGAATGACGTGCCAGAGACACCGGATGCACCTGCCGAGCACGCCGGAACCTCCTCTTCGACTCGCCGGAACCACCAGCCAGAGACGCCAAAATCCCCTGCCAGGTAGGCCAGAATCACATGGCGGACGCTCCGGAATCTCCCGCCGGGAAGGTAGGAACCACCTCTCAAACATACTGGAAGCACGTGCCGGACATGCCGGCACCACGTACTGGACAGACCAGAAACACCTGCCGGACCTGCCTGAACCACCTGCTGAGCACACCGGCACAACTTGCTCGACTCGCTGGAGCCACCTGCTGGACACCCCAAAATCACCAGCCAGCTATGCCAGAACCACTTGCCGTACACTCCGGAATCACCTGCTGGTTACACCAGAGCCACTTGGTGGACAATCCAGAATCACCTGCCGGACATGCCAGAACCACCTGTCACACATGCCGGAACCACGTGCCTGACACGCCGGAACCACCTCGCGGACAGACCGGAACCACCTACCAGACATGCCTGAACCACCTGCCGAGCATGCCGGAACCACCTGCCGGACACGCCAAAATCACCTGCGCGCTAGGCCAGAACCACTTGTAGGACTCTCCTGGAGCACCTGCCGGGCATGCGGGAACCACCTCTCAGACGTGCCAGAACCACGTGCGGCACATGACGGAACCCATTACCGGACAGACCGGAACCACCTGCTGGACACGCCAGAATCACCTGCCAAGAACACCGGAACCACCTGAACAGCTCGCCAGAAACACCTGCCGGACATGCCAAAATCACCTGCCGGCTACACCAGAACCTCTTGCCGGACACTCCGGAATCACCTGCCAGACATGATGCAACCAAATGTCAGACGTGCCAGAACCACGTGCCAGAGACACCGGATGCAACTGCCGAGCATGCCGGAACCTCCTGCTCAACTCGCTGTAACCACCTGCCGGGGACGCCAAAATCACCTGTCAGCTAGGCCAGAACCACGTGGCGGACTCTATGGAATCACCCGCCGGGCATGCCGGAACCAGCTCTCAGACGTGCCAGAAGCACGTGCCGGACACGCCGGAACCACCTACTAGAGAGACCGGAACCACCTGCCAGACCCGCCTGAACCACCTGCTGAGTACGCTGGAACAACCTGCTCTACTCGCTGGAGCCACCTGCTGGACACGCCAAAATCACCTGATGGCTACGCCAGCACCACTCGGCAGACAAGCCAGAATCACCTGCAGGGTATGCCGGAACCACCTCTCAGACGTGCCAGAACCCCTTGTCGGACACTCCGGAATCACCTGTCAGGCATGCCGGAACCACCTCTCGAACGTGCCAGAATGACGTGCCAGAGACACCGGATGCACCTGCCGAGCACGCCGGAACCTCCTCTTCGACTCGCCGGAACCACCAGCCAGAGACGCCAAAATCCCCTGCCAGGTAGGCCAGAATCACATGGCGGACGCTCCGGAATCTCCCGCCGGGAAGGTAGGAACCACCTCTCAAACATACTGGAAGCACGTGCCGGACATGCCGGCACCACGTACTGGACAGACCAGAAACACCTGCCGGACCTGCCTGAACCACCTGCTGAGCACACCGGCACAACTTGCTCGACTCGCTGGAGCCACCTGCTGGACACCCCAAAATCACCAGCCAGCTATGCCAGAACCACTTGCCGTACACTCCGGAATCACCTGCTGGTTACACCAGAGCCACTTGGTGGACAATCCAGAATCACCTGCCGGACATGCCAGAACCACCTGTCACACATGCCGGAACCACGTGCCTGACACGCCGGAACCACCTCGTGGACAGACCGGAACCACCTACCAGACATGCCTGAACCACCTGCCGAGCATGCCGGAACCACCTGCCGGACACGCCAAAATCACCTGCGCGCTAGGCCAGAACCACTTGTAGGACTCTCCTGGAGCACCTGCCGGGCATGCGGGAACCACCTCTCAGACGTGCCAGAACCACGTGCGGCACATGACGGAACCCATTACCGGACAGACCGGAACCACCTGCTGGACACGCCAGAATCACCTGCCAAGAACACCGGAACCACCTGAACAGCTCGCCAGAAACACCTGCCGGACATGCCAAAATCACCTGCCGGCTACACCAGAACCTCTTGCCGGACACTCCGGAATCACCTGCCAGACATGATGCAACCAAATGTCAGACGTGCCAGAACCACGTGCCAGAGACACCGGATGCAACTGCCGAGCATGCCGGAACCTCCTGCTCAACTCGCTGTAACCACCTGCCGGGGACGCCAAAATCACCTGTCAGCTAGGCCAGAACCACGTGGCGGACTCTATGGAATCACCCGCCGGGCATGCCGGAACCAGCTCTCAGACGTGCCAGAAGCACGTGCCGGACACGCCGGAACCACCTACTAGAGAGACCGGAACCACCTGCCAGACCCGCCTGAACCACCTGCTGAGTACGCTGGAACAACCTGCTCTACTCGCTGGAGCCACCTGCTGGACACGCCAAAATCACCTGATGGCTACGCCAGCACCACTCGGCAGACAAGCCAGAATCACCTGCAGGGTATGCCGGAACCACCTCTCAGACGTGCCAGAACCCCTTGTCGGACACTCCGGAATCACCTGTCAGGCATGCCGGAACCACCTCTCGAACGTGCCAGAATGACGTGCCAGAGACACCGGATGCACCTGCCGAGCACGCCGGAACCTCCTCTTCGACTCGCCGGAACCACCAGCCAGAGACGCCAAAATCCCCTGCCAGGTAGGCCAGAATCACATGGCGGACGCTCCGGAATCTCCCGCCGGGAAGGTAGGAACCACCTCTCAAACATACTGGAAGCACGTGCCGGACATGCCGGCACCACGTACTGGACAGACCAGAAACACCTGCCGGACCTGCCTGAACCACCTGCTGAGCACACCGGCACAACTTGCTCGACTCGCTGGAGCCACCTGCTGGACACCCCAAAATCACCAGCCAGCTATGCCAGAACCACTTGCCGTACACTCCGGAATCACCTGCTGGTTACACCAGAGCCACTTGGTGGACAATCCAGAATCACCTGCCGGACATGCCAGAACCACCTGTCACACATGCCGGAACCACGTGCCTGACACGCCGGAACCACCTCGCGGACAGACCGGAACCACCTACCAGACATGCCTGAACCACCTGCCGAGCATGCCGGAACCACCTGCCGGACACGCCAAAATCACCTGCGCGCTAGGCCAGAACCACTTGTAGGACTCTCCTGGAGCACCTGCCGGGCATGCGGGAACCACCTCTCAGACGTGCCAGAACCACGTGCGGCACATGACGGAACCCATTACCGGACAGACCGGAACCACCTGCTGGACACGCCAGAATCACCTGCCAAGAACACCGGAACCACCTGAACAGCTCGCCAGAAACACCTGCCGGACATGCCAAAATCACCTGCCGGCTACACCAGAACCTCTTGCCGGACACTCCGGAATCACCTGCCAGACATGATGCAACCAAATGTCAGACGTGCCAGAACCACGTGCCAGAGACACCGGATGCAACTGCCGAGCATGCCGGAACCTCCTGCTCAACTCGCTGTAACCACCTGCCGGGGACGCCAAAATCACCTGTCAGCTAGGCCAGAACCACGTGGCGGACTCTATGGAATCACCCGCCGGGCATGCCGGAACCAGCTCTCAGACGTGCCAGAAGCACGTGCCGGACACGCCGGAACCACCTACTAGAGAGACCGGAACCACCTGCCAGACCCGCCTGAACCACCTGCTGAGTACGCTGGAACAACCTGCTCTACTCGCTGGAGCCACCTGCTGGACACGCCAAAATCACCTGATGGCTACGCCAGCACCACTCGGCAGACAAGCCAGAATCACCTGCAGGGTATGCCGGAACCACCTCTCAGACGTGCCAGAACCCCTTGTCGGACACTCCGGAATCACCTGTCAGGCATGCCGGAACCACCTCTCGAACGTGCCAGAATGACGTGCCAGAGACACCGGATGCACCTGCCGAGCACGCCGGAACCTCCTCTTCGACTCGCCGGAACCACCAGCCAGAGACGCCAAAATCCCCTGCCAGGTAGGCCAGAATCACATGGCGGACGCTCCGGAATCTCCCGCCGGGAAGGTAGGAACCACCTCTCAAACATACTGGAAGCACGTGCCGGACATGCCGGCACCACGTACTGGACAGACCAGAAACACCTGCCGGACCTGCCTGAACCACCTGCTGAGCACACCGGCACAACTTGCTCGACTCGCTGGAGCCACCTGCTGGACACCCCAAAATCACCAGCCAGCTATGCCAGAACCACTTGCCGTACACTCCGGAATCACCTGCTGGTTACACCAGAGCCACTTGGTGGACAATCCAGAATCACCTGCCGGACATGCCAGAACCACCTGTCACACATGCCGGAACCACGTGCCTGACACGCCGGAACCACCTCGCGGACAGACCGGAACCACCTACCAGACATGCCTGAACCACCTGCCGAGCATGCCGGAACCACCTGCCGGACACGCCAAAATCACCTGCGCGCTAGGCCAGAACCACTTGTAGGACTCTCCTGGAGCACCTGCCGGGCATGCGGGAACCACCTCTCAGACGTGCCAGAACCACGTGCGGCACATGACGGAACCCATTACCGGACAGACCGGAACCACCTGCTGGACACGCCAGAATCACCTGCCAAGAACACCGGAACCACCTGAACAGCTCGCCAGAAACACCTGCCGGACATGCCAAAATCACCTGCCGGCTACACCAGAACCTCTTGCCGGACACTCCGGAATCACCTGCCAGACATGATGCAACCAAATGTCAGACGTGCCAGAACCACGTGCCAGAGACACCGGATGCAACTGCCGAGCATGCCGGAACCTCCTGCTCAACTCGCTGTAACCACCTGCCGGGGACGCCAAAATCACCTGTCAGCTAGGCCAGAACCACGTGGCGGACTCTATGGAATCACCCGCCGGGCATGCCGGAACCAGCTCTCAGACGTGCCAGAAGCACGTGCCGGACACGCCGGAACCACCTACTAGAGAGACCGGAACCACCTGCCAGACCCGCCTGAACCACCTGCTGAGTACGCTGGAACAACCTGCTCTACTCGCTGGAGCCACCTGCTGGACACGCCAAAATCACCTGATGGCTACGCCAGCACCACTCGGCAGACAAGCCAGAATCACCTGCAGGGTATGCCGGAACCACCTCTCAGACGTGCCAGAACCCCTTGTCGGACACTCCGGAATCACCTGTCAGGCATGCCGGAACCACCTCTCGAACGTGCCAGAATGACGTGCCAGAGACACCGGATGCACCTGCCGAGCACGCCGGAACCTCCTCTTCGACTCGCCGGAACCACCAGCCAGAGACGCCAAAATCCCCTGCCAGGTAGGCCAGAATCACATGGCGGACGCTCCGGAATCTCCCGCCGGGAAGGTAGGAACCACCTCTCAAACATACTGGAAGCACGTGCCGGACATGCCGGCACCACGTACTGGACAGACCAGAAACACCTGCCGGACCTGCCTGAACCACCTGCTGAGCACACCGGAACAACTTGCTCGACTCGCTGGAGCCACCTGCTGGACACCCCAAAATCACCAGCCAGCTATGCCAGAACCACTTGCCGTACACTCCGGAATCACCTGCTGGTTACACCAGAGCCACTTGGTGGACAATCCAGAATCACCTGCCGGACATGCCAGAACCACCTGTCACACATGCCGGAACCACGTGCCTGACACGCCGGAACCACCTCGCGGACAGACCGGAACCACCTACCAGACATGCCTGAACCACCTGCCGAGCATGCCGGAACCACCTGCCGGACACGCCAAAATCACCTGCGCGCTAGGCCAGAACCACTTGTAGGACTCTCCTGGAGCACCTGCCGGGCATGCGGGAACCACCTCTCAGACGTGCCAGAACCACGTGCGGCACATGACGGAACCCATTACCGGACAGACCGGAACCACCTGCTGGACACGCCAGAATCACCTGCCAAGAACACCGGAACCACCTGAACAGCTCGCCAGAAACACCTGCCGGACATGCCAAAATCACCTGCCGGCTACACCAGAACCTCTTGCCGGACACTCCGGAATCACCTGCCAGACATGATGCAACCAAATGTCAGACGTGCCAGAACCACGTGCCAGAGACACCGGATGCAACTGCCGAGCATGCCGGAACCTCCTGCTCAACTCGCTGTAACCACCTGCCGGGGACGCCAAAATCACCTGTCAGCTAGGCCAGAACCACGTGGCGGACTCTATGGAATCACCCGCCGGGCATGCCGGAACCAGCTCTCAGACGTGCCAGAAGCACGTGCCGGACACGCCGGAACCACCTACTAGAGAGACCGGAACCACCTGCCAGACCCGCCTGAACCACCTGCTGAGTACGCTGGAACAACCTGCTCTACTCGCTGGAGCCACCTGCTGGACACGCCAAAATCACCTGATGGCTACGCCAGCACCACTCGGCAGACAAGCCAGAATCACCTGCAGGGTATGCCGGAACCACCTCTCAGACGTGCCAGAACCCCTTGTCGGACACTCCGGAATCACCTGTCAGGCATGCCGGAACCACCTCTCGAACGTGCCAGAATGACGTGCCAGAGACACCGGATGCACCTGCCGAGCACGCCGGAACCTCCTCTTCGACTCGCCGGAACCACCAGCCAGAGACGCCAAAATCCCCTGCCAGGTAGGCCAGAATCACATGGCGGACGCTCCGGAATCTCCCGCCGGGAAGGTAGGAACCACCTCTCAAACATACTGGAAGCACGTGCCGGACATGCCGGCACCACGTACTGGACAGACCAGAAACACCTGCCGGACCTGCCTGAACCACCTGCTGAGCACACCGGAACAACTTGCTCGACTCGCTGGAGCCACCTGCTGGACACCCCAAAATCACCAGCCAGCTATGCCAGAACCACTTGCCGTACACTCCGGAATCACCTGCTGCTTACACCAGAGCCACTTGGTGGACAATCCAGAATCACCTGCCGGACATGCCAGAACCACCTGTCACACATGCCGGAACCACGTGCCTGACACGCCGGAACCACCTCGCGGACAGACCGGAACCACCTACCAGACATGCCTGAACCACCTGCCGAGCATGCCGGAACCACCTGCCGGACACGCCAAAATCACCTGCGCGCTAGGCCAGAACCACTTGTAGGACTCTCCTGGAGCACCTGCCGGGCATGCGGGAACCACCTCTCAGACGTGCCAGAACCACGTGCGGCACATGACGGAACCCATTACCGGACAGACCGGAACCACCTGCTGGACACGCCAGAATCACCTGCCAAGAACACCGGAACCACCTGAACAGCTCGCCAGAAACACCTGCCGGACATGCCAAAATCACCTGCCGGCTACACCAGAACCTCTTGCCGGACACTCCGGAATCACCTGCCAGACATGATGCAACCAAATGTCAGACGTGCCAGAACCACGTGCCAGAGACACCGGATGCAACTGCCGAGCATGCCGGAACCTCCTGCTCAACTCGCTGTAACCACCTGCCGGGGACGCCAAAATCACCTGTCAGCTAGGCCAGAACCACGTGGCGGACTCTATGGAATCACCCGCCGGGCATGCCGGAACCAGCTCTCAGACGTGCCAGAAGCACGTGCCGGACACGCCGGAACCACCTACTAGAGAGACCGGAACCACCTGCCAGACCCGCCTGAACCACCTGCTGAGTACGCTGGAACAACCTGCTCTACTCGCTGGAGCCACCTGCTGGACACGCCAAAATCACCTGATGGCTACGCCAGCACCACTCGGCAGACAAGCCAGAATCACCTGCAGGGTATGCCGGAACCACCTCTCAGACGTGCCAGAACCCCTTGTCGGACACTCCGGAATCACCTGTCAGGCATGCCGGAACCACCTCTCGAACGTGCCAGAATGACGTGCCAGAGACACCGGATGCACCTGCCGAGCACGCCGGAACCTCCTCTTCGACTCGCCGGAACCACCAGCCAGAGACGCCAAAATCCCCTGCCAGGTAGGCCAGAATCACATGGCGGACGCTCCGGAATCTCCCGCCGGGAAGGTAGGAACCACCTCTCAAACATACTGGAAGCACGTGCCGGACATGCCGGCACCACGTACTGGACAGACCAGAAACACCTGCCGGACCTGCCTGAACCACCTGCTGAGCACACCGGAACAACTTGCTCGACTCGCTGGAGCCACCTGCTGGACACCCCAAAATCACCAGCCAGCTATGCCAGAACCACTTGCCGTACACTCCGGAATCACCTGCTGGTTACACCAGAGCCACTTGGTGGACAATCCAGAATCACCTGCCGGACATGCCAGAACCACCTGTCACACATGCCGGAACCACGTGCCTGACACGCCGGAACCACCTCGCGGACAGACCGGAACCACCTACCAGACATGCCTGAACCACCTGCCGAGCATGCCGGAACCACCTGCCGGACACGCCAAAATCACCTGCGCGCTAGGCCAGAACCACTTGTAGGACTCTCCTGGAGCACCTGCCGGGCATGCGGGAACCACCTCTCAGACGTGCCAGAACCACGTGCGGCACATGACGGAACCCATTACCGGACAGACCGGAACCACCTGCTGGACACGCCAGAATCACCTGCCAAGAACACCGGAACCACCTGAACAGCTCGCCAGAAACACCTGCCGGACATGCCAAAATCACCTGCCGGCTACACCAGAACCTCTTGCCGGACACTCCGGAATCACCTGCCAGACATGATGCAACCAAATGTCAGACGTGCCAGAACCACGTGCCAGAGACACCGGATGCAACTGCCGAGCATGCCGGAACCTCCTGCTCAACTCGCTGTAACCACCTGCCGGGGACGCCAAAATCACCTGTCAGCTAGGCCAGAACCACGTGGCGGACTCTATGGAATCACCCGCCGGGCATGCCGGAACCAGCTCTCAGACGTGCCAGAAGCACGTGCCGGACACGCCGGAACCACCTACTAGAGAGACCGGAACCACCTGCCAGACCCGCCTGAACCACCTGCTGAGTACGCTGGAACAACCTGCTCTACTCGCTGGAGCCACCTGCTGGACACGCCAAAATCACCTGATGGCTACGCCAGCACCACTCGGCAGACAAGCCAGAATCACCTGCAGGGTATGCCGGAACCACCTCTCAGACGTGCCAGAACCCCTTGTCGGACACTCCGGAATCACCTGTCAGGCATGCCGGAACCACCTCTCGAACGTGCCAGAATGACGTGCCAGAGACACCGGATGCACCTGCCGAGCACGCCGGAACCTCCTCTTCGACTCGCCGGAACCACCAGCCAGAGACGCCAAAATCCCCTGCCAGGTAGGCCAGAATCACATGGCGGACGCTCCGGAATCTCCCGCCGGGAAGGTAGGAACCACCTCTCAAACATACTGGAAGCACGTGCCGGACATGCCGGCACCACGTACTGGACAGACCAGAAACACCTGCCGGACCTGCCTGAACCACCTGCTGAGCACACCGGAACAACTTGCTCGACTCGCTGGAGCCACCTGCTGGACACCCCAAAATCACCAGCCAGCTATGCCAGAACCACTTGCCGTACACTCCGGAATCACCTGCTGCTTACACCAGAGCCACTTGGTGGACAATCCAGAATCACCTGCCGGACATGCCAGAACCACCTGTCACACATGCCGGAACCACGTGCCTGACACGCCGGAACCACCTCGCGGACAGACCGGAACCACCTACCAGACATGCCTGAACCACCTGCCGAGCATGCCGGAACCACCTGCCGGACACGCCAAAATCACCTGCGCGCTAGGCCAGAACCACTTGTAGGACTCTCCTGGAGCACCTGCCGGGCATGCGGGAACCACCTCTCAGACGTGCCAGAACCACGTGCGGCACATGACGGAACCCATTACCGGACAGACCGGAACCACCTGCTGGACACGCCAGAATCACCTGCCAAGAACACCGGAACCACCTGAACAGCTCGCCAGAAACACCTGCCGGACATGCCAAAATCACCTGCCGGCTACACCAGAACCTCTTGCCGGACACTCCGGAATCACCTGCCAGACATGATGCAACCAAATGTCAGACGTGCCAGAACCACGTGCCAGAGACACCGGATGCAACTGCCGAGCATGCCGGAACCTCCTGCTCAACTCGCTGTAACCACCTGCCGGGGACGCCAAAATCACCTGTCAGCTAGGCCAGAACCACGTGGCGGACTCTATGGAATCACCCGCCGGGCATGCCGGAACCAGCTCTCAGACGTGCCAGAAGCACGTGCCGGACACGCCGGAACCACCTACTAGAGAGACCGGAACCACCTGCCAGACCCGCCTGAACCACCTGCTGAGTACGCTGGAACAACCTGCTCTACTCGCTGGAGCCACCTGCTGGACACGCCAAAATCACCTGATGGCTACGCCAGCACCACTCGGCAGACAAGCCAGAATCACCTGCAGGGTATGCCGGAACCACCTCTCAGACGTGCCAGAACCCCTTGTCGGACACTCCGGAATCACCTGTCAGGCATGCCGGAACCACCTCTCGAACGTGCCAGAATGACGTGCCAGAGACACCGGATGCACCTGCCGAGCACGCCGGAACCTCCTCTTCGACTCGCCGGAACCACCAGCCAGAGACGCCAAAATCCCCTGCCAGGTAGGCCAGAATCACATGGCGGACGCTCCGGAATCTCCCGCCGGGAAGGTAGGAACCACCTCTCAAACATACTGGAAGCACGTGCCGGACATGCCGGCACCACGTACTGGACAGACCAGAAACACCTGCCGGACCTGCCTGAACCACCTGCTGAGCACACCGGAACAACTTGCTCGACTCACTGGAGCCACCTGCTGGACACCCCAAAATCACCAGCCAGCTATGCCAGAACCACTTGCCGTACACTCCGGAATCACCTGCTGCTTACACCAGAGCCACTTGGTGGACAATCCAGAATCACCTGCCGGACATGCCAGAACCACCTGTCACACATGCCGGAACCACGTGCCTGACACGCCGGAACCACCTCGCGGACAGACCGGAACCACCTACCAGACATGCCTGAACCACCTGCCGAGCATGCCGGAACCACCTGCCGGACACGCCAAAATCACCTGCGGGCTAGGCCAGAACCACTTGTAGGACTCTCCTGGAGCACCTGCCGGGCATGCGGGAACCACCTCTCAGACGTGCCAGAACCACGTGCGGCACATGACGGAACCCATTACCGGACAGACCGGAACCACCTGCTGGACACGCCAGAATCACCTGCCAAGAACACCGGAACCACCTGAACAGCTCGCCAGAAACACCTGCCGGACATGCCAAAATCACCTGCCGGCTACACCAGAACCTCTTGCCGGACACTCCGGAATCACCTGCCAGACATGATGCAACCAAATGTCAGACGTGCCAGAACCACGTGCCAGAGACACCGGATGCAACTGCCGAGCATGCCGGAACCTCCTGCTCAACTCGCTGTAACCACCTGCCGGGGACGCCAAAATCACCTGTCAGCTAGGCCAGAACCACGTGGCGGACTCTATGGAATCACCCGCCGGGCATGCCGGAACCAGCTCTCAGACGTGCCAGAAGCACGTGCCGGACACGCCGGAACCACCTACTAGAGAGACCGGAACCACCTGCCAGACCCGCCTGAACCACCTGCTGAGTACGCTGGAACAACCTGCTCTACTCGCTGGAGCCACCTGCTGGACACGCCAAAATCACCTGATGGCTACGCCAGCACCACTCGGCAGACAAGCCAGAATCACCTGCAGGGTATGCCGGAACCACCTCTCAGACGTGCCAGAACCCCTTGTCGGACACTCCGGAATCACCTGTCAGGCATGCCGGAACCACCTCTCGAACGTGCCAGAATGACGTGCCAGAGACACCGGATGCACCTGCCGAGCACGCCGGAACCTCCTCTTCGACTCGCCGGAACCACCAGCCAGAGACGCCAAAATCCCCTGCCAGGTAGGCCAGAATCACATGGCGGACGCTCCGGAATCTCCCGCCGGGAAGGTAGGAACCACCTCTCAAACATACTGGAAGCACGTGCCGGACATGCCGGCACCACGTACTGGACAGACCAGAAACACCTGCCGGACCTGCCTGAACCACCTGCTGAGCACACCGGAACAACTTGCTCGACTCGCTGGAGCCACCTGCTGGACACCCCAAAATCACCAGCCAGCTATGCCAGAACCACTTGCCGTACACTCCGGAATCACCTGCTGGTTACACCAGAGCCACTTGGTGGACAATCCAGAATCACCTGCCGGACATGCCAGAACCACCTGTCACACATGCCGGAACCACGTGCCTGACACGCCGGAACCACCTCGCGGACAGACCGGAACCACCTACCAGACATGCCTGAACCACCTGCCGAGCATGCCGGAACCACCTGCCGGACACGCCAAAATCACCTGCGGGCTAGGCCAGAACCACTTGTAGGACTCTCCTGGAGCACCTGCCGGGCATGCGGGAACCACCTCTCAGACGTGCCAGAACCACGTGCGGCACATGACGGAACCCATTACCGGACAGACCGGAACCACCTGCTGGACACGCCAGAATCACCTGCCAAGAACACCGGAACCACCTGAACAGCTCGCCAGAAACACCTGCCGGACATGCCAAAATCACCTGCCGGCTACACCAGAACCTCTTGCCGGACACTCCGGAATCACCTGCCAGACATGATGCAACCAAATGTCAGACGTGCCAGAACCACGTGCCAGAGACACCGGATGCAACTGCCGAGCATGCCGGAACCTCCTGCTCAACTCGCTGTAACCACCTGCCGGGGACGCCAAAATCACCTGTCAGCTAGGCCAGAACCACGTGGCGGACTCTATGGAATCACCCGCCGGGCATGCCGGAACCAGCTCTCAGACGTGCCAGAAGCACGTGCCGGACACGCCGGAACCACCTACTAGAGAGACCGGAACCACCTGCCAGACCCGCCTGAACCACCTGCTGAGTACGCTGGAACAACCTGCTCTACTCGCTGGAGCCACCTGCTGGACACGCCAAAATCACCTGATGGCTACGCCAGCACCACTCGGCAGACAAGCCAGAATCACCTGCAGGGTATGCCGGAACCACCTCTCAGACGTGCCAGAACCCCTTGTCGGACACTCCGGAATCACCTGTCAGGCATGCCGGAACCACCTCTCGAACGTGCCAGAATGACGTGCCAGAGACACCGGATGCACCTGCCGAGCACGCCGGAACCTCCTCTTCGACTCGCCGGAACCACCAGCCAGAGACGCCAAAATCCCCTGCCAGGTAGGCCAGAATCACATGGCGGACGCTCCGGAATCTCCCGCCGGGAAGGTAGGAACCACCTCTCAAACATACTGGAAGCACGTGCCGGACATGCCGGCACCACGTACTGGACAGACCAGAAACACCTGCCGGACCTGCCTGAACCACCTGCTGAGCACACCGGAACAACTTGCTCGACTCGCTGGAGCCACCTGCTGGACACCCCAAAATCACCAGCCAGCTATGCCAGAACCACTTGCCGTACACTCCGGAATCACCTGCTGCTTACACCAGAGCCACTTGGTGGACAATCCAGAATCACCTGCCGGACATGCCAGAACCACCTGTCACACATGCCGGAACCACGTGCCTGACACGCCGGAACCACCTCGCGGACAGACCGGAACCACCTACCAGACATGCCTGAACCACCTGCCGAGCATGCCGGAACCACCTGCCGGACACGCCAAAATCACCTGCACGCTAGGCCAGAACCACTTGTAGGACTCTCCTGGAGCACCTGCCGGGCATGCGGGAACCACCTCTCAGACGTGCCAGAACCACGTGCGGCACATGACGGAACCCATTACCGGACAGACCGGAACCACCTGCTGGACACGCCAGAATCACCTGCCAAGAACACCGGAACCACCTGAACAGCTCGCCAGAAACACCTGCCGGACATGCCAAAATCACCTGCCGGCTACACCAGAACCTCTTGCCGGACACTCCGGAATCACCTGCCAGACATGATGCAACCAAATGTCAGACGTGCCAGAACCACGTGCCAGAGACACCGGATGCAACTGCCGAGCATGCCGGAACCTCCTGCTCAACTCGCTGTAACCACCTGCCGGGGACGCCAAAATCACCTGTCAGCTAGGCCAGAACCACGTGGCGGACTCTATGGAATCACCCGCCGGGCATGCCGGAACCAGCTCTCAGACGTGCCAGAAGCACGTGCCGGACACGCCGGAACCACCTACTAGAGAGACCGGAACCACCTGCCAGACCCGCCTGAACCACCTGCTGAGTACGCTGGAACAACCTGCTCTACTCGCTGGAGCCACCTGCTGGACACGCCAAAATCACCTGATGGCTACGCCAGCACCACTCGGCAGACAAGCCAGAATCACCTGCAGGGTATGCCGGAACCACCTCTCAGACGTGCCAGAACCCCTTGTCGGACACTCCGGAATCACCTGTCAGGCATGCCGGAACCACCTCTCGAACGTGCCAGAATGACGTGCCAGAGACACCGGATGCACCTGCCGAGCACGCCGGAACCTCCTCTTCGACTCGCCGGAACCACCAGCCAGAGACGCCAAAATCCCCTGCCAGGTAGGCCAGAATCACATGGCGGACGCTCCGGAATCTCCCGCCGGGAAGGTAGGAACCACCTCTCAAACATACTGGAAGCACGTGCCGGACATGCCGGCACCACGTACTGGACAGACCAGAAACACCTGCCGGACCTGCCTGAACCACCTGCTGAGCACACCGGAACAACTTGCTCGACTCGCTGGAGCCACCTGCTGGACACCCCAAAATCACCAGCCAGCTATGCCAGAACCACTTGCCGTACACTCCGGAATCACCTGCTGCTTACACCAGAGCCACTTGGTGGACAATCCAGAATCACCTGCCGGACATGCCAGAACCACCTGTCACACATGCCGGAACCACGTGCCTGACACGCCGGAACCACCTCGCGGACAGACCGGAACCACCTACCAGACATGCCTGAACCACCTGCCGAGCATGCCGGAACCACCTGCCGGACACGCCAAAATCACCTGCGCGCTAGGCCAGAACCACTTGTAGGACTCTCCTGGAGCACCTGCCGGGCATGCGGGAACCACCTCTCAGACGTGCCAGAACCACGTGCGGCACATGACGGAACCCATTACCGGACAGACCGGAACCACCTGCTGGACACGCCAGAATCACCTGCCAAGAACACCGGAACCACCTGAACAGCTCGCCAGAAACACCTGCCGGACATGCCAAAATCACCTGCCGGCTACACCAGAACCTCTTGCCGGACACTCCGGAATCACCTGCCAGACATGATGCAACCAAATGTCAGACGTGCCAGAACCACGTGCCAGAGACACCGGATGCAACTGCCGAGCATGCCGGAACCTCCTGCTCAACTCGCTGTAACCACCTGCCGGGGACGCCAAAATCACCTGTCAGCTAGGCCAGAACCACGTGGCGGACTCTATGGAATCACCCGCCGGGCATGCCGGAACCAGCTCTCAGACGTGCCAGAAGCACGTGCCGGACACGCCGGAACCACCTACTAGAGAGACCGGAACCACCTGCCAGACCCGCCTGAACCACCTGCTGAGTACGCTGGAACAACCTGCTCTACTCGCTGGAGCCACCTGCTGGACACGCCAAAATCACCTGATGGCTACGCCAGCACCACTCGGCAGACAAGCCAGAATCACCTGCAGGGTATGCCGGAACCACCTCTCAGACGTGCCAGAACCCCTTGTCGGACACTCCGGAATCACCTGTCAGGCATGCCGGAACCACCTCTCGAACGTGCCAGAATGACGTGCCAGAGACACCGGATGCACCTGCCGAGCACGCCGGAACCTCCTCTTCGACTCGCCGGAACCACCAGCCAGAGACGCCAAAATCCCCTGCCAGGTAGGCCAGAATCACATGGCGGACGCTCCGGAATCTCCCGCCGGGAAGGTAGGAACCACCTCTCAAACATACTGGAAGCACGTGCCGGACATGCCGGCACCACGTACTGGACAGACCAGAAACACCTGCCGGACCTGCCTGAACCACCTGCTGAGCACACCGGAACAACTTGCTCGACTCGCTGGAGCCACCTGCTGGACACCCCAAAATCACCAGCCAGCTATGCCAGAACCACTTGCCGTACACTCCGGAATCACCTGCTGCTTACACCAGAGCCACTTGGTGGACAATCCAGAATCACCTGCCGGACATGCCAGAACCACCTGTCACACATGCCGGAACCACGTGCCTGACACGCCGGAACCACCTCGCGGACAGACCGGAACCACCTACCAGACATGCCTGAACCACCTGCCGAGCATGCCGGAACCACCTGCCGGACACGCCAAAATCACCTGCGCGCTAGGCCAGAACCACTTGTAGGACTCTCCTGGAGCACCTGCCGGGCATGCGGGAACCACCTCTCAGACGTGCCAGAACCACGTGCGGCACATGACGGAACCCATTACCGGACAGACCGGAACCACCTGCTGGACACGCCAGAATCACCTGCCAAGAACACCGGAACCACCTGAACAGCTCGCCAGAAACACCTGCCGGACATGCCAAAATCACCTGCCGGCTACACCAGAACCTCTTGCCGGACACTCCGGAATCACCTGCCAGACATGATGCAACCAAATGTCAGACGTGCCAGAACCACGTGCCAGAGACACCGGATGCAACTGCCGAGCATGCCGGAACCTCCTGCTCAACTCGCTGTAACCACCTGCCGGGGACGCCAAAATCACCTGTCAGCTAGGCCAGAACCACGTGGCGGACTCTATGGAATCACCCGCCGGGCATGCCGGAACCAGCTCTCAGACGTGCCAGAAGCACGTGCCGGACACGCCGGAACCACCTACTAGAGAGACCGGAACCACCTGCCAGACCCGCCTGAACCACCTGCTGAGTACGCTGGAACAACCTGCTCTACTCGCTGGAGCCACCTGCTGGACACGCCAAAATCACCTGATGGCTACGCCAGCACCACTCGGCAGACAAGCCAGAATCACCTGCAGGGTATGCCGGAACCACCTCTCAGACGTGCCAGAACCCCTTGTCGGACACTCCGGAATCACCTGTCAGGCATGCCGGAACCACCTCTCGAACGTGCCAGAATGACGTGCCAGAGACACCGGATGCACCTGCCGAGCACGCCGGAACCTCCTCTTCGACTCGCCGGAACCACCAGCCAGAGACGCCAAAATCCCCTGCCAGGTAGGCCAGAATCACATGGCGGACGCTCCGGAATCTCCCGCCGGGAAGGTAGGAACCACCTCTCAAACATACTGGAAGCACGTGCCGGACATGCCGGCACCACGTACTGGACAGACCAGAAACACCTGCCGGACCTGCCTGAACCACCTGCTGAGCACACCGGAACAACTTGCTCGACTCGCTGGAGCCACCTGCTGGACACCCCAAAATCACCAGCCAGCTATGCCAGAACCACTTGCCGTACACTCCGGAATCACCTGCTGGTTACACCAGAGCCACTTGGTGGACAATCCAGAATCACCTGCCGGACATGCCAGAACCACCTGTCACACATGCCGGAACCACGTGCCTGACACGCCGGAACCACCTCGCGGACAGACCGGAACCACCTACCAGACATGCCTGAACCACCTGCCGAGCATGCCGGAACCACCTGCCGGACACGCCAAAATCACCTGCGGGCTAGGCCAGAACCACTTGTAGGACTCTCCTGGAGCACCTGCCGGGCATGCGGGAACCACCTCTCAGACGTGCCAGAACCACGTGCGGCACATGACGGAACCCATTACCGGACAGACCGGAACCACCTGCTGGACACGCCAGAATCACCTGCCAAGAACACCGGAACCACCTGAACAGCTCGCCAGAAACACCTGCCGGACATGCCAAAATCACCTGCCGGCTACACCAGAACCTCTTGCCGGACACTCCGGAATCACCTGCCAGACATGATGCAACCAAATGTCAGACGTGCCAGAACCACGTGCCAGAGACACCGGATGCAACTGCCGAGCATGCCGGAACCTCCTGCTCAACTCGCTGTAACCACCTGCCGGGGACGCCAAAATCACCTGTCAGCTAGGCCAGAACCACGTGGCGGACTCTATGGAATCACCCGCCGGGCATGCCGGAACCAGCTCTCAGACGTGCCAGAAGCACGTGCCGGACACGCCGGAACCACCTACTAGAGAGACCGGAACCACCTGCCAGACCCGCCTGAACCACCTGCTGAGTACGCTGGAACAACCTGCTCTACTCGCTGGAGCCACCTGCTGGACACGCCAAAATCACCTGATGGCTACGCCAGCACCACTCGGCAGACAAGCCAGAATCACCTGCAGGGTATGCCGGAACCACCTCTCAGACGTGCCAGAACCCCTTGTCGGACACTCCGGAATCACCTGTCAGGCATGCCGGAACCACCTCTCGAACGTGCCAGAATGACGTGCCAGAGACACCGGATGCACCTGCCGAGCACGCCGGAACCTCCTGTTCGACTCGCCGGAACCACCAGCCAGAGACGCCAAAATCCCCTGCCAGGTAGGCCAGAATCACATGGCGGACGCTCCGGAATCTCCCGCCGGGAAGGTAGGAACCACCTCTCAAACATACTGGAAGCACGTGCCGGACATGCCGGCACCACGTACTGGACAGACCAGAAACACCTGCCGGACCTGCCTGAACCACCTGCTGAGCACACCGGAACAACTTGCTCGACTCGCTGGAGCCACCTGCTGGACACCCCAAAATCACCAGCCAGCTATGCCAGAACCACTTGCCGTACACTCCGGAATCACCTGCTGCTTACACCAGAGCCACTTGGTGGACAATCCAGAATCACCTGCCGGACATGCCAGAACCACCTGTCACACATGCCGGAACCACGTGCCTGACACGCCGGAACCACCTCGCGGACAGACCGGAACCACCTACCAGACATGCCTGAACCACCTGCCGAGCATGCCGGAACCACCTGCCGGACACGCCAAAATCACCTGCGGGCTAGGCCAGAACCACTTGTAGGACTCTCCTGGAGCACCTGCCGGGCATGCGGGAACCACCTCTCAGACGTGCCAGAACCACGTGCGGCACATGACGGAACCCATTACCGGACAGACCGGAACCACCTGCTGGACACGCCAGAATCACCTGCCAAGAACACCGGAACCACCTGAACAGCTCGCCAGAAACACCTGCCGGACATGCCAAAATCACCTGCCGGCTACACCAGAACCTCTTGCCGGACACTCCGGAATCACCTGCCAGACATGATGCAACCAAATGTCAGACGTGCCAGAACCACGTGCCAGAGACACCGGATGCAACTGCCGAGCATGCCGGAACCTCCTGCTCAACTCGCTGTAACCACCTGCCGGGGACGCCAAAATCACCTGTCAGCTAGGCCAGAACCACGTGGCGGACTCTATGGAATCACCCGCCGGGCATGCCGGAACCAGCTCTCAGACGTGCCAGAAGCACGTGCCGGACACGCCGGAACCACCTACTAGAGAGACCGGAACCACCTGCCAGACCCGCCTGAACCACCTGCTGAGTACGCTGGAACAACCTGCTCTACTCGCTGGAGCCACCTGCTGGACACGCCAAAATCACCTGATGGCTACGCCAGCACCACTCGGCAGACAAGCCAGAATCACCTGCAGGGTATGCCGGAACCACCTCTCAGACGTGCCAGAACCCCTTGTCGGACACTCCGGAATCACCTGTCAGGCATGCCGGAACCACCTCTCGAACGTGCCAGAATGACGTGCCAGAGACACCGGATGCACCTGCCGAGCACGCCGGAACCTCCTCTTCGACTCGCCGGAACCACCAGCCAGAGACGCCAAAATCCCCTGCCAGGTAGGCCAGAATCACATGGCGGACGCTCCGGAATCTCCCGCCGGGAAGGTAGGAACCACCTCTCAAACATACTGGAAGCACGTGCCGGACATGCCGGCACCACGTACTGGACAGACCAGAAACACCTGCCGGACCTGCCTGAACCACCTGCTGAGCACACCGGAACAACTTGCTCGACTCGCTGGAGCCACCTGCTGGACACCCCAAAATCACCAGCCAGCTATGCCAGAACCACTTGCCGTACACTCCGGAATCACCTGCTGGTTACACCAGAGCCACTTGGTGGACAATCCAGAATCACCTGCCGGACATGCCAGAACCACCTGTCACACATGCCGGAACCACGTGCCTGACACGCCGGAACCACCTCGCGGACAGACCGGAACCACCTACCAGACATGCCTGAACCACCTGCCGAGCATGCCGGAACCACCTGCCGGACACGCCAAAATCACCTGCGCGCTAGGCCAGAACCACTTGTAGGACTCTCCTGGAGCACCTGCCGGGCATGCGGGAACCACCTCTCAGACGTGCCAGAACCACGTGCGGCACATGACGGAACCCATTACCGGACAGACCGGAACCACCTGCTGGACACGCCAGAATCACCTGCCAAGAACACCGGAACCACCTGAACAGCTCGCCAGAAACACCTGCCGGACATGCCAAAATCACCTGCCGGCTACACCAGAACCTCTTGCCGGACACTCCGGAATCACCTGCCAGACATGATGCAACCAAATGTCAGACGTGCCAGAACCACGTGCCAGAGACACCGGATGCAACTGCCGAGCATGCCGGAACCTCCTGCTCAACTCGCTGTAACCACCTGCCGGGGACGCCAAAATCACCTGTCAGCTAGGCCAGAACCACGTGGCGGACTCTATGGAATCACCCGCCGGGCATGCCGGAACCAGCTCTCAGACGTGCCAGAAGCACGTGCCGGACACGCCGGAACCACCTACTAGAGAGACCGGAACCACCTGCCAGACCCGCCTGAACCACCTGCTGAGTACGCTGGAACAACCTGCTCTACTCGCTGGAGCCACCTGCTGGACACGCCAAAATCACCTGATGGCTACGCCAGCACCACTCGGCAGACAAGCCAGAATCACCTGCAGGGTATGCCGGAACCACCTCTCAGACGTGCCAGAACCCCTTGTCGGACACTCCGGAATCACCTGTCAGGCATGCCGGAACCACCTCTCGAACGTGCCAGAATGACGTGCCAGAGACACCGGATGCACCTGCCGAGCACGCCGGAACCTCCTGTTCGACTCGCCGGAACCACCAGCCAGAGACGCCAAAATCCCCTGCCAGGTAGGCCAGAATCACATGGCGGACGCTCCGGAATCTCCCGCCGGGAAGGTAGGAACCACCTCTCAAACATACTGGAAGCACGTGCCGGACATGCCGGCACCACGTACTGGACAGACCAGAAACACCTGCCGGACCTGCCTGAACCACCTGCTGAGCACACCGGAACAACTTGCTCGACTCGCTGGAGCCACCTGCTGGACACCCCAAAATCACCAGCCAGCTATGCCAGAACCACTTGCCGTACACTCCGGAATCACCTGCTGCTTACACCAGAGCCACTTGGTGGACAATCCAGAATCACCTGCCGGACATGCCAGAACCACCTGTCACACATGCCGGAACCACGTGCCTGACACGCCGGAACCACCTCGCGGACAGACCGGAACCACCTACCAGACATGCCTGAACCACCTGCCGAGCATGCCGGAACCACCTGCCGGACACGCCAAAATCACCTGCGGGCTAGGCCAGAACCACTTGTAGGACTCTCCTGGAGCACCTGCCGGGCATGCGGGAACCACCTCTCAGACGTGCCAGAACCACGTGCGGCACATGACGGAACCCATTACCGGACAGACCGGAACCACCTGCTGGACACGCCAGAATCACCTGCCAAGAACACCGGAACCACCTGAACAGCTCGCCAGAAACACCTGCCGGACATGCCAAAATCACCTGCCGGCTACACCAGAACCTCTTGCCGGACACTCCGGAATCACCTGCCAGACATGATGCAACCAAATGTCAGACGTGCCAGAACCACGTGCCAGAGACACCGGATGCAACTGCCGAGCATGCCGGAACCTCCTGCTCAACTCGCTGTAACCACCTGCCGGGGACGCCAAAATCACCTGTCAGCTAGGCCAGAACCACGTGGCGGACTCTATGGAATCACCCGCCGGGCATGCCGGAACCAGCTCTCAGACGTGCCAGAAGCACGTGCCGGACACGCCGGAACCACCTACTAGAGAGACCGGAACCACCTGCCAGACCCGCCTGAACCACCTGCTGAGTACGCTGGAACAACCTGCTCTACTCGCTGGAGCCACCTGCTGGACACGCCAAAATCACCTGATGGCTACGCCAGCACCACTCGGCAGACAAGCCAGAATCACCTGCAGGGTATGCCGGAACCACCTCTCAGACGTGCCAGAACCCCTTGTCGGACACTCCGGAATCACCTGTCAGGCATGCCGGAACCACCTCTCGAACGTGCCAGAATGACGTGCCAGAGACACCGGATGCACCTGCCGAGCACGCCGGAACCTCCTCTTCGACTCGCCGGAACCACCAGCCAGAGACGCCAAAATCCCCTGCCAGGTAGGCCAGAATCACATGGCGGACGCTCCGGAATCTCCCGCCGGGAAGGTAGGAACCACCTCTCAAACATACTGGAAGCACGTGCCGGACATGCCGGCACCACGTACTGGACAGACCAGAAACACCTGCCGGACCTGCCTGAACCACCTGCTGAGCACACCGGAACAACTTGCTCGACTCGCTGGAGCCACCTGCTGGACACCCCAAAATCACCAGCCAGCTATGCCAGAACCACTTGCCGTACACTCCGGAATCACCTGCTGGTTACACCAGAGCCACTTGGTGGACAATCCAGAATCACCTGCCGGACATGCCAGAACCACCTGTCACACATGCCGGAACCACGTGCCTGACACGCCGGAACCACCTCGCGGACAGACCGGAACCACCTACCAGACATGCCTGAACCACCTGCCGAGCATGCCGGAACCACCTGCCGGACACGCCAAAATCACCTGCGGGCTAGGCCAGAACCACTTGTAGGACTCTCCTGGAGCACCTGCCGGGCATGCGGGAACCACCTCTCAGACGTGCCAGAACCACGTGCGGCACATGATGGAACCCATTACCGGACAGACCGGAACCACCTGCTGGACACGCCAGAATCACCTGCCAAGAACACCGGAACCACCTGAACAGCTCGCCAGAAACACCTGCCGGACATGCCAAAATCACCTGCCGGCTACACCAGAACCTCTTGCCGGACACTCCGGAATCACCTGCCAGACATGATGCAACCAAATGTCAGACGTGCCAGAACCACGTGCCAGAGACACCGGATGCAACTGCCGAGCATGCCGGAACCTCCTGCTCAACTCGCTGTAACCACCTGCCGGGGACGCCAAAATCACCTGTCAGCTAGGCCAGAACCACGTGGCGGACTCTATGGAATCACCCGCCGGGCATGCCGGAACCAGCTCTCAGACGTGCCAGAAGCACGTGCCGGACACGCCGGAACCACCTACTAGAGAGACCGGAACCACCTGCCAGACCCGCCTGAACCACCTGCTGAGTACGCTGGAACAACCTGCTCTACTCGCTGGAGCCACCTGCTGGACACGCCAAAATCACCTGATGGCTACGCCAGCACCACTCGGCAGACAAGCCAGAATCACCTGCAGGGTATGCCGGAACCACCTCTCAGACGTGCCAGAACCCCTTGTCGGACACTCCGGAATCACCTGTCAGGCATGCCGGAACCACCTCTCGAACGTGCCAGAATGACGTGCCAGAGACACCGGATGCACCTGCCGAGCACGCCGGAACCTCCTGTTCGACTCGCCGGAACCACCAGCCAGAGACGCCAAAATCCCCTGCCAGGTAGGCCAGAATCACATGGCGGACGCTCCGGAATCTCCCGCCGGGAAGGTAGGAACCACCTCTCAAACATACTGGAAGCACGTGCCGGACATGCCGGCACCACGTACTGGACAGACCAGAAACACCTGCCGGACCTGCCTGAACCACCTGCTGAGCACACCGGAACAACTTGCTCGACTCGCTGGAGCCACCTGCTGGACACCCCAAAATCACCAGCCAGCTATGCCAGAACCACTTGCCGTACACTCCGGAATCACCTGCTGCTTACACCAGAGCCACTTGGTGGACAATCCAGAATCACCTGCCGGACATGCCAGAACCACCTGTCACACATGCCGGAACCACGTGCCTGACACGCCGGAACCACCTCGCGGACAGACCGGAACCACCTACCAGACATGCCTGAACCACCTGCCGAGCATGCCGGAACCACCTGCCGGACACGCCAAAATCACCTGCGGGCTAGGCCAGAACCACTTGTAGGACTCTCCTGGAGCACCTGCCGGGCATGCGGGAACCACCTCTCAGACGTGCCAGAACCACGTGCGGCACATGACGGAACCCATTACCGGACAGACCGGAACCACCTGCTGGACACGCCAGAATCACCTGCCAAGAACACCGGAACCACCTGAACAGCTCGCCAGAAACACCTGCCGGACATGCCAAAATCACCTGCCGGCTACACCAGAACCTCTTGCCGGACACTCCGGAATCACCTGCCAGACATGATGCAACCAAATGTCAGACGTGCCAGAACCACGTGCCAGAGACACCGGATGCAACTGCCGAGCATGCCGGAACCTCCTGCTCAACTCGCTGTAACCACCTGCCGGGGACGCCAAAATCACCTGTCAGCTAGGCCAGAACCACGTGGCGGACTCTATGGAATCACCCGCCGGGCATGCCGGAACCAGCTCTCAGACGTGCCAGAAGCACGTGCCGGACACGCCGGAACCACCTACTAGAGAGACCGGAACCACCTGCCAGACCCGCCTGAACCACCTGCTGAGTACGCTGGAACAACCTGCTCTACTCGCTGGAGCCACCTGCTGGACACGCCAAAATCACCTGATGGCTACGCCAGCACCACTCGGCAGACAAGCCAGAATCACCTGCAGGGTATGCCGGAACCACCTCTCAGACGTGCCAGAACCCCTTGTCGGACACTCCGGAATCACCTGTCAGGCATGCCGGAACCACCTCTCGAACGTGCCAGAATGACGTGCCAGAGACACCGGATGCACCTGCCGAGCACGCCGGAACCTCCTCTTCGACTCGCCGGAACCACCAGCCAGAGACGCCAAAATCCCCTGCCAGGTAGGCCAGAATCACATGGCGGACGCTCCGGAATCTCCCGCCGGGAAGGTAGGAACCACCTCTCAAACATACTGGAAGCACGTGCCGGACATGCCGGCACCACGTACTGGACAGACCAGAAACACCTGCCGGACCTGCCTGAACCACCTGCTGAGCACACCGGAACAACTTGCTCGACTCGCTGGAGCCACCTGCTGGACACCCCAAAATCACCAGCCAGCTATGCCAGAACCACTTGCCGTACACTCCGGAATCACCTGCTGCTTACACCAGAGCCACTTGGTGGACAATCCAGAATCACCTGCCGGACATGCCAGAACCACCTGTCACACATGCCGGAACCACGTGCCTGACACGCCGGAACCACCTCGCGGACAGACCGGAACCACCTACCAGACATGCCTGAACCACCTGCCGAGCATGCCGGAACCACCTGCCGGACACGCCAAAATCACCTGCGGGCTAGGCCAGAACCACTTGTAGGACTCTCCTGGAGCACCTGCCGGGCATGCGGGAACCACCTCTCAGACGTGCCAGAACCACGTGCGGCACATGACGGAACCCATTACCGGACAGACCGGAACCACCTGCTGGACACGCCAGAATCACCTGCCAAGAACACCGGAACCACCTGAACAGCTCGCCAGAAACACCTGCCGGACATGCCAAAATCACCTGCCGGCTACACCAGAACCTCTTGCCGGACACTCCGGAATCACCTGCCAGACATGATGCAACCAAATGTCAGACGTGCCAGAACCACGTGCCAGAGACACCGGATGCAACTGCCGAGCATGCCGGAACCTCCTGCTCAACTCGCTGTAACCACCTGCCGGGGACGCCAAAATCACCTGTCAGCTAGGCCAGAACCACGTGGCGGACTCTATGGAATCACCCGCCGGGCATGCCGGAACCAGCTCTCAGACGTGCCAGAAGCACGTGCCGGACACGCCGGAACCACCTACTAGAGAGACCGGAACCACCTGCCAGACCCGCCTGAACCACCTGCTGAGTACGCTGGAACAACCTGCTCTACTCGCTGGAGCCACCTGCTGGACACGCCAAAATCACCTGATGGCTACGCCAGCACCACTCGGCAGACAAGCCAGAATCACCTGCAGGGTATGCCGGAACCACCTCTCAGACGTGCCAGAACCCCTTGTCGGACACTCCGGAATCACCTGTCAGGCATGCCGGAACCACCTCTCGAGCGTGCCAGAATGACGTGCCAGAGACACCGGATGCACCTGCCGAGCACGCCGGAACCTCCTGTTCGACTCGCCGGAACCACCAGCCAGAGACGCCAAAATCCCCTGCCAGGTAGGCCAGAATCACATGGCGGACGCTCCGGAATCTCCCGCCGGGAAGGTAGGAACCACCTCTCAAACATACTGGAAGCACGTGCCGGACATGCCGGCACCACGTACTGGACAGACCAGAAACACCTGCCGGACCTGCCTGAACCACCTGCTGAGCACACCGGAACAACTTGCTCGACTCGCTGGAGCCACCTGCTGGACACCCCAAAATCACCAGCCAGCTATGCCAGAACCACTTGCCGTACACTCCGGAATCACCTGCTGCTTACACCAGAGCCACTTGGTGGACAATCCAGAATCACCTGCCGGACATGCCAGAACCACCTGTCACACATGCCGGAACCACGTGCCTGACACGCCGGAACCACCTCGCGGACAGACCGGAACCACCTACCAGACATGCCTGAACCACCTGCCGAGCATGCCGGAACCACCTGCCGGACACGCCAAAATCACCTGCGCGCTAGGCCAGAACCACTTGTAGGACTCTCCTGGAGCACCTGCCGGGCATGCGGGAACCACCTCTCAGACGTGCCAGAACCACGTGCGGCACATGACGGAACCCATTACCGGACAGACCGGAACCACCTGCTGGACACGCCAGAATCACCTGCCAAGAACACCGGAACCACCTGAACAGCTCGCCAGAAACACCTGCCGGACATGCCAAAATCACCTGCCGGCTACACCAGAACCTCTTGCCGGACACTCCGGAATCACCTGCCAGACATGATGCAACCAAATGTCAGACGTGCCAGAACCACGTGCCAGAGACACCGGATGCAACTGCCGAGCATGCCGGAACCTCCTGCTCAACTCGCTGTAACCACCTGCCGGGGACGCCAAAATCACCTGTCAGCTAGGCCAGAACCACGTGGCGGACTCTATGGAATCACCCGCCGGGCATGCCGGAACCAGCTCTCAGACGTGCCAGAAGCACGTGCCGGACACGCCGGAACCACCTACTAGAGAGACCGGAACCACCTGCCAGACCCGCCTGAACCACCTGCTGAGTACGCTGGAACAACCTGCTCTACTCGCTGGAGCCACCTGCTGGACACGCCAAAATCACCTGATGGCTACGCCAGCACCACTCGGCAGACAAGCCAGAATCACCTGCAGGGTATGCCGGAACCACCTCTCAGACGTGCCAGAACCCCTTGTCGGACACTCCGGAATCACCTGTCAGGCATGCCGGAACCACCTCTCGAAGGTGCCAGAATGACGTGCCAGAGACACCGGATGCACCTGCCGAGCACGCCGGAACCTCCTCTTCGACTCGCCGGAACCACCAGCCAGAGACGCCAAAATCCCCTGCCAGGTAGGCCAGAATCACATGGCGGACGCTCCGGAATCTCCCGCCGGGAAGGTAGGAACCACCTCTCAAACATACTGGAAGCACGTGCCGGACATGCCGGCACCACGTACTGGACAGACCAGAAACACCTGCCGGACCTGCCTGAACCACCTGCTGAGCACACCGGAACAACTTGCTCGACTCGCTGGAGCCACCTGCTGGACACCCCAAAATCACCAGCCAGCTATGCCAGAACCACTTGCCGTACACTCCGGAATCACCTGCTGGTTACACCAGAGCCACTTGGTGGACAATCCAGAATCACCTGCCGGACATGCCAGAACCACCTGTCACACATGCCGGAACCACGTGCCTGACACGCCGGAACCACCTCGCGGACAGACCGGAACCACCTACCAGACATGCCTGAACCACCTGCCGAGCATGCCGGAACCACCTGCCGGACACGCCAAAATCACCTGCGGGCTAGGCCAGAACCACTTGTAGGACTCTCCTGGAGCACCTGCCGGGCATGCGGGAACCACCTCTCAGACGTGCCAGAACCACGTGCGGCACATGACGGAACCCATTACCGGACAGACCGGAACCACCTGCTGGACACGCCAGAATCACCTGCCAAGAACACCGGAACCACCTGAACAGCTCGCCAGAAACACCTGCCGGACATGCCAAAATCACCTGCCGGCTACACCAGAACCTCTTGCCGGACACTCCGGAATCACCTGCCAGACATGATGCAACCAAATGTCAGACGTGCCAGAACCACGTGCCAGAGACACCGGATGCAACTGCCGAGCATGCCGGAACCTCCTGCTCAACTCGCTGTAACCACCTGCCGGGGACGCCAAAATCACCTGTCAGCTAGGCCAGAACCACGTGGCGGACTCTATGGAATCACCCGCCGGGCATGCCGGAACCAGCTCTCAGACGTGCCAGAAGCACGTGCCGGACACGCCGGAACCACCTACTAGAGAGACCGGAACCACCTGCCAGACCCGCCTGAACCACCTGCTGAGTACGCTGGAACAACCTGCTCTACTCGCTGGAGCCACCTGCTGGACACGCCAAAATCACCTGATGGCTACGCCAGCACCACTCGGCAGACAAGCCAGAATCACCTGCAGGGTATGCCGGAACCACCTCTCAGACGTGCCAGAACCCCTTGTCGGACACTCCGGAATCACCTGTCAGGCATGCCGGAACCACCTCTCGAAGGTGCCAGAATGACGTGCCAGAGACACCGGATGCACCTGCCGAGCACGCCGGAACCTCCTCTTCGACTCGCCGGAACCACCAGCCAGAGACGCCAAAATCCCCTGCCAGGTAGGCCAGAATCACATGGCGGACGCTCCGGAATCTCCCGCCGGGAAGGTAGGAACCACCTCTCAAACATACTGGAAGCACGTGCCGGACATGCCGGCACCACGTACTGGACAGACCAGAAACACCTGCCGGACCTGCCTGAACCACCTGCTGAGCACACCGGAACAACTTGCTCGACTCGCTGGAGCCACCTGCTGGACACCCCAAAATCACCAGCCAGCTATGCCAGAACCACTTGCCGTACACTCCGGAATCACCTGCTGGTTACACCAGAGCCACTTGGTGGACAATCCAGAATCACCTGCCGGACATGCCAGAACCACCTGTCACACATGCCGGAACCACGTGCCTGACACGCCGGAACCACCTCGCGGACAGACCGGAACCACCTACCAGACATGCCTGAACCACCTGCCGAGCATGCCGGAACCACCTGCCGGACACGCCAAAATCACCTGCGGGCTAGGCCAGAACCACTTGTAGGACTCTCCTGGAGCACCTGCCGGGCATGCGGGAACCACCTCTCAGACGTGCCAGAACCACGTGCGGCACATGACGGAACCCATTACCGGACAGACCGGAACCACCTGCTGGACACGCCAGAATCACCTGCCAAGAACACCGGAACCACCTGAACAGCTCGCCAGAAACACCTGCCGGACATGCCAAAATCACCTGCCGGCTACACCAGAACCTCTTGCCGGACACTCCGGAATCACCTGCCAGACATGATGCAACCAAATGTCAGACGTGCCAGAACCACGTGCCAGAGACACCGGATGCAACTGCCGAGCATGCCGGAACCTCCTGCTCAACTCGCTGTAACCACCTGCCGGGGACGCCAAAATCACCTGTCAGCTAGGCCAGAACCACGTGGCGGACTCTATGGAATCACCCGCCGGGCATGCCGGAACCAGCTCTCAGACGTGCCAGAAGCACGTGCCGGACACGCCGGAACCACCTACTAGAGAGACCGGAACCACCTGCCAGACCCGCCTGAACCACCTGCTGAGTACGCTGGAACAACCTGCTCTACTCGCTGGAGCCACCTGCTGGACACGCCAAAATCACCTGATGGCTACGCCAGCACCACTCGGCAGACAAGCCAGAATCACCTGCAGGGTATGCCGGAACCACCTCTCAGACGTGCCAGAACCCCTTGTCGGACACTCCGGAATCACCTGTCAGGCATGCCGGAACCACCTCTCGAACGTGCCAGAATGACGTGCCAGAGACACCGGATGCACCTGCCGAGCACGCCGGAACCTCCTCTTCGACTCGCCGGAACCACCAGCCAGAGACGCCAAAATCCCCTGCCAGGTAGGCCAGAATCACATGGCGGACGCTCCGGAATCTCCCGCCGGGAAGGTAGGAACCACCTCTCAAACATACTGGAAGCACGTGCCGGACATGCCGGCACCACGTACTGGACAGACCAGAAACACCTGCCGGACCTGCCTGAACCACCTGCTGAGCACACCGGAACAACTTGCTCGACTCGCTGGAGCCACCTGCTGGACACCCCAAAATCACCAGCCAGCTATGCCAGAACCACTTGCCGTACACTCCGGAATCACCTGCTGCTTACACCAGAGCCACTTGGTGGACAATCCAGAATCACCTGCCGGACATGCCAGAACCACCTGTCACACATGCCGGAACCACGTGCCTGACACGCCGGAACCACCTCGCGGACAGACCGGAACCACCTACCAGACATGCCTGAACCACCTGCCGAGCATGCCGGAACCACCTGCCGGACATGCCAAAATCACCTGCGGGCTAGGCCAGAACCACTTGTAGGACTCTCCTGGAGCACCTGCCGGGCATGCGGGAACCACCTCTCAGACGTGCCAGAACCACGTGCGGCACATGACGGAACCCATTACCGGACAGACCGGAACCACCTGCTGGACACGCCAGAATCACCTGCCAAGAACACCGGAACCACCTGAACAGCTCGCCAGAAACACCTGCCGGACATGCCAAAATCACCTGCCGGCTACACCAGAACCTCTTGCCGGACACTCCGGAATCACCTGCCAGACATGATGCAACCAAATGTCAGACGTGCCAGAACCACGTGCCAGAGACACCGGATGCAACTGCCGAGCATGCCGGAACCTCCTGCTCAACTCGCTGTAACCACCTGCCGGGGACGCCAAAATCACCTGTCAGCTAGGCCAGAACCACGTGGCGGACTCTATGGAATCACCCGCCGGGCATGCCGGAACCAGCTCTCAGACGTGCCAGAAGCACGTGCCGGACACGCCGGAACCACCTACTAGAGAGACCGGAACCACCTGCCAGACCCGCCTGAACCACCTGCTGAGTACGCTGGAACAACCTGCTCTACTCGCTGGAGCCACCTGCTGGACACGCCAAAATCACCTGATGGCTACGCCAGCACCACTCGGCAGACAAGCCAGAATCACCTGCAGGGTATGCCGGAACCACCTCTCAGACGTGCCAGAACCCCTTGTCGGACACTCCGGAATCACCTGTCAGGCATGCCGGAACCACCTCTCGAACGTGCCAGAATGACGTGCCAGAGACACCGGATGCACCTGCCGAGCACGCCGGAACCTCCTCTTCGACTCGCCGGAACCACCAGCCAGAGACGCCAAAATCCCCTGCCAGGTAGGCCAGAATCACATGGCGGACGCTCCGGAATCTCCCGCCGGGAAGGTAGGAACCACCTCTCAAACATACTGGAAGCACGTGCCGGACATGCCGGCACCACGTACTGGACAGACCAGAAACACCTGCCGGACCTGCCTGAACCACCTGCTGAGCACACCGGAACAACTTGCTCGACTCGCTGGAGCCACCTGCTGGACACCCCAAAATCACCAGCCAGCTATGCCAGAACCACTTGCCGTACACTCCGGAATCACCTGCTGCTTACACCAGAGCCACTTGGTGGACAATCCAGAATCACCTGCCGGACATGCCAGAACCACCTGTCACACATGCCGGAACCACGTGCCTGACACGCCGGAACCACCTCGCGGACAGACCGGAACCACCTACCAGACATGCCTGAACCACCTGCCGAGCATGCCGGAACCACCTGCCGGACACGCCAAAATCACCTGCGGGCTAGGCCAGAACCACTTGTAGGACTCTCCTGGAGCACCTGCCGGGCATGCGGGAACCACCTCTCAGACGTGCCAGAACCACGTGCGGCACATGACGGAACCCATTACCGGACAGACCGGAACCACCTGCTGGACACGCCAGAATCACCTGCCAAGAACACCGGAACCACCTGAACAGCTCGCCAGAAACACCTGCCGGACATGCCAAAATCACCTGCCGGCTACACCAGAACCTCTTGCCGGACACTCCGGAATCACCTGCCAGACATGATGCAACCAAATGTCAGACGTGCCAGAACCACGTGCCAGAGACACCGGATGCAACTGCCGAGCATGCCGGAACCTCCTGCTCAACTCGCTGTAACCACCTGCCGGGGACGCCAAAATCACCTGTCAGCTAGGCCAGAACCACGTGGCGGACTCTATGGAATCACCCGCCGGGCATGCCGGAACCAGCTCTCAGACGTGCCAGAAGCACGTGCCGGACACGCCGGAACCACCTACTAGAGAGACCGGAACCACCTGCCAGACCCGCCTGAACCACCTGCTGAGTACGCTGGAACAACCTGCTCTACTCGCTGGAGCCACCTGCTGGACACGCCAAAATCACCTGATGGCTACGCCAGCACCACTCGGCAGACAAGCCAGAATCACCTGCAGGGTATGCCGGAACCACCTCTCAGACGTGCCAGAACCCCTTGTCGGACACTCCGGAATCACCTGTCAGGCATGCCGGAATCACCTCTCGAACGTGCCAGAATGACGTGCCAGAGACACCGGATGCACCTGCCGAGCACGCCGGAACCTCCTGTTCGACTCGCCGGAACCACCAGCCAGAGACGCCAAAATCCCCTGCCAGGTAGGCCAGAATCACATGGCGGACGCTCCGGAATCTCCCGCCGGGAAGGTAGGAACCACCTCTCAAACATACTGGAAGCACGTGCCGGACATGCCGGCACCACGTACTGGACAGACCAGAAACACCTGCCGGACCTGCCTGAACCACCTGCTGAGCACACCGGAACAACTTGCTCGACTCGCTGGAGCCACCTGCTGGACACCCCAAAATCACCAGCCAGCTATGCCAGAACCACTTGCCGTACACTCCGGAATCACCTGCTGCTTACACCAGAGCCACTTGGTGGACAATCCAGAATCACCTGCCGGACATGCCAGAACCACCTGTCACACATGCCGGAACCACGTGCCTGACACGCCGGAACCACCTCGCGGACAGACCGGAACCACCTACCAGACATGCCTGAACCACCTGCCGAGCATGCCGGAACCACCTGCCGGACACGCCAAAATCACCTGCGGGCTAGGCCAGAACCACTTGTAGGACTCTCCTGGAGCACCTGCCGGGCATGCGGGAACCACCTCTCAGACGTGCCAGAACCACGTGCGGCACATGACGGAACCCATTACCGGACAGACCGGAACCACCTGCTGGACACGCCAGAATCACCTGCCAAGAACACCGGAACCACCTGAACAGCTCGCCAGAAACACCTGCCGGACATGCCAAAATCACCTGCCGGCTACACCAGAACCTCTTGCCGGACACTCCGGAATCACCTGCCAGACATGATGCAACCAAATGTCAGACGTGCCAGAACCACGTGCCAGAGACACCGGATGCAACTGCCGAGCATGCCGGAACCTCCTGCTCAACTCGCTGTAACCACCTGCCGGGGACGCCAAAATCACCTGTCAGCTAGGCCAGAACCACGTGGCGGACTCTATGGAATCACCCGCCGGGCATGCCGGAACCAGCTCTCAGACGTGCCAGAAGCACGTGCCGGACACGCCGGAACCACCTACTAGAGAGACCGGAACCACCTGCCAGACCCGCCTGAACCACCTGCTGAGTACGCTGGAACAACCTGCTCTACTCGCTGGAGCCACCTGCTGGACACGCCAAAATCACCTGATGGCTACGCCAGCACCACTCGGCAGACAAGCCAGAATCACCTGCAGGGTATGCCGGAACCACCTCTCAGACGTGCCAGAACCCCTTGTCGGACACTCCGGAATCACCTGTCAGGCATGCCGGAACCACCTCTCGAACGTGCCAGAATGACGTGCCAGAGACACCGGATGCACCTGCCGAGCACGCCGGAACCTCCTCTTCGACTCGCCGGAACCACCAGCCAGAGACGCCAAAATCCCCTGCCAGGTAGGCCAGAATCACATGGCGGACGCTCCGGAATCTCCCGCCGGGAAGGTAGGAACCACCTCTCAAACATACTGGAAGCACGTGCCGGACATGCCGGCACCACGTACTGGACAGACCAGAAACACCTGCCGGACCTGCCTGAACCACCTGCTGAGCACACCGGAACAACTTGCTCGACTCGCTGGAGCCACCTGCTGGACACCCCAAAATCACCAGCCAGCTATGCCAGAACCACTTGCCGTACACTCCGGAATCACCTGCTGGTTACACCAGAGCCACTTGGTGGACAATCCAGAATCACCTGCCGGACATGCCAGAACCACCTGTCACACATGCCGGAACCACGTGCCTGACACGCCGGAACCACCTCGCGGACAGACCGGAACCACCTACCAGACATGCCTGAACCACCTGCCGAGCATGCCGGAACCACCTGCCGGACACGCCAAAATCACCTGCGGGCTAGGCCAGAACCACTTGTAGGACTCTCCTGGAGCACCTGCCGGGCATGCGGGAACCACCTCTCAGACGTGCCAGAACCACGTGCGGCACATGATGGAACCCATTACCGGACAGACCGGAACCACCTGCTGGACACGCCAGAATCACCTGCCAAGAACACCGGAACCACCTGAACAGCTCGCCAGAAACACCTGCCGGACATGCCAAAATCACCTGCCGGCTACACCAGAACCTCTTGCCGGACACTCCGGAATCACCTGCCAGACATGATGCAACCAAATGTCAGACGTGCCAGAACCACGTGCCAGAGACACCGGATGCAACTGCCGAGCATGCCGGAACCTCCTGCTCAACTCGCTGTAACCACCTGCCGGGGACGCCAAAATCACCTGTCAGCTAGGCCAGAACCACGTGGCGGACTCTATGGAATCACCCGCCGGGCATGCCGGAACCAGCTCTCAGACGTGCCAGAAGCACGTGCCGGACACGCCGGAACCACCTACTAGAGAGACCGGAACCACCTGCCAGACCCGCCTGAACCACCTGCTGAGTACGCTGGAACAACCTGCTCTACTCGCTGGAGCCACCTGCTGGACACGCCAAAATCACCTGATGGCTACGCCAGCACCACTCGGCAGACAAGCCAGAATCACCTGCAGGGTATGCCGGAACCACCTCTCAGACGTGCCAGAACCCCTTGTCGGACACTCCGGAATCACCTGTCAGGCATGCCGGAACCACCTCTCGAACGTGCCAGAATGACGTGCCAGAGACACCGGATGCACCTGCCGAGCACGCCGGAACCTCCTGTTCGACTCGCCGGAACCACCAGCCAGAGACGCCAAAATCCCCTGCCAGGTAGGCCAGAATCACATGGCGGACGCTCCGGAATCTCCCGCCGGGAAGGTAGGAACCACCTCTCAAACATACTGGAAGCACGTGCCGGACATGCCGGCACCACGTACTGGACAGACCAGAAACACCTGCCGGACCTGCCTGAACCACCTGCTGAGCACACCGGAACAACTTGCTCGACTCGCTGGAGCCACCTGCTGGACACCCCAAAATCACCAGCCAGCTATGCCAGAACCACTTGCCGTACACTCCGGAATCACCTGCTGCTTACACCAGAGCCACTTGGTGGACAATCCAGAATCACCTGCCGGACATGCCAGAACCACCTGTCACACATGCCGGAACCACGTGCCTGACACGCCGGAACCACCTCGCGGACAGACCGGAACCACCTACCAGACATGCCTGAACCACCTGCCGAGCATGCCGGAACCACCTGCCGGACACGCCAAAATCACCTGCGGGCTAGGCCAGAACCACTTGTAGGACTCTCCTGGAGCACCTGCCGGGCATGCGGGAACCACCTCTCAGACGTGCCAGAACCACGTGCGGCACATGACGGAACCCATTACCGGACAGACCGGAACCACCTGCTGGACACGCCAGAATCACCTGCCAAGAACACCGGAACCACCTGAACAGCTCGCCAGAAACACCTGCCGGACATGCCAAAATCACCTGCCGGCTACACCAGAACCTCTTGCCGGACACTCCGGAATCACCTGCCAGACATGATGCAACCAAATGTCAGACGTGCCAGAACCACGTGCCAGAGACACCGGATGCAACTGCCGAGCATGCCGGAACCTCCTGCTCAACTCGCTGTAACCACCTGCCGGGGACGCCAAAATCACCTGTCAGCTAGGCCAGAACCACGTGGCGGACTCTATGGAATCACCCGCCGGGCATGCCGGAACCAGCTCTCAGACGTGCCAGAAGCACGTGCCGGACACGCCGGAACCACCTACTAGAGAGACCGGAACCACCTGCCAGACCCGCCTGAACCACCTGCTGAGTACGCTGGAACAACCTGCTCTACTCGCTGGAGCCACCTGCTGGACACGCCAAAATCACCTGATGGCTACGCCAGCACCACTCGGCAGACAAGCCAGAATCACCTGCAGGGTATGCCGGAACCACCTCTCAGACGTGCCAGAACCCCTTGTCGGACACTCCGGAATCACCTGTCAGGCATGCCGGAACCACCTCTCGAACGTGCCAGAATGACGTGCCAGAGACACCGGATGCACCTGCCGAGCACGCCGGAACCTCCTCTTCGACTCGCCGGAACCACCAGCCAGAGACGCCAAAATCCCCTGCCAGGTAGGCCAGAATCACATGGCGGACGCTCCGGAATCTCCCGCCGGGAAGGTAGGAACCACCTCTCAAACATACTGGAAGCACGTGCCGGACATGCCGGCACCACGTACTGGACAGACCAGAAACACCTGCCGGACCTGCCTGAACCACCTGCTGAGCACACCGGAACAACTTGCTCGACTCGCTGGAGCCACCTGCTGGACACCCCAAAATCACCAGCCAGCTATGCCAGAACCACTTGCCGTACACTCCGGAATCACCTGCTGCTTACACCAGAGCCACTTGGTGGACAATCCAGAATCACCTGCCGGACATGCCAGAACCACCTGTCACACATGCCGGAACCACGTGCCTGACACGCCGGAACCACCTCGCGGACAGACCGGAACCACCTACCAGACATGCCTGAACCACCTGCCGAGCATGCCGGAACCACCTGCCGGACACGCCAAAATCACCTGCGGGCTAGGCCAGAACCACTTGTAGGACTCTCCTGGAGCACCTGCCGGGCATGCGGGAACCACCTCTCAGACGTGCCAGAACCACGTGCGGCACATGACGGAACCCATTACCGGACAGACCGGAACCACCTGCTGGACACGCCAGAATCACCTGCCAAGAACACCGGAACCACCTGAACAGCTCGCCAGAAACACCTGCCGGACATGCCAAAATCACCTGCCGGCTACACCAGAACCTCTTGCCGGACACTCCGGAATCACCTGCCAGACATGATGCAACCAAATGTCAGACGTGCCAGAACCACGTGCCAGAGACACCGGATGCAACTGCCGAGCATGCCGGAACCTCCTGCTCAACTCGCTGTAACCACCTGCCGGGGACGCCAAAATCACCTGTCAGCTAGGCCAGAACCACGTGGCGGACTCTATGGAATCACCCGCCGGGCATGCCGGAACCAGCTCTCAGACGTGCCAGAAGCACGTGCCGGACACGCCGGAACCACCTACTAGAGAGACCGGAACCACCTGCCAGACCCGCCTGAACCACCTGCTGAGTACGCTGGAACAACCTGCTCTACTCGCTGGAGCCACCTGCTGGACACGCCAAAATCACCTGATGGCTACGCCAGCACCACTCGGCAGACAAGCCAGAATCACCTGCAGGGTATGCCGGAACCACCTCTCAGACGTGCCAGAACCCCTTGTCGGACACTCCGGAATCACCTGTCAGGCATGCCGGAACCACCTCTCGAACGTGCCAGAATGACGTGCCAGAGACACCGGATGCACCTGCCGAGCACGCCGGAACCTCCTGTTCGACTCGCCGGAACCACCAGCCAGAGACGCCAAAATCCCCTGCCAGGTAGGCCAGAATCACATGGCGGACGCTCCGGAATCTCCCGCCGGGAAGGTAGGAACCACCTCTCAAACATACTGGAAGCACGTGCCGGACATGCCGGCACCACGTACTGGACAGACCAGAAACACCTGCCGGACCTGCCTGAACCACCTGCTGAGCACACCGGAACAACTTGCTCGACTCGCTGGAGCCACCTGCTGGACACCCCAAAATCACCAGCCAGCTATGCCAGAACCACTTGCCGTACACTCCGGAATCACCTGCTGCTTACACCAGAGCCACTTGGTGGACAATCCAGAATCACCTGCCGGACATGCCAGAACCACCTGTCACACATGCCGGAACCACGTGCCTGACACGCCGGAACCACCTCGCGGACAGACCGGAACCACCTACCAGACATGCCTGAACCACCTGCCGAGCATGCCGGAACCACCTGCCGGACACGCCAAAATCACCTGCGGGCTAGGCCAGAACCACTTGTAGGACTCTCCTGGAGCACCTGCCGGGCATGCGGGAACCACCTCTCAGACGTGCCAGAACCACGTGCGGCACATGACGGAACCCATTACCGGACAGACCGGAACCACCTGCTGGACACGCCAGAATCACCTGCCAAGAACACCGGAACCACCTGAACAGCTCGCCAGAAACACCTGCCGGACATGCCAAAATCACCTGCCGGCTACACCAGAACCTCTTGCCGGACACTCCGGAATCACCTGCCAGACATGATGCAACCAAATGTCAGACGTGCCAGAACCACGTGCCAGAGACACCGGATGCAACTGCCGAGCATGCCGGAACCTCCTGCTCAACTCGCTGTAACCACCTGCCGGGGACGCCAAAATCACCTGTCAGCTAGGCCAGAACCACGTGGCGGACTCTATGGAATCACCCGCCGGGCATGCCGGAACCAGCTCTCAGACGTGCCAGAAGCACGTGCCGGACACGCCGGAACCACCTACTAGAGAGACCGGAACCACCTGCCAGACCCGCCTGAACCACCTGCTGAGTACGCTGGAACAACCTGCTCTACTCGCTGGAGCCACCTGCTGGACACGCCAAAATCACCTGATGGCTACGCCAGCACCACTCGGCAGACAAGCCAGAATCACCTGCAGGGTATGCCGGAACCACCTCTCAGACGTGCCAGAACCCCTTGTCGGACACTCCGGAATCACCTGTCAGGCATGCCGGAACCACCTCTCGAACGTGCCAGAATGACGTGCCAGAGACACCGGATGCACCTGCCGAGCACGCCGGAACCTCCTCTTCGACTCGCCGGAACCACCAGCCAGAGACGCCAAAATCCCCTGCCAGGTAGGCCAGAATCACATGGCGGACGCTCCGGAATCTCCCGCCGGGAAGGTAGGAACCACCTCTCAAACATACTGGAAGCACGTGCCGGACATGCCGGCACCACGTACTGGACAGACCAGAAACACCTGCCGGACCTGCCTGAACCACCTGCTGAGCACACCGGAACAACTTGCTCGACTCGCTGGAGCCACCTGCTGGACACCCCAAAATCACCAGCCAGCTATGCCAGAACCACTTGCCGTACACTCCGGAATCACCTGCTGCTTACACCAGAGCCACTTGGTGGACAATCCAGAATCACCTGCCGGACATGCCAGAACCACCTGTCACACATGCCGGAACCACGTGCCTGACACGCCGGAACCACCTCGCGGACAGACCGGAACCACCTACCAGACATGCCTGAACCACCTGCCGAGCATGCCGGAACCACCTGCCGGACACGCCAAAATCACCTGCGCGCTAGGCCAGAACCACTTGTAGGACTCTCCTGGAGCACCTGCCGGGCATGCGGGAACCACCTCTCAGACGTGCCAGAACCACGTGCGGCACATGACGGAACCCATTACCGGACAGACCGGAACCACCTGCTGGACACGCCAGAATCACCTGCCAAGAACACCGGAACCACCTGAACAGCTCGCCAGAAACACCTGCCGGACATGCCAAAATCACCTGCCGGCTACACCAGAACCTCTTGCCGGACACTCCGGAATCACCTGCCAGACATGATGCAACCAAATGTCAGACGTGCCAGAACCACGTGCCAGAGACACCGGATGCAACTGCCGAGCATGCCGGAACCTCCTGCTCAACTCGCTGTAACCACCTGCCGGGGACGCCAAAATCACCTGTCAGCTAGGCCAGAACCACGTGGCGGACTCTATGGAATCACCCGCCGGGCATGCCGGAACCAGCTCTCAGACGTGCCAGAAGCACGTGCCGGACACGCCGGAACCACCTACTAGAGAGACCGGAACCACCTGCCAGACCCGCCTGAACCACCTGCTGAGTACGCTGGAACAACCTGCTCTACTCGCTGGAGCCACCTGCTGGACACGCCAAAATCACCTGATGGCTACGCCAGCACCACTCGGCAGACAAGCCAGAATCACCTGCAGGGTATGCCGGAACCACCTCTCAGACGTGCCAGAACCCCTTGTCGGACACTCCGGAATCACCTGTCAGGCATGCCGGAACCACCTCTCGAACGTGCCAGAATGACGTGCCAGAGACACCGGATGCACCTGCCGAGCACGCCGGAACCTCCTGTTCGACTCGCCGGAACCACCAGCCAGAGACGCCAAAATCCCCTGCCAGGTAGGCCAGAATCACATGGCGGACGCTCCGGAATCTCCCGCCGGGAAGGTAGGAACCACCTCTCAAACATACTGGAAGCACGTGCCGGACATGCCGGCACCACGTACTGGACAGACCAGAAACACCTGCCGGACCTGCCTGAACCACCTGCTGAGCACACCGGAACAACTTGCTCGACTCGCTGGAGCCACCTGCTGGACACCCCAAAATCACCAGCCAGCTATGCCAGAACCACTTGCCGTACACTCCGGAATCACCTGCTGCTTACACCAGAGCCACTTGGTGGACAATCCAGAATCACCTGCCGGACATGCCAGAACCACCTGTCACACATGCCGGAACCACGTGCCTGACACGCCGGAACCACCTCGCGGACAGACCGGAACCACCTACCAGACATGCCTGAACCACCTGCCGAGCATGCCGGAACCACCTGCCGGACACGCCAAAATCACCTGCGGGCTAGGCCAGAACCACTTGTAGGACTCTCCTGGAGCACCTGCCGGGCATGCGGGAACCACCTCTCAGACGTGCCAGAACCACGTGCGGCACATGACGGAACCCATTACCGGACAGACCGGAACCACCTGCTGGACACGCCAGAATCACCTGCCAAGAACACCGGAACCACCTGAACAGCTCGCCAGAAACACCTGCCGGACATGCCAAAATCACCTGCCGGCTACACCAGAACCTCTTGCCGGACACTCCGGAATCACCTGCCAGACATGATGCAACCAAATGTCAGACGTGCCAGAACCACGTGCCAGAGACACCGGATGCAACTGCCGAGCATGCCGGAACCTCCTGCTCAACTCGCTGTAACCACCTGCCGGGGACGCCAAAATCACCTGTCAGCTAGGCCAGAACCACGTGGCGGACTCTATGGAATCACCCGCCGGGCATGCCGGAACCAGCTCTCAGACGTGCCAGAAGCACGTGCCGGACACGCCGGAACCACCTACTAGAGAGACCGGAACCACCTGCCAGACCCGCCTGAACCACCTGCTGAGTACGCTGGAACAACCTGCTCTACTCGCTGGAGCCACCTGCTGGACACGCCAAAATCACCTGATGGCTACGCCAGCACCACTCGGCAGACAAGCCAGAATCACCTGCAGGGTATGCCGGAACCACCTCTCAGACGTGCCAGAACCCCTTGTCGGACACTCCGGAATCACCTGTCAGGCATGCCGGAACCACCTCTCGAACGTGCCAGAATGACGTGCCAGAGACACCGGATGCACCTGCCGAGCACGCCGGAACCTCCTCTTCGACTCGCCGGAACCACCAGCCAGAGACGCCAAAATCCCCTGCCAGGTAGGCCAGAATCACATGGCGGACGCTCCGGAATCTCCCGCCGGGAAGGTAGGAACCACCTCTCAAACATACTGGAAGCACGTGCCGGACATGCCGGCACCACGTACTGGACAGACCAGAAACACCTGCCGGACCTGCCTGAACCACCTGCTGAGCACACCGGAACAACTTGCTCGACTCGCTGGAGCCACCTGCTGGACACCCCAAAATCACCAGCCAGCTATGCCAGAACCACTTGCCGTACACTCCGGAATCACCTGCTGCTTACACCAGAGCCACTTGGTGGACAATCCAGAATCACCTGCCGGACATGCCAGAACCACCTGTCACACATGCCGGAACCACGTGCCTGACACGCCGGAACCACCTCGCGGACAGACCGGAACCACCTACCAGACATGCCTGAACCACCTGCCGAGCATGCCGGAACCACCTGCCGGACACGCCAAAATCACCTGCGGGCTAGGCCAGAACCACTTGTAGGACTCTCCTGGAGCACCTGCCGGGCATGCGGGAACCACCTCTCAGACGTGCCAGAACCACGTGCGGCACATGACGGAACCCATTACCGGACAGACCGGAACCACCTGCTGGACACGCCAGAATCACCTGCCAAGAACACCGGAACCACCTGAACAGCTCGCCAGAAACACCTGCCGGACATGCCAAAATCACCTGCCGGCTACACCAGAACCTCTTGCCGGACACTCCGGAATCACCTGCCAGACATGATGCAACCAAATGTCAGACGTGCCAGAACCACGTGCCAGAGACACCGGATGCAACTGCCGAGCATGCCGGAACCTCCTGCTCAACTCGCTGTAACCACCTGCCGGGGATGCCAAAATCACCTGTCAGCTAGGCCAGAACCACGTGGCGGACTCTATGGAATCACCCGCCGGGCATGCCGGAACCAGCTCTCAGACGTGCCAGAAGCACGTGCCGGACACGCCGGAACCACCTACTAGAGAGACCGGAACCACCTGCCAGACCCGCCTGAACCACCTGCTGAGTACGCTGGAACAACCTGCTCTACTCGCTGGAGCCACCTGCTGGACACGCCAAAATCACCTGATGGCTACGCCAGCACCACTCGGCAGACAAGCCAGAATCACCTGCAGGGTATGCCGGAACCACCTCTCAGACGTGCCAGAACCCCTTGTCGGACACTCCGGAATCACCTGTCAGGCATGCCGGAACCACCTCTCGAACGTGCCAGAATGACGTGCCAGAGACACCGGATGCACCTGCCGAGCACGCCGGAACCTCCTCTTCGACTCGCCGGAACCACCAGCCAGAGACGCCAAAATCCCCTGCCAGGTAGGCCAGAATCACATGGCGGACGCTCCGGAATCTCCCGCCGGGAAGGTAGGAACCACCTCTCAAACATACTGGAAGCACGTGCCGGACATGCCGGCACCACGTACTGGACAGACCAGAAACACCTGCCGGACCTGCCTGAACCACCTGCTGAGCACACCGGAACAACTTGCTCGACTCGCTGGAGCCACCTGCTGGACACCCCAAAATCACCAGCCAGCTATGCCAGAACCACTTGCCGTACACTCCGGAATCACCTGCTGGTTACACCAGAGCCACTTGGTGGACAATCCAGAATCACCTGCCGGACATGCCAGAACCACCTGTCACACATGCCGGAACCACGTGCCTGACACGCCGGAACCACCTCGCGGACAGACCGGAACCACCTACCAGACATGCCTGAACCACCTGCCGAGCATGCCGGAACCACCTGCCGGACACGCCAAAATCACCTGCGCGCTAGGCCAGAACCACTTGTAGGACTCTCCTGGAGCACCTGCCGGGCATGCGGGAACCACCTCTCAGACGTGCCAGAACCACGTGCGGCACATGACGGAACCCATTACCGGACAGACCGGAACCACCTGCTGGACACGCCAGAATCACCTGCCAAGAACACCGGAACCACCTGAACAGCTCGCCAGAAACACCTGCCGGACATGCCAAAATCACCTGCCGGCTACACCAGAACCTCTTGCCGGACACTCCGGAATCACCTGCCAGACATGATGCAACCAAATGTCAGACGTGCCAGAACCACGTGCCAGAGACACCGGATGCAACTGCCGAGCATGCCGGAACCTCCTGCTCAACTCGCTGTAACCACCTGCCGGGGACGCCAAAATCACCTGTCAGCTAGGCCAGAACCACGTGGCGGACTCTATGGAATCACCCGCCGGGCATGCCGGAACCAGCTCTCAGACGTGCCAGAAGCACGTGCCGGACACGCCGGAACCACCTACTAGAGAGACCGGAACCACCTGCCAGACCCGCCTGAACCACCTGCTGAGTACGCTGGAACAACCTGCTCTACTCGCTGGAGCCACCTGCTGGACACGCCAAAATCACCTGATGGCTACGCCAGCACCACTCGGCAGACAAGCCAGAATCACCTGCAGGGTATGCCGGAACCACCTCTCAGACGTGCCAGAACCCCTTGTCGGACACTCCGGAATCACCTGTCAGGCATGCCGGAACCACCTCTCGAACGTGCCAGAATGACGTGCCAGAGACACCGGATGCACCTGCCGAGCACGCCGGAACCTCCTCTTCGACTCGCCGGAACCACCAGCCAGAGACGCCAAAATCCCCTGCCAGGTAGGCCAGAATCACATGGCGGACGCTCCGGAATCTCCCGCCGGGAAGGTAGGAACCACCTCTCAAACATACTGGAAGCACGTGCCGGACATGCCGGCACCACGTACTGGACAGACCAGAAACACCTGCCGGACCTGCCTGAACCACCTGCTGAGCACACCGGAACAACTTGCTCGACTCGCTGGAGCCACCTGCTGGACACCCCAAAATCACCAGCCAGCTATGCCAGAACCACTTGCCGTACACTCCGGAATCACCTGCTGGTTACACCAGAGCCACTTGGTGGACAATCCAGAATCACCTGCCGGACATGCCAGAACCACCTGTCACACATGCCGGAACCACGTGCCTGACACGCCGGAACCACCTCGCGGACAGACCGGAACCACCTACCAGACATGCCTGAACCACCTGCCGAGCATGCCGGAACCACCTGCCGGACACGCCAAAATCACCTGCGCGCTAGGCCAGAACCACTTGTAGGACTCTCCTGGAGCACCTGCCGGGCATGCGGGAACCACCTCTCAGACGTGCCAGAACCACGTGCGGCACATGACGGAACCCATTACCGGACAGACCGGAACCACCTGCTGGACACGCCAGAATCACCTGCCAAGAACACCGGAACCACCTGAACAGCTCGCCAGAAACACCTGCCGGACATGCCAAAATCACCTGCCGGCTACACCAGAACCTCTTGCCGGACACTCCGGAATCACCTGCCAGACATGATGCAACCAAATGTCAGACGTGCCAGAACCACGTGCCAGAGACACCGGATGCAACTGCCGAGCATGCCGGAACCTCCTGCTCAACTCGCTGTAACCACCTGCCGGGGACGCCAAAATCACCTGTCAGCTAGGCCAGAACCACGTGGCGGACTCTATGGAATCACCCGCCGGGCATGCCGGAACCAGCTCTCAGACGTGCCAGAAGCACGTGCCGGACACGCCGGAACCACCTACTAGAGAGACCGGAACCACCTGCCAGACCCGCCTGAACCACCTGCTGAGTACGCTGGAACAACCTGCTCTACTCGCTGGAGCCACCTGCTGGACACGCCAAAATCACCTGATGGCTACGCCAGCACCACTCGGCAGACAAGCCAGAATCACCTGCAGGGTATGCCGGAACCACCTCTCAGACGTGCCAGAACCCCTTGTCGGACACTCCGGAATCACCTGTCAGGCATGCCGGAACCACCTCTCGAACGTGCCAGAATGACGTGCCAGAGACACCGGATGCACCTGCCGAGCACGCCGGAACCTCCTCTTCGACTCGCCGGAACCACCAGCCAGAGACGCCAAAATCCCCTGCCAGGTAGGCCAGAATCACATGGCGGACGCTCCGGAATCTCCCGCCGGGAAGGTAGGAACCACCTCTCAAACATACTGGAAGCACGTGCCGGACATGCCGGCACCACGTACTGGACAGACCAGAAACACCTGCCGGACCTGCCTGAACCACCTGCTGAGCACACCGGAACAACTTGCTCGACTCGCTGGAGCCACCTGCTGGACACCCCAAAATCACCAGCCAGCTATGCCAGAACCACTTGCCGTACACTCCGGAATCACCTGCTGCTTACACCAGAGCCACTTGGTGGACAATCCAGAATCACCTGCCGGACATGCCAGAACCACCTGTCACACATGCCGGAACCACGTGCCTGACACGCCGGAACCACCTCGCGGACAGACCGGAACCACCTACCAGACATGCCTGAACCACCTGCCGAGCATGCCGGAACCACCTGCCGGACACGCCAAAATCACCTGCGGGCTAGGCCAGAACCACTTGTAGGACTCTCCTGGAGCACCTGCCGGGCATGCGGGAACCACCTCTCAGACGTGCCAGAACCACGTGCGGCACATGACGGAACCCATTACCGGACAGACCGGAACCACCTGCTGGACACGCCAGAATCACCTGCCAAGAACACCGGAACCACCTGAACAGCTCGCCAGAAACACCTGCCGGACATGCCAAAATCACCTGCCGGCTACACCAGAACCTCTTGCCGGACACTCCGGAATCACCTGCCAGACATGATGCAACCAAATGTCAGACGTGCCAGAACCACGTGCCAGAGACACCGGATGCAACTGCCGAGCATGCCGGAACCTCCTGCTCAACTCGCTGTAACCACCTGCCGGGGATGCCAAAATCACCTGTCAGCTAGGCCAGAACCACGTGGCGGACTCTATGGAATCACCCGCCGGGCATGCCGGAACCAGCTCTCAGACGTGCCAGAAGCACGTGCCGGACACGCCGGAACCACCTACTAGAGAGACCGGAACCACCTGCCAGACCCGCCTGAACCACCTGCTGAGTACGCTGGAACAACCTGCTCTACTCGCTGGAGCCACCTGCTGGACACGCCAAAATCACCTGATGGCTACGCCAGCACCACTCGGCAGACAAGCCAGAATCACCTGCAGGGTATGCCGGAACCACCTCTCAGACGTGCCAGAACCCCTTGTCGGACACTCCGGAATCACCTGTCAGGCATGCCGGAACCACCTCTCGAACGTGCCAGAATGACGTGCCAGAGACACCGGATGCACCTGCCGAGCACGCCGGAACCTCCTCTTCGACTCGCCGGAACCACCAGCCAGAGACGCCAAAATCCCCTGCCAGGTAGGCCAGAATCACATGGCGGACGCTCCGGAATCTCCCGCCGGGAAGGTAGGAACCACCTCTCAAACATACTGGAAGCACGTGCCGGACATGCCGGCACCACGTACTGGACAGACCAGAAACACCTGCCGGACCTGCCTGAACCACCTGCTGAGCACACCGGAACAACTTGCTCGACTCGCTGGAGCCACCTGCTGGACACCCCAAAATCACCAGCCAGCTATGCCAGAACCACTTGCCGTACACTCCGGAATCACCTGCTGGTTACACCAGAGCCACTTGGTGGACAATCCAGAATCACCTGCCGGACATGCCAGAACCACCTGTCACACATGCCGGAACCACGTGCCTGACACGCCGGAACCACCTCGCGGACAGACCGGAACCACCTACCAGACATGCCTGAACCACCTGCCGAGCATGCCGGAACCACCTGCCGGACACGCCAAAATCACCTGCGGGCTAGGCCAGAACCACTTGTAGGACTCTCCTGGAGCACCTGCCGGGCATGCGGGAACCACCTCTCAGACGTGCCAGAACCACGTGCGGCACATGACGGAACCCATTACCGGACAGACCGGAACCACCTGCTGGACACGCCAGAATCACCTGCCAAGAACACCGGAACCACCTGAACAGCTCGCCAGAAACACCTGCCGGACATGCCAAAATCACCTGCCGGCTACACCAGAACCTCTTGCCGGACACTCCGGAATCACCTGCCAGACATGATGCAACCAAATGTCAGACGTGCCAGAACCACGTGCCAGAGACACCGGATGCAACTGCCGAGCATGCCGGAACCTCCTGCTCAACTCGCTGTAACCACCTGCCGGGGACGCCAAAATCACCTGTCAGCTAGGCCAGAACCACGTGGCGGACTCTATGGAATCACCCGCCGGGCATGCCGGAACCAGCTCTCAGACGTGCCAGAAGCACGTGCCGGACACGCCGGAACCACCTACTAGAGAGACCGGAACCACCTGCCAGACCCGCCTGAACCACCTGCTGAGTACGCTGGAACAACCTGCTCTACTCGCTGGAGCCACCTGCTGGACACGCCAAAATCACCTGATGGCTACGCCAGCACCACTCGGCAGACAAGCCAGAATCACCTGCAGGGTATGCCGGAACCACCTCTCAGACGTGCCAGAACCCCTTGTCGGACACTCCGGAATCACCTGTCAGGCATGCCGGAACCACCTCTCGAACGTGCCAGAATGACGTGCCAGAGACACCGGATGCACCTGCCGAGCACGCCGGAACCTCCTCTTCGACTCGCCGGAACCACCAGCCAGAGACGCCAAAATCCCCTGCCAGGTAGGCCAGAATCACATGGCGGACGCTCCGGAATCTCCCGCCGGGAAGGTAGGAACCACCTCTCAAACATACTGGAAGCACGTGCCGGACATGCCGGCACCACGTACTGGACAGACCAGAAACACCTGCCGGACCTGCCTGAACCACCTGCTGAGCACACCGGAACAACTTGCTCGACTCGCTGGAGCCACCTGCTGGACACCCCAAAATCACCAGCCAGCTATGCCAGAACCACTTGCCGTACACTCCGGAATCACCTGCTGCTTACACCAGAGCCACTTGGTGGACAATCCAGAATCACCTGCCGGACATGCCAGAACCACCTGTCACACATGCCGGAACCACGTGCCTGACACGCCGGAACCACCTCGCGGACAGACCGGAACCACCTACCAGACATGCCTGAACCACCTGCCGAGCATGCCGGAACCACCTGCCGGACACGCCAAAATCACCTGCGGGCTAGGCCAGAACCACTTGTAGGACTCTCCTGGAGCACCTGCCGGGCATGCGGGAACCACCTCTCAGACGTGCCAGAACCACGTGCGGCACATGACGGAACCCATTACCGGACAGACCGGAACCACCTGCTGGACACGCCAGAATCACCTGCCAAGAACACCGGAACCACCTGAACAGCTCGCCAGAAACACCTGCCGGACATGCCAAAATCACCTGCCGGCTACACCAGAACCTCTTGCCGGACACTCCGGAATCACCTGCCAGACATGATGCAACCAAATGTCAGACGTGCCAGAACCACGTGCCAGAGACACCGGATGCAACTGCCGAGCATGCCGGAACCTCCTGCTCAACTCGCTGTAACCACCTGCCGGGGACGCCAAAATCACCTGTCAGCTAGGCCAGAACCACGTGGCGGACTCTATGGAATCACCCGCCGGGCATGCCGGAACCAGCTCTCAGACGTGCCAGAAGCACGTGCCGGACACGCCGGAACCACCTACTAGAGAGACCGGAACCACCTGCCAGACCCGCCTGAACCACCTGCTGAGTACGCTGGAACAACCTGCTCTACTCGCTGGAGCCACCTGCTGGACACGCCAAAATCACCTGATGGCTACGCCAGCACCACTCGGCAGACAAGCCAGAATCACCTGCAGGGTATGCCGGAACCACCTCTCAGACGTGCCAGAACCCCTTGTCGGACACTCCGGAATCACCTGTCAGGCATGCCGGAACCACCTCTCGAACGTGCCAGAATGACGTGCCAGAGACACCGGATGCACCTGCCGAGCACGCCGGAACCTCCTCTTCGACTCGCCGGAACCACCAGCCAGAGACGCCAAAATCCCCTGCCAGGTAGGCCAGAATCACATGGCGGACGCTCCGGAATCTCCCGCCGGGAAGGTAGGAACCACCTCTCAAACATACTGGAAGCACGTGCCGGACATGCCGGCACCACGTACTGGACAGACCAGAAACACCTGCCGGACCTGCCTGAACCACCTGCTGAGCACACCGGAACAACTTGCTCGACTCGCTGGAGCCACCTGCTGGACACCCCAAAATCACCAGCCAGCTATGCCAGAACCACTTGCCGTACACTCCGGAATCACCTGCTGGTTACACCAGAGCCACTTGGTGGACAATCCAGAATCACCTGCCGGACATGCCAGAACCACCTGTCACACATGCCGGAACCACGTGCCTGACACGCCGGAACCACCTCGCGGACACACCGGAACCACCTACCAGACATGCCTGAACCACCTGCCGAGCATGCCGGAACCACCTGCCGGACACGCCAAAATCACCTGCGGGCTAGGCCAGAACCACTTGTAGGACTCTCCTGGAGCACCTGCCGGGCATGCGGGAACCACCTCTCAGACGTGCCAGAACCACGTGCGGCACATGACGGAACCCATTACCGGACAGACCAGAACCACCTGCTGGACACGCCAGAATCACCTGCCAAGAACACCGGAACCACCTGAACAGCTCGCCAGAAACACCTGCCGGACATGCCAAAATCACCTGCCGGCTACACCAGAACCTCTTGCCGGACACTCCGGAATCACCTGCCAGACATGATGCAACCAAATGTCAGACGTGCCAGAACCACGTGCCAGAGACACCGGATGCAACTGCCGAGCATGCCGGAACCTCCTGCTCAACTCGCTGTAACCACCTGCCGGGGACGCCAAAATCACCTGTCAGCTAGGCCAGAACCACGTGGCGGACTCTATGGAATCACCCGCCGGGCATGCCGGAACCAGCTCTCAGACGTGCCAGAAGCACGTGCCGGACACGCCGGAACCACCTACTAGAGAGACCGGAACCACCTGCCAGACCCGCCTGAACCACCTGCTGAGTACGCTGGAACAACCTGCTCTACTCGCTGGAGCCACCTGCTGGACACGCCAAAATCACCTGATGGCTACGCCAGCACCACTCGGCAGACAAGCCAGAATCACCTGCAGGGTATGCCGGAACCACCTCTCAGACGTGCCAGAACCCCTTGTCGGACACTCCGGAATCACCTGTCAGGCATGCCGGAACCACCTCTCGAACGTGCCAGAATGACGTGCCAGAGACACCGGATGCACCTGCCGAGCACGCCGGAACCTCCTCTTCGACTCGCCGGAACCACCAGCCAGAGACGCCAAAATCCCCTGCCAGGTAGGCCAGAATCACATGGCGGACGCTCCGGAATCTCCCGCCGGGAAGGTAGGAACCACCTCTCAAACATACTGGAAGCACGTGCCGGACATGCCGGCACCACGTACTGGACAGACCAGAAACACCTGCCGGACCTGCCTGAACCACCTGCTGAGCACACCGGAACAACTTGCTCGACTCGCTGGAGCCACCTGCTGGACACCCCAAAATCACCAGCCAGCTATGCCAGAACCACTTGCCGTACACTCCGGAATCACCTGCTGGTTACACCAGAGCCACTTGGTGGACAATCCAGAATCACCTGCCGGACATGCCAGAACCACCTGTCACACATGCCGGAACCACGTGCCTGACACGCCGGAACCACCTCGCGGACACACCGGAACCACCTACCAGACATGCCTGAACCACCTGCCGAGCATGCCGGAACCACCTGCCGGACACGCCAAAATCACCTGCGGGCTAGGCCAGAACCACTTGTAGGACTCTCCTGGAGCACCTGCCGGGCATGCGGGAACCACCTCTCAGACGTGCCAGAACCACGTGCGGCACATGACGGAACCCATTACCGGACAGACCGGAACCACCTGCTGGACACGCCAGAATCACCTGCCAAGAACACCGGAACCACCTGAACAGCTCGCCAGAAACACCTGCCGGACATGCCAAAATCACCTGCCGGCTACACCAGAACCTCTTGCCGGACACTCCGGAATCACCTGCCAGACATGATGCAACCAAATGTCAGACGTGCCAGAACCACGTGCCAGAGACACCGGATGCAACTGCCGAGCATGCCGGAACCTCCTGCTCAACTCGCTGTAACCACCTGCCGGGGACGCCAAAATCACCTGTCAGCTAGGCCAGAACCACGTGGCGGACTCTATGGAATCACCCGCCGGGCATGCCGGAACCAGCTCTCAGACGTGCCAGAAGCACGTGCCGGACACGCCGGAACCACCTACTAGAGAGACCGGAACCACCTGCCAGACCCGCCTGAACCACCTGCTGAGTACGCTGGAACAACCTGCTCTACTCGCTGGAGCCACCTGCTGGACACGCCAAAATCACCTGATGGCTACGCCAGCACCACTCGGCAGACAAGCCAGAATCACCTGCAGGGTATGCCGGAACCACCTCTCAGACGTGCCAGAACCCCTTGTCGGACACTCCGGAATCACCTGTCAGGCATGCCGGAACCACCTCTCGAACGTGCCAGAATGACGTGCCAGAGACACCGGATGCACCTGCCGAGCACGCCGGAACCTCCTGTTCGACTCGCCGGAACCACCAGCCAGAGACGCCAAAATCCCCTGCCAGGTAGGCCAGAATCACATGGCGGACGCTCCGGAATCTCCCGCCGGGAAGGTAGGAACCACCTCTCAAACATACTGGAAGCACGTGCCGGACATGCCGGCACCACGTACTGGACAGACCAGAAACACCTGCCGGACCTGCCTGAACCACCTGCTGAGCACACCGGAACAACTTGCTCGACTCGCTGGAGCCACCTGCTGGACACCCCAAAATCACCAGCCAGCTATGCCAGAACCACTTGCCGTACACTCCGGAATCACCTGCTGGTTACACCAGAGCCACTTGGTGGACAATCCAGAATCACCTGCCGGACATGCCAGAACCACCTGTCACACATGCCGGAACCACGTGCCTGACACGCCGGAACCACCTCGCGGACAGACCGGAACCACCTACCAGACATGCCTGAACCACCTGCCGAGCATGCCGGAACCACCTGCCGGACACGCCAAAATCACCTGCGGGCTAGGCCAGAACCACTTGTAGGACTCTCCTGGAGCACCTGCCGGGCATGCGGGAACCACCTCTCAGACGTGCCAGAACCACGTGCGGCACATGACGGAACCCATTACCGGACAGACCGGAACCACCTGCTGGACACGCCAGAATCACCTGCCAAGAACACCGGAACCACCTGAACAGCTCGCCAGAAACACCTGCCGGACATGCCAAAATCACCTGCCGGCTACACCAGAACCTCTTGCCGGACACTCCGGAATCACCTGCCAGACATGATGCAACCAAATGTCAGACGTGCCAGAACCACGTGCCAGAGACACCGGATGCAACTGCCGAGCATGCCGGAACCTCCTGCTCAACTCGCTGTAACCACCTGCCGGGGACGCCAAAATCACCTGTCAGCTAGGCCAGAACCACGTGGCGGACTCTATGGAATCACCCGCCGGGCATGCCGGAACCAGCTCTCAGACGTGCCAGAAGCACGTGCCGGACACGCCGGAACCACCTACTAGAGAGACCGGAACCACCTGCCAGACCCGCCTGAACCACCTGCTGAGTACGCTGGAACAACCTGCTCTACTCGCTGGAGCCACCTGCTGGACACGCCAAAATCACCTGATGGCTACGCCAGCACCACTCGGCAGACAAGCCAGAATCACCTGCAGGGTATGCCGGAACCACCTCTCAGACGTGCCAGAACCCCTTGTCGGACACTCCGGAATCACCTGTCAGGCATGCCGGAACCACCTCTCGAACGTGCCAGAATGACGTGCCAGAGACACCGGATGCACCTGCCGAGCACGCCGGAACCTCCTCTTCGACTCGCCGGAACCACCAGCCAGAGACGCCAAAATCCCCTGCCAGGTAGGCCAGAATCACATGGCGGACGCTCCGGAATCTCCCGCCGGGAAGGTAGGAACCACCTCTCAAACATACTGGAAGCACGTGCCGGACATGCCGGCACCACGTACTGGACAGACCAGAAACACCTGCCGGACCTGCCTGAACCACCTGCTGAGCACACCGGAACAACTTGCTCGACTCGCTGGAGCCACCTGCTGGACACCCCAAAATCACCAGCCAGCTATGCCAGAACCACTTGCCGTACACTCCGGAATCACCTGCTGGTTACACCAGAGCCACTTGGTGGACAATCCAGAATCACCTGCCGGACATGCCAGAACCACCTGTCACACATGCCGGAACCACGTGCCTGACACGCCGGAACCACCTCGCGGACACACCGGAACCACCTACCAGACATGCCTGAACCACCTGCCGAGCATGCCGGAACCACCTGCCGGACACGCCAAAATCACCTGCGGGCTAGGCCAGAACCACTTGTAGGACTCTCCTGGAGCACCTGCCGGGCATGCGGGAACCACCTCTCAGACGTGCCAGAACCACGTGCGGCACATGACGGAACCCATTACCGGACAGACCGGAACCACCTGCTGGACACGCCAGAATCACCTGCCAAGAACACCGGAACCACCTGAACAGCTCGCCAGAAACACCTGCCGGACATGCCAAAATCACCTGCCGGCTACACCAGAACCTCTTGCCGGACACTCCGGAATCACCTGCCAGACATGATGCAACCAAATGTCAGACGTGCCAGAACCACGTGCCAGAGACACCGGATGCAACTGCCGAGCATGCCGGAACCTCCTGCTCAACTCGCTGTAACCACCTGCCGGGGACGCCAAAATCACCTGTCAGCTAGGCCAGAACCACGTGGCGGACTCTATGGAATCACCCGCCGGGCATGCCGGAACCAGCTCTCAGACGTGCCAGAAGCACGTGCCGGACACGCCGGAACCACCTACTAGAGAGACCGGAACCACCTGCCAGACCCGCCTGAACCACCTGCTGAGTACGCTGGAACAACCTGCTCTACTCGCTGGAGCCACCTGCTGGACACGCCAAAATCACCTGATGGCTACGCCAGCACCACTCGGCAGACAAGCCAGAATCACCTGCAGGGTATGCCGGAACCACCTCTCAGACGTGCCAGAACCCCTTGTCGGACACTCCGGAATCACCTGTCAGGCATGCCGGAACCACCTCTCGAACGTGCCAGAATGACGTGCCAGAGACACCGGATGCACCTGCCGAGCACGCCGGAACCTCCTCTTCGACTCGCCGGAACCACCAGCCAGAGACGCCAAAATCCCCTGCCAGGTAGGCCAGAATCACATGGCGGACGCTCCGGAATCTCCCGCCGGGAAGGTAGGAACCACCTCTCAAACATACTGGAAGCACGTGCCGGACATGCCGGCACCACGTACTGGACAGACCAGAAACACCTGCCGGACCTGCCTGAACCACCTGCTGAGCACACCGGAACAACTTGCTCGACTCGCTGGAGCCACCTGCTGGACACCCCAAAATCACCAGCCAGCTATGCCAGAACCACTTGCCGTACACTCCGGAATCACCTGCTGGTTACACCAGAGCCACTTGGTGGACAATCCAGAATCACCTGCCGGACATGCCAGAACCACCTGTCACACATGCCGGAACCACGTGCCTGACACGCCGGAACCACCTCGCGGACACACCGGAACCACCTACCAGACATGCCTGAACCACCTGCCGAGCATGCCGGAACCACCTGCCGGACACGCCAAAATCACCTGCGGGCTAGGCCAGAACCACTTGTAGGACTCTCCTGGAGCACCTGCCGGGCATGCGGGAACCACCTCTCAGACGTGCCAGAACCACGTGCGGCACATGACGGAACCCATTACCGGACAGACCAGAACCACCTGCTGGACACGCCAGAATCACCTGCCAAGAACACCGGAACCACCTGAACAGCTCGCCAGAAACACCTGCCGGACATGCCAAAATCACCTGCCGGCTACACCAGAACCTCTTGCCGGACACTCCGGAATCACCTGCCAGACATGATGCAACCAAATGTCAGACGTGCCAGAACCACGTGCCAGAGACACCGGATGCAACTGCCGAGCATGCCGGAACCTCCTGCTCAACTCGCTGTAACCACCTGCCGGGGACGCCAAAATCACCTGTCAGCTAGGCCAGAACCACGTGGCGGACTCTATGGAATCACCCGCCGGGCATGCCGGAACCAGCTCTCAGACGTGCCAGAAGCACGTGCCGGACACGCCGGAACCACCTACTAGAGAGACCGGAACCACCTGCCAGACCCGCCTGAACCACCTGCTGAGTACGCTGGAACAACCTGCTCTACTCGCTGGAGCCACCTGCTGGACACGCCAAAATCACCTGATGGCTACGCCAGCACCACTCGGCAGACAAGCCAGAATCACCTGCAGGGTATGCCGGAACCACCTCTCAGACGTGCCAGAACCCCTTGTCGGACACTCCGGAATCACCTGTCAGGCATGCCGGAACCACCTCTCGAACGTGCCAGAATGACGTGCCAGAGACACCGGATGCACCTGCCGAGCACGCCGGAACCTCCTCTTCGACTCGCCGGAACCACCAGCCAGAGACGCCAAAATCCCCTGCCAGGTAGGCCAGAATCACATGGCGGACGCTCCGGAATCTCCCGCCGGGAAGGTAGGAACCACCTCTCAAACATACTGGAAGCACGTGCCGGACATGCCGGCACCACGTACTGGACAGACCAGAAACACCTGCCGGACCTGCCTGAACCACCTGCTGAGCACACCGGAACAACTTGCTCGACTCGCTGGAGCCACCTGCTGGACACCCCAAAATCACCAGCCAGCTATGCCAGAACCACTTGCCGTACACTCCGGAATCACCTGCTGCTTACACCAGAGCCACTTGGTGGACAATCCAGAATCACCTGCCGGACATGCCAGAACCACCTGTCACACATGCCGGAACCACGTGCCTGACACGCCGGAACCACCTCGCGGACAGACCGGAACCACCTACCAGACATGCCTGAACCACCTGCCGAGCATGCCGGAACCACCTGCCGGACACGCCAAAATCACCTGCGGGCTAGGCCAGAACCACTTGTAGGACTCTCCTGGAGCACCTGCCGGGCATGCGGGAACCACCTCTCAGACGTGCCAGAACCACGTGCGGCACATGACGGAACCCATTACCGGACAGACCGGAACCACCTGCTGGACACGCCAGAATCACCTGCCAAGAACACCGGAACCACCTGAACAGCTCGCCAGAAACACCTGCCGGACATGCCAAAATCACCTGCTGGCTACACCAGAACCTCTTGCCGGACACTCCGGAATCACCTGCCAGACATGATGCAACCAAATGTCAGACGTGCCAGAACCACGTGCCAGAGACACCGGATGCAACTGCCGAGCATGCCGGAACCTCCTGCTCAACTCGCTGTAACCACCTGCCGGGGACGCCAAAATCACCTGTCAGCTAGGCCAGAACCACGTGGCGGACTCTATGGAATCACCCGCCGGGCATGCCGGAACCAGCTCTCAGACGTGCCAGAAGCACGTGCCGGACACGCCGGAACCACCTACTAGAGAGACCGGAACCACCTGCCAGACCCGCCTGAACCACCTGCTGAGTACGCTGGAACAACCTGCTCTACTCGCTGGAGCCACCTGCTGGACACGCCAAAATCACCTGATGGCTACGCCAGCACCACTCGGCAGACAAGCCAGAATCACCTGCAGGGTATGCCGGAACCACCTCTCAGACGTGCCAGAACCCCTTGTCGGACACTCCGGAATCACCTGTCAGGCATGCCGGAACCACCTCTCGAACGTGCCAGAATGACGTGCCAGAGACACCGGATGCACCTGCCGAGCACGCCGGAACCTCCTGTTCGACTCGCCGGAACCACCAGCCAGAGACGCCAAAATCCCCTGCCAGGTAGGCCAGAATCACATGGCGGACGCTCCGGAATCTCCCGCCGGGAAGGTAGGAACCACCTCTCAAACATACTGGAAGCACGTGCCGGACATGCCGGCACCACGTACTGGACAGACCAGAAACACCTGCCGGACCTGCCTGAACCACCTGCTGAGCACACCGGAACAACTTGCTCGACTCGCTGGAGCCACCTGCTGGACACCCCAAAATCACCAGCCAGCTATGCCAGAACCACTTGCCGTACACTCCGGAATCACCTGCTGGTTACACCAGAGCCACTTGGTGGACAATCCAGAATCACCTGCCGGACATGCCAGAACCACCTGTCACACATGCCGGAACCACGTGCCTGACACGCCGGAACCACCTCGCGGACAGACCGGAACCACCTACCAGACATGCCTGAACCACCTGCCGAGCATGCCGGAACCACCTGCCGGACACGCCAAAATCACCTGCGGGCTAGGCCAGAACCACTTGTAGGACTCTCCTGGAGCACCTGCCGGGCATGCGGGAACCACCTCTCAGACGTGCCAGAACCACGTGCGGCACATGACGGAACCCATTACCGGACAGACCGGAACCACCTGCTGGACACGCCAGAATCACCTGCCAAGAACACCGGAACCACCTGAACAGCTCGCCAGAAACACCTGCCGGACATGCCAAAATCACCTGCCGGCTACACCAGAACCTCTTGCCGGACACTCCGGAATCACCTGCCAGACATGATGCAACCAAATGTCAGACGTGCCAGAACCACGTGCCAGAGACACCGGATGCAACTGCCGAGCATGCCGGAACCTCCTGCTCAACTCGCTGTAACCACCTGCCGGGGACGCCAAAATCACCTGTCAGCTAGGCCAGAACCACGTGGCGGACTCTATGGAATCACCCGCCGGGCATGCCGGAACCAGCTCTCAGACGTGCCAGAAGCACGTGCCGGACACGCCGGAACCACCTACTAGAGAGACCGGAACCACCTGCCAGACCCGCCTGAACCACCTGCTGAGTACGCTGGAACAACCTGCTCTACTCGCTGGAGCCACCTGCTGGACACGCCAAAATCACCTGATGGCTACGCCAGCACCACTCGGCAGACAAGCCAGAATCACCTGCAGGGTATGCCGGAACCACCTCTCAGACGTGCCAGAACCCCTTGTCGGACACTCCGGAATCACCTGTCAGGCATGCCGGAACCACCTCTCGAACGTGCCAGAATGACGTGCCAGAGACACCGGATGCACCTGCCGAGCACGCCGGAACCTCCTCTTCGACTCGCCGGAACCACCAGCCAGAGACGCCAAAATCCCCTGCCAGGTAGGCCAGAATCACATGGCGGACGCTCCGGAATCTCCCGCCGGGAAGGTAGGAACCACCTCTCAAACATACTGGAAGCACGTGCCGGACATGCCGGCACCACGTACTGGACAGACCAGAAACACCTGCCGGACCTGCCTGAACCACCTGCTGAGCACACCGGAACAACTTGCTCGACTCGCTGGAGCCACCTGCTGGACACCCCAAAATCACCAGCCAGCTATGCCAGAACCACTTGCCGTACACTCCGGAATCACCTGCTGCTTACACCAGAGCCACTTGGTGGACAATCCAGAATCACCTGCCGGACATGCCAGAACCACCTGTCACACATGCCGGAACCACGTGCCTGACACGCCGGAACCACCTCGCGGACAGACCGGAACCACCTACCAGACATGCCTGAACCACCTGCCGAGCATGCCGGAACCACCTGCCGGACACGCCAAAATCACCTGCGGGCTAGGCCAGAACCACTTGTAGGACTCTCCTGGAGCACCTGCCGGGCATGCGGGAACCACCTCTCAGACGTGCCAGAACCACGTGCGGCACATGACGGAACCCATTACCGGACAGACCGGAACCACCTGCTGGACACGCCAGAATCACCTGCCAAGAACACCGGAACCACCTGAACAGCTCGCCAGAAACACCTGCCGGACATGCCAAAATCACCTGCCGGCTACACCAGAACCTCTTGCCGGACACTCCGGAATCACCTGCCAGACATGATGCAACCAAATGTCAGACGTGCCAGAACCACGTGCCAGAGACACCGGATGCAACTGCCGAGCATGCCGGAACCTCCTGCTCAACTCGCTGTAACCACCTGCCGGGGACGCCAAAATCACCTGTCAGCTAGGCCAGAACCACGTGGCGGACTCTATGGAATCACCCGCCGGGCATGCCGGAACCAGCTCTCAGACGTGCCAGAAGCACGTGCCGGACACGCCGGAACCACCTACTAGAGAGACCGGAACCACCTGCCAGACCCGCCTGAACCACCTGCTGAGTACGCTGGAACAACCTGCTCTACTCGCTGGAGCCACCTGCTGGACACGCCAAAATCACCTGATGGCTACGCCAGCACCACTCGGCAGACAAGCCAGAATCACCTGCAGGGTATGCCGGAACCACCTCTCAGACGTGCCAGAACCCCTTGTCGGACACTCCGGAATCACCTGTCAGGCATGCCGGAACCACCTCTCGAACGTGCCAGAATGACGTGCCAGAGACACCGGATGCACCTGCCGAGCACGCCGGAACCTCCTGTTCGACTCGCCGGAACCACCAGCCAGAGACGCCAAAATCCCCTGCCAGGTAGGCCAGAATCACATGGCGGACGCTCCGGAATCTCCCGCCGGGAAGGTAGGAACCACCTCTCAAACATACTGGAAGCACGTGCCGGACATGCCGGCACCACGTACTGGACAGACCAGAAACACCTGCCGGACCTGCCTGAACCACCTGCTGAGCACACCGGAACAACTTGCTCGACTCGCTGGAGCCACCTGCTGGACACCCCAAAATCACCAGCCAGCTATGCCAGAACCACTTGCCGTACACTCCGGAATCACCTGCTGGTTACACCAGAGCCACTTGGTGGACAATCCAGAATCACCTGCCGGACATGCCAGAACCACCTGTCACACATGCCGGAACCACGTGCCTGACACGCCGGAACCACCTCGCGGACAGACCGGAACCACCTACCAGACATGCCTGAACCACCTGCCGAGCATGCCGGAACCACCTGCCGGACACGCCAAAATCACCTGCGGGCTAGGCCAGAACCACTTGTAGGACTCTCCTGGAGCACCTGCCGGGCATGCGGGAACCACCTCTCAGACGTGCCAGAACCACGTGCGGCACATGACGGAACCCATTACCGGACAGACCGGAACCACCTGCTGGACACGCCAGAATCACCTGCCAAGAACACCGGAACCACCTGAACAGCTCGCCAGAAACACCTGCCGGACATGCCAAAATCACCTGCCGGCTACACCAGAACCTCTTGCCGGACACTCCGGAATCACCTGCCAGACATGATGCAACCAAATGTCAGACGTGCCAGAACCACGTGCCAGAGACACCGGATGCAACTGCCGAGCATGCCGGAACCTCCTGCTCAACTCGCTGTAACCACCTGCCGGGGACGCCAAAATCACCTGTCAGCTAGGCCAGAACCACGTGGCGGACTCTATGGAATCACCCGCCGGGCATGCCGGAACCAGCTCTCAGACGTGCCAGAAGCACGTGCCGGACACGCCGGAACCACCTACTAGAGAGACCGGAACCACCTGCCAGACCCGCCTGAACCACCTGCTGAGTACGCTGGAACAACCTGCTCTACTCGCTGGAGCCACCTGCTGGACACGCCAAAATCACCTGATGGCTACGCCAGCACCACTCGGCAGACAAGCCAGAATCACCTGCAGGGTATGCCGGAACCACCTCTCAGACGTGCCAGAACCCCTTGTCGGACACTCCGGAATCACCTGTCAGGCATGCCGGAACCACCTCTCGAACGTGCCAGAATGACGTGCCAGAGACACCGGATGCACCTGCCGAGCACGCCGGAACCTCCTCTTCGACTCGCCGGAACCACCAGCCAGAGACGCCAAAATCCCCTGCCAGGTAGGCCAGAATCACATGGCGGACGCTCCGGAATCTCCCGCCGGGAAGGTAGGAACCACCTCTCAAACATACTGGAAGCACGTGCCGGACATGCCGGCACCACGTACTGGACAGACCAGAAACACCTGCCGGACCTGCCTGAACCACCTGCTGAGCACACCGGAACAACTTGCTCGACTCGCTGGAGCCACCTGCTGGACACCCCAAAATCACCAGCCAGCTATGCCAGAACCACTTGCCGTACACTCCGGAATCACCTGCTGCTTACACCAGAGCCACTTGGTGGACAATCCAGAATCACCTGCCGGACATGCCAGAACCACCTGTCACACATGCCGGAACCACGTGCCTGACACGCCGGAACCACCTCGCGGACAGACCGGAACCACCTACCAGACATGCCTGAACCACCTGCCGAGCATGCCGGAACCACCTGCCGGACACGCCAAAATCACCTGCGGGCTAGGCCAGAACCACTTGTAGGACTCTCCTGGAGCACCTGCCGGGCATGCGGGAACCACCTCTCAGACGTGCCAGAACCACGTGCGGCACATGACGGAACCCATTACCGGACAGACCGGAACCACCTGCTGGACACGCCAGAATCACCTGCCAAGAACACCGGAACCACCTGAACAGCTCGCCAGAAACACCTGCCGGACATGCCAAAATCACCTGCCGGCTACACCAGAACCTCTTGCCGGACACTCCGGAATCACCTGCCAGACATGATGCAACCAAATGTCAGACGTGCCAGAACCACGTGCCAGAGACACCGGATGCAACTGCCGAGCATGCCGGAACCTCCTGCTCAACTCGCTGTAACCACCTGCCGGGGACGCCAAAATCACCTGTCAGCTAGGCCAGAACCACGTGGCGGACTCTATGGAATCACCCGCCGGGCATGCCGGAACCAGCTCTCAGACGTGCCAGAAGCACGTGCCGGACACGCCGGAACCACCTACTAGAGAGACCGGAACCACCTGCCAGACCCGCCTGAACCACCTGCTGAGTACGCTGGAACAACCTGCTCTACTCGCTGGAGCCACCTGCTGGACACGCCAAAATCACCTGATGGCTACGCCAGCACCACTCGGCAGACAAGCCAGAATCACCTGCAGGGTATGCCGGAACCACCTCTCGAACGTGCCAGAATGACGTGCCAGAGACACCGGATGCACCTGCCGAGCACGCCGGAACCTCCTGTTCGACTCGCCGGAACCACCAGCCAGAGACGCCAAAATCCCCTGCCAGGTAGGCCAGAATCACATGGCGGACGCTCCGGAATCTCCCGCCGGGAAGGTAGGAACCACCTCTCAAACATACTGGAAGCACGTGCCGGACATGCCGGCACCACGTACTGGACAGACCAGAAACACCTGCCGGACCTGCCTGAACCACCTGCTGAGCACACCGGAACAACTTGCTCAACTCGCTGGAGCCACCTGCTGGACACCCCAAAATCACCAGCCAGCTATGCCAGAACCACTTGCCGTACACTCCGGAATCACCTGCTGCTTACACCAGAGCCACTTGGTGGACAATCCAGAATCACCTGCCGGACATGCCAGAACCACCTGTCACACATGCCGGAACCACGTGCCTGACACGCCGGAACCACCTCGCGGACAGACCGGAACCACCTACCAGACATGCCTGAACCACCTGCCGAGCATGCCGGAACCACCTGCCGGACACGCCAAAATCACCTGCGGGCTAGGCCAGAACCACTTGTAGGACTCTCCTGGAGCACCTGCCGGGCATGCGGGAACCACCTCTCAGACGTGCCAGAACCACGTGCGGCACATGACGGAACCCATTACCGGACAGACCGGAACCACCTGCTGGACACGCCAGAATCACCTGCCAAGAACACCGGAACCACCTGAACAGCTCGCCAGAAACACCTGCCGGACATGCCAAAATCACCTGCCGGCTACACCAGAACCTCTTGCCGGACACTCCGGAATCACCTGCCAGACATGATGCAACCAAATGTCAGACGTGCCAGAACCACGTGCCAGAGACACCGGATGCAACTGCCGAGCATGCCGGAACCTCCTGCTCAACTCGCTGTAACCACCTGCCGGGGACGCCAAAATCACCTGTCAGCTAGGCCAGAACCACGTGGCGGACTCTATGGAATCACCCGCCGGGCATGCCGGAACCAGCTCTCAGACGTGCCAGAAGCACGTGCCGGACACGCCGGAACCACCTACTAGAGAGACCGGAACCACCTGCCAGACCCGCCTGAACCACCTGCTGAGTACGCTGGAACAACCTGCTCTACTCGCTGGAGCCACCTGCTGGACACGCCAAAATCACCTGATGGCTACGCCAGCACCACTCGGCAGACAAGCCAGAATCACCTGCAGGGTATGCCGGAACCACCTCTCAGACGTGCCAGAACCCCTTGTCGGACACTCCGGAATCACCTGTCAGGCATGCCGGAACCACCTCTCGAACGTGCCAGAATGACGTGCCAGAGACACCGGATGCACCTGCCGAGCACGCCGGAACCTCCTGTTCGACTCGCCGGAACCACCAGCCAGAGACGCCAAAATCCCCTGCCAGGTAGGCCAGAATCACATGGCGGACGCTCCGGAATCTCCCGCCGGGAAGGTAGGAACCACCTCTCAAACATACTGGAAGCACGTGCCGGACATGCCGGCACCACGTACTGGACAGACCAGAAACACCTGCCGGACCTGCCTGAACCACCTGCTGAGCACACCGGAACAACTTGCTCGACTCGCTGGAGCCACCTGCTGGACACCCCAAAATCACCAGCCAGCTATGCCAGAACCACTTGCCGTACACTCCGGAATCACCTGCTGGTTACACCAGAGCCACTTGGTGGACAATCCAGAATCACCTGCCGGACATGCCAGAACCACCTGTCACACATGCCGGAACCACGTGCCTGACACGCCGGAACCACCTCGCGGACAGACCGGAACCACCTACCAGACATGCCTGAACCACCTGCCGAGCATGCCGGAACCACCTGCCGGACACGCCAAAATCACCTGCGGGCTAGGCCAGAACCACTTGTAGGACTCTCCTGGAGCACCTGCCGGGCATGCGGGAACCACCTCTCAGACGTGCCAGAACCACGTGCGGCACATGACGGAACCCATTACCGGACAGACCGGAACCACCTGCTGGACACGCCAGAATCACCTGCCAAGAACACCGGAACCACCTGAACAGCTCGCCAGAAACACCTGCCGGACATGCCAAAATCACCTGCCGGCTACACCAGAACCTCTTGCCGGACACTCCGGAATCACCTGCCAGACATGATGCAACCAAATGTCAGACGTGCCAGAACCACGTGCCAGAGACACCGGATGCAACTGCCGAGCATGCCGGAACCTCCTGCTCAACTCGCTGTAACCACCTGCCGGGGACGCCAAAATCACCTGTCAGCTAGGCCAGAACCACGTGGCGGACTCTATGGAATCACCCGCCGGGCATGCCGGAACCAGCTCTCAGACGTGCCAGAAGCACGTGCCGGACACGCCGGAACCACCTACTAGAGAGACCGGAACCACCTGCCAGACCCGCCTGAACCACCTGCTGAGTACGCTGGAACAACCTGCTCTACTCGCTGGAGCCACCTGCTGGACACGCCAAAATCACCTGATGGCTACGCCAGCACCACTCGGCAGACAAGCCAGAATCACCTGCAGGGTATGCCGGAACCACCTCTCAGACGTGCCAGAACCCCTTGTCGGACACTCCGGAATCACCTGTCAGGCATGCCGGAACCACCTCTCGAACGTGCCAGAATGACGTGCCAGAGACACCGGATGCACCTGCCGAGCACGCCGGAACCTCCTCTTCGACTCGCCGGAACCACCAGCCAGAGACGCCAAAATCCCCTGCCAGGTAGGCCAGAATCACATGGCGGACGCTCCGGAATCTCCCGCCGGGAAGGTAGGAACCACCTCTCAAACATACTGGAAGCACGTGCCGGACATGCCGGCACCACGTACTGGACAGACCAGAAACACCTGCCGGACCTGCCTGAACCACCTGCTGAGCACACCGGAACAACTTGCTCGACTCGCTGGAGCCACCTGCTGGACACCCCAAAATCACCAGCCAGCTATGCCAGAACCACTTGCCGTACACTCCGGAATCACCTGCTGCTTACACCAGAGCCACTTGGTGGACAATCCAGAATCACCTGCCGGACATGCCAGAACCACCTGTCACACATGCCGGAACCACGTGCCTGACACGCCGGAACCACCTCGCGGACAGACCGGAACCACCTACCAGACATGCCTGAACCACCTGCCGAGCATGCCGGAACCACCTGCCGGACACGCCAAAATCACCTGCGGGCTAGGCCAGAACCACTTGTAGGACTCTCCTGGAGCACCTGCCGGGCATGCGGGAACCACCTCTCAGACGTGCCAGAACCACGTGCGGCACATGACGGAACCCATTACCGGACAGACCGGAACCACCTGCTGGACACGCCAGAATCACCTGCCAAGAACACCGGAACCACCTGAACAGCTCGCCAGAAACACCTGCCGGACATGCCAAAATCACCTGCCGGCTACACCAGAACCTCTTGCCGGACACTCCGGAATCACCTGCCAGACATGATGCAACCAAATGTCAGACGTGCCAGAACCACGTGCCAGAGACACCGGATGCAACTGCCGAGCATGCCGGAACCTCCTGCTCAACTCGCTGTAACCACCTGCCGGGGACGCCAAAATCACCTGTCAGCTAGGCCAGAACCACGTGGCGGACTCTATGGAATCACCCGCCGGGCATGCCGGAACCAGCTCTCAGACGTGCCAGAAGCACGTGCCGGACACGCCGGAACCACCTACTAGAGAGACCGGAACCACCTGCCAGACCCGCCTGAACCACCTGCTGAGTACGCTGGAACAACCTGCTCTACTCGCTGGAGCCACCTGCTGGACACGCCAAAATCACCTGATGGCTACGCCAGCACCACTCGGCAGACAAGCCAGAATCACCTGCAGGGTATGCCGGAACCACCTCTCGAACGTGCCAGAATGACGTGCCAGAGACACCGGATGCACCTGCCGAGCACGCCGGAACCTCCTGTTCGACTCGCCGGAACCACCAGCCAGAGACGCCAAAATCCCCTGCCAGGTAGGCCAGAATCACATGGCGGACGCTCCGGAATCTCCCGCCGGGAAGGTAGGAACCACCTCTCAAACATACTGGAAGCACGTGCCGGACATGCCGGCACCACGTACTGGACAGACCAGAAACACCTGCCGGACCTGCCTGAACCACCTGCTGAGCACACCGGAACAACTTGCTCGACTCGCTGGAGCCACCTGCTGGACACCCCAAAATCACCAGCCAGCTATGCCAGAACCACTTGCCGTACACTCCGGAATCACCTGCTGCTTACACCAGAGCCACTTGGTGGACAATCCAGAATCACCTGCCGGACATGCCAGAACCACCTGTCACACATGCCGGAACCACGTGCCTGACACGCCGGAACCACCTCGCGGACAGACCGGAACCACCTACCAGACATGCCTGAACCACCTGCCGAGCATGCCGGAACCACCTGCCGGACACGCCAAAATCACCTGCGGGCTAGGCCAGAACCACTTGTAGGACTCTCCTGGAGCACCTGCCGGGCATGCGGGAACCACCTCTCAGACGTGCCAGAACCACGTGCGGCACATGACGGAACCCATTACCGGACAGACCGGAACCACCTGCTGGACACGCCAGAATCACCTGCCAAGAACACCGGAACCACCTGAACAGCTCGCCAGAAACACCTGCCGGACATGCCAAAATCACCTGCCGGCTACACCAGAACCTCTTGCCGGACACTCCGGAATCACCTGCCAGACATGATGCAACCAAATGTCAGACGTGCCAGAACCACGTGCCAGAGACACCGGATGCAACTGCCGAGCATGCCGGAACCTCCTGCTCAACTCGCTGTAACCACCTGCCGGGGACGCCAAAATCACCTGTCAGCTAGGCCAGAACCACGTGGCGGACTCTATGGAATCACCCGCCGGGCATGCCGGAACCAGCTCTCAGACGTGCCAGAAGCACGTGCCGGACACGCCGGAACCACCTACTAGAGAGACCGGAACCACCTGCCAGACCCGCCTGAACCACCTGCTGAGTACGCTGGAACAACCTGCTCTACTCGCTGGAGCCACCTGCTGGACACGCCAAAATCACCTGATGGCTACGCCAGCACCACTCGGCAGACAAGCCAGAATCACCTGCAGGGTATGCCGGAACCACCTCTCAGACGTGCCAGAACCCCTTGTCGGACACTCCGGAATCACCTGTCAGGCATGCCGGAACCACCTCTCGAACGTGCCAGAATGACGTGCCAGAGACACCGGATGCACCTGCCGAGCACGCCGGAACCTCCTGTTCGACTCGCCGGAACCACCAGCCAGAGACGCCAAAATCCCCTGCCAGGTAGGCCAGAATCACATGGCGGACGCTCCGGAATCTCCCGCCGGGAAGGTAGGAACCACCTCTCAAACATACTGGAAGCACGTGCCGGACATGCCGGCACCACGTACTGGACAGACCAGAAACACCTGCCGGACCTGCCTGAACCACCTGCTGAGCACACCGGAACAACTTGCTCGACTCGCTGGAGCCACCTGCTGGACACCCCAAAATCACCAGCCAGCTATGCCAGAACCACTTGCCGTACACTCCGGAATCACCTGCTGCTTACACCAGAGCCACTTGGTGGACAATCCAGAATCACCTGCCGGACATGCCAGAACCACCTGTCACACATGCCGGAACCACGTGCCTGACACGCCGGAACCACCTCGCGGACAGACCGGAACCACCTACCAGACATGCCTGAACCACCTGCCGAGCATGCCGGAACCACCTGCCGGACACGCCAAAATCACCTGCGGGCTAGGCCAGAACCACTTGTAGGACTCTCCTGGAGCACCTGCCGGGCATGCGGGAACCACCTCTCAGACGTGCCAGAACCACGTGCGGCACATGACGGAACCCATTACCGGACAGACCGGAACCACCTGCTGGACACGCCAGAATCACCTGCCAAGAACACCGGAACCACCTGAACAGCTCGCCAGAAACACCTGCCGGACATGCCAAAATCACCTGCCGGCTACACCAGAACCTCTTGCCGGACACTCCGGAATCACCTGCCAGACATGATGCAACCAAATGTCAGACGTGCCAGAACCACGTGCCAGAGACACCGGATGCAACTGCCGAGCATGCCGGAACCTCCTGCTCAACTCGCTGTAACCACCTGCCGGGGACGCCAAAATCACCTGTCAGCTAGGCCAGAACCACGTGGCGGACTCTATGGAATCACCCGCCGGGCATGCCGGAACCAGCTCTCAGACGTGCCAGAAGCACGTGCCGGACACGCCGGAACCACCTACTAGAGAGACCGGAACCACCTGCCAGACCCGCCTGAACCACCTGCTGAGTACGCTGGAACAACCTGCTCTACTCGCTGGAGCCACCTGCTGGACACGCCAAAATCACCTGATGGCTACGCCAGCACCACTCGGCAGACAAGCCAGAATCACCTGCAGGGTATGCCGGAACCACCTCTCAGACGTGCCAGAACCCCTTGTCGGACACTCCGGAATCACCTGTCAGGCATGCCGGAACCACCTCTCGAACGTGCCAGAATGACGTGCCAGAGACACCGGATGCACCTGCCGAGCACGCCGGAACCTCCTGTTCGACTCGCCGGAACCACCAGCCAGAGACGCCAAAATCCCCTGCCAGGTAGGCCAGAATCACATGGCGGACGCTCCGGAATCTCCCGCCGGGAAGGTAGGAACCACCTCTCAAACATACTGGAAGCACGTGCCGGACATGCCGGCACCACGTACTGGACAGACCAGAAACACCTGCCGGACCTGCCTGAACCACCTGCTGAGCACACCGGAACAACTTGCTCGACTCGCTGGAGCCACCTGCTGGACACCCCAAAATCACCAGCCAGCTATGCCAGAACCACTTGCCGTACACTCCGGAATCACCTGCTGCTTACACCAGAGCCACTTGGTGGACAATCCAGAATCACCTGCCGGACATGCCAGAACCACCTGTCACACATGCCGGAACCACGTGCCTGACACGCCGGAACCACCTCGCGGACAGACCGGAACCACCTACCAGACATGCCTGAACCACCTGCCGAGCATGCCGGAACCACCTGCCGGACACGCCAAAATCACCTGCGGGCTAGGCCAGAACCACTTGTAGGACTCTCCTGGAGCACCTGCCGGGCATGCGGGAACCACCTCTCAGACGTGCCAGAACCACGTGCGGCACATGACGGAACCCATTACCGGACAGACCGGAACCACCTGCTGGACACGCCAGAATCACCTGCCAAGAACACCGGAACCACCTGAACAGCTCGCCAGAAACACCTGCCGGACATGCCAAAATCACCTGCCGGCTACACCAGAACCTCTTGCCGGACACTCCGGAATCACCTGCCAGACATGATGCAACCAAATGTCAGACGTGCCAGAACCACGTGCCAGAGACACCGGATGCAACTGCCGAGCATGCCGGAACCTCCTGCTCAACTCGCTGTAACCACCTGCCGGGGACGCCAAAATCACCTGTCAGCTAGGCCAGAACCACGTGGCGGACTCTATGGAATCACCCGCCGGGCATGCCGGAACCAGCTCTCAGACGTGCCAGAAGCACGTGCCGGACACGCCGGAACCACCTACTAGAGAGACCGGAACCACCTGCCAGACCCGCCTGAACCACCTGCTGAGTACGCTGGAACAACCTGCTCTACTCGCTGGAGCCACCTGCTGGACACGCCAAAATCACCTGATGGCTACGCCAGCACCACTCGGCAGACAAGCCAGAATCACCTGCAGGGTATGCCGGAACCACCTCTCAGACGTGCCAGAACCCCTTGTCGGACACTCCGGAATCACCTGTCAGGCATGCCGGAACCACCTCTCGAACGTGCCAGAATGACGTGCCAGAGACACCGGATGCACCTGCCGAGCACGCCGGAACCTCCTGTTCGACTCGCCGGAACCACCAGCCAGAGACGCCAAAATCCCCTGCCAGGTAGGCCAGAATCACATGGCGGACGCTCCGGAATCTCCCGCCGGGAAGGTAGGAACCACCTCTCAAACATACTGGAAGCACGTGCCGGACATGCCGGCACCACGTACTGGACAGACCAGAAACACCTGCCGGACCTGCCTGAACCACCTGCTGAGCACACCGGAACAACTTGCTCGACTCGCTGGAGCCACCTGCTGGACACCCCAAAATCACCAGCCAGCTATGCCAGAACCACTTGCCGTACACTCCGGAATCACCTGCTGCTTACACCAGAGCCACTTGGTGGACAATCCAGAATCACCTGCCGGACATGCCAGAACCACCTGTCACACATGCCGGAACCACGTGCCTGACACGCCGGAACCACCTCGCGGACAGACCGGAACCACCTACCAGACATGCCTGAACCACCTGCCGAGCATGCCGGAACCACCTGCCGGACACGCCAAAATCACCTGCGGGCTAGGCCAGAACCACTTGTAGGACTCTCCTGGAGCACCTGCCGGGCATGCGGGAACCACCTCTCAGACGTGCCAGAACCACGTGCGGCACATGACGGAACCCATTACCGGACAGACCGGAACCACCTGCTGGACACGCCAGAATCACCTGCCAAGAACACCGGAACCACCTGAACAGCTCGCCAGAAACACCTGCCGGACATGCCAAAATCACCTGCCGGCTACACCAGAACCTCTTGCCGGACACTCCGGAATCACCTGCCAGACATGATGCAACCAAATGTCAGACGTGCCAGAACCACGTGCCAGAGACACCGGATGCAACTGCCGAGCATGCCGGAACCTCCTGCTCAACTCGCTGTAACCACCTGCCGGGGACGCCAAAATCACCTGTCAGCTAGGCCAGAACCACGTGGCGGACTCTATGGAATCACCCGCCGGGCATGCCGGAACCAGCTCTCAGACGTGCCAGAAGCACGTGCCGGACACGCCGGAACCACCTACTAGAGAGACCGGAACCACCTGCCAGACCCGCCTGAACCACCTGCTGAGTACGCTGGAACAACCTGCTCTACTCGCTGGAGCCACCTGCTGGACACGCCAAAATCACCTGATGGCTACGCCAGCACCACTCGGCAGACAAGCCAGAATCACCTGCAGGGTATGCCGGAACCACCTCTCAGACGTGCCAGAACCCCTTGTCGGACACTCCGGAATCACCTGTCAGGCATGCCGGAACCACCTCTCGAACGTGCCAGAATGACGTGCCAGAGACACCGGATGCACCTGCCGAGCACGCCGGAACCTCCTGTTCGACTCGCCGGAACCACCAGCCAGAGACGCCAAAATCCCCTGCCAGGTAGGCCAGAATCACATGGCGGACGCTCCGGAATCTCCCGCCGGGAAGGTAGGAACCACCTCTCAAACATACTGGAAGCACGTGCCGGACATGCCGGCACCACGTACTGGACAGACCAGAAACACCTGCCGGACCTGCCTGAACCACCTGCTGAGCACACCGGAACAACTTGCTCGACTCGCTGGAGCCACCTGCTGGACACCCCAAAATCACCAGCCAGCTATGCCAGAACCACTTGCCGTACACTCCGGAATCACCTGCTGCTTACACCAGAGCCACTTGGTGGACAATCCAGAATCACCTGCCGGACATGCCAGAACCACCTGTCACACATGCCGGAACCACGTGCCTGACACGCCGGAACCACCTCGCGGACAGACCGGAACCACCTACCAGACATGCCTGAACCACCTGCCGAGCATGCCGGAACCACCTGCCGGACACGCCAAAATCACCTGCGGGCTAGGCCAGAACCACTTGTAGGACTCTCCTGGAGCACCTGCCGGGCATGCGGGAACCACCTCTCAGACGTGCCAGAACCACGTGCGGCACATGACGGAACCCATTACCGGACAGACCGGAACCACCTGCTGGACACGCCAGAATCACCTGCCAAGAACACCGGAACCACCTGAACAGCTCGCCAGAAACACCTGCCGGACATGCCAAAATCACCTGCCGGCTACACCAGAACCTCTTGCCGGACACTCCGGAATCACCTGCCAGACATGATGCAACCAAATGTCAGACGTGCCAGAACCACGTGCCAGAGACACCGGATGCAACTGCCGAGCATGCCGGAACCTCCTGCTCAACTCGCTGTAACCACCTGCCGGGGACGCCAAAATCACCTGTCAGCTAGGCCAGAACCACGTGGCGGACTCTATGGAATCACCCGCCGGGCATGCCGGAACCAGCTCTCAGACGTGCCAGAAGCACGTGCCGGACACGCCGGAACCACCTACTAGAGAGACCGGAACCACCTGCCAGACCCGCCTGAACCACCTGCTGAGTACGCTGGAACAACCTGCTCTACTCGCTGGAGCCACCTGCTGGACACGCCAAAATCACCTGATGGCTACGCCAGCACCACTCGGCAGACAAGCCAGAATCACCTGCAGGGTATGCCGGAACCACCTCTCAGACGTGCCAGAACCCCTTGTCGGACACTCCGGAATCACCTGTCAGGCATGCCGGAACCACCTCTCGAACGTGCCAGAATGACGTGCCAGAGACACCGGATGCACCTGCCGAGCACGCCGGAACCTCCTGTTCGACTCGCCGGAACCACCAGCCAGAGACGCCAAAATCCCCTGCCAGGTAGGCCAGAATCACATGGCGGACGCTCCGGAATCTCCCGCCGGGAAGGTAGGAACCACCTCTCAAACATACTGGAAGCACGTGCCGGACATGCCGGCACCACGTACTGGACAGACCAGAAACACCTGCCGGACCTGCCTGAACCACCTGCTGAGCACACCGGAACAACTTGCTCGACTCGCTGGAGCCACCTGCTGGACACCCCAAAATCACCAGCCAGCTATGCCAGAACCACTTGCCGTACACTCCGGAATCACCTGCTGCTTACACCAGAGCCACTTGGTGGACAATCCAGAATCACCTGCCGGACATGCCAGAACCACCTGTCACACATGCCGGAACCACGTGCCTGACACGCCGGAACCACCTCGCGGACAGACCGGAACCACCTACCAGACATGCCTGAACCACCTGCCGAGCATGCCGGAACCACCTGCCGGACACGCCAAAATCACCTGCGGGCTAGGCCAGAACCACTTGTAGGACTCTCCTGGAGCACCTGCCGGGCATGCGGGAACCACCTCTCAGACGTGCCAGAACCACGTGCGGCACATGACGGAACCCATTACCGGACAGACCGGAACCACCTGCTGGACACGCCAGAATCACCTGCCAAGAACACCGGAACCACCTGAACAGCTCGCCAGAAACACCTGCCGGACATGCCAAAATCACCTGCCGGCTACACCAGAACCTCTTGCCGGACACTCCGGAATCACCTGCCAGACATGATGCAACCAAATGTCAGACGTGCCAGAACCACGTGCCAGAGACACCGGATGCAACTGCCGAGCATGCCGGAACCTCCTGCTCAACTCGCTGTAACCACCTGCCGGGGACGCCAAAATCACCTGTCAGCTAGGCCAGAACCACGTGGCGGACTCTATGGAATCACCCGCCGGGCATGCCGGAACCAGCTCTCAGACGTGCCAGAAGCACGTGCCGGACACGCCGGAACCACCTACTAGAGAGACCGGAACCACCTGCCAGACCCGCCTGAACCACCTGCTGAGTACGCTGGAACAACCTGCTCTACTCGCTGGAGCCACCTGCTGGACACGCCAAAATCACCTGATGGCTACGCCAGCACCACTCGGCAGACAAGCCAGAATCACCTGCAGGGTATGCCGGAACCACCTCTCAGACGTGCCAGAACCCCTTGTCGGACACTCCGGAATCACCTGTCAGGCATGCCGGAACCACCTCTCGAACGTGCCAGAATGACGTGCCAGAGACACCGGATGCACCTGCCGAGCACGCCGGAACCTCCTGTTCGACTCGCCGGAACCACCAGCCAGAGACGCCAAAATCCCCTGCCAGGTAGGCCAGAATCACATGGCGGACGCTCCGGAATCTCCCGCCGGGAAGGTAGGAACCACCTCTCAAACATACTGGAAGCACGTGCCGGACATGCCGGCACCACGTACTGGACAGACCAGAAACACCTGCCGGACCTGCCTGAACCACCTGCTGAGCACACCGGAACAACTTGCTCGACTCGCTGGAGCCACCTGCTGGACACCCCAAAATCACCAGCCAGCTATGCCAGAACCACTTGCCGTACACTCCGGAATCACCTGCTGCTTACACCAGAGCCACTTGGTGGACAATCCAGAATCACCTGCCGGACATGCCAGAACCACCTGTCACACATGCCGGAACCACGTGCCTGACACGCCGGAACCACCTCGCGGACAGACCGGAACCACCTACCAGACATGCCTGAACCACCTGCCGAGCATGCCGGAACCACCTGCCGGACACGCCAAAATCACCTGCGGGCTAGGCCAGAACCACTTGTAGGACTCTCCTGGAGCACCTGCCGGGCATGCGGGAACCACCTCTCAGACGTGCCAGAACCACGTGCGGCACATGACGGAACCCATTACCGGACAGACCGGAACCACCTGCTGGACACGCCAGAATCACCTGCCAAGAACACCGGAACCACCTGAACAGCTCGCCAGAAACACCTGCCGGACATGCCAAAATCACCTGCCGGCTACACCAGAACCTCTTGCCGGACACTCCGGAATCACCTGCCAGACATGATGCAACCAAATGTCAGACGTGCCAGAACCACGTGCCAGAGACACCGGATGCAACTGCCGAGCATGCCGGAACCTCCTGCTCAACTCGCTGTAACCACCTGCCGGGGACGCCAAAATCACCTGTCAGCTAGGCCAGAACCACGTGGCGGACTCTATGGAATCACCCGCCGGGCATGCCGGAACCAGCTCTCAGACGTGCCAGAAGCACGTGCCGGACACGCCGGAACCACCTACTAGAGAGACCGGAACCACCTGCCAGACCCGCCTGAACCACCTGCTGAGTACGCTGGAACAACCTGCTCTACTCGCTGGAGCCACCTGCTGGACACGCCAAAATCACCTGATGGCTACGCCAGCACCACTCGGCAGACAAGCCAGAATCACCTGCAGGGTATGCCGGAACCACCTCTCAGACGTGCCAGAACCCCTTGTCGGACACTCCGGAATCACCTGTCAGGCATGCCGGAACCACCTCTCGAACGTGCCAGAATGACGTGCCAGAGACACCGGATGCACCTGCCGAGCACGCCGGAACCTCCTCTTCGACTCGCCGGAACCACCAGCCAGAGACGCCAAAATCCCCTGCCAGGTAGGCCAGAATCACATGGCGGACGCTCCGGAATCTCCCGCCGGGAAGGTAGGAACCACCTCTCAAACATACTGGAAGCACGTGCCGGACATGCCGGCACCACGTACTGGACAGACCAGAAACACCTGCCGGACCTGCCTGAACCACCTGCTGAGCACACCGGAACAACTTGCTCGACTCGCTGGAGCCACCTGCTGGACACCCCAAAATCACCAGCCAGCTATGCCAGAACCACTTGCCGTACACTCCGGAATCACCTGCTGCTTACACCAGAGCCACTTGGTGGACAATCCAGAATCACCTGCCGGACATGCCAGAACCACCTGTCACACATGCCGGAACCACGTGCCTGACACGCCGGAACCACCTCGCGGACAGACCGGAACCACCTACCAGACATGCCTGAACCACCTGCCGAGCATGCCGGAACCACCTGCCGGACACGCCAAAATCACCTGCGGGCTAGGCCAGAACCACTTGTAGGACTCTCCTGGAGCACCTGCCGGGCATGCGGGAACCACCTCTCAGACGTGCCAGAACCACGTGCGGCACATGACGGAACCCATTACCGGACAGACCGGAACCACCTGCTGGACACGCCAGAATCACCTGCCAAGAACACCGGAACCACCTGAACAGCTCGCCAGAAACACCTGCCGGACATGCCAAAATCACCTGCCGGCTACACCAGAACCTCTTGCCGGACACTCCGGAATCACCTGCCAGACATGATGCAACCAAATGTCAGACGTGCCAGAACCACGTGCCAGAGACACCGGATGCAACTGCCGAGCATGCCGGAACCTCCTGCTCAACTCGCTGTAACCACCTGCCGGGGACGCCAAAATCACCTGTCAGCTAGGCCAGAACCACGTGGCGGACTCTATGGAATCACCCGCCGGGCATGCCGGAACCAGCTCTCAGACGTGCCAGAAGCACGTGCCGGACACGCCGGAACCACCTACTAGAGAGACCGGAACCACCTGCCAGACCCGCCTGAACCACCTGCTGAGTACGCTGGAACAACCTGCTCTACTCGCTGGAGCCACCTGCTGGACACGCCAAAATCACCTGATGGCTACGCCAGCACCACTCGGCAGACAAGCCAGAATCACCTGCAGGGTATGCCGGAACCACCTCTCAGACGTGCCAGAACCCCTTGTCGGACACTCCGGAATCACCTGTCAGGCATGCCGGAACCACCTCTCGAACGTGCCAGAATGACGTGCCAGAGACACCGGATGCACCTGCCGAGCACGCCGGAACCTCCTCTTCGACTCGCCGGAACCACCAGCCAGAGACGCCAAAATCCCCTGCCAGGTAGGCCAGAATCACATGGCGGACGCTCCGGAATCTCCCGCCGGGAAGGTAGGAACCACCTCTCAAACATACTGGAAGCACGTGCCGGACATGCCGGCACCACGTACTGGACAGACCAGAAACACCTGCCGGACCTGCCTGAACCACCTGCTGAGCACACCGGAACAACTTGCTCGACTCGCTGGAGCCACCTGCTGGACACCCCAAAATCACCAGCCAGCTATGCCAGAACCACTTGCCGTACACTCCGGAATCACCTGCTGGTTACACCAGAGCCACTTGGTGGACAATCCAGAATCACCTGCCGGACATGCCAGAACCACCTGTCACACATGCCGGAACCACGTGCCTGACACGCCGGAACCACCTCGCGGACAGACCGGAACCACCTACCAGACATGCCTGAACCACCTGCCGAGCATGCCGGAACCACCTGCCGGACACGCCAAAATCACCTGCGGGCTAGGCCAGAACCACTTGTAGGACTCTCCTGGAGCACCTGCCGGGCATGCGGGAACCACCTCTCAGACGTGCCAGAACCACGTGCGGCACATGACGGAACCCATTACCGGACAGACCGGAACCACCTGCTGGACACGCCAGAATCACCTGCCAAGAACACCGGAACCACCTGAACAGCTCGCCAGAAACACCTGCCGGACATGCCAAAATCACCTGCCGGCTACACCAGAACCTCTTGCCGGACACTCCGGAATCACCTGCCAGACATGATGCAACCAAATGTCAGACGTGCCAGAACCACGTGCCAGAGACACCGGATGCAACTGCCGAGCATGCCGGAACCTCCTGCTCAACTCGCTGTAACCACCTGCCGGGGACGCCAAAATCACCTGTCAGCTAGGCCAGAACCACGTGGCGGACTCTATGGAATCACCCGCCGGGCATGCCGGAACCAGCTCTCAGACGTGCCAGAAGCACGTGCCGGACACGCCGGAACCACCTACTAGAGAGACCGGAACCACCTGCCAGACCCGCCTGAACCACCTGCTGAGTACGCTGGAACAACCTGCTCTACTCGCTGGAGCCACCTGCTGGACACGCCAAAATCACCTGATGGCTACGCCAGCACCACTCGGCAGACAAGCCAGAATCACCTGCAGGGTATGCCGGAACCACCTCTCAGACGTGCCAGAACCCCTTGTCGGACACTCCGGAATCACCTGTCAGGCATGCCGGAACCACCTCTCGAACGTGCCAGAATGACGTGCCAGAGACACCGGATGCACCTGCCGAGCACGCCGGAACCTCCTGTTCGACTCGCCGGAACCACCAGCCAGAGACGCCAAAATCCCCTGCCAGGTAGGCCAGAATCACATGGCGGACGCTCCGGAATCTCCCGCCGGGAAGGTAGGAACCACCTCTCAAACATACTGGAAGCACGTGCCGGACATGCCGGCACCACGTACTGGACAGACCAGAAACACCTGCCGGACCTGCCTGAACCACCTGCTGAGCACACCGGAACAACTTGCTCGACTCGCTGGAGCCACCTGCTGGACACCCCAAAATCACCAGCCAGCTATGCCAGAACCACTTGCCGTACACTCCGGAATCACCTGCTGCTTACACCAGAGCCACTTGGTGGACAATCCAGAATCACCTGCCGGACATGCCAGAACCACCTGTCACACATGCCGGAACCACGTGCCTGACACGCCGGAACCACCTCGCGGACAGACCGGAACCACCTACCAGACATGCCTGAACCACCTGCCGAGCATGCCGGAACCACCTGCCGGACACGCCAAAATCACCTGCGGGCTAGGCCAGAACCACTTGTAGGACTCTCCTGGAGCACCTGCCGGGCATGCGGGAACCACCTCTCAGACGTGCCAGAACCACGTGCGGCACATGACGGAACCCATTACCGGACAGACCGGAACCACCTGCTGGACACGCCAGAATCACCTGCCAAGAACACCGGAACCACCTGAACAGCTCGCCAGAAACACCTGCCGGACATGCCAAAATCACCTGCCGGCTACACCAGAACCTCTTGCCGGACACTCCGGAATCACCTGCCAGACATGATGCAACCAAATGTCAGACGTGCCAGAACCACGTGCCAGAGACACCGGATGCAACTGCCGAGCATGCCGGAACCTCCTGCTCAACTCGCTGTAACCACCTGCCGGGGACGCCAAAATCACCTGTCAGCTAGGCCAGAACCACGTGGCGGACTCTATGGAATCACCCGCCGGGCATGCCGGAACCAGCTCTCAGACGTGCCAGAAGCACGTGCCGGACACGCCGGAACCACCTACTAGAGAGACCGGAACCACCTGCCAGACCCGCCTGAACCACCTGCTGAGTACGCTGGAACAACCTGCTCTACTCGCTGGAGCCACCTGCTGGACACGCCAAAATCACCTGATGGCTACGCCAGCACCACTCGGCAGACAAGCCAGAATCACCTGCAGGGTATGCCGGAACCACCTCTCAGACGTGCCAGAACCCCTTGTCGGACACTCCGGAATCACCTGTCAGGCATGCCGGAACCACCTCTCGAACGTGCCAGAATGACGTGCCAGAGACACCGGATGCACCTGCCGAGCACGCCGGAACCTCCTCTTCGACTCGCCGGAACCACCAGCCAGAGACGCCAAAATCCCCTGCCAGGTAGGCCAGAATCACATGGCGGACGCTCCGGAATCTCCCGCCGGGAAGGTAGGAACCACCTCTCAAACATACTGGAAGCACGTGCCGGACATGCCGGCACCACGTACTGGACAGACCAGAAACACCTGCCGGACCTGCCTGAACCACCTGCTGAGCACACCGGAACAACTTGCTCGACTCGCTGGAGCCACCTGCTGGACACCCCAAAATCACCAGCCAGCTATGCCAGAACCACTTGCCGTACACTCCGGAATCACCTGCTGCTTACACCAGAGCCACTTGGTGGACAATCCAGAATCACCTGCCGGACATGCCAGAACCACCTGTCACACATGCCGGAACCACGTGCCTGACACGCCGGAACCACCTCGCGGACAGACCGGAACCACCTACCAGACATGCCTGAACCACCTGCCGAGCATGCCGGAACCACCTGCCGGACACGCCAAAATCACCTGCGGGCTAGGCCAGAACCACTTGTAGGACTCTCCTGGAGCACCTGCCGGGCATGCGGGAACCACCTCTCAGACGTGCCAGAACCACGTGCGGCACATGACGGAACCCATTACCGGACAGACCGGAACCACCTGCTGGACACGCCAGAATCACCTGCCAAGAACACCGGAACCACCTGAACAGCTCGCCAGAAACACCTGCCGGACATGCCAAAATCACCTGCCGGCTACACCAGAACCTCTTGCCGGACACTCCGGAATCACCTGCCAGACATGATGCAACCAAATGTCAGACGTGCCAGAACCACGTGCCAGAGACACCGGATGCAACTGCCGAGCATGCCGGAACCTCCTGCTCAACTCGCTGTAACCACCTGCCGGGGACGCCAAAATCACCTGTCAGCTAGGCCAGAACCACGTGGCGGACTCTATGGAATCACCCGCCGGGCATGCCGGAACCAGCTCTCAGACGTGCCAGAAGCACGTGCCGGACACGCCGGAACCACCTACTAGAGAGACCGGAACCACCTGCCAGACCCGCCTGAACCACCTGCTGAGTACGCTGGAACAACCTGCTCTACTCGCTGGAGCCACCTGCTGGACACGCCAAAATCACCTGATGGCTACGCCAGCACCACTCGGCAGACAAGCCAGAATCACCTGCAGGGTATGCCGGAACCACCTCTCAGACGTGCCAGAACCCCTTGTCGGACACTCCGGAATCACCTGTCAGGCATGCCGGAACCACCTCTCGAACGTGCCAGAATGACGTGCCAGAGACACCGGATGCACCTGCCGAGCACGCCGGAACCTCCTCTTCGACTCGCCGGAACCACCAGCCAGAGACGCCAAAATCCCCTGCCAGGTAGGCCAGAATCACATGGCGGACGCTCCGGAATCTCCCGCCGGGAAGGTAGGAACCACCTCTCAAACATACTGGAAGCACGTGCCGGACATGCCGGCACCACGTACTGGACAGACCAGAAACACCTGCCGGACCTGCCTGAACCACCTGCTGAGCACACCGGAACAACTTGCTCGACTCGCTGGAGCCACCTGCTGGACACCCCAAAATCACCAGCCAGCTATGCCAGAACCACTTGCCGTACACTCCGGAATCACCTGCTGCTTACACCAGAGCCACTTGGTGGACAATCCAGAATCACCTGCCGGACATGCCAGAACCACCTGTCACACATGCCGGAACCACGTGCCTGACACGCCGGAACCACCTCGCGGACAGACCGGAACCACCTACCAGACATGCCTGAACCACCTGCCGAGCATGCCGGAACCACCTGCCGGACACGCCAAAATCACCTGCGGGCTAGGCCAGAACCACTTGTAGGACTCTCCTGGAGCACCTGCCGGGCATGCGGGAACCACCTCTCAGACGTGCCAGAACCACGTGCGGCACATGACGGAACCCATTACCGGACAGACCGGAACCACCTGCTGGACACGCCAGAATCACCTGCCAAGAACACCGGAACCACCTGAACAGCTCGCCAGAAACACCTGCCGGACATGCCAAAATCACCTGCCGGCTACACCAGAACCTCTTGCCGGACACTCCGGAATCACCTGCCAGACATGATGCAACCAAATGTCAGACGTGCCAGAACCACGTGCCAGAGACACCGGATGCAACTGCCGAGCATGCCGGAACCTCCTGCTCAACTCGCTGTAACCACCTGCCGGGGACGCCAAAATCACCTGTCAGCTAGGCCAGAACCACGTGGCGGACTCTATGGAATCACCCGCCGGGCATGCCGGAACCAGCTCTCAGACGTGCCAGAAGCACGTGCCGGACACGCCGGAACCACCTACTAGAGAGACCGGAACCACCTGCCAGACCCGCCTGAACCACCTGCTGAGTACGCTGGAACAACCTGCTCTACTCGCTGGAGCCACCTGCTGGACACGCCAAAATCACCTGATGGCTACGCCAGCACCACTCGGCAGACAAGCCAGAATCACCTGCAGGGTATGCCGGAACCACCTCTCAGACGTGCCAGAACCCCTTGTCGGACACTCCGGAATCACCTGTCAGGCATGCCGGAACCACCTCTCGAACGTGCCAGAATGACGTGCCAGAGACACCGGATGCACCTGCCGAGCACGCCGGAACCTCCTGTTCGACTCGCCGGAACCACCAGCCAGAGACGCCAAAATCCCCTGCCAGGTAGGCCAGAATCACATGGCGGACGCTCCGGAATCTCCCGCCGGGAAGGTAGGAACCACCTCTCAAACATACTGGAAGCACGTGCCGGACATGCCGGCACCACGTACTGGACAGACCAGAAACACCTGCCGGACCTGCCTGAACCACCTGCTGAGCACACCGGAACAACTTGCTCGACTCGCTGGAGCCACCTGCTGGACACCCCAAAATCACCAGCCAGCTATGCCAGAACCACTTGCCGTACACTCCGGAATCACCTGCTGCTTACACCAGAGCCACTTGGTGGACAATCCAGAATCACCTGCCGGACATGCCAGAACCACCTGTCACACATGCCGGAACCACGTGCCTGACACGCCGGAACCACCTCGCGGACAGACCGGAACCACCTACCAGACATGCCTGAACCACCTGCCGAGCATGCCGGAACCACCTGCCGGACACGCCAAAATCACCTGCGGGCTAGGCCAGAACCACTTGTAGGACTCTCCTGGAGCACCTGCCGGGCATGCGGGAACCACCTCTCAGACGTGCCAGAACCACGTGCGGCACATGACGGAACCCATTACCGGACAGACCGGAACCACCTGCTGGACACGCCAGAATCACCTGCCAAGAACACCGGAACCACCTGAACAGCTCGCCAGAAACACCTGCCGGACATGCCAAAATCACCTGCCGGCTACACCAGAACCTCTTGCCGGACACTCCGGAATCACCTGCCAGACATGATGCAACCAAATGTCAGACGTGCCAGAACCACGTGCCAGAGACACCGGATGCAACTGCCGAGCATGCCGGAACCTCCTGCTCAACTCGCTGTAACCACCTGCCGGGGACGCCAAAATCACCTGTCAGCTAGGCCAGAACCACGTGGCGGACTCTATGGAATCACCCGCCGGGCATGCCGGAACCAGCTCTCAGACGTGCCAGAAGCACGTGCCGGACACGCCGGAACCACCTACTAGAGAGACCGGAACCACCTGCCAGACCCGCCTGAACCACCTGCTGAGTACGCTGGAACAACCTGCTCTACTCGCTGGAGCCACCTGCTGGACACGCCAAAATCACCTGATGGCTACGCCAGCACCACTCGGCAGACAAGCCAGAATCACCTGCAGGGTATGCCGGAACCACCTCTCAGACGTGCCAGAACCCCTTGTCGGACACTCCGGAATCACCTGTCAGGCATGCCGGAACCACCTCTCGAACGTGCCAGAATGACGTGCCAGAGACACCGGATGCACCTGCCGAGCACGCCGGAACCTCCTCTTCGACTCGCCGGAACCACCAGCCAGAGACGCCAAAATCCCCTGCCAGGTAGGCCAGAATCACATGGCGGACGCTCCGGAATCTCCCGCCGGGAAGGTAGGAACCACCTCTCAAACATACTGGAAGCACGTGCCGGACATGCCGGCACCACGTACTGGACAGACCAGAAACACCTGCCGGACCTGCCTGAACCACCTGCTGAGCACACCGGAACAACTTGCTCGACTCGCTGGAGCCACCTGCTGGACACCCCAAAATCACCAGCCAGCTATGCCAGAACCACTTGCCGTACACTCCGGAATCACCTGCTGCTTACACCAGAGCCACTTGGTGGACAATCCAGAATCACCTGCCGGACATGCCAGAACCACCTGTCACACATGCCGGAACCACGTGCCTGACACGCCGGAACCACCTCGCGGACAGACCGGAACCACCTACCAGACATGCCTGAACCACCTGCCGAGCATGCCGGAACCACCTGCCGGACACGCCAAAATCACCTGCGGGCTAGGCCAGAACCACTTGTAGGACTCTCCTGGAGCACCTGCCGGGCATGCGGGAACCACCTCTCAGACGTGCCAGAACCACGTGCGGCACATGACGGAACCCATTACCGGACAGACCGGAACCACCTGCTGGACACGCCAGAATCACCTGCCAAGAACACCGGAACCACCTGAACAGCTCGCCAGAAACACCTGCCGGACATGCCAAAATCACCTGCCGGCTACACCAGAACCTCTTGCCGGACACTCCGGAATCACCTGCCAGACATGATGCAACCAAATGTCAGACGTGCCAGAACCACGTGCCAGAGACACCGGATGCAACTGCCGAGCATGCCGGAACCTCCTGCTCAACTCGCTGTAACCACCTGCCGGGGACGCCAAAATCACCTGTCAGCTAGGCCAGAACCACGTGGCGGACTCTATGGAATCACCCGCCGGGCATGCCGGAACCAGCTCTCAGACGTGCCAGAAGCACGTGCCGGACACGCCGGAACCACCTACTAGAGAGACCGGAACCACCTGCCAGACCCGCCTGAACCACCTGCTGAGTACGCTGGAACAACCTGCTCTACTCGCTGGAGCCACCTGCTGGACACGCCAAAATCACCTGATGGCTACGCCAGCACCACTCGGCAGACAAGCCAGAATCACCTGCAGGGTATGCCGGAACCACCTCTCAGACGTGCCAGAACCCCTTGTCGGACACTCCGGAATCACCTGTCAGGCATGCCGGAACCACCTCTCGAACGTGCCAGAATGACGTGCCAGAGACACCGGATGCACCTGCCGAGCACGCCGGAACCTCCTGTTCGACTCGCCGGAACCACCAGCCAGAGACGCCAAAATCCCCTGCCAGGTAGGCCAGAATCACATGGCGGACGCTCCGGAATCTCCCGCCGGGAAGGTAGGAACCACCTCTCAAACATACTGGAAGCACGTGCCGGACATGCCGGCACCACGTACTGGACAGACCAGAAACACCTGCCGGACCTGCCTGAACCACCTGCTGAGCACACCGGAACAACTTGCTCGACTCGCTGGAGCCACCTGCTGGACACCCCAAAATCACCAGCCAGCTATGCCAGAACCACTTGCCGTACACTCCGGAATCACCTGCTGCTTACACCAGAGCCACTTGGTGGACAATCCAGAATCACCTGCCGGACATGCCAGAACCACCTGTCACACATGCCGGAACCACGTGCCTGACACGCCGGAACCACCTCGCGGACAGACCGGAACCACCTACCAGACATGCCTGAACCACCTGCCGAGCATGCCGGAACCACCTGCCGGACACGCCAAAATCACCTGCGGGCTAGGCCAGAACCACTTGTAGGACTCTCCTGGAGCACCTGCCGGGCATGCGGGAACCACCTCTCAGACGTGCCAGAACCACGTGCGGCACATGACGGAACCCATTACCGGACAGACCGGAACCACCTGCTGGACACGCCAGAATCACCTGCCAAGAACACCGGAACCACCTGAACAGCTCGCCAGAAACACCTGCCGGACATGCCAAAATCACCTGCCGGCTACACCAGAACCTCTTGCCGGACACTCCGGAATCACCTGCCAGACATGATGCAACCAAATGTCAGACGTGCCAGAACCACGTGCCAGAGACACCGGATGCAACTGCCGAGCATGCCGGAACCTCCTGCTCAACTCGCTGTAACCACCTGCCGGGGACGCCAAAATCACCTGTCAGCTAGGCCAGAACCACGTGGCGGACTCTATGGAATCACCCGCCGGGCATGCCGGAACCAGCTCTCAGACGTGCCAGAAGCACGTGCCGGACACGCCGGAACCACCTACTAGAGAGACCGGAACCACCTGCCAGACCCGCCTGAACCACCTGCTGAGTACGCTGGAACAACCTGCTCTACTCGCTGGAGCCACCTGCTGGACACGCCAAAATCACCTGATGGCTACGCCAGCACCACTCGGCAGACAAGCCAGAATCACCTGCAGGGTATGCCGGAACCACCTCTCAGACGTGCCAGAACCCCTTGTCGGACACTCCGGAATCACCTGTCAGGCATGCCGGAACCACCTCTCGAACGTGCCAGAATGACGTGCCAGAGACACCGGATGCACCTGCCGAGCACGCCGGAACCTCCTCTTCGACTCGCCGGAACCACCAGCCAGAGACGCCAAAATCCCCTGCCAGGTAGGCCAGAATCACATGGCGGACGCTCCGGAATCTCCCGCCGGGAAGGTAGGAACCACCTCTCAAACATACTGGAAGCACGTGCCGGACATGCCGGCACCACGTACTGGACAGACCAGAAACACCTGCCGGACCTGCCTGAACCACCTGCTGAGCACACCGGAACAACTTGCTCGACTCGCTGGAGCCACCTGCTGGACACCCCAAAATCACCAGCCAGCTATGCCAGAACCACTTGCCGTACACTCCGGAATCACCTGCTGCTTACACCAGAGCCACTTGGTGGACAATCCAGAATCACCTGCCGGACATGCCAGAACCACCTGTCACACATGCCGGAACCACGTGCCTGACACGCCGGAACCACCTCGCGGACAGACCGGAACCACCTACCAGACATGCCTGAACCACCTGCCGAGCATGCCGGAACCACCTGCCGGACACGCCAAAATCACCTGCGGGCTAGGCCAGAACCACTTGTAGGACTCTCCTGGAGCACCTGCCGGGCATGCGGGAACCACCTCTCAGACGTGCCAGAACCACGTGCGGCACATGACGGAACCCATTACCGGACAGACCGGAACCACCTGCTGGACACGCCAGAATCACCTGCCAAGAACACCGGAACCACCTGAACAGCTCGCCAGAAACACCTGCCGGACATGCCAAAATCACCTGCCGGCTACACCAGAACCTCTTGCCGGACACTCCGGAATCACCTGCCAGACATGATGCAACCAAATGTCAGACGTGCCAGAACCACGTGCCAGAGACACCGGATGCAACTGCCGAGCATGCCGGAACCTCCTGCTCAACTCGCTGTAACCACCTGCCGGGGACGCCAAAATCACCTGTCAGCTAGGCCAGAACCACGTGGCGGACTCTATGGAATCACCCGCCGGGCATGCCGGAACCAGCTCTCAGACGTGCCAGAAGCACGTGCCGGACACGCCGGAACCACCTACTAGAGAGACCGGAACCACCTGCCAGACCCGCCTGAACCACCTGCTGAGTACGCTGGAACAACCTGCTCTACTCGCTGGAGCCACCTGCTGGACACGCCAAAATCACCTGATGGCTACGCCAGCACCACTCGGCAGACAAGCCAGAATCACCTGCAGGGTATGCCGGAACCACCTCTCAGACGTGCCAGAACCCCTTGTCGGACACTCCGGAATCACCTGTCAGGCATGCCGGAACCACCTCTCGAACGTGCCAGAATGACGTGCCAGAGACACCGGATGCACCTGCCGAGCACGCCGGAACCTCCTGTTCGACTCGCCGGAACCACCAGCCAGAGACGCCAAAATCCCCTGCCAGGTAGGCCAGAATCACATGGCGGACGCTCCGGAATCTCCCGCCGGGAAGGTAGGAACCACCTCTCAAACATACTGGAAGCACGTGCCGGACATGCCGGCACCACGTACTGGACAGACCAGAAACACCTGCCGGACCTGCCTGAACCACCTGCTGAGCACACCGGAACAACTTGCTCGACTCGCTGGAGCCACCTGCTGGAAACCCCAAAATCACCAGCCAGCTATGCCAGAACCACTTGCCGTACACTCCGGAATCACCTGCTGGTTACACCAGAGCCACTTGGTGGACAATCCAGAATCACCTGCCGGACATGCCAGAACCACCTGTCACACATGCCGGAACCACGTGCCTGACACGCCGGAACCACCTCGCGGACAGACCGGAACCACCTACCAGACATGCCTGAACCACCTGCCGAGCATGCCGGAACCACCTGCCGGACACGCCAAAATCACCTGCGGGCTAGGCCAGAACCACTTGTAGGACTCTCCTGGAGCACCTGCCGGGCATGCGGGAACCACCTCTCAGACGTGCCAGAACCACGTGCGGCACATGACGGAACCCATTACCGGACAGACCGGAACCACCTGCTGGACACGCCAGAATCACCTGCCAAGAACACCGGAACCACCTGAACAGCTCGCCAGAAACACCTGCCGGACATGCCAAAATCACCTGCCGGCTACACCAGAACCTCTTGCCGGACACTCCGGAATCACCTGCCAGACATGATGCAACCAAATGTCAGACGTGCCAGAACCACGTGCCAGAGACACCGGATGCAACTGCCGAGCATGCCGGAACCTCCTGCTCAACTCGCTGTAACCACCTGCCGGGGACGCCAAAATCACCTGTCAGCTAGGCCAGAACCACGTGGCGGACTCTATGGAATCACCCGCCGGGCATGCCGGAACCAGCTCTCAGACGTGCCAGAAGCACGTGCCGGACACGCCGGAACCACCTACTAGAGAGACCGGAACCACCTGCCAGACCCGCCTGAACCACCTGCTGAGTACGCTGGAACAACCTGCTCTACTCGCTGGAGCCACCTGCTGGACACGCCAAAATCACCTGATGGCTACGCCAGCACCACTCGGCAGACAAGCCAGAATCACCTGCAGGGTATGCCGGAACCACCTCTCAGACGTGCCAGAACCCCTTGTCGGACACTCCGGAATCACCTGTCAGGCATGCCGGAACCACCTCTCGAACGTGCCAGAATGACGTGCCAGAGACACCGGATGCACCTGCCGAGCACGCCGGAACCTCCTCTTCGACTCGCCGGAACCACCAGCCAGAGACGCCAAAATCCCCTGCCAGGTAGGCCAGAATCACATGGCGGACGCTCCGGAATCTCCCGCCGGGAAGGTAGGAACCACCTCTCAAACATACTGGAAGCACGTGCCGGACATGCCGGCACCACGTACTGGACAGACCAGAAACACCTGCCGGACCTGCCTGAACCACCTGCTGAGCACACCGGAACAACTTGCTCGACTCGCTGGAGCCACCTGCTGGACACCCCAAAATCACCAGCCAGCTATGCCAGAACCACTTGCCGTACACTCCGGAATCACCTGCTGCTTACACCAGAGCCACTTGGTGGACAATCCAGAATCACCTGCCGGACATGCCAGAACCACCTGTCACACATGCCGGAACCACGTGCCTGACACGCCGGAACCACCTCGCGGACAGACCGGAACCACCTACCAGACATGCCTGAACCACCTGCCGAGCATGCCGGAACCACCTGCCGGACACGCCAAAATCACCTGCGGGCTAGGCCAGAACCACTTGTAGGACTCTCCTGGAGCACCTGCCGGGCATGCGGGAACCACCTCTCAGACGTGCCAGAACCACGTGCGGCACATGACGGAACCCATTACCGGACAGACCGGAACCACCTGCTGGACACGCCAGAATCACCTGCCAAGAACACCGGAACCACCTGAACAGCTCGCCAGAAACACCTGCCGGACATGCCAAAATCACCTGCCGGCTACACCAGAACCTCTTGCCGGACACTCCGGAATCACCTGCCAGACATGATGCAACCAAATGTCAGACGTGCCAGAACCACGTGCCAGAGACACCGGATGCAACTGCCGAGCATGCCGGAACCTCCTGCTCAACTCGCTGTAACCACCTGCCGGGGACGCCAAAATCACCTGTCAGCTAGGCCAGAACCACGTGGCGGACTCTATGGAATCACCCGCCGGGCATGCCGGAACCAGCTCTCAGACGTGCCAGAAGCACGTGCCGGACACGCCGGAACCACCTACTAGAGAGACCGGAACCACCTGCCAGACCCGCCTGAACCACCTGCTGAGTACGCTGGAACAACCTGCTCTACTCGCTGGAGCCACCTGCTGGACACGCCAAAATCACCTGATGGCTACGCCAGCACCACTCGGCAGACAAGCCAGAATCACCTGCAGGGTATGCCGGAACCACCTCTCAGACGTGCCAGAACCCCTTGTCGGACACTCCGGAATCACCTGTCAGGCATGCCGGAACCACCTCTCGAACGTGCCAGAATGACGTGCCAGAGACACCGGATGCACCTGCCGAGCACGCCGGAACCTCCTGTTCGACTCGCCGGAACCACCAGCCAGAGACGCCAAAATCCCCTGCCAGGTAGGCCAGAATCACATGGCGGACGCTCCGGAATCTCCCGCCGGGAAGGTAGGAACCACCTCTCAAACATACTGGAAGCACGTGCCGGACATGCCGGCACCACGTACTGGACAGACCAGAAACACCTGCCGGACCTGCCTGAACCACCTGCTGAGCACACCGGAACAACTTGCTCGACTCGCTGGAGCCACCTGCTGGACACCCCAAAATCACCAGCCAGCTATGCCAGAACCACTTGCCGTACACTCCGGAATCACCTGCTGCTTACACCAGAGCCACTTGGTGGACAATCCAGAATCACCTGCCGGACATGCCAGAACCACCTGTCACACATGCCGGAACCACGTGCCTGACACGCCGGAACCACCTCGCGGACAGACCGGAACCACCTACCAGACATGCCTGAACCACCTGCCGAGCATGCCGGAACCACCTGCCGGACACGCCAAAATCACCTGCGCGCTAGGCCAGAACCACTTGTAGGACTCTCCTGGAGCACCTGCCGGGCATGCGGGAACCACCTCTCAGACGTGCCAGAACCACGTGCGGCACATGACGGAACCCATTACCGGACAGACCGGAACCACCTGCTGGACACGCCAGAATCACCTGCCAAGAACACCGGAACCACCTGAACAGCTCGCCAGAAACACCTGCCGGACATGCCAAAATCACCTGCCGGCTACACCAGAACCTCTTGCCGGACACTCCGGAATCACCTGCCAGACATGATGCAACCAAATGTCAGACGTGCCAGAACCACGTGCCAGAGACACCGGATGCAACTGCCGAGCATGCCGGAACCTCCTGCTCAACTCGCTGTAACCACCTGCCGGGGACGCCAAAATCACCTGTCAGCTAGGCCAGAACCACGTGGCGGACTCTATGGAATCACCCGCCGGGCATGCCGGAACCAGCTCTCAGACGTGCCAGAAGCACGTGCCGGACACGCCGGAACCACCTACTAGAGAGACCGGAACCACCTGCCAGACCCGCCTGAACCACCTGCTGAGTACGCTGGAACAACCTGCTCTACTCGCTGGAGCCACCTGCTGGACACGCCAAAATCACCTGATGGCTACGCCAGCACCACTCGGCAGACAAGCCAGAATCACCTGCAGGGTATGCCGGAACCACCTCTCAGACGTGCCAGAACCCCTTGTCGGACACTCCGGAATCACCTGTCAGGCATGCCGGAACCACCTCTCGAACGTGCCAGAATGACGTGCCAGAGACACCGGATGCACCTGCCGAGCACGCCGGAACCTCCTGTTCGACTCGCCGGAACCACCAGCCAGAGACGCCAAAATCCCCTGCCAGGTAGGCCAGAATCACATGGCGGACGCTCCGGAATCTCCCGCCGGGAAGGTAGGAACCACCTCTCAAACATACTGGAAGCACGTGCCGGACATGCCGGCACCACGTACTGGACAGACCAGAAACACCTGCCGGACCTGCCTGAACCACCTGCTGAGCACACCGGAACAACTTGCTCGACTCGCTGGAGCCACCTGCTGGACACCCCAAAATCACCAGCCAGCTATGCCAGAACCACTTGCCGTACACTCCGGAATCACCTGCTGCTTACACCAGAGCCACTTGGTGGACAATCCAGAATCACCTGCCGGACATGCCAGAACCACCTGTCACACATGCCGGAACCACGTGCCTGACACGCCGGAACCACCTCGCGGACAGACCGGAACCACCTACCAGACATGCCTGAACCACCTGCCGAGCATGCCGGAACCACCTGCCGGACACGCCAAAATCACCTGCGGGCTAGGCCAGAACCACTTGTAGGACTCTCCTGGAGCACCTGCCGGGCATGCGGGAACCACCTCTCAGACGTGCCAGAACCACGTGCGGCACATGACGGAACCCATTACCGGACAGACCGGAACCACCTGCTGGACACGCCAGAATCACCTGCCAAGAACACCGGAACCACCTGAACAGCTCGCCAGAAACACCTGCCGGACATGCCAAAATCACCTGCCGGCTACACCAGAACCTCTTGCCGGACACTCCGGAATCACCTGCCAGACATGATGCAACCAAATGTCAGACGTGCCAGAACCACGTGCCAGAGACACCGGATGCAACTGCCGAGCATGCCGGAACCTCCTGCTCAACTCGCTGTAACCACCTGCCGGGGACGCCAAAATCACCTGTCAGCTAGGCCAGAACCACGTGGCGGACTCTATGGAATCACCCGCCGGGCATGCCGGAACCAGCTCTCAGACGTGCCAGAAGCACGTGCCGGACACGCCGGAACCACCTACTAGAGAGACCGGAACCACCTGCCAGACCCGCCTGAACCACCTGCTGAGTACGCTGGAACAACCTGCTCTACTCGCTGGAGCCACCTGCTGGACACGCCAAAATCACCTGATGGCTACGCCAGCACCACTCGGCAGACAAGCCAGAATCACCTGCAGGGTATGCCGGAACCACCTCTCAGACGTGCCAGAACCCCTTGTCGGACACTCCGGAATCACCTGTCAGGCATGCCGGAACCACCTCTCGAACGTGCCAGAATGACGTGCCAGAGACACCGGATGCACCTGCCGAGCACGCCGGAACCTCCTGTTCGACTCGCCGGAACCACCAGCCAGAGACGCCAAAATCCCCTGCCAGGTAGGCCAGAATCACATGGCGGACGCTCCGGAATCTCCCGCCGGGAAGGTAGGAACCACCTCTCAAACATACTGGAAGCACGTGCCGGACATGCCGGCACCACGTACTGGACAGACCAGAAACACCTGCCGGACCTGCCTGAACCACCTGCTGAGCACACCGGAACAACTTGCTCGACTCGCTGGAGCCACCTGCTGGACACCCCAAAATCACCAGCCAGCTATGCCAGAACCACTTGCCGTACACTCCGGAATCACCTGCTGCTTACACCAGAGCCACTTGGTGGACAATCCAGAATCACCTGCCGGACATGCCAGAACCACCTGTCACACATGCCGGAACCACGTGCCTGACACGCCGGAACCACCTCGCGGACAGACCGGAACCACCTACCAGACATGCCTGAACCACCTGCCGAGCATGCCGGAACCACCTGCCGGACACGCCAAAATCACCTGCGGGCTAGGCCAGAACCACTTGTAGGACTCTCCTGGAGCACCTGCCGGGCATGCGGGAACCACCTCTCAGACGTGCCAGAACCACGTGCGGCACATGACGGAACCCATTACCGGACAGACCGGAACCACCTGCTGGACACGCCAGAATCACCTGCCAAGAACACCGGAACCACCTGAACAGCTCGCCAGAAACACCTGCCGGACATGCCAAAATCACCTGCCGGCTACACCAGAACCTCTTGCCGGACACTCCGGAATCACCTGCCAGACATGATGCAACCAAATGTCAGACGTGCCAGAACCACGTGCCAGAGACACCGGATGCAACTGCCGAGCATGCCGGAACCTCCTGCTCAACTCGCTGTAACCACCTGCCGGGGACGCCAAAATCACCTGTCAGCTAGGCCAGAACCACGTGGCGGACTCTATGGAATCACCCGCCGGGCATGCCGGAACCAGCTCTCAGACGTGCCAGAAGCACGTGCCGGACACGCCGGAACCACCTACTAGAGAGACCGGAACCACCTGCCAGACCCGCCTGAACCACCTGCTGAGTACGCTGGAACAACCTGCTCTACTCGCTGGAGCCACCTGCTGGACACGCCAAAATCACCTGATGGCTACGCCAGCACCACTCGGCAGACAAGCCAGAATCACCTGCAGGGTATGCCGGAACCACCTCTCAGACGTGCCAGAACCCCTTGTCGGACACTCCGGAATCACCTGTCAGGCATGCCGGAACCACCTCTCGAACGTGCCAGAATGACGTGCCAGAGACACCGGATGCACCTGCCGAGCACGCCGGAACCTCCTGTTCGACTCGCCGGAACCACCAGCCAGAGACGCCAAAATCCCCTGCCAGGTAGGCCAGAATCACATGGCGGACGCTCCGGAATCTCCCGCCGGGAAGGTAGGAACCACCTCTCAAACATACTGGAAGCACGTGCCGGACATGCCGGCACCACGTACTGGACAGACCAGAAACACCTGCCGGACCTGCCTGAACCACCTGCTGAGCACACCGGAACAACTTGCTCGACTCGCTGGAGCCACCTGCTGGACACCCCAAAATCACCAGCCAGCTATGCCAGAACCACTTGCCGTACACTCCGGAATCACCTGCTGCTTACACCAGAGCCACTTGGTGGACAATCCAGAATCACCTGCCGGACATGCCAGAACCACCTGTCACACATGCCGGAACCACGTGCCTGACACGCCGGAACCACCTCGCGGACAGACCGGAACCACCTACCAGACATGCCTGAACCACCTGCCGAGCATGCCGGAACCACCTGCCGGACACGCCAAAATCACCTGCGGGCTAGGCCAGAACCACTTGTAGGACTCTCCTGGAGCACCTGCCGGGCATGCGGGAACCACCTCTCAGACGTGCCAGAACCACGTGCGGCACATGACGGAACCCATTACCGGACAGACCGGAACCACCTGCTGGACACGCCAGAATCACCTGCCAAGAACACCGGAACCACCTGAACAGCTCGCCAGAAACACCTGCCGGACATGCCAAAATCACCTGCCGGCTACACCAGAACCTCTTGCCGGACACTCCGGAATCACCTGCCAGACATGATGCAACCAAATGTCAGACGTGCCAGAACCACGTGCCAGAGACACCGGATGCAACTGCCGAGCATGCCGGAACCTCCTGCTCAACTCGCTGTAACCACCTGCCGGGGACGCCAAAATCACCTGTCAGCTAGGCCAGAACCACGTGGCGGACTCTATGGAATCACCCGCCGGGCATGCCGGAACCAGCTCTCAGACGTGCCAGAAGCACGTGCCGGACACGCCGGAACCACCTACTAGAGAGACCGGAACCACCTGCCAGACCCGCCTGAACCACCTGCTGAGTACGCTGGAACAACCTGCTCTACTCGCTGGAGCCACCTGCTGGACACGCCAAAATCACCTGATGGCTACGCCAGCACCACTCGGCAGACAAGCCAGAATCACCTGCAGGGTATGCCGGAACCACCTCTCAGACGTGCCAGAACCCCTTGTCGGACACTCCGGAATCACCTGTCAGGCATGCCGGAACCACCTCTCGAACGTGCCAGAATGACGTGCCAGAGACACCGGATGCACCTGCCGAGCACGCCGGAACCTCCTGTTCGACTCGCCGGAACCACCAGCCAGAGACGCCAAAATCCCCTGCCAGGTAGGCCAGAATCACATGGCGGACGCTCCGGAATCTCCCGCCGGGAAGGTAGGAACCACCTCTCAAACATACTGGAAGCACGTGCCGGACATGCCGGCACCACGTACTGGACAGACCAGAAACACCTGCCGGACCTGCCTGAACCACCTGCTGAGCACACCGGAACAACTTGCTCGACTCGCTGGAGCCACCTGCTGGACACCCCAAAATCACCAGCCAGCTATGCCAGAACCACTTGCCGTACACTCCGGAATCACCTGCTGCTTACACCAGAGCCACTTGGTGGACAATCCAGAATCACCTGCCGGACATGCCAGAACCACCTGTCACACATGCCGGAACCACGTGCCTGACACGCCGGAACCACCTCGCGGACAGACCGGAACCACCTACCAGACATGCCTGAACCACCTGCCGAGCATGCCGGAACCACCTGCCGGACACGCCAAAATCACCTGCGGGCTAGGCCAGAACCACTTGTAGGACTCTCCTGGAGCACCTGCCGGGCATGCGGGAACCACCTCTCAGACGTGCCAGAACCACGTGCGGCACATGACGGAACCCATTACCGGACAGACCGGAACCACCTGCTGGACACGCCAGAATCACCTGCCAAGAACACCGGAACCACCTGAACAGCTCGCCAGAAACACCTGCCGGACATGCCAAAATCACCTGCCGGCTACACCAGAACCTCTTGCCGGACACTCCGGAATCACCTGCCAGACATGATGCAACCAAATGTCAGACGTGCCAGAACCACGTGCCAGAGACACCGGATGCAACTGCCGAGCATGCCGGAACCTCCTGCTCAACTCGCTGTAACCACCTGCCGGGGACGCCAAAATCACCTGTCAGCTAGGCCAGAACCACGTGGCGGACTCTATGGAATCACCCGCCGGGCATGCCGGAACCAGCTCTCAGACGTGCCAGAAGCACGTGCCGGACACGCCGGAACCACCTACTAGAGAGACCGGAACCACCTGCCAGACCCGCCTGAACCACCTGCTGAGTACGCTGGAACAACCTGCTCTACTCGCTGGAGCCACCTGCTGGACACGCCAAAATCACCTGATGGCTACGCCAGCACCACTCGGCAGACAAGCCAGAATCACCTGCAGGGTATGCCGGAACCACCTCTCAGACGTGCCAGAACCCCTTGTCGGACACTCCGGAATCACCTGTCAGGCATGCCGGAACCACCTCTCGAACGTGCCAGAATGACGTGCCAGAGACACCGGATGCACCTGCCGAGCACGCCGGAACCTCCTGTTCGACTCGCCGGAACCACCAGCCAGAGACGCCAAAATCCCCTGCCAGGTAGGCCAGAATCACATGGCGGACGCTCCGGAATCTCCCGCCGGGAAGGTAGGAACCACCTCTCAAACATACTGGAAGCACGTGCCGGACATGCCGGCACCACGTACTGGACAGACCAGAAACACCTGCCGGACCTGCCTGAACCACCTGCTGAGCACACCGGAACAACTTGCTCGACTCGCTGGAGCCACCTGCTGGACACCCCAAAATCACCAGCCAGCTATGCCAGAACCACTTGCCGTACACTCCGGAATCACCTGCTGCTTACACCAGAGCCACTTGGTGGACAATCCAGAATCACCTGCCGGACATGCCAGAACCACCTGTCACACATGCCGGAACCACGTGCCTGACACGCCGGAACCACCTCGCGGACAGACCGGAACCACCTACCAGACATGCCTGAACCACCTGCCGAGCATGCCGGAACCACCTGCCGGACACGCCAAAATCACCTGCGGGCTAGGCCAGAACCACTTGTAGGACTCTCCTGGAGCACCTGCCGGGCATGCGGGAACCACCTCTCAGACGTGCCAGAACCACGTGCGGCACATGACGGAACCCATTACCGGACAGACCGGAACCACCTGCTGGACACGCCAGAATCACCTGCCAAGAACACCGGAACCACCTGAACAGCTCGCCAGAAACACCTGCCGGACATGCCAAAATCACCTGCCGGCTACACCAGAACCTCTTGCCGGACACTCCGGAATCACCTGCCAGACATGATGCAACCAAATGTCAGACGTGCCAGAACCACGTGCCAGAGACACCGGATGCAACTGCCGAGCATGCCGGAACCTCCTGCTCAACTCGCTGTAACCACCTGCCGGGGACGCCAAAATCACCTGTCAGCTAGGCCAGAACCACGTGGCGGACTCTATGGAATCACCCGCCGGGCATGCCGGAACCAGCTCTCAGACGTGCCAGAAGCACGTGCCGGACACGCCGGAACCACCTACTAGAGAGACCGGAACCACCTGCCAGACCCGCCTGAACCACCTGCTGAGTACGCTGGAACAACCTGCTCTACTCGCTGGAGCCACCTGCTGGACACGCCAAAATCACCTGATGGCTACGCCAGCACCACTCGGCAGACAAGCCAGAATCACCTGCAGGGTATGCCGGAACCACCTCTCAGACGTGCCAGAACCCCTTGTCGGACACTCCGGAATCACCTGTCAGGCATGCCGGAACCACCTCTCGAACGTGCCAGAATGACGTGCCAGAGACACCGGATGCACCTGCCGAGCACGCCGGAACCTCCTGTTCGACTCGCCGGAACCACCAGCCAGAGACGCCAAAATCCCCTGCCAGGTAGGCCAGAATCACATGGCGGACGCTCCGGAATCTCCCGCCGGGAAGGTAGGAACCACCTCTCAAACATACTGGAAGCACGTGCCGGACATGCCGGCACCACGTACTGGACAGACCAGAAACACCTGCCGGACCTGCCTGAACCACCTGCTGAGCACACCGGAACAACTTGCTCGACTCGCTGGAGCCACCTGCTGGACACCCCAAAATCACCAGCCAGCTATGCCAGAACCACTTGCCGTACACTCCGGAATCACCTGCTGCTTACACCAGAGCCACTTGGTGGACAATCCAGAATCACCTGCCGGACATGCCAGAACCACCTGTCACACATGCCGGAACCACGTGCCTGACACGCCGGAACCACCTCGCGGACAGACCGGAACCACCTACCAGACATGCCTGAACCACCTGCCGAGCATGCCGGAACCACCTGCCGGACACGCCAAAATCACCTGCGGGCTAGGCCAGAACCACTTGTAGGACTCTCCTGGAGCACCTGCCGGGCATGCGGGAACCACCTCTCAGACGTGCCAGAACCACGTGCGGCACATGACGGAACCCATTACCGGACAGACCGGAACCACCTGCTGGACACGCCAGAATCACCTGCCAAGAACACCGGAACCACCTGAACAGCTCGCCAGAAACACCTGCCGGACATGCCAAAATCACCTGCCGGCTACACCAGAACCTCTTGCCGGACACTCCGGAATCACCTGCCAGACATGATGCAACCAAATGTCAGACGTGCCAGAACCACGTGCCAGAGACACCGGATGCAACTGCCGAGCATGCCGGAACCTCCTGCTCAACTCGCTGTAACCACCTGCCGGGGACGCCAAAATCACCTGTCAGCTAGGCCAGAACCACGTGGCGGACTCTATGGAATCACCCGCCGGGCATGCCGGAACCAGCTCTCAGACGTGCCAGAAGCACGTGCCGGACACGCCGGAACCACCTACTAGAGAGACCGGAACCACCTGCCAGACCCGCCTGAACCACCTGCTGAGTACGCTGGAACAACCTGCTCTACTCGCTGGAGCCACCTGCTGGACACGCCAAAATCACCTGATGGCTACGCCAGCACCACTCGGCAGACAAGCCAGAATCACCTGCAGGGTATGCCGGAACCACCTCTCAGACGTGCCAGAACCCCTTGTCGGACACTCCGGAATCACCTGTCAGGCATGCCGGAACCACCTCTCGAACGTGCCAGAATGACGTGCCAGAGACACCGGATGCACCTGCCGAGCACGCCGGAACCTCCTGTTCGACTCGCCGGAACCACCAGCCAGAGACGCCAAAATCCCCTGCCAGGTAGGCCAGAATCACATGGCGGACGCTCCGGAATCTCCCGCCGGGAAGGTAGGAACCACCTCTCAAACATACTGGAAGCACGTGCCGGACATGCCGGCACCACGTACTGGACAGACCAGAAACACCTGCCGGACCTGCCTGAACCACCTGCTGAGCACACCGGAACAACTTGCTCGACTCGCTGGAGCCACCTGCTGGACACCCCAAAATCACCAGCCAGCTATGCCAGAACCACTTGCCGTACACTCCGGAATCACCTGCTGCTTACACCAGAGCCACTTGGTGGACAATCCAGAATCACCTGCCGGACATGCCAGAACCACCTGTCACACATGCCGGAACCACGTGCCTGACACGCCGGAACCACCTCGCGGACAGACCGGAACCACCTACCAGACATGCCTGAACCACCTGCCGAGCATGCCGGAACCACCTGCCGGACACGCCAAAATCACCTGCGGGCTAGGCCAGAACCACTTGTAGGACTCTCCTGGAGCACCTGCCGGGCATGCGGGAACCACCTCTCAGACGTGCCAGAACCACGTGCGGCACATGACGGAACCCATTACCGGACAGACCGGAACCACCTGCTGGACACGCCAGAATCACCTGCCAAGAACACCGGAACCACCTGAACAGCTCGCCAGAAACACCTGCCGGACATGCCAAAATCACCTGCCGGCTACACCAGAACCTCTTGCCGGACACTCCGGAATCACCTGCCAGACATGATGCAACCAAATGTCAGACGTGCCAGAACCACGTGCCAGAGACACCGGATGCAACTGCCGAGCATGCCGGAACCTCCTGCTCAACTCGCTGTAACCACCTGCCGGGGACGCCAAAATCACCTGTCAGCTAGGCCAGAACCACGTGGCGGACTCTATGGAATCACCCGCCGGGCATGCCGGAACCAGCTCTCAGACGTGCCAGAAGCACGTGCCGGACACGCCGGAACCACCTACTAGAGAGACCGGAACCACCTGCCAGACCCGCCTGAACCACCTGCTGAGTACGCTGGAACAACCTGCTCTACTCGCTGGAGCCACCTGCTGGACACGCCAAAATCACCTGATGGCTACGCCAGCACCACTCGGCAGACAAGCCAGAATCACCTGCAGGGTATGCCGGAACCACCTCTCAGACGTGCCAGAACCCCTTGTCGGACACTCCGGAATCACCTGTCAGGCATGCCGGAACCACCTCTCGAACGTGCCAGAATGACGTGCCAGAGACACCGGATGCACCTGCCGAGCACGCCGGAACCTCCTGTTCGACTCGCCGGAACCACCAGCCAGAGACGCCAAAATCCCCTGCCAGGTAGGCCAGAATCACATGGCGGACGCTCCGGAATCTCCCGCCGGGAAGGTAGGAACCACCTCTCAAACATACTGGAAGCACGTGCCGGACATGCCGGCACCACGTACTGGACAGACCAGAAACACCTGCCGGACCTGCCTGAACCACCTGCTGAGCACACCGGAACAACTTGCTCGACTCGCTGGAGCCACCTGCTGGACACCCCAAAATCACCAGCCAGCTATGCCAGAACCACTTGCCGTACACTCCGGAATCACCTGCTGCTTACACCAGAGCCACTTGGTGGACAATCCAGAATCACCTGCCGGACATGCCAGAACCACCTGTCACACATGCCGGAACCACGTGCCTGACACGCCGGAACCACCTCGCGGACAGACCGGAACCACCTACCAGACATGCCTGAACCACCTGCCGAGCATGCCGGAACCACCTGCCGGACACGCCAAAATCACCTGCGGGCTAGGCCAGAACCACTTGTAGGACTCTCCTGGAGCACCTGCCGGGCATGCGGGAACCACCTCTCAGACGTGCCAGAACCACGTGCGGCACATGACGGAACCCATTACCGGACAGACCGGAACCACCTGCTGGACACGCCAGAATCACCTGCCAAGAACACCGGAACCACCTGAACAGCTCGCCAGAAACACCTGCCGGACATGCCAAAATCACCTGCCGGCTACACCAGAACCTCTTGCCGGACACTCCGGAATCACCTGCCAGACATGATGCAACCAAATGTCAGACGTGCCAGAACCACGTGCCAGAGACACCGGATGCAACTGCCGAGCATGCCGGAACCTCCTGCTCAACTCGCTGTAACCACCTGCCGGGGACGCCAAAATCACCTGTCAGCTAGGCCAGAACCACGTGGCGGACTCTATGGAATCACCCGCCGGGCATGCCGGAACCAGCTCTCAGACGTGCCAGAAGCACGTGCCGGACACGCCGGAACCACCTACTAGAGAGACCGGAACCACCTGCCAGACCCGCCTGAACCACCTGCTGAGTACGCTGGAACAACCTGCTCTACTCGCTGGAGCCACCTGCTGGACACGCCAAAATCACCTGATGGCTACGCCAGCACCACTCGGCAGACAAGCCAGAATCACCTGCAGGGTATGCCGGAACCACCTCTCAGACGTGCCAGAACCCCTTGTCGGACACTCCGGAATCACCTGTCAGGCATGCCGGAACCACCTCTCGAACGTGCCAGAATGACGTGCCAGAGACACCGGATGCACCTGCCGAGCACGCCGGAACCTCCTGTTCGACTCGCCGGAACCACCAGCCAGAGACGCCAAAATCCCCTGCCAGGTAGGCCAGAATCACATGGCGGACGCTCCGGAATCTCCCGCCGGGAAGGTAGGAACCACCTCTCAAACATACTGGAAGCACGTGCCGGACATGCCGGCACCACGTACTGGACAGACCAGAAACACCTGCCGGACCTGCCTGAACCACCTGCTGAGCACACCGGAACAACTTGCTCGACTCGCTGGAGCCACCTGCTGGACACCCCAAAATCACCAGCCAGCTATGCCAGAACCACTTGCCGTACACTCCGGAATCACCTGCTGCTTACACCAGAGCCACTTGGTGGACAATCCAGAATCACCTGCCGGACATGCCAGAACCACCTGTCACACATGCCGGAACCACGTGCCTGACACGCCGGAACCACCTCGCGGACAGACCGGAACCACCTACCAGACATGCCTGAACCACCTGCCGAGCATGCCGGAACCACCTGCCGGACACGCCAAAATCACCTGCGGGCTAGGCCAGAACCACTTGTAGGACTCTCCTGGAGCACCTGCCGGGCATGCGGGAACCACCTCTCAGACGTGCCAGAACCACGTGCGGCACATGACGGAACCCATTACCGGACAGACCGGAACCACCTGCTGGACACGCCAGAATCACCTGCCAAGAACACCGGAACCACCTGAACAGCTCGCCAGAAACACCTGCCGGACATGCCAAAATCACCTGCCGGCTACACCAGAACCTCTTGCCGGACACTCCGGAATCACCTGCCAGACATGATGCAACCAAATGTCAGACGTGCCAGAACCACGTGCCAGAGACACCGGATGCAACTGCCGAGCATGCCGGAACCTCCTGCTCAACTCGCTGTAACCACCTGCCGGGGACGCCAAAATCACCTGTCAGCTAGGCCAGAACCACGTGGCGGACTCTATGGAATCACCCGCCGGGCATGCCGGAACCAGCTCTCAGACGTGCCAGAAGCACGTGCCGGACACGCCGGAACCACCTACTAGAGAGACCGGAACCACCTGCCAGACCCGCCTGAACCACCTGCTGAGTACGCTGGAACAACCTGCTCTACTCGCTGGAGCCACCTGCTGGACACGCCAAAATCACCTGATGGCTACGCCAGCACCACTCGGCAGACAAGCCAGAATCACCTGCAGGGTATGCCGGAACCACCTCTCAGACGTGCCAGAACCCCTTGTCGGACACTCCGGAATCACCTGTCAGGCATGCCGGAACCACCTCTCGAACGTGCCAGAATGACGTGCCAGAGACACCGGATGCACCTGCCGAGCACGCCGGAACCTCCTGTTCGACTCGCCGGAACCACCAGCCAGAGACGCCAAAATCCCCTGCCAGGTAGGCCAGAATCACATGGCGGACGCTCCGGAATCTCCCGCCGGGAAGGTAGGAACCACCTCTCAAACATACTGGAAGCACGTGCCGGACATGCCGGCACCACGTACTGGACAGACCAGAAACACCTGCCGGACCTGCCTGAACCACCTGCTGAGCACACCGGAACAACTTGCTCGACTCGCTGGAGCCACCTGCTGGACACCCCAAAATCACCAGCCAGCTATGCCAGAACCACTTGCCGTACACTCCGGAATCACCTGCTGCTTACACCAGAGCCACTTGGTGGACAATCCAGAATCACCTGCCGGACATGCCAGAACCACCTGTCACACATGCCGGAACCACGTGCCTGACACGCCGGAACCACCTCGCGGACAGACCGGAACCACCTACCAGACATGCCTGAACCACCTGCCGAGCATGCCGGAACCACCTGCCGGACACGCCAAAATCACCTGCGGGCTAGGCCAGAACCACTTGTAGGACTCTCCTGGAGCACCTGCCGGGCATGCGGGAACCACCTCTCAGACGTGCCAGAACCACGTGCGGCACATGACGGAACCCATTACCGGACAGACCGGAACCACCTGCTGGACACGCCAGAATCACCTGCCAAGAACACCGGAACCACCTGAACAGCTCGCCAGAAACACCTGCCGGACATGCCAAAATCACCTGCCGGCTACACCAGAACCTCTTGCCGGACACTCCGGAATCACCTGCCAGACATGATGCAACCAAATGTCAGACGTGCCAGAACCACGTGCCAGAGACACCGGATGCAACTGCCGAGCATGCCGGAACCTCCTGCTCAACTCGCTGTAACCACCTGCCGGGGACGCCAAAATCACCTGTCAGCTAGGCCAGAACCACGTGGCGGACTCTATGGAATCACCCGCCGGGCATGCCGGAACCAGCTCTCAGACGTGCCAGAAGCACGTGCCGGACACGCCGGAACCACCTACTAGAGAGACCGGAACCACCTGCCAGACCCGCCTGAACCACCTGCTGAGTACGCTGGAACAACCTGCTCTACTCGCTGGAGCCACCTGCTGGACACGCCAAAATCACCTGATGGCTACGCCAGCACCACTCGGCAGACAAGCCAGAATCACCTGCAGGGTATGCCGGAACCACCTCTCAGACGTGCCAGAACCCCTTGTCGGACACTCCGGAATCACCTGTCAGGCATGCCGGAACCACCTCTCGAACGTGCCAGAATGACGTGCCAGAGACACCGGATGCACCTGCCGAGCACGCCGGAACCTCCTGTTCGACTCGCCGGAACCACCAGCCAGAGACGCCAAAATCCCCTGCCAGGTAGGCCAGAATCACATGGCGGACGCTCCGGAATCTCCCGCCGGGAAGGTAGGAACCACCTCTCAAACATACTGGAAGCACGTGCCGGACATGCCGGCACCACGTACTGGACAGACCAGAAACACCTGCCGGACCTGCCTGAACCACCTGCTGAGCACACCGGAACAACTTGCTCGACTCGCTGGAGCCACCTGCTGGACACCCCAAAATCACCAGCCAGCTATGCCAGAACCACTTGCCGTACACTCCGGAATCACCTGCTGCTTACACCAGAGCCACTTGGTGGACAATCCAGAATCACCTGCCGGACATGCCAGAACCACCTGTCACACATGCCGGAACCACGTGCCTGACACGCCGGAACCACCTCGCGGACAGACCGGAACCACCTACCAGACATGCCTGAACCACCTGCCGAGCATGCCGGAACCACCTGCCGGACACGCCAAAATCACCTGCGGGCTAGGCCAGAACCACTTGTAGGACTCTCCTGGAGCACCTGCCGGGCATGCGGGAACCACCTCTCAGACGTGCCAGAACCACGTGCGGCACATGACGGAACCCATTACCGGACAGACCGGAACCACCTGCTGGACACGCCAGAATCACCTGCCAAGAACACCGGAACCACCTGAACAGCTCGCCAGAAACACCTGCCGGACATGCCAAAATCACCTGCCGGCTACACCAGAACCTCTTGCCGGACACTCCGGAATCACCTGCCAGACATGATGCAACCAAATGTCAGACGTGCCAGAACCACGTGCCAGAGACACCGGATGCAACTGCCGAGCATGCCGGAACCTCCTGCTCAACTCGCTGTAACCACCTGCCGGGGACGCCAAAATCACCTGTCAGCTAGGCCAGAACCACGTGGCGGACTCTATGGAATCACCCGCCGGGCATGCCGGAACCAGCTCTCAGACGTGCCAGAAGCACGTGCCGGACACGCCGGAACCACCTACTAGAGAGACCGGAACCACCTGCCAGACCCGCCTGAACCACCTGCTGAGTACGCTGGAACAACCTGCTCTACTCGCTGGAGCCACCTGCTGGACACGCCAAAATCACCTGATGGCTACGCCAGCACCACTCGGCAGACAAGCCAGAATCACCTGCAGGGTATGCCGGAACCACCTCTCAGACGTGCCAGAACCCCTTGTCGGACACTCCGGAATCACCTGTCAGGCATGCCGGAACCACCTCTCGAACGTGCCAGAATGACGTGCCAGAGACACCGGATGCACCTGCCGAGCACGCCGGAACCTCCTGTTCGACTCGCCGGAACCACCAGCCAGAGACGCCAAAATCCCCTGCCAGGTAGGCCAGAATCACATGGCGGACGCTCCGGAATCTCCCGCCGGGAAGGTAGGAACCACCTCTCAAACATACTGGAAGCACGTGCCGGACATGCCGGCACCACGTACTGGACAGACCAGAAACACCTGCCGGACCTGCCTGAACCACCTGCTGAGCACACCGGAACAACTTGCTCGACTCGCTGGAGCCACCTGCTGGACACCCCAAAATCACCAGCCAGCTATGCCAGAACCACTTGCCGTACACTCCGGAATCACCTGCTGCTTACACCAGAGCCACTTGGTGGACAATCCAGAATCACCTGCCGGACATGCCAGAACCACCTGTCACACATGCCGGAACCACGTGCCTGACACGCCGGAACCACCTCGCGGACAGACCGGAACCACCTACCAGACATGCCTGAACCACCTGCCGAGCATGCCGGAACCACCTGCCGGACACGCCAAAATCACCTGCGGGCTAGGCCAGAACCACTTGTAGGACTCTCCTGGAGCACCTGCCGGGCATGCGGGAACCACCTCTCAGACGTGCCAGAACCACGTGCGGCACATGACGGAACCCATTACCGGACAGACCGGAACCACCTGCTGGACACGCCAGAATCACCTGCCAAGAACACCGGAACCACCTGAACAGCTCGCCAGAAACACCTGCCGGACATGCCAAAATCACCTGCCGGCTACACCAGAACCTCTTGCCGGACACTCCGGAATCACCTGCCAGACATGATGCAACCAAATGTCAGACGTGCCAGAACCACGTGCCAGAGACACCGGATGCAACTGCCGAGCATGCCGGAACCTCCTGCTCAACTCGCTGTAACCACCTGCCGGGGACGCCAAAATCACCTGTCAGCTAGGCCAGAACCACGTGGCGGACTCTATGGAATCACCCGCCGGGCATGCCGGAACCAGCTCTCAGACGTGCCAGAAGCACGTGCCGGACACGCCGGAACCACCTACTAGAGAGACCGGAACCACCTGCCAGACCCGCCTGAACCACCTGCTGAGTACGCTGGAACAACCTGCTCTACTCGCTGGAGCCACCTGCTGGACACGCCAAAATCACCTGATGGCTACGCCAGCACCACTCGGCAGACAAGCCAGAATCACCTGCAGGGTATGCCGGAACCACCTCTCAGACGTGCCAGAACCCCTTGTCGGACACTCCGGAATCACCTGTCAGGCATGCCGGAACCACCTCTCGAACGTGCCAGAATGACGTGCCAGAGACACCGGATGCACCTGCCGAGCACGCCGGAACCTCCTGTTCGACTCGCCGGAACCACCAGCCAGAGACGCCAAAATCCCCTGCCAGGTAGGCCAGAATCACATGGCGGACGCTCCGGAATCTCCCGCCGGGAAGGTAGGAACCACCTCTCAAACATACTGGAAGCACGTGCCGGACATGCCGGCACCACGTACTGGACAGACCAGAAACACCTGCCGGACCTGCCTGAACCACCTGCTGAGCACACCGGAACAACTTGCTCGACTCGCTGGAGCCACCTGCTGGACACCCCAAAATCACCAGCCAGCTATGCCAGAACCACTTGCCGTACACTCCGGAATCACCTGCTGCTTACACCAGAGCCACTTGGTGGACAATCCAGAATCACCTGCCGGACATGCCAGAACCACCTGTCACACATGCCGGAACCACGTGCCTGACACGCCGGAACCACCTCGCGGACAGACCGGAACCACCTACCAGACATGCCTGAACCACCTGCCGAGCATGCCGGAACCACCTGCCGGACACGCCAAAATCACCTGCGGGCTAGGCCAGAACCACTTGTAGGACTCTCCTGGAGCACCTGCCGGGCATGCGGGAACCACCTCTCAGACGTGCCAGAACCACGTGCGGCACATGACGGAACCCATTACCGGACAGACCGGAACCACCTGCTGGACACGCCAGAATCACCTGCCAAGAACACCGGAACCACCTGAACAGCTCGCCAGAAACACCTGCCGGACATGCCAAAATCACCTGCCGGCTACACCAGAACCTCTTGCCGGACACTCCGGAATCACCTGCCAGACATGATGCAACCAAATGTCAGACGTGCCAGAACCACGTGCCAGAGACACCGGATGCAACTGCCGAGCATGCCGGAACCTCCTGCTCAACTCGCTGTAACCACCTGCCGGGGACGCCAAAATCACCTGTCAGCTAGGCCAGAACCACGTGGCGGACTCTATGGAATCACCCGCCGGGCATGCCGGAACCAGCTCTCAGACGTGCCAGAAGCACGTGCCGGACACGCCGGAACCACCTACTAGAGAGACCGGAACCACCTGCCAGACCCGCCTGAACCACCTGCTGAGTACGCTGGAACAACCTGCTCTACTCGCTGGAGCCACCTGCTGGACACGCCAAAATCACCTGATGGCTACGCCAGCACCACTCGGCAGACAAGCCAGAATCACCTGCAGGGTATGCCGGAACCACCTCTCAGACGTGCCAGAACCCCTTGTCGGACACTCCGGAATCACCTGTCAGGCATGCCGGAACCACCTCTCGAACGTGCCAGAATGACGTGCCAGAGACACCGGATGCACCTGCCGAGCACGCCGGAACCTCCTGTTCGACTCGCCGGAACCACCAGCCAGAGACGCCAAAATCCCCTGCCAGGTAGGCCAGAATCACATGGCGGACGCTCCGGAATCTCCCGCCGGGAAGGTAGGAACCACCTCTCAAACATACTGGAAGCACGTGCCGGACATGCCGGCACCACGTACTGGACAGACCAGAAACACCTGCCGGACCTGCCTGAACCACCTGCTGAGCACACCGGAACAACTTGCTCGACTCGCTGGAGCCACCTGCTGGACACCCCAAAATCACCAGCCAGCTATGCCAGAACCACTTGCCGTACACTCCGGAATCACCTGCTGCTTACACCAGAGCCACTTGGTGGACAATCCAGAATCACCTGCCGGACATGCCAGAACCACCTGTCACACATGCCGGAACCACGTGCCTGACACGCCGGAACCACCTCGCGGACAGACCGGAACCACCTACCAGACATGCCTGAACCACCTGCCGAGCATGCCGGAACCACCTGCCGGACACGCCAAAATCACCTGCGGGCTAGGCCAGAACCACTTGTAGGACTCTCCTGGAGCACCTGCCGGGCATGCGGGAACCACCTCTCAGACGTGCCAGAACCACGTGCGGCACATGACGGAACCCATTACCGGACAGACCGGAACCACCTGCTGGACACGCCAGAATCACCTGCCAAGAACACCGGAACCACCTGAACAGCTCGCCAGAAACACCTGCCGGACATGCCAAAATCACCTGCCGGCTACACCAGAACCTCTTGCCGGACACTCCGGAATCACCTGCCAGACATGATGCAACCAAATGTCAGACGTGCCAGAACCACGTGCCAGAGACACCGGATGCAACTGCCGAGCATGCCGGAACCTCCTGCTCAACTCGCTGTAACCACCTGCCGGGGACGCCAAAATCACCTGTCAGCTAGGCCAGAACCACGTGGCGGACTCTATGGAATCACCCGCCGGGCATGCCGGAACCAGCTCTCAGACGTGCCAGAAGCACGTGCCGGACACGCCGGAACCACCTACTAGAGAGACCGGAACCACCTGCCAGACCCGCCTGAACCACCTGCTGAGTACGCTGGAACAACCTGCTCTACTCGCTGGAGCCACCTGCTGGACACGCCAAAATCACCTGATGGCTACGCCAGCACCACTCGGCAGACAAGCCAGAATCACCTGCAGGGTATGCCGGAACCACCTCTCAGACGTGCCAGAACCCCTTGTCGGACACTCCGGAATCACCTGTCAGGCATGCCGGAACCACCTCTCGAACGTGCCAGAATGACGTGCCAGAGACACCGGATGCACCTGCCGAGCACGCCGGAACCTCCTCTTCGACTCGCCGGAACCACCAGCCAGAGACGCCAAAATCCCCTGCCAGGTAGGCCAGAATCACATGGCGGACGCTCCGGAATCTCCCGCCGGGAAGGTAGGAACCACCTCTCAAACATACTGGAAGCACGTGCCGGACATGCCGGCACCACGTACTGGACAGACCAGAAACACCTGCCGGACCTGCCTGAACCACCTGCTGAGCACACCGGAACAACTTGCTCGACTCGCTGGAGCCACCTGCTGGACACCCCAAAATCACCAGCCAGCTATGCCAGAACCACTTGCCGTACACTCCGGAATCACCTGCTGCTTACACCAGAGCCACTTGGTGGACAATCCAGAATCACCTGCCGGACATGCCAGAACCACCTGTCACACATGCCGGAACCACGTGCCTGACACGCCGGAACCACCTCGCGGACAGACCGGAACCACCTACCAGACATGCCTGAACCACCTGCCGAGCATGCCGGAACCACCTGCCGGACACGCCAAAATCACCTGCGGGCTAGGCCAGAACCACTTGTAGGACTCTCCTGGAGCACCTGCCGGGCATGCGGGAACCACCTCTCAGACGTGCCAGAACCACGTGCGGCACATGACGGAACCCATTACCGGACAGACCGGAACCACCTGCTGGACACGCCAGAATCACCTGCCAAGAACACCGGAACCACCTGAACAGCTCGCCAGAAACACCTGCCGGACATGCCAAAATCACCTGCCGGCTACACCAGAACCTCTTGCCGGACACTCCGGAATCACCTGCCAGACATGATGCAACCAAATGTCAGACGTGCCAGAACCACGTGCCAGAGACACCGGATGCAACTGCCGAGCATGCCGGAACCTCCTGCTCAACTCGCTGTAACCACCTGCCGGGGACGCCAAAATCACCTGTCAGCTAGGCCAGAACCACGTGGCGGACTCTATGGAATCACCCGCCGGGCATGCCGGAACCAGCTCTCAGACGTGCCAGAAGCACGTGCCGGACACGCCGGAACCACCTACTAGAGAGACCGGAACCACCTGCCAGACCCGCCTGAACCACCTGCTGAGTACGCTGGAACAACCTGCTCTACTCGCTGGAGCCACCTGCTGGACACGCCAAAATCACCTGATGGCTACGCCAGCACCACTCGGCAGACAAGCCAGAATCACCTGCAGGGTATGCCGGAACCACCTCTCAGACGTGCCAGAACCCCTTGTCGGACACTCCGGAATCACCTGTCAGGCATGCCGGAACCACCTCTCGAACGTGCCAGAATGACGTGCCAGAGACACCGGATGCACCTGCCGAGCACGCCGGAACCTCCTGTTCGACTCGCCGGAACCACCAGCCAGAGACGCCAAAATCCCCTGCCAGGTAGGCCAGAATCACATGGCGGACGCTCCGGAATCTCCCGCCGGGAAGGTAGGAACCACCTCTCAAACATACTGGAAGCACGTGCCGGACATGCCGGCACCACGTACTGGACAGACCAGAAACACCTGCCGGACCTGCCTGAACCACCTGCTGAGCACACCGGAACAACTTGCTCGACTCGCTGGAGCCACCTGCTGGACACCCCAAAATCACCAGCCAGCTATGCCAGAACCACTTGCCGTACACTCCGGAATCACCTGCTGCTTACACCAGAGCCACTTGGTGGACAATCCAGAATCACCTGCCGGACATGCCAGAACCACCTGTCACACATGCCGGAACCACGTGCCTGACACGCCGGAACCACCTCGCGGACAGACCGGAACCACCTACCAGACATGCCTGAACCACCTGCCGAGCATGCCGGAACCACCTGCCGGACACGCCAAAATCACCTGCGGGCTAGGCCAGAACCACTTGTAGGACTCTCCTGGAGCACCTGCCGGGCATGCGGGAACCACCTCTCAGACGTGCCAGAACCACGTGCGGCACATGACGGAACCCATTACCGGACAGACCGGAACCACCTGCTGGACACGCCAGAATCACCTGCCAAGAACACCGGAACCACCTGAACAGCTCGCCAGAAACACCTGCCGGACATGCCAAAATCACCTGCCGGCTACACCAGAACCTCTTGCCGGACACTCCGGAATCACCTGCCAGACATGATGCAACCAAATGTCAGACGTGCCAGAACCACGTGCCAGAGACACCGGATGCAACTGCCGAGCATGCCGGAACCTCCTGCTCAACTCGCTGTAACCACCTGCCGGGGACGCCAAAATCACCTGTCAGCTAGGCCAGAACCACGTGGCGGACTCTATGGAATCACCCGCCGGGCATGCCGGAACCAGCTCTCAGACGTGCCAGAAGCACGTGCCGGACACGCCGGAACCACCTACTAGAGAGACCGGAACCACCTGCCAGACCCGCCTGAACCACCTGCTGAGTACGCTGGAACAACCTGCTCTACTCGCTGGAGCCACCTGCTGGACACGCCAAAATCACCTGATGGCTACGCCAGCACCACTCGGCAGACAAGCCAGAATCACCTGCAGGGTATGCCGGAACCACCTCTCAGACGTGCCAGAACCCCTTGTCGGACACTCCGGAATCACCTGTCAGGCATGCCGGAACCACCTCTCGAACGTGCCAGAATGACGTGCCAGAGACACCGGATGCACCTGCCGAGCACGCCGGAACCTCCTGTTCGACTCGCCGGAACCACCAGCCAGAGACGCCAAAATCCCCTGCCAGGTAGGCCAGAATCACATGGCGGACGCTCCGGAATCTCCCGCCGGGAAGGTAGGAACCACCTCTCAAACATACTGGAAGCACGTGCCGGACATGCCGGCACCACGTACTGGACAGACCAGAAACACCTGCCGGACCTGCCTGAACCACCTGCTGAGCACACCGGAACAACTTGCTCGACTCGCTGGAGCCACCTGCTGGACACCCCAAAATCACCAGCCAGCTATGCCAGAACCACTTGCCGTACACTCCGGAATCACCTGCTGCTTACACCAGAGCCACTTGGTGGACAATCCAGAATCACCTGCCGGACATGCCAGAACCACCTGTCACACATGCCGGAACCACGTGCCTGACACGCCGGAACCACCTCGCGGACAGACCGGAACCACCTACCAGACATGCCTGAACCACCTGCCGAGCATGCCGGAACCACCTGCCGGACACGCCAAAATCACCTGCGGGCTAGGCCAGAACCACTTGTAGGACTCTCCTGGAGCACCTGCCGGGCATGCGGGAACCACCTCTCAGACGTGCCAGAACCACGTGCGGCACATGACGGAACCCATTACCGGACAGACCGGAACCACCTGCTGGACACGCCAGAATCACCTGCCAAGAACACCGGAACCACCTGAACAGCTCGCCAGAAACACCTGCCGGACATGCCAAAATCACCTGCCGGCTACACCAGAACCTCTTGCCGGACACTCCGGAATCACCTGCCAGACATGATGCAACCAAATGTCAGACGTGCCAGAACCACGTGCCAGAGACACCGGATGCAACTGCCGAGCATGCCGGAACCTCCTGCTCAACTCGCTGTAACCACCTGCCGGGGACGCCAAAATCACCTGTCAGCTAGGCCAGAACCACGTGGCGGACTCTATGGAATCACCCGCCGGGCATGCCGGAACCAGCTCTCAGACGTGCCAGAAGCACGTGCCGGACACGCCGGAACCACCTACTAGAGAGACCGGAACCACCTGCCAGACCCGCCTGAACCACCTGCTGAGTACGCTGGAACAACCTGCTCTACTCGCTGGAGCCACCTGCTGGACACGCCAAAATCACCTGATGGCTACGCCAGCACCACTCGGCAGACAAGCCAGAATCACCTGCAGGGTATGCCGGAACCACCTCTCAGACGTGCCAGAACCCCTTGTCGGACACTCCGGAATCACCTGTCAGGCATGCCGGAACCACCTCTCGAACGTGCCAGAATGACGTGCCAGAGACACCGGATGCACCTGCCGAGCACGCCGGAACCTCCTCTTCGACTCGCCGGAACCACCAGCCAGAGACGCCAAAATCCCCTGCCAGGTAGGCCAGAATCACATGGCGGACGCTCCGGAATCTCCCGCCGGGAAGGTAGGAACCACCTCTCAAACATACTGGAAGCACGTGCCGGACATGCCGGCACCACGTACTGGACAGACCAGAAACACCTGCCGGACCTGCCTGAACCACCTGCTGAGCACACCGGAACAACTTGCTCGACTCGCTGGAGCCACCTGCTGGACACCCCAAAATCACCAGCCAGCTATGCCAGAACCACTTGCCGTACACTCCGGAATCACCTGCTGCTTACACCAGAGCCACTTGGTGGACAATCCAGAATCACCTGCCGGACATGCCAGAACCACCTGTCACACATGCCGGAACCACGTGCCTGACACGCCGGAACCACCTCGCGGACAGACCGGAACCACCTACCAGACATGCCTGAACCACCTGCCGAGCATGCCGGAACCACCTGCCGGACACGCCAAAATCACCTGCGGGCTAGGCCAGAACCACTTGTAGGACTCTCCTGGAGCACCTGCCGGGCATGCGGGAACCACCTCTCAGACGTGCCAGAACCACGTGCGGCACATGACGGAACCCATTACCGGACAGACCGGAACCACCTGCTGGACACGCCAGAATCACCTGCCAAGAACACCGGAACCACCTGAACAGCTCGCCAGAAACACCTGCCGGACATGCCAAAATCACCTGCCGGCTACACCAGAACCTCTTGCCGGACACTCCGGAATCACCTGCCAGACATGATGCAACCAAATGTCAGACGTGCCAGAACCACGTGCCAGAGACACCGGATGCAACTGCCGAGCATGCCGGAACCTCCTGCTCAACTCGCTGTAACCACCTGCCGGGGACGCCAAAATCACCTGTCAGCTAGGCCAGAACCACGTGGCGGACTCTATGGAATCACCCGCCGGGCATGCCGGAACCAGCTCTCAGACGTGCCAGAAGCACGTGCCGGACACGCCGGAACCACCTACTAGAGAGACCGGAACCACCTGCCAGACCCGCCTGAACCACCTGCTGAGTACGCTGGAACAACCTGCTCTACTCGCTGGAGCCACCTGCTGGACACGCCAAAATCACCTGATGGCTACGCCAGCACCACTCGGCAGACAAGCCAGAATCACCTGCAGGGTATGCCGGAACCACCTCTCAGACGTGCCAGAACCCCTTGTCGGACACTCCGGAATCACCTGTCAGGCATGCCGGAACCACCTCTCGAACGTGCCAGAATGACGTGCCAGAGACACCGGATGCACCTGCCGAGCACGCCGGAACCTCCTGTTCGACTCGCCGGAACCACCAGCCAGAGACGCCAAAATCCCCTGCCAGGTAGGCCAGAATCACATGGCGGACGCTCCGGAATCTCCCGCCGGGAAGGTAGGAACCACCTCTCAAACATACTGGAAGCACGTGCCGGACATGCCGGCACCACGTACTGGACAGACCAGAAACACCTGCCGGACCTGCCTGAACCACCTGCTGAGCACACCGGAACAACTTGCTCGACTCGCTGGAGCCACCTGCTGGACACCCCAAAATCACCAGCCAGCTATGCCAGAACCACTTGCCGTACACTCCGGAATCACCTGCTGCTTACACCAGAGCCACTTGGTGGACAATCCAGAATCACCTGCCGGACATGCCAGAACCACCTGTCACACATGCCGGAACCACGTGCCTGACACGCCGGAACCACCTCGCGGACAGACCGGAACCACCTACCAGACATGCCTGAACCACCTGCCGAGCATGCCGGAACCACCTGCCGGACACGCCAAAATCACCTGCGGGCTAGGCCAGAACCACTTGTAGGACTCTCCTGGAGCACCTGCCGGGCATGCGGGAACCACCTCTCAGACGTGCCAGAACCACGTGCGGCACATGACGGAACCCATTACCGGACAGACCGGAACCACCTGCTGGACACGCCAGAATCACCTGCCAAGAACACCGGAACCACCTGAACAGCTCGCCAGAAACACCTGCCGGACATGCCAAAATCACCTGCCGGCTACACCAGAACCTCTTGCCGGACACTCCGGAATCACCTGCCAGACATGATGCAACCAAATGTCAGACGTGCCAGAACCACGTGCCAGAGACACCGGATGCAACTGCCGAGCATGCCGGAACCTCCTGCTCAACTCGCTGTAACCACCTGCCGGGGACGCCAAAATCACCTGTCAGCTAGGCCAGAACCACGTGGCGGACTCTATGGAATCACCCGCCGGGCATGCCGGAACCAGCTCTCAGACGTGCCAGAAGCACGTGCCGGACACGCCGGAACCACCTACTAGAGAGACCGGAACCACCTGCCAGACCCGCCTGAACCACCTGCTGAGTACGCTGGAACAACCTGCTCTACTCGCTGGAGCCACCTGCTGGACACGCCAAAATCACCTGATGGCTACGCCAGCACCACTCGGCAGACAAGCCAGAATCACCTGCAGGGTATGCCGGAACCACCTCTCAGACGTGCCAGAACCCCTTGTCGGACACTCCGGAATCACCTGTCAGGCATGCCGGAACCACCTCTCGAACGTGCCAGAATGACGTGCCAGAGACACCGGATGCACCTGCCGAGCACGCCGGAACCTCCTGTTCGACTCGCCGGAACCACCAGCCAGAGACGCCAAAATCCCCTGCCAGGTAGGCCAGAATCACATGGCGGACGCTCCGGAATCTCCCGCCGGGAAGGTAGGAACCACCTCTCAAACATACTGGAAGCACGTGCCGGACATGCCGGCACCACGTACTGGACAGACCAGAAACACCTGCCGGACCTGCCTGAACCACCTGCTGAGCACACCGGAACAACTTGCTCGACTCGCTGGAGCCACCTGCTGGACACCCCAAAATCACCAGCCAGCTATGCCAGAACCACTTGCCGTACACTCCGGAATCACCTGCTGCTTACACCAGAGCCACTTGGTGGACAATCCAGAATCACCTGCCGGACATGCCAGAACCACCTGTCACACATGCCGGAACCACGTGCCTGACACGCCGGAACCACCTCGCGGACAGACCGGAACCACCTACCAGACATGCCTGAACCACCTGCCGAGCATGCCGGAACCACCTGCCGGACACGCCAAAATCACCTGCGGGCTAGGCCAGAACCACTTGTAGGACTCTCCTGGAGCACCTGCCGGGCATGCGGGAACCACCTCTCAGACGTGCCAGAACCACGTGCGGCACATGACGGAACCCATTACCGGACAGACCGGAACCACCTGCTGGACACGCCAGAATCACCTGCCAAGAACACCGGAACCACCTGAACAGCTCGCCAGAAACACCTGCCGGACATGCCAAAATCACCTGCCGGCTACACCAGAACCTCTTGCCGGACACTCCGGAATCACCTGCCAGACATGATGCAACCAAATGTCAGACGTGCCAGAACCACGTGCCAGAGACACCGGATGCAACTGCCGAGCATGCCGGAACCTCCTGCTCAACTCGCTGTAACCACCTGCCGGGGACGCCAAAATCACCTGTCAGCTAGGCCAGAACCACGTGGCGGACTCTATGGAATCACCCGCCGGGCATGCCGGAACCAGCTCTCAGACGTGCCAGAAGCACGTGCCGGACACGCCGGAACCACCTACTAGAGAGACCGGAACCACCTGCCAGACCCGCCTGAACCACCTGCTGAGTACGCTGGAACAACCTGCTCTACTCGCTGGAGCCACCTGCTGGACACGCCAAAATCACCTGATGGCTACGCCAGCACCACTCGGCAGACAAGCCAGAATCACCTGCAGGGTATGCCGGAACCACCTCTCAGACGTGCCAGAACCCCTTGTCGGACACTCCGGAATCACCTGTCAGGCATGCCGGAACCACCTCTCGAACGTGCCAGAATGACGTGCCAGAGACACCGGATGCACCTGCCGAGCACGCCGGAACCTCCTGTTCGACTCGCCGGAACCACCAGCCAGAGACGCCAAAATCCCCTGCCAGGTAGGCCAGAATCACATGGCGGACGCTCCGGAATCTCCCGCCGGGAAGGTAGGAACCACCTCTCAAACATACTGGAAGCACGTGCCGGACATGCCGGCACCACGTACTGGACAGACCAGAAACACCTGCCGGACCTGCCTGAACCACCTGCTGAGCACACCGGAACAACTTGCTCGACTCGCTGGAGCCACCTGCTGGACACCCCAAAATCACCAGCCAGCTATGCCAGAACCACTTGCCGTACACTCCGGAATCACCTGCTGCTTACACCAGAGCCACTTGGTGGACAATCCAGAATCACCTGCCGGACATGCCAGAACCACCTGTCACACATGCCGGAACCACGTGCCTGACACGCCGGAACCACCTCGCGGACAGACCGGAACCACCTACCAGACATGCCTGAACCACCTGCCGAGCATGCCGGAACCACCTGCCGGACACGCCAAAATCACCTGCGGGCTAGGCCAGAACCACTTGTAGGACTCTCCTGGAGCACCTGCCGGGCATGCGGGAACCACCTCTCAGACGTGCCAGAACCACGTGCGGCACATGACGGAACCCATTACCGGACAGACCGGAACCACCTGCTGGACACGCCAGAATCACCTGCCAAGAACACCGGAACCACCTGAACAGCTCGCCAGAAACACCTGCCGGACATGCCAAAATCACCTGCCGGCTACACCAGAACCTCTTGCCGGACACTCCGGAATCACCTGCCAGACATGATGCAACCAAATGTCAGACGTGCCAGAACCACGTGCCAGAGACACCGGATGCAACTGCCGAGCATGCCGGAACCTCCTGCTCAACTCGCTGTAACCACCTGCCGGGGACGCCAAAATCACCTGTCAGCTAGGCCAGAACCACGTGGCGGACTCTATGGAATCACCCGCCGGGCATGCCGGAACCAGCTCTCAGACGTGCCAGAAGCACGTGCCGGACACGCCGGAACCACCTACTAGAGAGACCGGAACCACCTGCCAGACCCGCCTGAACCACCTGCTGAGTACGCTGGAACAACCTGCTCTACTCGCTGGAGCCACCTGCTGGACACGCCAAAATCACCTGATGGCTACGCCAGCACCACTCGGCAGACAAGCCAGAATCACCTGCAGGGTATGCCGGAACCACCTCTCAGACGTGCCAGAACCCCTTGTCGGACACTCCGGAATCACCTGTCAGGCATGCCGGAACCACCTCTCGAACGTGCCAGAATGACGTGCCAGAGACACCGGATGCACCTGCCGAGCACGCCGGAACCTCCTCTTCGACTCGCCGGAACCACCAGCCAGAGACGCCAAAATCCCCTGCCAGGTAGGCCAGAATCACATGGCGGACGCTCCGGAATCTCCCGCCGGGAAGGTAGGAACCACCTCTCAAACATACTGGAAGCACGTGCCGGACATGCCGGCACCACGTACTGGACAGACCAGAAACACCTGCCGGACCTGCCTGAACCACCTGCTGAGCACACCGGAACAACTTGCTCGACTCGCTGGAGCCACCTGCTGGACACCCCAAAATCACCAGCCAGCTATGCCAGAACCACTTGCCGTACACTCCGGAATCACCTGCTGCTTACACCAGAGCCACTTGGTGGACAATCCAGAATCACCTGCCGGACATGCCAGAACCACCTGTCACACATGCCGGAACCACGTGCCTGACACGCCGGAACCACCTCGCGGACAGACCGGAACCACCTACCAGACATGCCTGAACCACCTGCCGAGCATGCCGGAACCACCTGCCGGACACGCCAAAATCACCTGCGGGCTAGGCCAGAACCACTTGTAGGACTCTCCTGGAGCACCTGCCGGGCATGCGGGAACCACCTCTCAGACGTGCCAGAACCACGTGCGGCACATGACGGAACCCATTACCGGACAGACCGGAACCACCTGCTGGACACGCCAGAATCACCTGCCAAGAACACCGGAACCACCTGAACAGCTCGCCAGAAACACCTGCCGGACATGCCAAAATCACCTGCCGGCTACACCAGAACCTCTTGCCGGACACTCCGGAATCACCTGCCAGACATGATGCAACCAAATGTCAGACGTGCCAGAACCACGTGCCAGAGACACCGGATGCAACTGCCGAGCATGCCGGAACCTCCTGCTCAACTCGCTGTAACCACCTGCCGGGGACGCCAAAATCACCTGTCAGCTAGGCCAGAACCACGTGGCGGACTCTATGGAATCACCCGCCGGGCATGCCGGAACCAGCTCTCAGACGTGCCAGAAGCACGTGCCGGACACGCCGGAACCACCTACTAGAGAGACCGGAACCACCTGCCAGACCCGCCTGAACCACCTGCTGAGTACGCTGGAACAACCTGCTCTACTCGCTGGAGCCACCTGCTGGACACGCCAAAATCACCTGATGGCTACGCCAGCACCACTCGGCAGACAAGCCAGAATCACCTGCAGGGTATGCCGGAACCACCTCTCAGACGTGCCAGAACCCCTTGTCGGACACTCCGGAATCACCTGTCAGGCATGCCGGAACCACCTCTCGAACGTGCCAGAATGACGTGCCAGAGACACCGGATGCACCTGCCGAGCACGCCGGAACCTCCTGTTCGACTCGCCGGAACCACCAGCCAGAGACGCCAAAATCCCCTGCCAGGTAGGCCAGAATCACATGGCGGACGCTCCGGAATCTCCCGCCGGGAAGGTAGGAACCACCTCTCAAACATACTGGAAGCACGTGCCGGACATGCCGGCACCACGTACTGGACAGACCAGAAACACCTGCCGGACCTGCCTGAACCACCTGCTGAGCACACCGGAACAACTTGCTCGACTCGCTGGAGCCACCTGCTGGACACCCCAAAATCACCAGCCAGCTATGCCAGAACCACTTGCCGTACACTCCGGAATCACCTGCTGCTTACACCAGAGCCACTTGGTGGACAATCCAGAATCACCTGCCGGACATGCCAGAACCACCTGTCACACATGCCGGAACCACGTGCCTGACACGCCGGAACCACCTCGCGGACAGACCGGAACCACCTACCAGACATGCCTGAACCACCTGCCGAGCATGCCGGAACCACCTGCCGGACACGCCAAAATCACCTGCGGGCTAGGCCAGAACCACTTGTAGGACTCTCCTGGAGCACCTGCCGGGCATGCGGGAACCACCTCTCAGACGTGCCAGAACCACGTGCGGCACATGACGGAACCCATTACCGGACAGACCGGAACCACCTGCTGGACACGCCAGAATCACCTGCCAAGAACACCGGAACCACCTGAACAGCTCGCCAGAAACACCTGCCGGACATGCCAAAATCACCTGCCGGCTACACCAGAACCTCTTGCCGGACACTCCGGAATCACCTGCCAGACATGATGCAACCAAATGTCAGACGTGCCAGAACCACGTGCCAGAGACACCGGATGCAACTGCCGAGCATGCCGGAACCTCCTGCTCAACTCGCTGTAACCACCTGCCGGGGACGCCAAAATCACCTGTCAGCTAGGCCAGAACCACGTGGCGGACTCTATGGAATCACCCGCCGGGCATGCCGGAACCAGCTCTCAGACGTGCCAGAAGCACGTGCCGGACACGCCGGAACCACCTACTAGAGAGACCGGAACCACCTGCCAGACCCGCCTGAACCACCTGCTGAGTACGCTGGAACAACCTGCTCTACTCGCTGGAGCCACCTGCTGGACACGCCAAAATCACCTGATGGCTACGCCAGCACCACTCGGCAGACAAGCCAGAATCACCTGCAGGGTATGCCGGAACCACCTCTCAGACGTGCCAGAACCCCTTGTCGGACACTCCGGAATCACCTGTCAGGCATGCCGGAACCACCTCTCGAACGTGCCAGAATGACGTGCCAGAGACACCGGATGCACCTGCCGAGCACGCCGGAACCTCCTGTTCGACTCGCCGGAACCACCAGCCAGAGACGCCAAAATCCCCTGCCAGGTAGGCCAGAATCACATGGCGGACGCTCCGGAATCTCCCGCCGGGAAGGTAGGAACCACCTCTCAAACATACTGGAAGCACGTGCCGGACATGCCGGCACCACGTACTGGACAGACCAGAAACACCTGCCGGACCTGCCTGAACCACCTGCTGAGCACACCGGAACAACTTGCTCGACTCGCTGGAGCCACCTGCTGGACACCCCAAAATCACCAGCCAGCTATGCCAGAACCACTTGCCGTACACTCCGGAATCACCTGCTGCTTACACCAGAGCCACTTGGTGGACAATCCAGAATCACCTGCCGGACATGCCAGAACCACCTGTCACACATGCCGGAACCACGTGCCTGACACGCCGGAACCACCTCGCGGACAGACCGGAACCACCTACCAGACATGCCTGAACCACCTGCCGAGCATGCCGGAACCACCTGCCGGACACGCCAAAATCACCTGCGGGCTAGGCCAGAACCACTTGTAGGACTCTCCTGGAGCACCTGCCGGGCATGCGGGAACCACCTCTCAGACGTGCCAGAACCACGTGCGGCACATGACGGAACCCATTACCGGACAGACCGGAACCACCTGCTGGACACGCCAGAATCACCTGCCAAGAACACCGGAACCACCTGAACAGCTCGCCAGAAACACCTGCCGGACATGCCAAAATCACCTGCCGGCTACACCAGAACCTCTTGCCGGACACTCCGGAATCACCTGCCAGACATGATGCAACCAAATGTCAGACGTGCCAGAACCACGTGCCAGAGACACCGGATGCAACTGCCGAGCATGCCGGAACCTCCTGCTCAACTCGCTGTAACCACCTGCCGGGGACGCCAAAATCACCTGTCAGCTAGGCCAGAACCACGTGGCGGACTCTATGGAATCACCCGCCGGGCATGCCGGAACCAGCTCTCAGACGTGCCAGAAGCACGTGCCGGACACGCCGGAACCACCTACTAGAGAGACCGGAACCACCTGCCAGACCCGCCTGAACCACCTGCTGAGTACGCTGGAACAACCTGCTCTACTCGCTGGAGCCACCTGCTGGACACGCCAAAATCACCTGATGGCTACGCCAGCACCACTCGGCAGACAAGCCAGAATCACCTGCAGGGTATGCCGGAACCACCTCTCAGACGTGCCAGAACCCCTTGTCGGACACTCCGGAATCACCTGTCAGGCATGCCGGAACCACCTCTCGAACGTGCCAGAATGACGTGCCAGAGACACCGGATGCACCTGCCGAGCACGCCGGAACCTCCTGTTCGACTCGCCGGAACCACCAGCCAGAGACGCCAAAATCCCCTGCCAGGTAGGCCAGAATCACATGGCGGACGCTCCGGAATCTCCCGCCGGGAAGGTAGGAACCACCTCTCAAACATACTGGAAGCACGTGCCGGACATGCCGGCACCACGTACTGGACAGACCAGAAACACCTGCCGGACCTGCCTGAACCACCTGCTGAGCACACCGGAACAACTTGCTCGACTCGCTGGAGCCACCTGCTGGACACCCCAAAATCACCAGCCAGCTATGCCAGAACCACTTGCCGTACACTCCGGAATCACCTGCTGCTTACACCAGAGCCACTTGGTGGACAATCCAGAATCACCTGCCGGACATGCCAGAACCACCTGTCACACATGCCGGAACCACGTGCCTGACACGCCGGAACCACCTCGCGGACAGACCGGAACCACCTACCAGACATGCCTGAACCACCTGCCGAGCATGCCGGAACCACCTGCCGGACACGCCAAAATCACCTGCGGGCTAGGCCAGAACCACTTGTAGGACTCTCCTGGAGCACCTGCCGGGCATGCGGGAACCACCTCTCAGACGTGCCAGAACCACGTGCGGCACATGACGGAACCCATTACCGGACAGACCGGAACCACCTGCTGGACACGCCAGAATCACCTGCCAAGAACACCGGAACCACCTGAACAGCTCGCCAGAAACACCTGCCGGACATGCCAAAATCACCTGCCGGCTACACCAGAACCTCTTGCCGGACACTCCGGAATCACCTGCCAGACATGATGCAACCAAATGTCAGACGTGCCAGAACCACGTGCCAGAGACACCGGATGCAACTGCCGAGCATGCCGGAACCTCCTGCTCAACTCGCTGTAACCACCTGCCGGGGACGCCAAAATCACCTGTCAGCTAGGCCAGAACCACGTGGCGGACTCTATGGAATCACCCGCCGGGCATGCCGGAACCAGCTCTCAGACGTGCCAGAAGCACGTGCCGGACACGCCGGAACCACCTACTAGAGAGACCGGAACCACCTGCCAGACCCGCCTGAACCACCTGCTGAGTACGCTGGAACAACCTGCTCTACTCGCTGGAGCCACCTGCTGGACACGCCAAAATCACCTGATGGCTACGCCAGCACCACTCGGCAGACAAGCCAGAATCACCTGCAGGGTATGCCGGAACCACCTCTCAGACGTGCCAGAACCCCTTGTCGGACACTCCGGAATCACCTGTCAGGCATGCCGGAACCACCTCTCGAACGTGCCAGAATGACGTGCCAGAGACACCGGATGCACCTGCCGAGCACGCCGGAACCTCCTGTTCGACTCGCCGGAACCACCAGCCAGAGACGCCAAAATCCCCTGCCAGGTAGGCCAGAATCACATGGCGGACGCTCCGGAATCTCCCGCCGGGAAGGTAGGAACCACCTCTCAAACATACTGGAAGCACGTGCCGGACATGCCGGCACCACGTACTGGACAGACCAGAAACACCTGCCGGACCTGCCTGAACCACCTGCTGAGCACACCGGAACAACTTGCTCGACTCGCTGGAGCCACCTGCTGGACACCCCAAAATCACCAGCCAGCTATGCCAGAACCACTTGCCGTACACTCCGGAATCACCTGCTGCTTACACCAGAGCCACTTGGTGGACAATCCAGAATCACCTGCCGGACATGCCAGAACCACCTGTCACACATGCCGGAACCACGTGCCTGACACGCCGGAACCACCTCGCGGACAGACCGGAACCACCTACCAGACATGCCTGAACCACCTGCCGAGCATGCCGGAACCACCTGCCGGACACGCCAAAATCACCTGCGGGCTAGGCCAGAACCACTTGTAGGACTCTCCTGGAGCACCTGCCGGGCATGCGGGAACCACCTCTCAGACGTGCCAGAACCACGTGCGGCACATGACGGAACCCATTACCGGACAGACCGGAACCACCTGCTGGACACGCCAGAATCACCTGCCAAGAACACCGGAACCACCTGAACAGCTCGCCAGAAACACCTGCCGGACATGCCAAAATCACCTGCCGGCTACACCAGAACCTCTTGCCGGACACTCCGGAATCACCTGCCAGACATGATGCAACCAAATGTCAGACGTGCCAGAACCACGTGCCAGAGACACCGGATGCAACTGCCGAGCATGCCGGAACCTCCTGCTCAACTCGCTGTAACCACCTGCCGGGGACGCCAAAATCACCTGTCAGCTAGGCCAGAACCACGTGGCGGACTCTATGGAATCACCCGCCGGGCATGCCGGAACCAGCTCTCAGACGTGCCAGAAGCACGTGCCGGACACGCCGGAACCACCTACTAGAGAGACCGGAACCACCTGCCAGACCCGCCTGAACCACCTGCTGAGTACGCTGGAACAACCTGCTCTACTCGCTGGAGCCACCTGCTGGACACGCCAAAATCACCTGATGGCTACGCCAGCACCACTCGGCAGACAAGCCAGAATCACCTGCAGGGTATGCCGGAACCACCTCTCAGACGTGCCAGAACCCCTTGTCGGACACTCCGGAATCACCTGTCAGGCATGCCGGAACCACCTCTCGAACGTGCCAGAATGACGTGCCAGAGACACCGGATGCACCTGCCGAGCACGCCGGAACCTCCTGTTCGACTCGCCGGAACCACCAGCCAGAGACGCCAAAATCCCCTGCCAGGTAGGCCAGAATCACATGGCGGACGCTCCGGAATCTCCCGCCGGGAAGGTAGGAACCACCTCTCAAACATACTGGAAGCACGTGCCGGACATGCCGGCACCACGTACTGGACAGACCAGAAACACCTGCCGGACCTGCCTGAACCACCTGCTGAGCACACCGGAACAACTTGCTCGACTCGCTGGAGCCACCTGCTGGACACCCCAAAATCACCAGCCAGCTATGCCAGAACCACTTGCCGTACACTCCGGAATCACCTGCTGCTTACACCAGAGCCACTTGGTGGACAATCCAGAATCACCTGCCGGACATGCCAGAACCACCTGTCACACATGCCGGAACCACGTGCCTGACACGCCGGAACCACCTCGCGGACAGACCGGAACCACCTACCAGACATGCCTGAACCACCTGCCGAGCATGCCGGAACCACCTGCCGGACACGCCAAAATCACCTGCGGGCTAGGCCAGAACCACTTGTAGGACTCTCCTGGAGCACCTGCCGGGCATGCGGGAACCACCTCTCAGACGTGCCAGAACCACGTGCGGCACATGACGGAACCCATTACCGGACAGACCGGAACCACCTGCTGGACACGCCAGAATCACCTGCCAAGAACACCGGAACCACCTGAACAGCTCGCCAGAAACACCTGCCGGACATGCCAAAATCACCTGCCGGCTACACCAGAACCTCTTGCCGGACACTCCGGAATCACCTGCCAGACATGATGCAACCAAATGTCAGACGTGCCAGAACCACGTGCCAGAGACACCGGATGCAACTGCCGAGCATGCCGGAACCTCCTGCTCAACTCGCTGTAACCACCTGCCGGGGACGCCAAAATCACCTGTCAGCTAGGCCAGAACCACGTGGCGGACTCTATGGAATCACCCGCCGGGCATGCCGGAACCAGCTCTCAGACGTGCCAGAAGCACGTGCCGGACACGCCGGAACCACCTACTAGAGAGACCGGAACCACCTGCCAGACCCGCCTGAACCACCTGCTGAGTACGCTGGAACAACCTGCTCTACTCGCTGGAGCCACCTGCTGGACACGCCAAAATCACCTGATGGCTACGCCAGCACCACTAGGCAGACAAGCCAGAATCACCTGCAGGGTATGCCGGAACCACCTCTCAGACGTGCCAGAACCCCTTGTCGGACACTCCGGAATCACCTGTCAGGCATGCCGGAACCACCTCTCGAACGTGCCAGAATGACGTGCCAGAGACACCGGATGCACCTGCCGAGCACGCCGGAACCTCCTGTTCGACTCGCCGGAACCACCAGCCAGAGACGCCAAAATCCCCTGCCAGGTAGGCCAGAATCACATGGCGGACGCTCCGGAATCTCCCGCCGGGAAGGTAGGAACCACCTCTCAAACATACTGGAAGCACGTGCCGGACATGCCGGCACCACGTACTGGACAGACCAGAAACACCTGCCGGACCTGCCTGAACCACCTGCTGAGCACACCGGAACAACTTGCTCGACTCGCTGGAGCCACCTGCTGGACACCCCAAAATCACCAGCCAGCTATGCCAGAACCACTTGCCGTACACTCCGGAATCACCTGCTGCTTACACCAGAGCCACTTGGTGGACAATCCAGAATCACCTGCCGGACATGCCAGAACCACCTGTCACACATGCCGGAACCACGTGCCTGACACGCCGGAACCACCTCGCGGACAGACCGGAACCACCTACCAGACATGCCTGAACCACCTGCCGAGCATGCCGGAACCACCTGCCGGACACGCCAAAATCACCTGCGGGCTAGGCCAGAACCACTTGTAGGACTCTCCTGGAGCACCTGCCGGGCATGCGGGAACCACCTCTCAGACGTGCCAGAACCACGTGCGGCACATGACGGAACCCATTACCGGACAGACCGGAACCACCTGCTGGACACGCCAGAATCACCTGCCAAGAACACCGGAACCACCTGAACAGCTCGCCAGAAACACCTGCCGGACATGCCAAAATCACCTGCCGGCTACACCAGAACCTCTTGCCGGACACTCCGGAATCACCTGCCAGACATGATGCAACCAAATGTCAGACGTGCCAGAACCACGTGCCAGAGACACCGGATGCAACTGCCGAGCATGCCGGAACCTCCTGCTCAACTCGCTGTAACCACCTGCCGGGGACGCCAAAATCACCTGTCAGCTAGGCCAGAACCACGTGGCGGACTCTATGGAATCACCCGCCGGGCATGCCGGAACCAGCTCTCAGACGTGCCAGAAGCACGTGCCGGACACGCCGGAACCACCTACTAGAGAGACCGGAACCACCTGCCAGACCCGCCTGAACCACCTGCTGAGTACGCTGGAACAACCTGCTCTACTCGCTGGAGCCACCTGCTGGACACGCCAAAATCACCTGATGGCTACGCCAGCACCACTAGGCAGACAAGCCAGAATCACCTGCAGGGTATGCCGGAACCACCTCTCAGACGTGCCAGAACCCCTTGTCGGACACTCCGGAATCACCTGTCAGGCATGCCGGAACCACCTCTCGAACGTGCCAGAATGACGTGCCAGAGACACCGGATGCACCTGCCGAGCACGCCGGAACCTCCTGTTCGACTCGCCGGAACCACCAGCCAGAGACGCCAAAATCCCCTGCCAGGTAGGCCAGAATCACATGGCGGACGCTCCGGAATCTCCCGCCGGGAAGGTAGGAACCACCTCTCAAACATACTGGAAGCACGTGCCGGACATGCCGGCACCACGTACTGGACAGACCAGAAACACCTGCCGGACCTGCCTGAACCACCTGCTGAGCACACCGGAACAACTTGCTCGACTCGCTGGAGCCACCTGCTGGACACCCCAAAATCACCAGCCAGCTATGCCAGAACCACTTGCCGTACACTCCGGAATCACCTGCTGCTTACACCAGAGCCACTTGGTGGACAATCCAGAATCACCTGCCGGACATGCCAGAACCACCTGTCACACATGCCGGAACCACGTGCCTGACACGCCGGAACCACCTCGCGGACAGACCGGAACCACCTACCAGACATGCCTGAACCACCTGCCGAGCATGCCGGAACCACCTGCCGGACACGCCAAAATCACCTGCGGGCTAGGCCAGAACCACTTGTAGGACTCTCCTGGAGCACCTGCCGGGCATGCGGGAACCACCTCTCAGACGTGCCAGAACCACGTGCGGCACATGACGGAACCCATTACCGGACAGACCGGAACCACCTGCTGGACACGCCAGAATCACCTGCCAAGAACACCGGAACCACCTGAACAGCTCGCCAGAAACACCTGCCGGACATGCCAAAATCACCTGCCGGCTACACCAGAACCTCTTGCCGGACACTCCGGAATCACCTGCCAGACATGATGCAACCAAATGTCAGACGTGCCAGAACCACGTGCCAGAGACACCGGATGCAACTGCCGAGCATGCCGGAACCTCCTGCTCAACTCGCTGTAACCACCTGCCGGGGACGCCAAAATCACCTGTCAGCTAGGCCAGAACCACGTGGCGGACTCTATGGAATCACCCGCCGGGCATGCCGGAACCAGCTCTCAGACGTGCCAGAAGCACGTGCCGGACACGCCGGAACCACCTACTAGAGAGACCGGAACCACCTGCCAGACCCGCCTGAACCACCTGCTGAGTACGCTGGAACAACCTGCTCTACTCGCTGGAGCCACCTGCTGGACACGCCAAAATCACCTGATGGCTACGCCAGCACCACTCGGCAGACAAGCCAGAATCACCTGCAGGGTATGCCGGAACCACCTCTCAGACGTGCCAGAACCCCTTGTCGGACACTCCGGAATCACCTGTCAGGCATGCCGGAACCACCTCTCGAACGTGCCAGAATGACGTGCCAGAGACACCGGATGCACCTGCCGAGCACGCCGGAACCTCCTGTTCGACTCGCCGGAACCACCAGCCAGAGACGCCAAAATCCCCTGCCAGGTAGGCCAGAATCACATGGCGGACGCTCCGGAATCTCCCGCCGGGAAGGTAGGAACCACCTCTCAAACATACTGGAAGCACGTGCCGGACATGCCGGCACCACGTACTGGACAGACCAGAAACACCTGCCGGACCTGCCTGAACCACCTGCTGAGCACACCGGCACAACTTGCTCGACTCGCTGGAGCCACCTGCTGGACACCCCAAAATCACCAGCCAGCTATGCCAGAACCACTTGCCGTACACTCCGGAATCACCTGCTGGTTACACCAGAGCCACTTGGTGGACAATCCAGAATCACCTGCCGGACATGCCAGAACCACCTGTCACACATGCCGGAACCACGTGCCTGACACGCCGGAACCACCTCGCGGACAGACCGGAACCACCTACCAGACATGCCTGAACCACCTGCCGAGCATGCCGGAACCACCTGCCGGACACGCCAAAATCACCTGCGGGCTAGGCCAGAACCACTTGTAGGACTCTCCTGGAGCACCTGCCGGGCATGCGGGAACCACCTCTCAGACGTGCCAGAACCACGTGCGGCACATGACGGAACCCATTACCGGACAGACCGGAACCACCTGCTGGACACGCCAGAATCACCTGCCAAGAACACCGGAACCACCTGAACAGCTCGCCAGAAACACCTGCCGGACATGCCAAAATCACCTGCCGGCTACACCAGAACCTCTTGCCGGACACTCCGGAATCACCTGCCAGACATGATGCAACCAAATGTCAGACGTGCCAGAACCACGTGCCAGAGACACCGGATGCAACTGCCGAGCATGCCGGAACCTCCTGCTCAACTCGCTGTAACCACCTGCCGGGGACGCCAAAATCACCTGTCAGCTAGGCCAGAACCACGTGGCGGACTCTATGGAATCACCCGCCGGGCATGCCGGAACCAGCTCTCAGACGTGCCAGAAGCACGTGCCGGACACGCCGGAACCACCTACTAGAGAGACCGGAACCACCTGCCAGACCCGCCTGAACCACCTGCTGAGTACGCTGGAACAACCTGCTCTACTCGCTGGAGCCACCTGCTGGACACGCCAAAATCACCTGATGGCTACGCCAGCACCACTCGGCAGACAAGCCAGAATCACCTGCAGGGTATGCCGGAACCACCTCTCAGACGTGCCAGAACCCCTTGTCGGACACTCCGGAATCACCTGTCAGGCATGCCGGAACCACCTCTCGAACGTGCCAGAATGACGTGCCAGAGACACCGGATGCACCTGCCGAGCACGCCGGAACCTCCTCTTCGACTCGCCGGAACCACCAGCCAGAGACGCCAAAATCCCCTGCCAGGTAGGCCAGAATCACATGGCGGACGCTCCGGAATCTCCCGCCGGGAAGGTAGGAACCACCTCTCAAACATACTGGAAGCACGTGCCGGACATGCCGGCACCACGTACTGGACAGACCAGAAACACCTGCCGGACCTGCCTGAACCACCTGCTGAGCACACCGGAACAACTTGCTCGACTCGCTGGAGCCACCTGCTGGACACCCCAAAATCACCAGCCAGCTATGCCAGAACCACTTGCCGTACACTCCGGAATCACCTGCTGCTTACACCAGAGCCACTTGGTGGACAATCCAGAATCACCTGCCGGACATGCCAGAACCACCTGTCACACATGCCGGAACCACGTGCCTGACACGCCGGAACCACCTCGCGGACAGACCGGAACCACCTACCAGACATGCCTGAACCACCTGCCGAGCATGCCGGAACCACCTGCCGGACACGCCAAAATCACCTGCGGGCTAGGCCAGAACCACTTGTAGGACTCTCCTGGAGCACCTGCCGGGCATGCGGGAACCACCTCTCAGACGTGCCAGAACCACGTGCGGCACATGACGGAACCCATTACCGGACAGACCGGAACCACCTGCTGGACACGCCAGAATCACCTGCCAAGAACACCGGAACCACCTGAACAGCTCGCCAGAAACACCTGCCGGACACACCAAAATCACCTGCCAGCTACGTCAGAACCACTTGCCGGACACCCCATAATCACCTGTCGGGCATGCCGCAACCACCTCACAGACGTGGCAGAACCATGTGCATGAGACACTGGATGCACGTGCCGAGCATGCCGGGACCTCCTGCTCGACTCGCCAGAACCACCTGCCGGAGATGCGAAACTCAAATGCCGGCTAGGCCAGAACCACTTGGCGGACTGTATGGAATCACCCGCCGGGCATGCCAGAACCACCTCTCAGACGTGCCGGAAGCACGTGGCAGACACGCCAGAACCACCTACTGGACAGACCGGAACCAACTGCCCGACCCGCCTGAACCACCTGCTGAGCACGCTGGAACAACCTGCTTGACTCGCTGGAGCCACCTGCTTGACACGCCAAAATCACCAGCCGGCTATGCCAGAACCACTTGCCTGACACTCTGGAATCACCTGCAGGGCATGCCAGAACCACCTCTCAGATGTACCAGAACCACGTGCAGGAGACGCCGGAAGCACCTGCCGAGCATGCCGGAACCACCGCCGGACACTCAAAGTCACCTGCCGGCTACGCCAGAACCACTTGGCGGACACCCAGGAATCACCTGCCGGGCATGGTGGAACCACCTCTCAGAGGTACCAGAACCACGTGCGGCACACGCTGGAACCCACTACCGGACAGACCAGAACCACCTGCAGGACACACCGGAACCATCTGCTGAGCATGCCGGAACCAACTGCTCGACTCACTGTAACCAGATCCCTGACATGCCAAAATCACAGGCTGGGTATGCCAGAAGCACGTGGCTGACAGTCTGGGTTCAAATGCCGGGCATGCCGGAACCACCTGATCCACTCCCCAGAACCACCTGCCGGACATGCCAAAATCACCTGCCAGCTGCACCAGAACCACTTGGCAGACAGTCAGGAATCACATGCCGGTCATGCCGGAACCACCTCTCAAACGTGCAAGAACCACATACCGGAGACGCCGGAAGCACGTGCCGAGCGTGCCAGAACCACCTGTGGCACTCCACAGAACCGCCTGCCCGACACGCCAAAGTCACCTGCCGGCTACACCAGAACCACTTGGTGGACAATCTGGAATCACCTGCCGTGCATGCCGGAACCACCTCTCAGACGTGCCAGAAGAACGTGCCGGACACGCCGGAACCATCTCCCAGACACACCGGAACCACAGGAAACACTTGCCGGAACCATCTGCTTGACTCACCGGTCCCACCTGCCGGACATGCCAAAATCACCTGCCCGCTACACCAGAACCACTTGGCGGACAAGCCAGAATCACGTGAAGCGCATGCCGGCCCAACCTCTCAGACGTGCCAGAATCTCGTGCCGGACACCCCAGAACCACATGCCGGACAGACCGGAACCACCTGCCGGACATGCCGGAACCACCGGCTCGACTCGCCGGAACCACCGCCGGAAATGCAAAAATCACCTGCCGGCTACGCCAGAACCACTTGGCGAACACTCCGGAATCACCTCCTGGGCATGCAGGAACCACCTCTCAGACATGCCAGAACCACATGCCAATGACACCGGAAGCATCTGCCGAGCATGCCGGAACCACCTGCTCGACTTCCAGAACCACCTGCCGGACACCCCAAAATCACCTGACGGCTACGCCACAACCAGTTGGTGAACACTTCGGAAGTACCTGCCAGGCTTGCTGGAAACACCTGCCTGTCACGCCAAAATCACCTGCCAACTACGCCAGAACGACTTGGTGGACACTCCGGAAACACCTGTCGGGCATTCCAGAACCACCTCTCAGACGTGCCAGAACCATGTGCCTGAGATGCCGGAACCACACCCCGAACAGACCAAAACCACCTGCCAGACACGCCTGAACCACCTGCCGAGCACACCGGAACCATCTGCTCAACTCGCCGGAAGCACCTAGCTGACATGCCAAAATCATCTGCCGGGTATGCAAGAACAGCTTGGCGGACACTCTGCCAGACATGCCGGAACCACCTCTCAGACGTGGCGGAAGCACGTGCCCGACAAGACGGAAACACCTACCGCACAGAACGGAACCACCTGCCAGACATGAAGGAACCTCCTGCCGAGCACACCAGAGCCACCTGCTCGACGTGCAGGACCCACCTGCCGCACACGCAAAAATCACCTGCTGGCCTTGCCAAAACCACTTGCCAGACACTCTGGAATCACCTGCCGGGACTGCCGGACCCACCTCTCCAATGTGCCAAAATCAAGTGCGTGAGACGCCAGAAGCACCTGCTGAGCTACCCAGAAGCACCTGCTCGTATCGTCAGAACCACCTGTGGGCACGGCAAAATCACCTGAGGCTACGCCAGAACCACTTGGTGGACAATACAGAATCACCTGCCGGACATGCCAGAACCACCTGTCAGACGTGCCGGAACCACGTGCCGTACATGCCGGAACCACCTCCCGGACGGACCAGAACCACCTACCGGACCTGCCTGAACCACCTGCCTAGCATGCCGGAACCACCTGCCGGACTCGCCAAAATCACCTCTGGGCTAGGCCAGAACCACTTGGAGGTCTCTCCAGAATCACCTGCAGGGCATGCTGGAACCACCTCTCAGACGTGCCACAACCACGTGCCGGAGAGACTGGAAGCACCTGCCGAGCTCGCCGGAACCACCTGCTGGACACGCTGGAACCACCTGCCTGACACGCCAAAATCATGTGCCGGCTATGCCAAAACCACTTGGTGGACACTCCAGAATCACCTTCCCGGCATGCCGGAACCACTTCCTGGACAGTCTGCAAACACCTGCTGGACCTGCCTGAACCAACTGCCGAGCACGCCGGAACCACGTGCTCGACTCACCAGAACCACCTGCCGGACACACCAAAAACACCTGTGGGCTATGCCAGAACCACTTGGAGGACTCTCTGGGATCACATGCTGGGCATGCTGGAACCAGCTCTAAGACATGCCAGCACCACATGCCAAAGATACCGGGAACACCTGCTCAGCACACCGGAGCCACCTGCTCGACTTGCTGGAGCCAGCTGCTGGACACGTCCAAACCACATGCCTGCTATGCCAGAACCACTTGGCAGACTCTCTTCAATGTCCTGCCTGGCATGCTGGAACCACCTCTCAGACGTGCCGGAACCACCTCCTGGACAGACCGGAATGACCTGCCGGACCCGCCAGAACCACCTGCCCTCACGGCAGAACCACCTTCTCGACCTGCCAGAAACACCTACCTGACATGCCAATATCAATTGCCGGCTATGCCAGAACCACTTGTCGGACTCTCCCAGATCACCTGGCGGGCATGCCCGAACCACCTCTCAGACGTGCTGGAACCATGCGCCTGACACGCCGGAACCACATGCTGGAGTGACCGGAACGACCTGTTGGGCCCACCTGAACGACCTGCCGAGCACACTGAAACCACCTGCTTGACTCACCAGAACCACATACCGGACACGCCAAAATCACCAGCCAGCTATGCCAGAAACACTTGTCGGACACTCCGAAATCACCAGCAGTGTTTGCTGGAACCACCTCTCAGACGTGCCAGAACCATGTGCCGGACATGCCGGAAGCATCTACCAGAGAGAACAGAACCACATGACGGACTCGCCTGACCCCCTGCCGAGCATGCCGGAACCACCTGCTCGACTCGCAGGACCCACCTGCCGGACATGCCAAAATCAGCTGCCGGCTATGCCAGAACCACTTGCCGGACACTCCGGAATCACCTGCTTGGCATGCTGGAAGCTCCTCTCAAACGTAACAGAACCGTGTGCAGGAGACGCCGGAAGCACCTGCCGAGCATGCCGGAACCACCTGATCCACTCCCCAGAAGCACCTGCCGGACCCACCTGAACCACATGCCGGCTAGGCGGGAACCACTTGGTGGACACTCCGGAATCACCCGCCGTGCATGCCGGAAACACCCCTCAGACGTGCCTGAAAAACGTGCCGGACACGCCGGAACCACCATGCCGGACTGACCAGAACCACCTTCCAGACATGCCTGAACCACCTTACAAGCACGCTGGAACCAAATGCTCGACTCGCTGGAACCATCTGCCGGATATGCCAAAATCACCTGCCGGCTACGCCAGAACCACTTGGACGACACTCCGGAATAACCTGCCGTTCATGCTGGAACCGCACCACAGATGTGCCAGAACCAAATGCTGGACGCCCCCGACCACTTCCGTGAAAGATCGGAACCACCTGCTGAGCATGCCAGAAACACCTGCTTGACTCCCGGGAACTGCCTCCAGGGAAAGTGTCATAGAAATGCAGGTCAAACGGCCTTTCTTGCGAGGCCTTGACTCGCCACTTTAGAACTTCTGCTTCTGCCACAATTGCACCTTGCCAACCCGGCTCAGACGAAATGCCTACATCTTCCCCGGAAGCAACTGGGCTGAGTCCCAAAAGATTGAGCGTCCACGTGCTTGGGAGGCGATAGACTGCACGCCTTTTTCCAACCACCATTGTGCACTGCTGGAGAGAGTGTCGGAAAGCAGCTATGTCAGAAAGACCCCTTTGCTCTCAGCCGTGCTCTCCATTGCTCTAGACGTGGAATGCACAATGCACTTGCTCCACCCTTCAAGGGGCGACAAGCCATGGACCATCTTCCTTCCATCTCTTTAGGAAGCTGAGAAAGAACTCGCTTTCAACAGTGCTCTTTCGGTGGCCTGGCAACATCTCATACAAAGGCAGCTGATATGCCGTTTCTTTTCAGTGCTTAACTCGCCGATTTGGAACTTCAGCTTCTGCCAGATTTCACCTTGGCAACCTGGCTTAGACGAAATGTCTACATCTTCCCCTTCAACAACGGGGACGATGCCCAGATGATTGTGCTTCCACATGCTTAGCAGGAGCAGACAATAGGCTTTTTACAGACCGCCATTGTGCACTGGTGCAGAAAGTGTCAGAATGCTCCTATGTCAGAAAGGGCCCTTTGCTCTCAGCCGTGCCCTCCATTGCTCTAGAGGTGGAAGGCACAAAGCACTGCCTCCATCCTTCATTGGGAGACAAGCCATAAACTGTCCTGCTTCCAGCTCTTTAGGAAGCTGGGAAAGCACTCGCATTCCACAGTGCTCTTACAGCGTCCTGGGAACATCTCATACAAAGGCAGCTGAACGCCGTGTCTTTTCAGCCCTTAACTCGCCATTCTGCAACATCCGCTTCTGCTGCATTTCCACCTTCCCAAACCGGCTCAGACAAAATGCCTACATCTTCCCCTGAAGCAACTGGGCTGAGTCCCAATGATTGAGCGTCCACGTGCGTAGGAGGCTATAGACTGCATGCCTTTTTCCAACCACCATTGTGCACTTGTGGAGAGAGTGTCGGAAAGCAGCTATGTCAGAAAGACCCCTTTGCTCTTAGCCGTGCCCTCCATTGCTCTAGACGTGGAATGCACAATGCACTTGCTCCACCCTTCAAGGGGCGACAAGCCACGGACCATCCTTCTTCCATCTCTTTAGGAATCTGAGAAAGAACTCGCTTTCAACAGTGCCCTTTCTGTGTCCTGGCAACATCTCATACAAAGGCAGCTGAACGCCATTTCTTTTCAGCCCTTAACTCGCCGATTTGGAACTTCTGTTTCTGCCACATTTCCACCTTGCCACCTGGGCTCCGACGAAATGCCTACATCTTCCCCTTCAGCAATGGGGACGAGGCCCATATGACTGTGCATCCACATGCTTAAGAGGAGACCGACAATAGGCTTTTACACATCACCATTGTGCACTGGTGGAGAGAGTGTCAGAAAGCACCTATGTCAGAAAGGTCCCTTTGATCTCAGCCGTGCCCTGAATTGCTCTAGAGGAGGAAGGCACAATGCACTGGCTCTGGCTCCACCCCTCAACAGCAGACGAACCAGAAACCTTCTTGCGTCCAGGTCTTTAGGACACTGAGAAAGAACTCGCATTCCATAGTGCTCTTAGAGCATGCAGGGAACATCTCATACAAGGGCAGCTGAAAGCCGTTTCTTCCAGCGCTTCACTCGCCGATCTGGAACATCTGCATGTGCAACATTTCCACCTTGTAAACCCGGCTCAGATGAAATGCCTACAACTTCCCCTTAAGCAATGGGGACGAGGCCCGAATGATTGTGGTTCCACATGCTGAGGAGGAGAGAGACAATAGGCTTTTAACCAACACCCCTTGAGCAATGGTTGGGGGAGTGTCAGAAAACACCAATGTCAGAAAGGGCCCTTTGCTCTCAGCCGTGCCCTCCATTGCTCTGTAGGTGGAAGGCACAAAGCACTGCCTCCATCCTTCAATTGGAGACAAGCTATAAACTGTCCTGCTTCCAGCTCTTTAGGAAGCTGGGAAAGTACTCACATTCCACAGTGCTCTTACAGCATCTTGGGAACATCTCATACAAAGGCAGCTGAACGCCGTGTCTTTTCAGCCCTTAACTCGCCATTCTGCAACATCCGCTTCTGCTGCATTTCCACCTTGCCAACCCGGCTCAGACGAAATGCCTACATCTTTCCCTTGAGCAATGGGGACATGGCCAGGATGATTGTGGTTCCACATGCTGAAGAGGAGACAGACAATAGGCTTTTAACCAACCGCCCTTGAGTAATGGTTGGGGGAGTGTCAGAAAGCACCAATGTCAGAAAGGCCCTTTACACTGGGCCTTGCCCTCCATTCCTCTAGAGGCAGGAGGCACCAGGCACTGGTACCACCCCTGAAGGGGATCAGAAAGCACCTATGGCAGAAAGCCCCCTTTGCTCTCAGCCATGCTCTCCATTGCTCTGCAGGTGGAAGGCACAAAGCACTGCCTCCATCCTTCAATGGGAGACAAGCCATAAAGTCTCTTGCCTCCAGCTTTTTAAGAAGCTGACAAACAACTCGCTTTTCACAGTCCTGTTACAGCATACCAGGAACCTCTCATACAAAGGCAGCTCAAATGTCATTTTTTCCCAGCCCTTAAATTGCAGATTTAGGACTTCTGCTTCTGCCACAATTCCACCTGGCCCACCCGGCTCAGACGAAATGCTTACATTGTCCCCTTAAGCAACTGGGCTGAGTCCCAAATTATTGTGAGACCATGTGCTTAGCAGGAGATAGGCAATGTGCTTTTCACCAACCACAGTTGAGCACTGGGGGAGAGAGTGTCAGGAAGCACCTATGTCCTAAAGGCCCCTTTCCTCTCGGCCTTGCCCTCCATTGCTCTAGACGTGGAATGCACAATGCATTGGCTCCACCCCTGGTGGGGCGACAAGCCACAGACCATCTTTTTTCCATCTCTTTAGGAAGCTGAGAACAAACTCACCTGACGTTTAGAAAGGAATCATGCCCCTTAGATGCCAGAAAACCCTTTGGAGACATGCCAAAAACACCCTCCACACACTCTCAAGGAACCACACCTTCATGTCAGAATGACCCACCAGGCACACCAGAAGCACCGACGTTGCATGTCAGAACCACCTGTGGAACAATGATTCTGACACTGCAGAACCGTCTCTTCAACATGCCAGCTGCACACAACAGACACGACGGAACCAGATTCCAAACGTAGCACAACGACATGCCAGACACATTGGAAACACCTGTTGGATATGCCACAAACAGGTGCCAGAAACACTGAAACCACCTGCGGAGTATGTCAGAACCAGGGGCCAGAAATGTTACAAACACCTGTCTTACAAGCCAGAGCCATGAGCCCAAAAATCAGGCAAGACCTCCGGACAGGCCAAAATAACCTGCCGGCTACGCCAGAACCACTAGGCGGACACTCTAGAAACACCTGCGGGCATGCAGGATCCACCTCTCAAACGTGCCACAACCACATGCCTGACATGCCGGAACCAACTCCCAAACAGACCGGAAGCACATGCCGAGCATGCCAGAACCACCTGCTTGACTCACTGGAACCACCTGCCAGACACGCCAGAACCACCTCCCAGCTACTCCAAAACCACATGGTGGACAGTCCGGAATCACCTGCAGGGCATGCCAGAACCACCTCTCAGACGTACCAGAACAATGTGTTGGACACGCTGAAACCACCTACAGGACAGACTGGAACCATATGCCAAGCATGCCAGAACCACCTGTTTTACTCGCCGGAACGACCTGCTGGACATGCCAAGATCACCCACTGGCATGCCAGAACCACTTGGCAGACATTACGGAATCACTTGCCAGGCATGCCAGAACCTCCTCTCAGACATGCCGGAAACACATGCCAGAGATGCTGGAAGCACATGCCGAGCATGCCAGAACCACTTCCATGACAGACCGGATTCACCTGCAGGACACGCTGGAACCACCTGCTCGGCTCACCGGAACCATCACCGGACAAGCAAAATAATCTGCCGAGCATGCCGGAAACACCTGCTTGACACGCAGGTCCCACCTGCCGGAGACGCCAAAATCACCTGCTGGCTATGCTAGAACCACTTGCTGGACACTTTGGAATCACCTGCTGGGCATGCTGGAACCACCTGTCAAATGTGCCAGAACCACGCTCCGGAGATGCCAGAAACACCTCCCGGACAGACCCGAACAACCTGCTGGACCTGCCTGAACCACCTGCCGAGCATGCCGGAACTACCTGCTGGACACGCGAAAATCACATGCCGGCTACACCACAACCAGTTACCGGACACTCCATAATCACCTGCCTGGCATGCCAGCACAACCTCACAGATGTCCCAGAAGCACATGCTCGACACACTGGAACCACCTCCGTGACAGACCGGAACCACCTGTCAGACTCGCCGGAACCACCTGTTTGACTCGCTGGACGCACTTGCCGGACATGACAAAATCACCTGCTGGCTACACAAGAAACACTTGGCGAACAAGCCGGAATAACGTTCTGGGCATGCCAGCACAACCTCTAAGATGTGCCAGAAGCACGTGCCGGACATGCTGGAACCACCTCCAGGACAGACCGGAACCATCTGCCAGACACGCTGGAACCACCTGCTCAACTCGCCAGAACCACTTGATGAGCAATCCGGAATCACCTGCCAGGCATGCAGGAACCACGTCTCAGACGTGCCAGAACCATGTGCCAGAGACACCAGATGCACCTGCCAAGCACGGCGGAACCTCCTGCTCGACTCGCCGGAACCACCTGCCGGAGACGTCAAAACTACCAGCTGGCTAGGCCAGAATCACTTGGCAGAAGCTATGGAATCACCCGCCGGGTATGCCAGAACCACCTCTCAGAAATGCCGGAAGCACGTGCTGGACACGCCAGAACCACCTACTGGACAGACCGCAACAACTTGCCAGACCTGCCTGAACCACCTGCTGAGCATGCCGGAACAACCTGCTCGACTCGCTGGAGCCACTTGCTGGACATCCAAAATCACCAGCCAGCTATGCCAGAACCACTTGAAGGACACTCCGGAATCACCTGCAGGGCATGCCAGAACCACCTCTCAGATGTGCCAGAACCACATGCCACAGACTCAAATCACCTGCCGAGCATCCCGGAACCACCTGTCAGATGTGCCACAACCACATGCCAGTGAGACCAGAAGCACCTGCCGATCTCGCCAGAACCACCTGCTGGACACGCCGGAACCACCTGCCTGACATGCCAAAATCACGTGCCGGCTATGCCAAAACCACTTGGACACTCCAGAATCACCTTCTGGGCATGCCAGAACCACGTCATGGACAGACTGCAAACACCTGCTGCACCTACCTGAACAACCTGCCGAGCACGCCGGAACCACCTGCTCCACTCGCCAGAACCACTGGCCGGACACACCAAAAACACCTGCGGGCTATGCCAGAACCACTTGGAGGACTCTCCGGGATCACCTGCCGGGCATGCCGTAACCACCTCTCAGACGTGCTAGAACCATGTGCCGGACACGCCGGAACCACCTGCCAAGTATGCCAGAACCACCTGATCCACTCCCCAGAACCACCTGCTGGACACGCCACAATCACCTGCTGGCTACGCCAGAACCACGTGGCGGACACTCTGGAATCACCTGCTGGGCATGCAGGAACCACCTCTCAGAAGTGCCAGAACCACGTGCTAGAGACACCTGAAGTACCTGCCGAGCACGCTGGAACCACCTGCCGGACATGTCAAAATCACCTGCGAGCTATGCCAGAACCACGTGATGGACAGTCCAGAATCACCTGCAGGGCATGCCGGAAACACCTCTCAGACGTACCAGAACAACGTGCTGGACACGCCGAAACCACCTACAGGACAGACCAGAACCATGTGCCAAGAATGCTGGAACCACCTCCTCAACTTGGGGGACCACCTGCTGGACACGCCAAGATCATCCGCTGGCATGCCACAACCACTTGGCAGACATTACGGAATCACTTGCCAGGCAAGCCAGAACCTCCTCTCAGACATGCCACAACCGCATGCCAGAGACGCTGGAAGCACATGACGAGCACGACAGAACCACTTCCAGGACCGACCGGAACCACCTGCAGGCCACGCTGGAACCACCGGCTCGGACTGCTGGAACCACGGCCAGACATACAAAATCACCTGTCGAACATGGAACCACCTGCACGGTCCGCAGGACCCACTGGCCGGACACGCCAAAATCACCTGCCATCTATGCCAGAATCACTTGCCGGACACTCTGGAATCACCTGCCGGGCATGCCGGATCCACCTCTCAAATGTGCCAGAACCACGTGATGGAGACGCCGGAAGCACCTGCTGAGCTCACCAGAAACACCAGTTTGAATCGCCGGAACCACATGCCGGACATGCCAAAATGACCTGCCAGCTACGCCTGAACCACTTGGTGGACAATCCGGAATCACCTGTCTGGCATGCCAGAACCACCTCTCAGATGTGCCGGAACCACGTGCCGGACATGCCGGAACCACCTCCTGGACAGACCAGAACCACCTGCCGAAACCGCCTGAACCACCTGCTGAGCATGCCGGAACCACCTGCCAGACATGCCAAAATCAACTGCCAGCTACAATACAACCAGTTGCTGGACACTCCAGAATCACTTGACGGGCATGCCAGCACAACCTCTCTGACATGCCAGAAGCACGTGTCAAACACGCCGGAACCTCCTCCAGGACAGACCGGAACCACGTGCTGCACACGCCAGAACCACCTGCTCGACTCGCTGGAACCACTTGATTGAGAATCCAGAATCACCTGCCGTGCATGCCGGAACCACCTGCTTGAAGCGCCAGAACCACCTGCCGGACATGCCAAAATCACCTCCCGGCTATGCCAGAACCACTTGGTGGACACTCCGGAAGCTCCTGGCAGGTGTGTAGGAACCACATCTACGACTTGCCAGAACTAAGTGCCAGACATGCAGGAACCACCTTCTGGAGAGACCGGAACCACCTGCCGAGCAAGCCAGAACCACCTCCTCGACTCGTCGGAACCACCTGCCGGACACACCAAAATCACCTGCCAGCTATGCCACAACCACTTGTCAGACACTCTGGAAGCTCCTGCGGGGCATCCCAGCACAACCTCTCAGACGTGCCATAAGCACGTGCCGGACATGGCGGAACTACCTCCCGGACAGACCGGAACCACCTGCCAGACTCGCCGGAACCACCTGCTCGACGCGCTGGAATCTCCGCCGGACATGCAAAATCACCTGCAGGCTATGCCAGAACCACTTGGCGGACACTCCAGAATCACCTGCCAGGCATGCAGGAACCACCTCTCAGACATGTCAGAACCACATGCCAAAGACACCGGAAGCACCTTCCCAGCATGCCGGAACCACACGCTTGACTCACCGGAAGCACCTGACGGACACGCCAAAATCACCTGCTGGTTGTGGCGAACATTTGGAATCACATGCCGGGCATGCCGGAACCACTTCTCAGAAGTGCCAGAAACATGTGCCGGACATGCCGGAATCACCTCCCGGACAGACCGGAACCACTTGCCGGACACGATTGAACCACATGCCGAGCACACCGGAACCACCTGTTGCCTATGCCAGAACAACTTGGTGGACACTCTGGAATCACCTGCTGGGCATGCTGGCACAACCTCTCAGATGTCCCAGAAGCACGAGCTGGACACTCTGGAATCACCTACAGGGAAGACCGGAACCACCTGCCAGACTAGCTAGAACCACCTGCCAGACTCGCCGGAACCACCTGCTCGACACACGGGAACCAACGCTGGACAGGCAAAATCACCTGCAGGCTACACCAGAACCACTTGGCCGACACTCTAGAATCACCTGCCGGGCACGCCGGAACCACCTCTCACACATGCCAGAACCACATGCCAAAGACACCGGAAGCACCTGCCCAAAACGCCGGAACCACCTGCTTGACTCGCCGGAAGCACCTGCTGGACATGCCCAAATCACCTGCAGGCTATTCCAGAACCACGTGGTGGACTCTCTGGAATCACCTGCCAGGCATACCAGAACCACCTCTCACACATGCCAGAACCATGTGCCGGACGTGCCAGAACCACCTGCCGATTATACCGGAATCACCTGATCCACTCCCCAGAACCACCTGCCAGACAAGCCAAAATCAGCTCCAGCTATGCCAGAACCACTTGGCGGGCACTCTGGAATGACCTTCCGGGCATTCTGGACAACCTATCAGATGTGCCAGAACCACGTGCTGGACACGCCGGAACCACCTACCGGACAGATTGGAACCGCCTGCCGGACACGCCAGAACCACCTGCCAAGCACAGCGGAACCACCTGCTCGACCCGCCAGAACCACCTACCGGACATGCCAAAATCACCTGCCAGCTATGCCAGAACCACTTGTCGGAGACTCCAGAGTCACCTGCCAGGCATGCTGGAACCATGTCTCAGATGTGCCAGAACCACATGCCAGAGACGCCTGAAGCACCTGCCAAGAAAGCCGGAAGAACCTGATCCACTCCACAGAACCACCTGCCGGACAAGCCAAAATCACCTGCCGGCTAAGCCAGAACCACTTGGTGGCCACTCCAGAATCACCTGCCGGGCATGCCGGAACCACCTCTTAGACGTGCCAGAACCACATGCTGGACATGCAGGAACCACCCACCTGACAGAACGGAACCACCTGCCAGATGCGCCTGAACCACCTGCTGAGCATGCCGGAACCACCTGTTCAACTTGACGGAACCACCGCTGGACACGCTAAATCACCTGCCAGCTATGCCAGAACCACTTGGCGGACACACCGGAATCACCAGACGGGCATGCCGGAACCCCCTGCTTGACTCTCTGGAAGTACCTTCTGGACACACCAAAATCACCTGCCGGCTATGCCAGGACCACGTGTCAGACTCTCGGGATCACCTGGCGGGCATGCCAGAACCACCTCTCAGACGTGCCAAAGCCAAGTGCTTGACATGCCGGAACCACCTCCTGGAGAGACTGGAACGACCTGCCGGAGCCGCCTGAATGACCCGCCAAGCATGCCGAAACCACCTGCTTGACTCGCCAGAACCACCTGCCGGACACGCCAAAATCACCATCTGGCTATGCCAGAACCACTTATCGGACACTCCGGAGTCACCTGCCGAGCATGTGGGAACCACCTGATCCACTCCCCAGAACCACCTGCTGGACACGCTTGAACCACCTGCCAGATAGGCGGGAACCACTTGGTGGACACTCTGGAATCACCTGCCAGGCATGGCGGAACCACCTCTCAGACGTGCCAGAACCAAGAGCCAGAGACCACAGAAGCACCTACCGAGAATGCAGGAAGTACCTGCTCCACTCCACAGAAGCACATGCCGAACACCCCAAAATCACCTGCCGGCTAAGCCAGAACCACTGGTCGGACAGTCAGGAATCACCTGCCGGGCATGCCGGAACCACCTCTCAGATGTGCCAGAACCATGTGTTGGACACGCCGGAACCACCTGCCGAGCATGCCGGAACCACCTGCTGGACTCACAGGAGCCACCTGCTGCACATGCCAAAATCACCTGCCAGCTATGCCAGAACCACTTGCCAGACACTCTGGAATCACTTGCCAGGCATGCCAGAACCACCTCTCAAACCTGCCAGTACCACGTGCCTGAGACACTGGAAGCACCTGCCAAGTTCGCCGGAACCACCTGCTCGACATGCCGGAACCACCTGCCGGACAAGCCAAAATCACCAGCCAGCTACCGCCGAACGACTTAGTGGACAGTCCAGAATCACCTGCCGGGCATGCCGGAACCACCTCTGAGACGTACCAGAACCACATGCCGGACACGCCGGAACCACGACCTGGACAGACTGGAACCACCTGCCGGACACACCTGTACCACCTGCCGAACACGCCGGAAACACCTGCTTGACTCGCAGGACCCACTTACTGGACATGCCAAAATCACATGCTGGCTGCGCCAGAGCACTTGCTGGACACTCTGGAATCACCTGCCGGGCATGCCGGAACCACCTCTCAGATGTGCCAGAAACATGTGCTGCAGTCCCTGGAAGCACCTGCCTAGCACGCTGGAACCACCTGCTCCACTACCAGGACCCACCTGACGGACACTCCAAAATCACCTGCCAGCTACAGCAGAACCACTTGGCGGACACTCCAGAATCACCTGCCGGGCATGCCGGAACCACCTTCCAGACGTGCATGAACCACCTGCCGAGATTGCCAGAACCACCTCATCGACTCACAGGACCCACCGGCCAGACACGCCAAAATCACATGCCAGCTATGCCAGAACCACTTGCTGGACACTCCGGAATCACCTGCCGGGTATGCCAGAACCATCTCTCAAACGTGCCAGAACCACGTGCCTGAGACGCCGGAAGCACCTGCCGAGCTCGGCCAAAACACATGCTCTACTCACCAGAACCACCTTACAGACACGGCAAAATCACCTGCCGGCTATGCCAGAACCACTTGGCATACAAGCCGGAATAAAGTTCTGGGTATTCCGGCACAACCTCTCAGACGTGCCAGAAGCACCTGCCAGACACACTGGAACCACCAGCAGGACAGACCGGAACCACCTGCTGGACACGCCGGAACCACCTGCTCAACTCGCCTGAACCACCGCCGGACACGCAAAATGACCTGCCGGCTACGAGAGAACCACGTGGCGGACACTCTGGAATCACCGGCCAGGAATGCCTGAACCAGCCCTCAGACAGGCCAGCACCACGTGCCAAAGATACCCTGAGCACCTGCCCAGCACACCGGAGCCACCAGCTCGACTCGCTGGAAGCAGCTGCCTGACACGTCCAAATCACATGCTGGCTACGACAGAACCACTTGGCGGACGATCTGGAATCACCTACTGGGCATGCTGGAACCACCTCTCAGACGTGCCAGAACCACGTGGTGGAGAACCTGGAATCACCTCCCGGAAAGACTGCAACCACCTACCGGACACGTCTGAACCACCTGCCGAGCACGCCGGAACCACCTGCTGGCTAGGCCAGAACCACTTGGCGGACACTCCAGAATCACCTGCCGGGCATGCCAGAACCACCTCTCAGACGTGCCTGGAAAACATGCCTGACACTCCGGAACCACCTCCCGGACTGACAGGAACCACGTTCCAGATACGCCTGAACGAGGTTATGAGGACGCCGGAACCACCTGCTGGACTCGCTGGAACCTCCTGCCTGATACGCCAAAATCATCTGCCAGCCACGCCAGAACCACTTGGCCCACACTCTGGAATAACTTGCTGGGCATGATGGAATGGCCCCTCAGATGTGCCAGAACCACGTGCTGGACGCCATGTACCACTTCCATGAAAGACCGGAACCACCTGCCGGATGCACCTTCTACACCTGCCAAGCATGCCGGAAACACCTGCTCGACTCCCGGGAACCACCTACAGGGAAAGTGTCATAGAAATGCAGGTCAAACGGCCTTTCTTGCCAGCCCTTAACTCGCCACTTTAGAACTTCTGCTTCTGCCAAAATTGCACCTTGCCAACCTGGCTCAGACGAAATGCCTACATCTTCCCCTGAAGCAACTGCACTGAGTCCCAAAGGACTGAAAGTCCACCTGCTTAGGAGGAGATAGACAATACGCTTTTTACAAACCACCGTTGCGCACTGGTGGAGAGAGTGTCGGAAAGCAGCTATGTCAGAAAGGCCCATTTACTCTCAGCCGTGCCCTCCATTGCTCTAGAGGTGGAAGGCACAAGGCACTGTCCCTGGATGAACCCCTCAATGGGAGACAAACCACATCTTGTCCTGCTTCCAGCTCTTTAGGAAGCTGAGAAAAAACTCCCTTTCCACAGTGCTCTTACGGTGTCCAGGGAACATCTCATACAAAGGAGGCTGAACGCCGTTTCTTTTCAGCACTGCACTCGCTGGTCTGGAACATCAGCATCCTCCACATTTCCACCTTGCCAACCCTGCTCAGACGAAATGCCCACATCTTTCCCTTCAGCAATAGGGACGAGGCCTGAATGATTGTGGTTCCACATGCTGAGGAGTAGAGAGACAATAGGCTTTTAACTAACCACGAAGTGCAATGGTTGGGAGAGTGTCAGAAAGCACCAATGGCAGAAAGACCCCTTTACTCTCAGCCGTGCCCTCCATTGCTCTAGAGGTGGAAGGCACAAAGCACTGCCTCCATTCTTCAATGGGAGACAAGCCATAAACTGTCTTGCCTCCAGCTCTTTAGAAAGCTGAGAAAGAACTCGCTTTCCACAGTGATGTTACAGCATACAAGGAAACTCTCATACAAAGGCAGCTCAAACGCCATTTCTTCCCAGCGCTTAACTCGCCGCTTTAGGACTTCTGCTTCTGCCGCAGTTCCACCTTGCCAACCCGGCTCAGACGAAATGCCTACATCTTCCCCGGAAGCAACTGGGCTGAGTCCCAAGTGATTGAGCGTCCACGTGCTTAGGAGGCGATAGACTGTATGCCTTTTGCCAACCACCATTGTGCACCGGTGGAGAGAGTGTCGGAAAGCAGCTATGTCAGAAAGACCACTTTGCTCTCAGCCGTGCCCTCCATTGCTCTAGACGTGGAATGCACAATGCACTTGCTCCACCCCTCAAGGGGCGACAAGCCACAGACCATCTTCCTTCCATCTCTTTAGGAAGCTGAGAAAGAACTCGCTTTCAACAGTGCTCTTTCTGTGTCCTGGCAACATCTCATACAAAGGCAGCTGATATGCCGTTTCTTTTCAGCGCTTAACACACTGATTTGCAACTTCTGCTTCTGCCAGATTTCCACCTTGCCAACCCGGCTCAGACAAAACGCCTACATATTCCCCTTCAGCATGGGGACGAGGCCCAAATGATTGTGCTTCCAGATGCTTAGCAGGAGCAGACAATAGGCTTTTTACAAACAGCCATTGTGCACTGGTGCAGAGAGTGTCAGAATGCTCCTATGTCAGAAAGGGCCCTTTGCTCTCAGCCGTGCCCTCCATTGCTCTAGAGGTGGAAGGCACAAAGCACTGCCTCCATCCTTCAATTGGATACAAGCCATAAACTGTCCTGCTTCCTGCTCTTTAGGATGCTGGGAAAGCACTCACATTCCACAGTGCTCTTACATCATCCTGGGAACATCTCATACAAAGGCAGCTGAACGCCGTGTCTTTTCAGCCCTTAACTCGCCAATCTGCAACATCCGCTTCTGCCGCATTTCCACCTTGCCAACCCGGCTCAGATGAAATGCCTACATCTTCCCCTTGAACAATGGGGACGAGGCCCGGATGATTGTGGTTCCACATGCTGAGGAGGAGACAGACAGTAGGCTTTTAACCACCCGCCCTTGAGCAATGGTTGGGGGAGTGTCACAAAGCACCAATGGCAGAAAGGGCCCTTTACTCTCAGCCGTGCCCTCCATTGCTCTGCAGGTGGAAGGCACAAAGCACTGCCTCCATCCTTCAATGGGAGACAAGCCATAAAGTGTCTTACCTCCAGCTCTTTAGGAAGCTGACAAGCAACTCGTTTTCCACAGTCCTGTTACAGCATACCAGGAACGTTTCATACAAAGGCAGCTCAAGTGGCATTTCTTCCAAGCCCTTAACTCGCAGCTTTAGGACTTCTGCTTTTGCCACAATTCCACCTTGCCAACCCGGCTATCAGATGAAATGCCTAAAACTTCCCCTTGAGCAACTGGGCTGACTCACAAATGATTTAGTGTCCTCCTGCTTAGGAGGCAATAGACTGCACGCCTTTTTCCAACCACCAATGTGCACTGGTGGAGAGAGTGTCGGAAAACAGCTATGTCAGAAAGACCCCTTTGCTCTCAGCCGTGCCCTCCATTGCTCTAGACGTGGAATGCACAATGCACTGGCTCCACCCCTCAAGGGGCGACAAGCCACAGACCACCTTGATTCCATCTCTTTAGGAAGCTGAGGAGGAACTTGCTTTCAACAGTGATCTTACAGCATCCAGGGAACATCTCATACAAAGGCAGCCGAAATGCCATTTCTTTTCAGCCCTTAACTTGCCGATTTGGAACTTCTGTTTCTACCAATTTCCACCTTGCCAACCGGGCTCCCACGAAATGCCTACATCTTCCCCTTCAGCAAGGGGGACGATGCCCATATGACTGTGCTTCCACATGTTTAAGAGGAGACCGACAATAGGCTTTTACACATCACCATTGTGCACTGGTGGAGACAGTGTCAGAAAACACCTATGTCAGAAAGGTCCCTTTGATCTCAGCCGTGCCCTGAATTGCTCTAGAGGAGGAAGGCACAATGCACTGGCTCTGGCTCCACCCCTCATTGGCAGACGAACCACAAATCTTCTTGCGTCCAGCTCTTTAGGACACTGAGAAAGAGCTCGCATTCCACAGTGCTCTTCAAGCGTCCAGGGAACATCTCATACAAAGGCAGCTGAAAGCCGTTTCTTCCAGCACTTCACTCGCTGATCTGGAACATCTGCATGTGCCACATTTCCACCTTGCCACCCTGGCTCAGACGAAATGCCTACAACTTCCCCTTAAGCAATGGCGACGAGGCCCAAATTATTGTGGTTCCACCTGCTTAGGAGGAGAGATACAATAGGCTTTTAACTAACCACCCTTGTGCAATGGTTGGGAGAGTGTCAGAAAGCACCAATCTCAGAAAAGCCCCTTTACTCTCAGCCGTGCCCTCTGTTGCTCTAGAGGTGGAAGGCACAAAGCACTGCCTCCATCCTTCAATGGGAGACAAGCCATAAAGTCTCTTGCCTCCAGCTTTTTAAGAAGCTGACAAACAACTCACTTTTCACAGTCCTGTTACAGCATACCAGGAACTTCTCATACAAAGGCAGCTCAAATGGCATTTCTTCCCAGCCCTTAACTCGCAGGTTTAGAACTTCTGCTTCTGCCGCAATTCCACCTTGCCAACCCGGCTCAGACAAAATGCCTACATCTTCCCCTTAAGCAACTGGGCTGAGTCCCAAATGATTGTGCAAACATGTGCCTAGCAGGAGATAGGCAATGTGCTTTTCACCAACCACAGTTGAGCACTGGTGGAGAGGGTTTCGGAAAGCACCTATGTCAGAAAGGCCCCTTTCCTCTCAGCCTTGCCCTCCATTGCTCTAGACGCGGAATGCACAATGCATTGGCTCCTCTGCTCAAAGTGTGACAAGCCACAGACCATCTTTCTTCTATCTCTTTAGGAAGCTGAGAACAAACTCACCTGATGTATAAAAATGAATCATGCCCCTTAGATGCCAGAAAACCCTGGGAGACATGCCAAAAACACCCTCTGCACACTCTCAAACAACCACACATTCATGCCAGAATCACCCAACAGGCACACGAGAAGCACCCACGTTGCATGCAAGAACCACCTGTAACCACCTGCTGGACACAGTGGAATGACGATTCTGACACTGTAGAACCATCTCTTCAACATGCCAGCTGCACACAACAGACACGATGGAACCAGATTCCAAACATAGCACAACCACATGCCAGACACATTGGAAACACCTGTTGGATATGCCACAAACAGGTGCCAGATATGCCACAAACACTGAAACCACCTGCGGAGTATGTCAGAACCGGGGGCCAGAAACACCACAAACACCTGTCTTACAAGCCAGAGCCACTAGCCCAAAAATTAGGAAAGACCTGATGGAGACGCCAAAATAACCTGCTGGTGATGCCAGAACCACTTGGCAGACACCCAGGAATCACCTGACGGGCATGCCCGAACCACCTCTCAGACGTGCCCGAACGATGTGCCAGACATGCCAGAACCACCTCCCGGATAGACCAGAACCACCATTTGGACACGCCGGAGCCACCTGCCAAGCACACCGGAATGACCTACTCAACTTGGTGGAACCACCTGCTGGACACGCCAAAATCACCTGCCGGAACCCCAGAACCACATGGTGGACACTCTAGAATCACCTGCAGGCGTGCAGGAACCACCTCTCAAACGAGCCACAACCACATGCCTGACACGCCGGAACCACCTCCCGAACAGACCGGAACCACATGCTGAGCACGCCGGAACCACATGCTTTACTTGCTGGAACCACCTGCCAGACAAGCTAAAATCACTTCTCGGTTATGCCAGAACCACTTGTCGGACACTCCGGAGCCACCTGCCAGGCATGCTGCAGCCACCTCTGACACGCCAGAACCACACGCTGCACACGCCGGAACCACCTACAGGACAGACGGGAACCACATGTCAAAAACGCCGGACCAACCTGCTCGAATCACCGGAACCACCTCCCTGACAGACTGGAACCACCTGCCGGAAACCCTGAACCACCTGCCCAGCATGCCGGAACCACCAGCTCGACTCCCTGGAACCACCAGCCTCACACGCCAAAAACACCTGCCGGATATGCCAGAACCACTTGGCGGACACTCCAGAATCACCTGATGGGCATGCTGGAACCACCTCACAGACATGCCAGAACCACATGTCAGAGACACAGGAAGTACCTGCTTAGCACGCTGGAACCACCTCCTCAACTTGCCAGAAGCACCTCTCGGACACGCCAAAATGACCTGCTATGCCAGAACCACTTGGCAGACACTCCAGGATCACATGCTGGGCATGACGAAACCACCTCTCAGATGTGCCAGAAGCAAGTGCCGGACACGCCGGAACGACCTCCCAGAAAGACCAGAACCACCTGCCAGACACGCCGTAACCACCTGCTCGACTCACCAGAACCACCAGCCGGACTCGCCAAAATCACCTGCCGGACACACCAGAACCTCTTGGCCGAAACTCCGGAATCACCTGCCGGGCATGCAGGAACCACGTTTGAGACCTGGTAGAACCACGTGCCCGAGACGCCGGAACCACCTCCCGGACAGTCTGGAACCACATGCCGACCACGCCTGAACATCCTGCCCAGCACGCCACAACCACCTGCTCCACTCACCGGAACTACTTGCCGGACACGCGAAGATCACCTGCCGGCTGCCCCAGAACAACTTGGCGGACACTGCAGAATCACCTGCCGGGCATGCTGGAACCACCTCTCACACGTGTGAGAAGCACATGCCGGACACCCTGGAACCACCTCCCATAAAGACCAGAACCACCTGCCGAACACGCCAAAATCACCTGCTGTCTATGCCAGAACCACTTGGCCGAAACTCTGGAATCACCTGCTGGACCTGCCTGAACCACCTGCCGGACACGCCAAAATCACCTGCCGGCTACACTACAACCAATTGCTGGACAATCCGGAATCACCTGCTGGGCATGCCAGCACAACCTCTCAGACGTGCCAGAAGCACATGCCAGACACGCTGGAACCACCTCCAGGACAGACCGGAACCACCTGCCACACATGCCAGAACCACCTGCTCGACTCGCTGGAACCAATAGGTTGAGAATCCAGAATCACCTGCCGTGCATGCCGGAACCACCTCTCAGACATGCCAGAAAAACGTGCCGGAGACACCGGAAACACCTGCCGAGCATGCCAAAATCACCTGCCAGCTACGCCAGAACCACTTGGCGGACACTCCGGAATCACCTGCCAGGCGTGTCGGAATCACATCTAAGACGTGCCAGAACTATGTGCCAGACACGCAGGAACCACCTCCCGGAGAGACAGGAACCACCTGCTGAGCACGCTGGAACCACCTGCTTGACTCACCGGAACCATCTGCCGGACACCCCAAAATCACCTGCCGGCTATGCCAGAACCACTTGCAGGACACTCTGGAATCACGTGCCAGGAATGCTGGGTCCACCTCTCAGACGTGTGAGAAGCACATGCCGGACACCCTGGAACTACCTCCCAGAAAGACAGGAACAACCTGCCGGACACACCAAAATCACCAGCTGCCTATGCCAGAACCACTTGGCCGAAACTCTGGAATCACCTGCCTGGCATGCTGGAACCATGTCTCAGACATGCCAGAACCACATGCCGGATATGCCGGAACCAACTCCTGGAGAGACCGGAACCACCTGCCGGACATGCCTGAACCACCTGCGAGCACGCCGGAACCACCTGCTCGACTCAAGGGAAACACCTGCCGGACACGCCAAAATCACCAGCCGAGTATGCCAGAACCACTAGGCAGACACTCCAGAATCACCTGCCGGGCATGCCAGAACCACGTTTGAGACATGCTACAACCACATGCTGGAGACTCCGGAACCACCTCCCGGACAGTCCGGAACCACCTGCCAACCATGCCTGAAACAACTGCCGAGCATGCAGGAACCACCTGCTGGACACGCCAAAATCACCAGCCAGCTACGCCAGAACCACTTGGCGGACACTCTGGAATCACCTGCCGAGCACGCTGGAACCACCTGCTCGACTCGCCAGAACCACTGTCTGGACACGCAAAAATCACCTGCTGGCTACACCAGAACCACTTGGCGGACACTGCGGAATTCACCTGCCAGGCATGCAGGAACCATGTATGAGACATGCTAGAACCACGTGCCAGAGATGCCGGAACAACCTCCCGGACAGTCCGGAACCACCTGCCGACCAAGTCTGAACATCCTGCCGAGCACGCCGCAACCACCTGCTCCATTCGCTGCAGCTACCTTCCAAGCATGCTGGAACCACCTGCCGTCTATGCAAGAACCACTTGGCAGACACTCCAGAATCACCTGCCCTGCATGCTGAAGGCAAGTCTCAGATGTGCCACAACCAAATGTCACACCTGCTGGAACCAACACCTGGAGAGACAGGAACCACCTGCCACACATGCCAAAATCACCTGCAGGCTATGCCAGAACCTCTTGGCGGACACTCCAGAATCACCTGCCGGGCATGCTGGAACAACCATTCAGACGTGCCAGAACCACATGCCAAACACTCCGGAACCACCTGCCGAGCACACCAGAATGACCTGCTCGACTTGCCAGAACCACGTGCCAGACATGCCAAAATCACCTGCTGGCTACGCCAGAACCACTAGGCAGACACTCCGGAATCCCCTGCCGGGCATGCCGGAACCACATTTGAGACATGCTACAACCACGTGCCGGACAAGCCGGAACCACCTCCCGGACTGACGGGAACCACCTGCTGGACACGCCTGAACCACTTGCTGACCATGCTGGAACCACCTGCTCGAGTCGCAGAAACCACCTGCCGGACACACTAAAGTCACCTTCTGGCTATGCCAGAACCACTTGGCAGACACTCCGGAATCACCTGCCAGGCATGCCGGAACCACCTCCCAGACATGCCAGAAACACATGATGGACAGGCTGGAACCACCTCTCGGACAGACCGGAACCGCATGTTGGACACGCCTGAACCACCTGCCCAGCACACCGAAACCACCTGCTTGACTCGCCAGAACCACCTGACGGATACGCCAAAATCACCTGCTGGACATGCCAAAATCACCTGCCGGCTACACCAGAACCTCTTGGCAAACTCTCCAGAATGACCTGCCGGGGATGCCAGAACCACCATTCAGACATGCCGGAACCACATGCCATACACACCGGAACCACCTGCCGAGCACGCCGGAAACAGCTGCTCAACTCGCCAGAACCACTTGCCGGACAAGCCAAAATCACCTGCCGGCTACACCGGAACCTCTTAGCAGACACTCCGGAATCACCTGCCAGGCATGCAGGAACCATGTTTGAGACTTGCTAGAACCACATGCCAGAGACTCCGGAACCACCTCCCGGAGAGTCCAGAACCACCTGCCGACCACCCCTCAACCATCTGCCGAGCACACAGGAACCACCTGCCCAACTCGCCAGAAACACCTGCCAGATAACCCAAAATCACCTGGCGGCTACTCCAGAATCACTTGGCGGACACTCCGGAATCACCTGCCAGGCATGCCGGAACCACCTCTCAGACGTGTGAGAAGCACATGCCGGACACCCTGGAACCACCTCCTGGAAAGACCGGAACCACCTCCTGGACACGCCTGAACCACCAGCCGAGCATGCCAGAACCACCTGCTCGACTCGCGGTAACCACCAGCCGGGCACGCCAAAGTCACCTGCCGGCTATGCCAGAACCACTAGGCAAACACTCCGGAATCACTTGCTGGGCATGCTGGAACCAAGTTTCAGACATGCCAGAACCACATGCCGGAGATGCTGGAACCACCTGCCGACCATGCCTGAACCACCTGCTGAGCACGCCAGAACCACCTGCTGGCTGTGCGAGAACCACTTGGCGGACACTGAACAATCACCTGCCAGGCATGCCGGAAGCAACTCTCAGAATTGCCAGAACCACATGCCGGAAATGCTGGAACCAACCCCTGGAGAGACCGGAACCACCCGCTGGAGTCGCCAAAATCACCTGCCGGCTATGCCTGAACCTCTTGGCGGACACTCCGGAATCACCTGCCAGGCATGCCAGAACCACCATTCAGATGTGCCAGAACCACATGTCAGACACGCCGGAACCACCTGCCGAGCATGCCAGAATCACCTGCTCGACTCGCTGCAACCACTTTCTAGACCCGCCAAAATCACCTGCCGAGCACACCAGAACCACTTGGCGGACACTGCAGAATTCACCTGCCAGGCATGCAGGAACCATGTTTGAGACATGCTAGAACCACGTGTCAGAGACGCCGGAACAACCTCCTGGACAGTCCAGAACCACCTGCCGACCACGTCTGAATATCCTGCCAAGCACACCACAACCACCTGCTCCATTACCCGCAACTACCTGCCAAGCATGCCAGAACCACCTACGGCCTATGCGAGAACCACTTGGCGGACACTCCGGAATCACCTGCCCTGCATGCTGAAGGCAACTCTCAGATGTGCCACAACCACATGTCAGACTGCCGGAACCAACTCCTGGAGAGACCAGAACCACCTGCCGGACACGCCTGAACCACCTGCCAAGCACTCTGGAACCACCTGCTCTCTTCGCCAAAATCACCTGCCGGCTATGCCAGAACCTCTTGTTGGACACTCTGGAATCACCTGCCTGGCATGCCGGAACCAACTCCCAGACGTGCCAGAACCATGTGCCTGACACGCCATAACCAACTCCTGCACAGACCCGAACCACCCACCGGACACGCCAAAATCACCTGCCAGCTATGCCAGAACCTGGTGCCGGACACTCGGGGATCACCTGCTGGGCATGCCAGAACCACCTCTCAAACGTGACAGAAACATGTGCTGGACATGCCAGAACCACCAGCTGAGAACGCAGTAACCACCTACTCAACTCTGCCAGAACCAGCTGCCAGACATGCCAAAATCACCTGCCGGCTACGCCAGAATATCGTGGTGGAAAGTCCGGAAACAGCTGCTAGGCATACCGGAACCACCTCTCAGACGTGCCAGAACCAGAGGACGGACACGCCAGAACCACCTGCCGAATTCGCCCGAACCACCTGCTCGACTCGCCGGAACCACATGCCAGACACGCCAAAATCACCTGCCAGCTACGCTAGAACCACGTGGCGGACACTCCGGGATCACCTGCAGGGCATGCTGGAACCACCTCTCAGATGTACCAGAAACACATGCCACACACGCCAGAACCACCTCCGGGAAAGACCGAAACCACCTGCCGGACACGCCAGAACCACGTGCCGGCTATGCAAGAACCACTTGGTGGACACTCCGGAATCACCTGCCGGGCATGCCGGAGCCAACTCTCAGACGTGCCAGAACCACATGCTGGACACGCCTGAACCACCTGCCGAGCACGCCAGAATCACCTCCTCGACTCACTGGAACCACCTGCCGGACACACCAGAATCACCTGCCGGCTACGCCAGAACCACTTGGCGGACACTCCTGAATCACCAGCCGGGCATGCCAGAACCACGTTTGAGACATGCTAGAACCACGTGCCGGAGACGCAGGAACCACCTCCCGCACTGACCAGAACCACCTGCCGAGCACGCCGGAACCAACTGCTTGACTCATGAGGAACACCTGCCATACATGCCAAAATCACCTGCCGGCTGCCACAGAACCACTTGGCAGACATTCTGGAATCACCTGCTGGGCATGCTGGAACCACTTCTCAGATGTGCCAGAACCACATGCCAGACACGCTGGAACCACCTCCGGGACAAACCAGAACCACCTGCCAGACATGCCTGAACCACCTGCTGAGCACGACGGAACCACCGACTCGACTTGCCAGATCCACCTGCCGGACACTCCCAAGTTACCTGCTGGTTACGCCAGAACCTCTTGCTGGACACTCCGGAATCACCTGCCGGCATGGCAGAACCTTCTCTCAGACGTGACAGAACCACATGCCGGACACTCTGGAACCACCTGCAGGACAGGCCTGGACCTCATGCCGAGCACGCCAGAACCACCTGCTCCACTCGCCGGAACCACCTACTGGACAAGCCAAAATCACCTGCCGGCTACGCAAGAACCATTTGGCGGAGACTCTGGAATCACTTGCCGGGCATGCCGGAACCACATTTCAGACATGCCAGAACCACGTCCTGGTGCTTTTCGAGACTCTCCCCAGCAGTGCATTGTGCATTCCACGTCTAGAGCATTGGAGGGCATGGCTGAGAGCAAATCGGACTTTCTGACGAAGGTGTTTTCTGACACTCTCTCCACCAGTGCACAATGGCGATGTGTAAAAAGCCTATTGTCAGTCTCCTCCTAAGCACGTGGACGCACAATGATTTGGGACTCAGCCCAGTTGCTTAAGGGGAAGATGTAGGCATTTCTTCTGAGCCAGGTTGGCAAGGTGCAACTGCGGCAGAAGCAGAAGTCCTAAAGCGGCGAGCTAAGGGCGGGGAAGAAATGGCATTTGAGATGCCTTTGTATGCCTTTGCGTATGCTGTAACAGCACTGTGGAAAGCGAGTTCTTTCTCAGCATCCAAAGAGCTGGAAACAAGACAGTATGTGGTTTGTCTCCCATTGAAGGATGGAGGCAGTGCTTTGTGCCTTCCACCTATACAGAAATGGAGGGCACGGCCGAGAGTAAAGGGCCTTTCTGGCCTTGGCTCATTCTGACACTCCCCCAACCATTGCTCAAGGGCGGTTGGTTAAAAGCCTATTGTCTGTCTCCTCCTCAGTATGTGGAACAAGAATCATCCGATCCTCGTCCCCATTGCTCAAGGGGAAGATGTAGGCATTTCATCTCAGACGGGTTGGCAAGGTGAAAATTCAGCAGATGCAGATGTTGCAGATTGGCGAGTTAAGGGCTGAAAAGAAACGGTGTTCAGCTGTCTTTGTATGAGATGTTCCCAGGACGCTGTAAGGGTACTGTGGAATGCGACTGCTTTCCCAGCTTCCTAAAGAGCTGGAAGCAGGACGGTTTATGGCTTGTCTCCAATTGAAGAATGGAGGCAGTGCTTTGTGCCTTCCACCTCTAGAGCAATGGAGGGCACGGCTGAGAGCAAAGGGGTCTTTCTGACATAGGTGCTTTCCAACACTCTCTGCACCAGTGCACAACGGTGGTTGGAAAAAGGCGTACAGTCTATCGCCTCCTAAGCACGTGGACACTCAATTATTTTGCACTCAGCCCAGTTGCTTAAGGTGAAGATGTAGGCATTTCGTCTGAGCCGGGTTGGCAAGGTGGAAATGTGGCAGAAGCAGAAGTCCTGAAGCAGTGAGTTAAGGGCTGGGAAGAAATGGCGTTTGAGCTGCCTTTGTATGAGAGTTTCCCCGTATGCTGTAACTGCACTGTGGAAAGCGAGTTCTTTCTCAGCTTCCTAAAGAGCTGGAAACAAGACAGTTTATGGCTTGTTTCCCATTGAAGGATGGAGGCAGTGCTTTGAGCCTTCCACCTCTAGAGCAATGGAGGGCACGGCTGAGAGTAAAGGGGCCTTTCTGATATTGGTGCTTTGTGATACCCTTCAGGGGTGGTGCCAGTGCCTTGTGCCTCCTACCTCTAGAGGAATGGAGGGCATGGCCGAGAGTAAAGGGCTTTTCTGACATTGGTGCTTTCTGACACTCCCGCAAACATTGCTAAAGGGTTGTTGGTTAAAAGCCTATTGTCTGTCTCCTCCTCAGCATGTGGAACCACAATGAACCTGGTGTCTTCCCCATTGCTCAAGGGGAAGATGTTGGCATTTGGTATGAGCCTGGTGGCAAGGTGGAAGTAACCCCTGTGTCCCTGAAGCATGATGGGACAGCAGAGACACAATTATGACAAATCCTCTGACATCACAGTGGACCCGAAAAACAACCTGGCCTCATCTACACAGTGCCATAGTTGGGCTCAAGTAGCATATTCAAGTCCCATTGCTCTCAACGGTAGGTTGCCAATGGAACATGAAAGGGGCCGGCTGGTGGTGCAGCAGTGAGGCCCACACCTTCTGGGTCAGGGTCCTGGGGTTGGTCGGGTGGAATCCTGGGGGTGAGCCTGCTCACCACTGCTTCAGTCATTCTGGGGCACACGTCTGAGGTAGTGTAGACGCACATGGGAAGGGACGTTAGACAGGGCCAGACTTCCACAGCAAATACAGGAGCATTGCCAGCAGATGTGAGCACAGCGATGCACTTTTGTCAAAACAAAACCAATTTAAAGTCACAAAGAGTAGAAAAACTGAAGCTAGGAAAAAAAAAACAACAGCTTGCCAGAGAGAAGAATAAGATCTCTATGAAGAACCTTAGCAAAACAGGTGAAAGCTATGTCAATCAATACATAGCAAACGTTTGGGGAAAGAAATTCAAGAAGACACAAGAAAGAAGGGTATTCCAGGATCTAGGAATGGAAGAATTAAGACACTTGAAACGTCCATACTGGAGAAAGAAATCTCTGGATTCCATGCAATCCCAGTCAAAGTTGCAGCAATATTTGCCACAGAGATAGAAGAGAGAATCCAAAAGTTTCTACCCAGAAACAAGAGACCCTGAATAGGCAAACGAATCCTCAGGAAAACGAACAGAGCAGGACGTGTCACACTTTCTGATTTCAAAATATACAATGAAGCGCTAGGTACGGAAATGGCACAGTCTGAGCTGCAAAACAGGCACACAGACCCATGAAACAGAATCGAGAGCCAAGAGCCCAACTCAAATGTACATGGACAGCCACTTTTCGAACAGGGAGCCAAGAGGAGACAGTGGAGAAAGGAGAGTCTCTACAGTAAACGGTGCTGGGAAGCCTGCACAGCCACAGGGAACACAACAAGAGCACTTTCTGATTTCAACATATAGGACGAAGCGCTAGGTACTGAAACAGCACAGTGTGGGAGCCCTGCATTTGCTGTGGAAGTCTCGCTCTTTCGTGACTCTTGGGTATGGTCTATGAATTTGCACAGGGCACTTGTAGGAATCTTTGCTATATTAGCTTAGGTCAAACTGAGCACTTAGAAAACGTGGTCATCTTGGTTGGTTTGACATCCTGAGATCAGAAACTCCAAATTCGAGGTGGTCCTGGCAACCCCCTTCACAGACACAATGTTTCCGAGACCAATTAGACAAATCTGATGAATTCCTCTCTCCAGGAAAGATATTTTTCTGTCTCTTTTCTGGATTTGGGAAGTTTTGAACCTGACCCCTGATCCTTGAACGTTCCCCTAGATTCCGTCTAGATACGGGCTTACTTTATTTCTATAGGCTGTGCCATTTGTTGGCCTTACATCCTCAGCCCTGGCCTGTTTATTTTTCTTGAAACAGAATTGTAATGTTCTCATTTCAGCCTACTTCCTTACCTAGGGTGTCCAAACACATAATCAATAATCCTTCTAGGGCAAGAGGTAGGGGGAGATAATTTCACTGGAGCCAAACTGAGCACTCTAGCCTGGGAGGGCAGCCTTCACAAAGGAACGAAGCCCTTTGGAAAAGGGTGCTTTTCAGCACACTTGTAGAGCCCTTGCAAACAAGGAGACATACCCCAAGCGTGACAGGGCTCCATTCCTTCAAGGCTTCCAAGACATCTCTTGGGACACATTAGCATGTACCCAGTGGGCCCCCGTGATGCCAGATCTAAGGAAAGTGAGACTGATCTGCAAAGAATGCTAGGGGCCTAGGAAACGAGGCATCGATTCTTCTCTTACGTGTCCTCAAGACATCATTCTTGACTTTGGATCATGCTTAAGGCAGAAGGACAACGTAGGTCTGATAAGGCCCAAGTCTGGCCTCTTGTTTCCAATCAAGTTTCAAGCTTGAATCAGCATGGCCTCCCCATAGACTTGAATAGATGACAAGGTTCTCCTCTCAGTGCTTGTCCCACTATTCTCGCTTCTTGCCAAGGATTCCTTTCTTATCCCTTGAATCACAGTCTGTTTCATCTCTTCCAGTTTCTGTGCCTGCTTTCTGTATGTCAAAGCTGTTTCGGGGTATCTCTGCCTTTAATAGCCCAGCCTAGGCCAATCCTCAGACTGTAACTATGCGGCCATCTTGGGGGACATGATCACCGTGATGTCATAAACAACATCAAGATTCGAAGTTGTCCTGACAACCTCCCTGCACACAGCAAATATTGCTGCTTCCTTCACTGGGATTGCATGGATTCCAGAGATTCCTTTCTCCCGTATGGACGTTTGAAGTGTGTTAATTCTTCCATTCCTAGATGCCAGAATATCCTTCTTTTTCCTTTTGTCTTTTTGAACTTCTTTCCCCAAACGATTGCTAGTTTTTGAATTAACATGGCTTTCACCTGTTTTGCTAATGTTCTTCATAGAGATCTTATTATTCGTATGGCAATCTGTTCTTTTAGGTTTTTTTTGCTCAGTTTTTCAATTTCCACATTTGAGACAAAGCGCTATGTACTGAGATGGCACAGTCATGACCCAAAAACAGGCACACAGACCCATGCAACAGAATCGAGAGCGCAGAGCCGAAGTCAAAGGTACATGGACAGCCAATTTTCGACAAGGGAACCAAGAGGAGACAGTGGAGAATCGAGAATCTCTACAATAAACTGTGCTGGGAAGCCTGCACAGCCACATGAAAGACAACGAGAGTACACCCTGATGTTAACCTGTCACACACACCACATCGAAATGGATTAAATTCTTGAATGGCACTCTTGTAACCGTGAAACTGGCAGGAGAAGACCTAGGCAGAGTGCTCTTGGCCATCTGTCTGAGCCGCCTATTTGGAAGAAGCATGTCGGACTGGGCAAGGGCAACAAAGGAAACAAGAAAACCACGGGGACCACGTCAAATGCACATGCTTCTGCTCAGTCAGGGCAACCATCCACTCAATGCAAAGACAGCACAACAACTGGGTGAGGATGTTTGCAAACCACACATCGGACAAGGGGTGAAAAGCCCAAAGATACAATCAACTTGCACCTCTCCACAAGAGAAAAAACAAGAAGCCAATGAAAACCTGGGCAAAAGATGGAAACAGAGATTTCTCCAAAGAAGATAGAAAGAGGGCCAACAGGTGCATGAAAACTTGTTCACCATCATGAAATCTCAGGCCAACACAAATCCAACTGCAAGCACACAGCAGCTCACTGTGGTCAGAATGGCTAGAAGGAAGCAGACAGGAAACAACAAGTGTCAGAGAGGAGGTGGAGAGAAGGGAAGCCTCCTGCACTGCCGGTGGGAGTGTAAACCAGTGAAGCCACTACGCCAAAAGGTGTGGAACTGCCTCAGAAATTGAAGAACCCATTTCCCTAATGATCCAGCTATTCCTGTGTGGCGTGTTCATCCAAAGAACTCGGAAACACTACTGCATAAAGACATGTGCACCGCTGAGATCACCTCAGCCTTGCTGCCACTATTGTAGACTTGGAAGCCGCCCTGGTGCCCAGCAAGGGATGAATTCAGAAGGAAGATATGCTATAGCCACACAATGGCATACCACTCAGCCAGAACAAAGGATGCAATCCAGCCATTTGTGACCACCAGAATGGCTGTGAGGGTTTTAGGGGAAGTGAATCAAGCCCCAGGGAGAAAGTCAAATACCATAGGATCTCACTTACAAGGAGAAGAATAAACAAGCACTAACCAACAGGTGGCAAGGGACATTTGATTGTGGGTTCCACAGGCAAATCGGAGCGGTGGGGTAGGATGAAAGAGATGATGAGGCACAAGTGTGTGGTGAGAGCCTGTCATTAGGCTTACGCTGGTGCAGATGATGTAAGCTACTCAGAATTCTAAATCGATGAGGATGCAAATCTGAAAGATAAAGGATGTTCTAATGCAGGGTTATGGCAATAAATTCACCAAAAATCAAAAATCCAAAAAGGAGTCCAGAATGACGGCATAAAGCTTTGGGGGCTGAAAGAGATTAGAGAAGGTGAACTTCCAAGGATGGAACATCTTCTCAAAATGCTTACTGATGCTACAGAAAGGTAGACCATTCCAAACAGATGAAGAGGAATACTACCAAGAGAACATGATCCGTCCTAAACCCACGAACCAAAGGAAAATGTTACCCTCCATGATTTTACTACTAATCACCTTCACAAATAATCCAAACAGGCCCACGTCTTCCCAATTCAGGCTAAATGTTGGTCCAAAAGTACAATTCAGGGCCGTCTCTGTGGTGGAGCGGGTAAGTGCCCACATTCCGCTTGGGCGGCCTTGGCCTCACTGTTTGACATCACGGGTGCACATCACATTAGCAGTGTTAGGAAATATAGATTTCATGGTACTATGCGGACAGGGATCATAAATAAGTTGCAATTGTGAGGATACGTTATCAATACGCACCAGAAAAAGAACCATGAGAATATTACAATCTATGAACGCATTTTGTACACTTCCCCAAAGGAGAAAGGAAGGAAAACATGTGACCTTCCAAGGTGGAATTTGCAGAGTGCTAGGAGATGACACGATCATTGCGCATCAGAGGATTGCCTGGGCAACTTCAACTTGGAAAGGAGTCCAGGACTTTCTCTGGTGAAGGGCCACCCACTTGGCCATCTACCCAAGATATAAGAGATACAACCCAGGATAATCTTACAGGAAAGAAACCAGTGTCTAGAGAGAATGGAGCAGGCCTTCAAAGTTTGAGAAGAAAGTTAGAAACCGACAAGAAATCCAGAGAAAGTAAAACTATCCAACCTGGAAAGGGTGAGGAGTCAGACTGGTCTGAGGTGGCTCTGAAAGTCTGTGTGCATGGAGGTTGTCAGGACAAGTTAGAATTTTGAGGTTTTTTTATGACATCACGGTGACCATGTCCCTGTTGTTTTCTAACTTTCTCTTCTAACTTTGAAAAGTCTACTACATTCTCTCTACACACAGGTATCTTTCCTTTAAGATTATTCTTGGTTTTATCTCTTATCTTTTGTGGATATGGTTAAACTGGTGGACTTTCCCCGGAGACAGTCATGGAGGCCATCCCAAGCTGAAGTTGCCCATTCAATTGCCTGATGCACAATGATCATGTGATCTCCCGGCAGTCTGACAATTCCACCTTGGCAAGTCACATGCTTTCCTTCCTTCATCATTTGGGGAAGTGTACCTCATGCGTTCACAGATTGTAATATTCTCAAGGTTCTCTTTCTGGTGTGTATTGATAAGGTCTCCTCACCATTTCTACTTCTTTATGTTCTCTGTGCCCATCAGACCGTGTAATCTGGATTTCCTAATGCTTGTAATATGGTCTACACCCGTGATGCTAAACTTTGAAACGCGGTCAGCTCAAGCGGAACATATGCCCTTACCCGCTACACCACAGGGCTGGCCCTGAATTGGACTTTTGGACCAAACTTTGGCCTGAACTTCGGAATATGTTGGCCTGCTTCGATCATTTGTGAAGGGAATCAGTAGTAACATCATGCACGGTAACATTTTCCATTGGGTCATGAGTTTGGCTCGGACAATGTTCTCTTGCTAGTATTCCTCTTCATCTCTTTGCAAAGCTCTACCTTTCAGTAGCATCATTAAGCATTTGGAGGTGATTGCCAATCCTTGGAAGTTCATCTTCTCTAATCTCTTTTAGCCTCCAAAGCTTTAGGCCGTAAATCTGCACCCCTCTTTGGAGTTTTGATTTTATGTGAATTGATTGTCATAACCCTGCATTGTAAGATCCTATAGCTTTCAGATCTACATCCTCATAGATTTAGACTTCTGTGTAAGTTACATCATCTTCACCACCGTAAGCCTAATTACAGGCCCTCATCACACACTTGTGCCTAATCAGCTCTTTCTCCCTCCGGTGGCCGCCCCCATTTCCCTCTGGGAACTACCAATCCTATGTCATGTGCTACCTGTTTGTTGGTCCATTTTTCCTCTTCTCCTTGTGCATGAGATCCTGTGGTATTTGACCTTTCCCCAGGGCTTTTTTCAGTTCCCCTAATACCCTCAGGAGCCTTTCTGGTGTTCACAAATGGCTGCACTGCCTCCGTTCCTACAACTGAGTGTTGTGCCATTGTGTGGCTATAGCCCATCTTCCTTCTTCTTTCGTCACATCATGGGGACCAGGGCGGCCTCAAAGTCTTGGATATCGGGAGTAAGGCTGTGGTGAGCACAGTGGTGCACGGATCTCTATGCGTTAGTGTTTCCAAGTTCTTTGGATAAATATGCTGCCAAGGACTACCTGCAACTTATGGTAGATGGATTCTGACATTCCTGTGGGTATTCCACAGAGCTTTGCCTAGTGGCTGCACAGGTTTACACACCCACCAACAGTGCAGGAGGCTTCTCTTCTCTCCACCTCCTCCGAAACCTGTGGTTTCCTGTCTTCATCCTTATAGCCATCTGACCACTGTGAGCTGCTGTCTCATTGCCGTTCAGATTCACATTGACCAGAGACTTAATGATGATGAGCATGTTTTCATATAGCCTGATGGCCATCTTTCTATCTTCCTGGGGAGAAATGTCTGTTTCCATCTTTTTAACAGGTTGTATTGGGCTCGTTGTTTTTTTTCCTGTGGAGACATATGAGTTCATTGGATCTTTTGGCTATTCACCCCATCTCCGATGTGTAGTTTGCAAACATCCTGTCACAGTTGTTGTGCTGTCTTTGTATTGAGCTGATGGTGTCATTGGCTGGGCAGAAGGTTCTGCGTTGGATGGAGTCCTGCTTGTTTCTTGTTTCCTTTGTTGCTATTGCTCAGTCACACATGCTTCTTCCAAACAGGCGGCCAAGCCAGATGGCAAAGAGCAAGCTGCCTGCGTTATCTCCTCAAAGTGTCACGGTTTCAAGTCTTCCATTCAAGGCCTGAATCCATTTCGAGGTGGTGTGTGTACCTGGTGTAACATCATGGTCTACTCTCATTGTGTTACATGCGGCTGTGCAATCTACCCAGCACCGTTTCTTGTCGAGACTCTCCTTTCTCTGCTGTCTCCTCTTGGCTCCCTGGTCGTAAATGGGCTGTCCATAGATGTGAGAGTTGACTTCTGGGGTCTCGATTCTGTTGCATGGGTCTGTGTGCCTATTTTGGGGTCCAGGCTGTGCTGTTCAGGGCCTAGCTCTTTGTTCTATACGTGGCAATCAGAAAGGGTGATAATTGCTGCTTTGATCGTTTTCCTCAGGATTCATGTGTCTATTCAGTGTCCTTTGTTGCTGGATAGAAACTTTAGGATTCTCTCTCCTATTTGTGTGGGAGAGATTGCTGCAACTTTGACTGGGACTGCATGGAATCCAGACATTGCTTTGTCGTCAAAAATAATCCATAACCAATCTGTAAATGAAACTTTGGCTGAGCTTATTCTGAGCTTAAATCTGAGGATTATAACCCGGGGCCTTTCTTCCCAAAGGAAGAAAAGGGCATCAAAGAAGTGGGGTGCACAGACTGGTTGTATTCCCCTCATAGAGGATGTTTCACATAGGATTGAAATGTCCCATTTACAATAGTTGCGAGACTGCTCTGTTGGCACAGCGATTGATGGAAATAGCAGGTAGGTCTTCTGTCTCAGTGACCACAGCAGGGTGGCGGTCTGTTGTCACCAGCTGACTGGTCACAGGTGAGCTGGGTGGTCAAAGGTGAGTGCAGCAATCTGTTCATAGCCTAGGGCAAAACGCTTATCCCTAAGGAAATGTTAATGTTGGGAGAAGTTGCACCTTTATCTCAAGGGCCATAGGAAATGTCTAAGCAGATATGCAATGCATGCTAAATAGCCATAGTCAGGACCTTTTGGAAAAAACAAAATCAGGCCGAATTAGGTTTATACCAAATGGCTTCCTCATATACTCCAATATATCCTATTGCTTTCCATTATATTTCTCAGCTTCATGAGGTATGGACGTTTCAAGTGTGTCCGTTGTTCCATGCGAAGGGCACAGAATAGCCTTGTGTTTCCTTGTGACTTGTGGAATTTCTTTCCCCAAAACTTTGCTAGTTTTTGGTTTCCATCGCTTTCTCCTGTTTGGCAAAGGTTATTCTTAGATATAATTTTCTTCTCACTGGCATGGGTTTTTTTTATTTTGAGGTTCAGCTTTTCTATTCTTTACAACTTTTAATTGGTTTTGTTTGGCAGAAGTTTATGGCTGTGCTCAAATCTGCTGGTCATGCCGCTGTATTGGCTGAGGAAGAGTGGTGCTCTCTAAAGTTGCTTCCCATCTGCCTCTACACTAGGTCGCACGCCTGGCCCAGAACAGCTGGACGATCATTGAGGAGGCTGACCCCCAGGATTCCACGTGGCTGACCCTGGGCTATTGACCCAAAAGAATCAGACTCCATGCTGCCCCACTGGCCAGCCCCTTTCATGTTCCATTGGCAACCTGCAGTTGAGTGGAATGGGACTTGAATATGCTACTTGAGCCCAAATCTGGCCCTGTGTAGATGAGGCCAGCCTGTTTATCTGGCACACTGTGATGTCAGAGGATTTGTCAGAATCGTGTCTCCTCTGTCCAGTCTAGCTTCATGGACACAGGCTTCAGAGCCTGCGGGGAGCAGTCTCATAACTCACCCTTCCCAGTTAGACCAGGTTTGACCTTCGCTGTAATTTTTGGGGTTGTGACTTTCTCAGACTTTCAAGCGTTCAAGCAGAATCTGTCTAAAGACTGACGTCTATCACTGTGGATTATTCACTTGTGATTTCTGTTGGCCTTCCATTCGACAGGACCTTATTTTCTTTTCCATAGTCCAATCGTCATGGTCTTTCTGAGGTATCTCCCTTTGGTATGCTTATCAGTGCATTCTCCTTCATTCCAAGTTATGAATTTTGCATTTCTTTAATCACCTTATGTTCTGTAGGCCGAGGTGTGAGTCCTTTCGTGATTGTTGGGTGTTGTCTTGGAATTTCTATAGGTCACTTGTAGGAATCTTTGCTATCCTGGTCGAGTTGACACTGCGCCTTGAGAACTCGTGGTCGTCTTGGCTGGTTTGCCATTGTGAGATCAGAAACTCCAGATTCGTGGGGGTCCTGGCAACCACCTTCACGGACATTATGTTTCTGAGACAAGTTAGCAAAATCTGATGACCTCCTCTCTCCAGGTAACCGATTTTTCTGTCTCTTTTCTGGATTTGGGAAATTTCGAACTTCACCCCTGATCCTTGGGATCTCCACCAGATTAGGTCTAGATACTGGCTTACTTTATTTCCACAAGGTTTTCTATTGGTTTGACTTACATCTTTAAATATAATGGTAGTGTTCTAATTTTCAGCCAACCCCCTTCCATATGGTGTCAAAACACAGAGTCAGTACTCCTTCTATGGCAAGAGATAATGGGAGAGAATTTCATTGGAGTCCAACTGAGCACGCTAGCCTGGGGGGGCAGTCTTGACACAGGAACGAAGCCCACTGGAAAAGGGTGCTTTTCAGCACACTTCCCGTGCCCTTCCAAACCAGCAGACGTACTCAAAAAATGACAGGCATGCATTTCTTCAAGGCTTCAAAGAGATGTCTTGGGACACATTAGCATGTACCCAGTGGGCCCCCATGACTCCAGAGCTGTGGAAAGGGAGACTTCTCCTCAAAGCATGCTAGGGGCGTAGGACGGAGGCTTCGATTCTTCTCTTCAATGTCCTCAAGAGATCATTCTTGACTTTGGATTATGAGTAAGGCAGAAGGCCAACATAGGACTGATAAGTGCCAAGTCCGGCCTCTTGTTTCAAATCAAGTTTCAAGGTTGAATCAGCATGGCCTCCCCATCTACTTGAGTAGATGACAATGTTCTCCTCTCAGTGCTTGTCCCTCTGTTATCGCTTCTTCCCAGTGATTCCTTTCTTATCCCTTGAATCAGCATCTCTTTGATCTCTTCAAGTTTCTGTGCCTGGTTTCTGTTGGGAAAAGCTGTTTCTGGGTATCTCTCACTTCACTGTCACAGCCTAAGCAAATACTCGCCCGGGAAACATGCGGCCATCTTTGGTGACACGTTCAGCATGATGTCATAAACACCCTCGGATTTTTCTAAGTTATCCTGACAACATCCATGCACACAGTGTTTGAGAGCCATCTCATACCAGTCTGAAGACTCCATCTTTCCAGGTAGGATAGTTCTCCTTGTTCTGCATTTATTATCAGTTTCTAAGATTCTCCTCAAACATTGAAAGGTCTACTACCTTCCCTCCAGAGACCGGTTTCTTTCCTTTAAGATTATCCTGGGTTTTACCTCTTACCTTTTGTGGATATGGCCAAATGGGTGGATTTTCCACAGAGAAAGTCCTGGAGTCCCTCCCAAGTTCAATTTGCCCAGGCAATCCTCTGGCTCGTGTGATCACCTGGCAGTCTGACAATTCCACCTTGTCGGGTCACATGTCTTCCTTCCTTCATCATTTGGGGACGTGTACCTGATACGTTCATAGATTGTAATATTCTCATGGTTCCTTTTCTGGTGCGTATTGATAAGTTCTCACAATTTCTACTTCTTTATGATCTCTGTGCCGACCAGACCATGAAATCTGGATTTCCCATTGCTATTAATCTGATCCCCACCCGTGATGCTAGGCGGTGATGCCCCGGCCGCCCAAGAGGAATGTGGGCACTTACTTGCTAAACCACAGCGCCGGCCCTGAATTGGACTTTTGGAGCAATCTTTCGCTGAACTTGGGAAGAAGCTGGCCTTTTTCGATCATTCCTGAAGGTAATTAGTAGTGACCTCATAGAGGGTAACATTTTCCCTTGGTTCATGAGTTTAGCACAGAACACATTCTCTTTGTAGTATTCATCTTAATCTATTTGCAATGGTCGACCATTCTGTAGCATCATTAAGCATTTTGAGGAGCTTCACAATCCTTAGAAGTTCATCTCTCTAATCTCTTTCAGCATCAAAAGCTTTATGCTGCAAATATGCATGCCTTTTAGGATTTTCTCTTTCCCTGTGGGAACCAGCAATCCAAAGGGAAGGCTGGTATCCAAAGCTAGAATGCTCAGTTTGGCACCAATGAAATTCCCTCCCCCTATGTCTCGCCATAGAAGAGTATTGCTTATGTGCTTTGACACCATATTTGAGGAAGTTGGCTGAAAATTAGAACATTACACTTATATTTAACGAAAAATAAACATGACAGAGATGACGATGTAAATCAAACAACTAACAAATCCTACAGAAATAAAGTAAACCAGTATCCAGACGTAATCTATTAGAATGATCAAGGATCCAGGATCCACTTCGAGCATCCCCAAATTCAGAAAAGAGACATAAAAATATCTTACTTGTAGAGATGAATTCATCAGATTTGTCTCATTTGTCTCGGAAACATTATGTCTATATGGTGGTTGCCAGGACAACCTAGAATTTGGAGATTCTGATCTCAGAATGTCAAACCAACCAAGATGACCTCGTGTTCTCAGTGCTTAGTTGGACCTAGGCTAGGATAACCAAGATTCCTTTAAGTGAACCATTGAAATTCAAAGACAATACCCAAAAATCATGAAAGCACTCACACATCGTCCTAGAGAACATATGGTGACTAAAGAAATACAAAATTAATAACTTGGAATGAAGGAGAACGGAATGATAAGCATATCTATGGGAGACAGCTGAGAAAGACCACGACAACTGATGTGGATTAAGGCTGCCCCAGCTCGAAAAGCCCAAGGTTATCTGGCCTACATGTCAAAGCATATGACCCAGTGAATTTTTTTTGGTATGAATTAGAGGTGCCCCAGTGAGAGAAGCCCAGGTCATGCTCACCTACATGTCTATCTATATGGCCAGATTAGTATCTAATATTATATGACCACACAATAACCAGACCCCAACTGAACTGAAATCATTTAATGACGTTTACTTCATATTTTCTTTTTCCAGTAAAAATAAGTCACGTACCCATGACTCATAAAATTAGCCCTTACCCTCAACTCAGGGCAGCAGCAGGACATCTGACTGCCCATGGGTCCTTTCCCCAGCAGCAGCAGCAGCAGCTCTTCACTGCCCATTGGTCCTGTCCCCATGCATGCAGCTCTACACTGCCCATAGATCCTGTCCCCATGCAGCAACTCTTTACTGCCCATGGGTCCTGTCCCCATGTTATCCTGTAAAGTTCTCTAAATAAAAGAGCAGCACTACCAGACGTTGAGAGTCCAAGAAATCTTTCAACTCTTCAGCTCGCTGAGCCTGCATATCTTGTGTCCTGTATGGGGAACTTGCTTCGTCAGTTTTTGAGCTGAACTTCTGGTAAGTGCCCCTTTCTTCCTGGTGCCTCTCTCTTTTTCGAGGATGGATCTAAACTCACTTCTCCATCAGAAACTTGCTTGGTTAGCTCTATGAATTGATGTTTGTTGCCCATGGCTACTCTAAGGGGCAAATCACGGCATTCAGCTTGAAGAGAATCAGTAGCCTAAGCCTCAGGGTGATGTAGTATGAATTAATCCATTCCTTCCTGAGTCTATCTCTAATATATAAATATTACCTGGGCACACGTAGGCCACTTAAGTCATTAGGATGGTCGGCAATCTGCAAGACTCCCGTGGAAGGTTTCTTTTCCTAAGGCTGGATTGGGATACCTCCCATGGCACCTGATCATGCTCTGTACTGTGCAAATGTCCCAATCGGGAATCGAGTTCAAGGAAACTACCAAAGTCTAACCTTTGCTTGAGTATGGGAAACCCTTCTTCAGAGAATGACTCCAACACGCAATTGGGTAGAATGTCCCTCAGAGCGACGGAAAATTCCTCACACTTTTTCTCCGTTATGTTCTCTCTTAAACTTCTCCTTTTGTCTCGAAGACCATTCACCAGGCACCTATTACTGCCAGGCAGAATAGGAAAGATGTTCACCAGGCACCTGTTACTGCCAGGCATCCGAGGGAAGGTGTACAAGGGATGCAATGCTGTCAGACACCACCGTCACCCCTTGATATAGGAACCCCACAGTAAGAACAACAGGTGGGATACTGCCGTAGGTTCAGGGGGCATTTTCAAGGTAATGGACGTGTCTCTTTCATCTTTGTTAGAGTTACAATGGCCATTTTCGTCTCCTTTTGAGCTTTGCAACTGGGAAACAAAGAAATCTTTCAAGAGTCAAGTCCTCCAACACTGGGAGCCCCAACTTTGGCTTTCTGGGCCTGATCACCCCGGCGACCCCAAGTAGGGTGCCCTCTCTTGGCGGTTGACTCATTGAGTATTTTAGTCACCTACTGAGTTGGCCATGAGGGTAGGAAATCTGTGATTTTTTCTGTGAACAGTCATGCTATGGTAGTGTGCCACAGCATGGAACTGTTGTGTGACTCTCATCTTGAGAACCCTCTGAGAGTGGCCATGAGGGTGAGGTCTGGTGTCTTCTTTTCCTTTCTTTGTTTTGCTCATCATGTCCTCTGTTGTCACCAAGTCGAGGTTAAGATCAGGCTGGACCTGATCAGAACATGGACCTTCTGTAAAATCGAAAAACTTGAAAACATTTTTCAAGGGACTTAACTCTCAACCCGGGTACTGGGAGCCCCAGCCCCCAGTCAGTTCCAGGCCTTTGTAGGCACTCCACCCTTCTCCACTCCACTGTCAGTCGCACACTGGCTTTACTGGATGGGGAATGCCATAAGCATCCCCAGAGACTCACCACTCAGGGTCATTCTAACTAATTAGAAACTCTTTCAATTGTATGGGTTATGCCCTAGAAACTGCAGCTGGGAGAAAGTTTGTAAGGTTTCTCTGTGCCTTTCTGGTGCAGTTGGACAGGTAGATCAACCTAGAACGTCCTTCAAGTTATAGTCCAGTTTCTGAGAAATCAAGAGCAACCGTCCTTAGAAAATCCTTGCAAGACTGGAAAGACAGTTCTAGAGGCAGCTCAGTTTCGACCTAGTTCCTTTATCATGAAAAGAATTATCATCCCCCCTCTCCAGGAACTACTATCTAGCCAATCACTCAGTCTTAAGACTCAAAAAAAAAAAAAAAAGAAAGGAGGGGAAAGGATAAATGGCCATAAGTGTGCCCTTGCAAAAAGTATAGCATCTAGAGAGTCTTCTCCATAAGCATTAGTAAAAAGGCTCAAAACAAAGTTTGGATTCATAACGGGTGAGCTTTATATTATTGTACCTGATTCACGGGAGTAGCTTTTAAAACAATAGTTGTACAGTCTCTGTGTATGTGTGTCTATGTGTACATTATACATGTGATATTTTTACCCCTGGATGGTATGGCCAAAATTAAGATATCTGTTTAGTTGGCTTAAAGAAAGTGCTTTCATAAATTCTAAATGTAGTAGAAATTAACTCAGTGCCTTTCAAAGTTAACATCACGTGAATTAACCTTTGGTAAATGAAAGCTTCTTTAAGTTTGTTGGTTTGATTGAAAATAGTCTTGTTGTCAGAGTTGTCAGTATTTGCATAGGATGCAGGCATTCAGCCTCAGTTTACTAGTGATATAAGTTCACGTTGTCTGTTAAATTTGTCAGCGAAATAATATATTTAAATGATGACCAGTTTTGTCTAATGCCTCATGAGGTTTCCATAGGTAATCTGAACATAATTGTTGGAAACAAATGGTTTAAATACATAAAACTCATAAAAGTGAATACAATAAGATTTATGGTCTCTATACTTGGGGGAAAAAAACAGCTTCAAATTCTTTTGGTAACAATCTTGAATTTTGCCAAGTAATGTTAAATAATAAATATGTGAATATCTGGATCATTTTTGGATAGGATGAAACACTGAATCATTATTAATAAACACATCTAAGTTATCTACTTTTGGCTTCTTATGGAAGAGGCTAAAAGCGTGTGGGTGTATTAAAAAGCATGCCTTGTGCTTTGTTGTAAAGCGGCGTGTTTCTAAACTTATGAAGTGTTTAGAATGCTGATATAAAAGACAATCCATAATTGTTTACCTTTTTAGTGTTTACTTGGTCTGTTAAGGGTTAAAGTTCTAATTACCTTATGGAATTAAACCTACTGCAAATTACTAAGGAAAAGAGCTTTGTATTCAAGGAGGTTAAAATGGATGTTTTCAGTAAAAAAGGTATAAAGAATGGAAATATTTTTGTTTGATGGGTTAAGAAAGATAAATTTGTCGTGATGTACTAGAAAGGAAAAAGCAAAGACTTTGGGTCAAATTCTGAAAACAAAAAAGAAAGTTGTAGAAGGTTTGTGAAGGAGAAATTCTGAAAGGAGTTTTATGCCTGGTCAAGTAGACTAAAGTAAGTTCAATTAAGTGCATGAGTTTGAAAGTTCAAAATAAGTAGGTGCAGAAATTCAAGTTTGGTTTTCTCTAAAAGGATACATTTTCTTGAACTTTTGATCTGCTCTTGGTAAAGAGGTCATAAAAGCTATTCCTTTGTGTAAGTCTACCTAAGAGACAAATCTGTTTTGTGAAAATAATGACTGAGGTCACTCTTAAGATTTTTGACTGTTTCTGTTATCACTTTGAATAGATACCTGAGCATTGATTCACAGTGAGTGTTGCTTTCTATTTGAACAAGCATTTGAAAAGCTTTTGATATGTTTTGACGAGATTCTCCCTCAAAAATATTCAAATGCTGAATGAAGGCTTTCTTTTGACCTGGTAGGCAGAAGAAAAATTACTCTGAGGATTTTCAGAGGCCCGCTGAGTCTTCTCAAAGACATTTGCTCTCTCTTCCTATAAGAAGGAAGATATTAAACTAATTAGGCTTACTTGGTCTATTAAATTACATGGGAAACATTGTGAAATAAGTGATGATAGACTTCCTTAGGTGGTATAAGATGGGTAAATGTTATTAATATAGGTGTCTTAAAATTATATAGCATTCCTAAGAGTCTGATCTTTCCTGGTTAACAGTCATAATTACAATTACTATCAGCAAGTGTTATATGTCACTGAAGTAGCCAAGTTTCTTTGTCAATTGCCCTTTTGAGTCCTTTGTCCATTTCCAGGTAGTTGTTGTTTTACTCTGATGCTTTTTTCTTTTGCAAATATGCTTCATCTTCCGAGAAATTCCAGGAAAGGTTTCTGACACAAAGGTTCTAAACGACAGGTTTCTGATAAACTTTCAGATTGTAAAACTAAACGGAGTAAGAAATTACAGAATTCTAACAGAAACTAAGCTCATCGATCTGCTAACAGAAAACTCAGCTCAAGAATTGATTATACAGGACTGTGTGAACTGATGAGGATGGTTGTAATTTTTTAGAACTTCTGTTTGAAATATTGTTGAGTTTTGATGTTTTGTTTTCTCATAATGAAGGAAATCTTTTTCTCTTTTCCCTTATGCTAACAATGACTTACAGCCATATGGTGAAATTATACCTTCATGAGCAAAACTGAAGCATTTATCTTTTTCTCCCTACCTTATCCCTAAGGAATTTGGAAACCCTTTGTCACTGAGTATGGTTATTTAGTGGCAATATTTGCATAAGTTCCATAAGAATCTGCTCTCCTTATAACAGGACACATTGGTTATACTACAAAGGCTTTGACTGGAATGTCATATTTGAAACATACAGGCTCAGATATGACAAGACAGCATTTCAGGAACAAAGATTGGACTTTCTGGAATACAGTCCCTAGGAAACATGGGCCTGGTACCTTGTTTACAGAGATTCTGGCAATCTTTCCCAGTCACTAAGGAAGCTTGCCTATCTGCCAGGTGCAAGGAACCTCCAAATATTTTGGTGGACCTCAAAGAGAACTGAACTCACATCTGTAGGTATTGCAGGCAAAATCTGATGGCAAGTACTTGGCTTGGCTTTTCTGGCATCTAGAGGCCTTCACAGATCAATGTGAGATTATTCTCCCTGCGGCAGCCCCAATTCATACTATAAAAATATCCACCAGGTCATGTAGTTTGGCATGTAGGCCAGGTCACCTTGGGCTTCTCTAGCTTGGGCAGCATTAATCCACATCATAAACCACCCCTGAATCCATTATGACCGGAAATCTTTGGGGATATGAATGATGGTCAGTCTTCTGTTACTACTTCTGGCTGTACAAGGTCGTAGAGCTGCCCCAAAATGGGGCCATAGGTACAGGTAGGAAGTTCAGTGGACCAGAAGTCTTCACCGGTGGACTTCAAGGGTGACAAGTTGTACAGAGCCTCTGGAGACGAGAGAATCCTTTGACGAGAGGTGGTCCAGGAGGTGAAACATTTTTGACATGCATAAGACAAACAATGAAACAGACAACAAAATATCATAAGAAATACAAGCAGTATGTTTAACCCAATGAGTAAGGTTTTGAAGTAGTGCAGAAACCTTGTCCTGACTAGGAGTTCAACCAATCATTTAGATTTAGGGTTGGTCAGACATGGATTTAATTTGGTGGCTGGGATACCAAGCCAGAAATATTCTGATGGTAGTCAGGAATATAGACACAACATTCAGTTTTTATAATGGCACAGGTGCCCCCTTGTGCTGCTGTCAAGACATCCAGAGCCATTTGGATTTGGAGGACTGCCTTACACACTTGGGATACTTCTAAATTGAGCAGCGAAATGCTATGTTGTGTATCATTTAATACCTTCATAGTAAATTTGTCTAGGACTTCCATGTGCAAGACTTGAATATGCTACAAAAGTCGATTCCTAATTGGTGAAAGAAAATTGCGGAAATATGGTCATACCAGTGGAAGACAGGGCTGGTCAAGTTGGGTAGGTTAGCAGGAGGAGATATAGTAAATGTAGTTCCACCTTGCATCCAGACAAAGCCTAGAGTGCATCGTCCAATCCATGCAGGTGGTAGCCAAGGTCATAAATTGGAGCCACATATCCACTGAGCACCATTAGGGGCTAACCAACACGTGTTGAGCCATGTATCCCAGTCAGTCTGAAACCAATCAGTATTTTTTTTAAGGCTATGATATGAGAATACATCTAACAGGGATTTTTTCCCATAGGTCGAGTGCTATAAGGCCTTGTATCACACGGGTGATTTTTCTTCCCCAAAAGAAAGTGGCCTTTTACTGAGTTGCCCACTAGTAGGAGTGAACCAAATATATTCATCCCAAATTTTGTATTGTCCATCCTGTGTGTATTAATAAGTTGGGAACATTACCTTTGGAACTTGTTCTGTACGATCCAACTGTGACAAGGCAAATCTAGTTAGTATTTGGACAGTAGTAGTGAAGGAAAATGATTGTGGCCAGGGAACTCCCAGGTGTCAGACGTAGATGGCCACAAGGAGACATTACTATTAATAATACATGAATATTGCGGAAGAAAAGAGCTAGAATCTAATATCCATGAATGCCTACTATAGATTCTACAGAAACATAATTTTTTCTCTCTTAAATCACTCTCATTTTTACAAAAGATAGCCAAATCAGGATTAACGGGTTTGCAAATCAAGTGTAGTTTCAATACAACTTGCTCCAATTATTTACATAAGAGCAGCAAGAATAGTAATTGTTCATACAGGCTTTTTAAAATGTGTTTCGCTGGATCTTTTCCTGCGGAATCTCAGATTGAACTGTGAAGGCCTCTAGAGGCTAGAAAAGCCAAGCCAAGGACTTGCCATCAGATTTGGCTTGAAGTACCTACAGATTTGAGTGGTGTTCTCTTTGAGGTCTCCCCAAATATTCAGAGGTTCCTTGCACCTGCCAGATAAGCAAGCTTCCTTACTTACCGGGTAAGATTGCCAAAATCTCAGTAAACAAGGTACCAGGCCTGTGTTTCCGAGTGGCTGTATTCCAGAAAGTCCAATCTTTGTTCCTGAAACGCTGTCTTGTCATATCTGAGGCTGTGTGTTTCAAATATGACATTCCAGTCAAAGCCTTGGTAATATAACCAATGTGTCCTGTTATAAGGAGAACAGATTCTTATGGAACTTATGCAAATATTGCCACTAAATGACCATACTCAGTCACAAAGGGTTTCCAAATTCCTTAGGGATAAGGTAGGGAGAAAAAGATAAATGTTTCAGTTTTGCTCATAAAGGTATAATTTCACCAAATGGCTGTAAGTTTTAGTTAGCATAAGAGAAAAGAGAAAAAGATTTCCTTCATTATGAGAAAACAAAACAACACATCAAAACTCAACAATATTTCAAACGGAAGTCCTAAAAATTTGTAATCGTCCTAATCAGTGCACACAGTCCTGTATAATCAATTCTTGAGCTGAATCTTCTGTTAGCAGATCGATGAGCATAGTTTCTGTTAGAATTCTGTCATTTCTTACTCCGTTCAGTTTTACAATCTGAAGGTTTATCAGAAACCTGTCGTTTAGACTCTTTGTGTCAGAATCCTTTCCAGGAATTTCTCGGAAGCTGAAACATATTTGCAAAAGGAAAAAGCATCAGAGTAAAACAACAACTATCTGCAAATGGACAAAGAACTCAAAAGGGCAATTGGCAAAGAAACTTGACTACTTCTGTGACATATAATACTGCCAGATAATAAGTGAACTTATCACTGATAACCAGGGCAGACCAGAATTTTAGGAATGCTATCTAATTTTGAGACGTCTATATTAATAACATTTACCCATCAAATACCAGCTAAGGAAGTCTATTGTCACTTATTTCACAATGTTTCCCATTTAATTTAATAGACCAAATAAGCCAAATTACTTTAGCATTTTCCTCCTTGTAGGAAGAGAGAGCAAATTTTTTGAGAAGTCTCAGGGACCCTCTGAAAATCCTCAGAGTAATCATTCTTCTGTCTACCAGGTCTAAAGAACGCCCTCATTCAGGATTTGAACATTTTTGAGGGAGAAGCTTGTCACAACATATCAAAAGTTTTAAAAATGTTGTTCAAATAGCAAACAACACTCACTGTGAAACAATGCTCAGGTATCCATTCAAAGTGATAACAGAAAGAGTCAAAAATATTAAGACTCAGCCATTATTTTCACAAAACAGATTTGTCTCTTAGGTAGACGTACTCAAAGGAACAGCTCTTACATCCTCTTTACCAAGAGCAGATCAAAAGTTCAAGAAAATGTATCCTTTTAGAGAAAATCAAATTTGAATTTCTGCACCTACTTATGGTTCACATTCAAACTCATTCACTTAATTGAACTTACTTTAGTCTACTTGAGCAGGCATAAAACTCATTTCAGAATTCCTCCTTCACAAACCTTCTACATCTTTCTTTTTCATTTTCAGTACTTGTCCCAAAGTCTTTCTTTTTTCCTTTCTAGTACATCAGGAGCAATTTATCTTTCTTAACCCATCAAACAAAAATATTTCCATTCTTTATACCTTTTTTACTGAAAACATGCATTTTAACTTCCTTGAATACAGAGCTCTTTTGCTTAGTAATTTCCAGTAGCTTTAATTCCATAGGTTAGTTAGAGCCTTTAACGCTTAACGGACCTAGTAAACACTAAAAAGGTAAACGATTATGAAATGTCTTTTATATCAGCATTCTAAACACTTCACAACTTAAGAAACATGCCACTTCGCAATAAAACACAAGGCACGCTTTTTGATAAACCCAAACGCTTTTTGCCTCTTCAATAAGAAGCCAAAAGTAGATAACTTAGATATGTTTAACAATAATGTGTGAGAGTTCCGTTCTATCCAAAAGTGACCCGCATATTCATCTTTTTATCATTTAACTTAACTTGGCAAAACTCAAGATTGTTACCAAAAAGGATTTCGAAGCTATTTTTTTCCCCAAGTATACAGACCATAAAAGTTATTGTACTCACTTTTATGAGTTTTATGTATTTAAACCATTTGTTTCCAACAATTATGTTCAGATTACTACGGAAACCTCATGAGGCATTAGACAAAACTGGTCATCATTTAAAGCTATTATTTTGCTGACAAATTTAACAGACAACGTGAACTTATATGACTAGTAAACCGAGTCTGAATGCCTGCATCCTATGCAAATACTGACAAGTCTGACAACAAGACTATTTTCAATGAAACCAACAAACTTAAACAAGCTTTCATTTACCAAAGGTTAATTCATGTCACGTTAACTTTGAAAGTCACTCTGTTAATTTGGACTACATTTAGAATTTAAGAAAGCACTTACTTTAAGCCAACTAAACAGAGATCTTAATTTTGGCCATAGCATCCAGGGGTTAAAATATCACACGTATAATGTACACATAGACACATATACACAGAGACTGTACAACTATTGTAAAAACTACTGCCATGAATCTGGTACAATAATATATAGCTCACCAGTTACAAATCAAAACTTTGTTTTGAGCCTTTTTACTAATACTTATGGAGAAGACCCTCAAGATGCTAGACTTTTTGCAAGGGCACACTTATGGCCATTTATCCTTTCCCCTCCTTTTTTTTTTTTTTCAGTCTTAAGAATGAGTGATATGCTAGATAGTAGTTCCTGGAGAGGGGGGAAGATAATCCTTTTCATGGTAAAGGAACAAGGTGGAATCTGAACTGCCTCTAGAACTGTATTTCCAGTCTTGCAAGGATTTTCTAAGGACGGTTGCTCTTGATTTCTCAGAAACTGGACTGTAACTTGAAGGACGTTCTAGGTTGATCTACCTGTCCAACTGCACCAGAAAGGCAGAGAGAAACATCACACATTTTCTACCAGCTGGAGTTTCTGGGGCATAACCCATACAATTAAAGTGTTTCTAATTAGTTAGAATGACCCTGAGTGATGAGTCTTAAGGGATGCTTATCTCATTCCCCACGGCAGTAAAGCCAGTGTCTGACTGACAGTGAAGTGGAGAAGGGTGGAGTGCATACAAAGGGCTTGAACTGGCTGGAGGCCGGGGCTCCCAGTACCCGGGTTGAGAATGAAGTTCCTTGCAGAAGGTTTTCAAGTTTTCCGATTTTACAGGAGTTCCAGGTTCTGGTCAAGTCCAGCCTGAACTTAACCAAGACTTGGTGAAAACAGAGGACATGATGAGCAAAACAAAGAAAGGAAATGAAGACATCAGACCTCACCCTCATGGCCGCTCAAAGAGGGTTATCAAGAGAAGACTCACTCAACAGTTCCCGTGCTGGGGCACACTACTGTAGCATGACAGTTCACAGAATAAATCACAGGTCTGCTACCCTCATAGCCAACTCAGTAGGTGACTAAAACACTCAATGAGTCAACCCCAAGAGAGGGCACCCTACTTGGGCTTTCCGGGGTGATCAGGCCCAGAAATGCCAAGTTTGGGCTCCCAGGGGTGGAGGTCATGACTGTTGACAGATTTCTTTGCTTGCCTGTTGCAAAGCTCAAAAGGAGACGAAAATCGCCATTGCAACTCTAAGAAAGATGAAAGAGACAGGCCCATTACCTTGAAAATCCCCCCTGAACCTGGGGCAGCATCCTACCTGTCATTCCTACTGTGGGGATCCTATAACAAGGGGTGATGGGGGTGTCCCCCAGACTTGCATCCATTGCATATCTTCCCTGGTATGCCTGGAAGTTACAGGTGCCTGGTGAACATCCTTCCTATTCTGCCTGGCAGTAATAGGTGCCTGGTGAATGGTCCCCAAGACAAAGGGAGAAGTTCAAGAGAGAACAGGATGGAGAAAATTAGTGAGGCATTTTCCGCCGCTCTGGGGGACATTCTACCCAATTGCGTGTTGGAGGGCTTCCCATACGCAACCAAAGGTTAGACTTTGGTACTTTCCTTGAACTGGAGTCCCAGTTGGGACATTCACACAGTTCAGAGCATGGTCAGGTGCCATGGGAGGTATCCCAATCCAACCTTAGGAAAAGAAATCTTACAGGGGAGTCTTGCAGATTGCCGACCATCCTAATGACTTAAGTGGCCGACCCGTGCCCACTTAAAATTTGTATATTAGAGATAGAGTCAGGAAGGAATGGAGTAATTCACTCTACATCGCCCTTAGGCTTAAGGTACTGATTCTCTTCAAGCTGAATGCCATGATTTGCCCCATAGAGTAGCCATGGGCAGCAAACGTGGATTCTTACAGCTATCCAAGACAGTTCCTGATGGAGAAGTGAATTTAGATTCATCCTCGAAACAGAGAGAGGCACAAGGAAGAAAAGGGCACTTACCAGAAGTTGAGCTCAGAAACCGATGAAGCAAATTCCCGGTAGGGGGGCCACAATATATGATGGTGGGTCAGCGAGCTGATGAGTCGGAAGAAAGATATCTTGGTCTCTCAAGGCCTGGCAGAGGTGCTTTTATTTAGAGAATGGTACAGGATAACGTAGGGGCAGGACCCATGGGGAGTAAAGAGTTGCTTCACGGGGCAGGACCTATGGGTATTGAAGAGCTGCAGGCATGGGAGCTGGACCCATGGGCAGTGAATAGCTGCTGCTGCTGCATGGGGAAAGGAGCCATGGGCAGTCAGATGTCCTGCTTCTGCCCTGAGTTGAGGGTAAGGGCAAATTTTATAAGGCATGGGTACGTGACATTTTTACTGGAAAAAGAAAAGATGATGTAAAAAGCCATTAAATGACTTCAGTACAGATGGAGTCTGGTTATTGTATGGTCGTATAACATTAGATACGAATTTGGCCATATAGATAGGCATGTAGGTGAGCATCGCCTGGGCTTCTCTCACTGGGGCACCTCTAATTCATACCAAAAAAGATTCACCGGGTCATATGCTTTGACATGTAGGCCAGGTAACCTTGGGCTTTTCGAGCTGGGGCAGCCTTAATCCACATCAATCGTCATTGTCTTTCTCAGCTATCTCCCATAGATACGCTTATCAGTCTGTTCTCCTTCATTCCAAGCTATGAATTTTGTGTTTCTTTAATCACCATATGTTCTTTAGGCTGATGTGTGAGTGTTTTCATGATTGTTGGGCATTGCCTTTGAATTTCCATCGTTCACTTGAAGGAATCTCTGCTATCCTAGCCTAGGTCCAACTGAGCACTGAGAACACGAGGTCATCTTGGTTGGTTTGACATTCTGAGATCAGAAACTCCAAATTCTAGGTTGTCCAGGCAACCACCTTATGGACATAATGTTTCTGAGACAAATTAGAGAAATCTCATGAATTCCTGTCTCCAGGTAAGATATTTTTATGTCTCTTTTCTAAATTTGGGAAGGCTGGAACTTGACCCTGGATCCATGGTCCTTCTAGTAGATTAAGCTAGATACTGCTTTACTTTATTTCTGTAGGGTTTATAAGTTGTTTGATTTAAACCCTAAGCTCTGGCATGTTTATTTTTCATTGAATATAAGTGTAATGTTCTAATTTTCAGCCAACTTCCTCACATATGCTGTCAAAACACATAGTCAATAATCTTCTACGGCCAGAGATGGGTGAGACTTTCACTGGTGCCAAAGTGAGCATTCTAGCTTAGGATGTCAGCCTTCACTTTGGATTGGTGATTCCCAGAGGGAATGAAAAAATCCAAAAAGGCATGCTGATTTGGGGCATAAAGGATTTGAGGCTGAAAGAGATTAGAGAAGATGAACTTCCAAGGACCGTGAATCTCCTCCAAATGCTTAATGATGCTACAGAAAGTAGACCATTGCAAATAGATTATGGGGAGTACTATGAGGAGAATGTGTTCCGTGCTAAACCGATGAACCAAGGGACAATGTTACCGTCTATGATGTTACAAGTAATTACATTCACGAATAATCACAGCAGGCCATCTTCTTCCCAAGTTCAGGAAAAATATTGGTCCACAAGTAAAATTTAGGGCCAGCCATGTGTTCAGGAGTGTAAGTGCCCACATTCCTATTGGGTGGCCTGGGATTCATGGATTTGCATCACTGGTGCTGATCAGATTAGTAACGTTGGGAAAGATAGATTTCATGGTATGGTGTGTACAGAGATCACAAAGAAGTCGAAATTGTGAGCATACATAGAGATAGGCAATAGGAAAAAAACATGAAAATATTGCAATCTATGACACATCTGGTACACTTCCCTAAATACAGACTGAAGGAAGTGATGTGACCTGCATAGGTAGAATTGGCGGACTGCATGAGATGACACAATCATTGCACATCATAGGCTTGAGTGGGCAACTTCAACTTTGGATGGACTCCAGGACTTTCACTGGGGAAAGTCTACACATTCGGCCATATTCACAAAATGTAACAGATTAAACCCAGGATAAACTTAAAGTAAAGAAACCATGTCTAGAGAGAATGTAGTAGACATTTAAAAGTTCAAGGATAAAGTTAGAAACCCACAAGAAATCCAGGGAATGGAAAACTATTCAAGCTGGAAAGGGAGAGTAGTCATGTGCATAGAAGATGCTGGGACAACTTAGAAGTTTGAGGGAGTTTATGACATCACAGTGAACATGTCACCCAAGATGGCCTCATGGTTATAGTCTGAGGATTGTCCTAGGCTACGATACTCAAGTTAGAGATACCCAGAAGAGAATTTAAAAACAGAAACCAGGCACTGAAACTTGAAGAGTGAGAATACACGCTGATTAAAGGGGTAAGAAAGAAGTCATTGTGAGGAAGCAATAATAGGGGGACAAGCGCTGAGTGGAGAACATTGTAATCTACTCAAGTGTATGGGGAGGCCATGCTGATGCAAGCTTGAAACTTGATTTGAAACCAGAGGCTGGACTTGGGGCTTATCAGACCTACATTGTCCTTCTGCCTTAATCATAATCCAAAATTAAGAATGATCTCCTGAGGACACGGTAGACAATGATTGATGCTTCCTTTCCTATGCCCCTAGCATTCATTGAAGAGAAGTATCACTTTCCATAGCTCTGGCATTACGGAGCTCCAAAGGGTACATGCTAATGTGTCACAAGATATCTCTTTGAACCCTTGAAGGAATGGACCCCCGTCATGCTTCATGTATGTCCCATTGTTTGACAGGGCTCCAGAATTGTGCTGAGAAGCACCCTATTCCAGACGGCTTCATTGCTTTGTGAGGGCTGCCCTACCAGGCTAGTATGCTTGGTTTGGCTTCAATTAAATTCTCTCCCCGTATCTCTTTAAGTAGAATGATTATTAATATCGTGTATTGACAGCATATGTAAGGAGGTTGGCTCAAAATTAGAACATTACAATTATGTTTATAGAAAAATAAACATGCCAGAGCTGAGGAGGTAAATCGAACAAGTAAAACACTCTATAGAAATATAGTAAGCCAGTATCTAGACGTAATCTAGTGGAACACTCAAGGATTGGGAGTAAAGTTCGAAACTTCCCAAATCCAGAAATGAGACAGAAAAGTATCTTACCTGGAGCGGAGTTCATCGGATTTCTCTAATATGTCTCGGAAAAATAATGTCCGTGAAGGCGGTTGCCAGCACAACCTCGAATCTGGAGTTTCTGATCTCAGAATGTCAAAGCAACCAAGATGACCACGTGTTCTCAGGGCTCAGTGTCACCTCGGCCAGGATAGCAGTTTTCTACAGGTGACCGATGGAAATTCCAAGACAACACGCAACAATCACGAAAAGACTCAGACCTCGGCATACAGAACATATGGTGATTACAGAAATACAAAAGTCATAGCTTGCAATGAAGGAGAACGGACTGATAAGCATATCGAAGAGAGATAGGTCAGAAAGACCGTAACGATTAGACTTTGGAAAAGAGAAAAAAATCCCTGAAAATGGAAGGCCAATAGAAATCACATCTGAATAATCCACAGTGAAAGACTACAGTCATTAGACAGACTCTGACTGGACGTTTGAAAGTCTGAGAAAGTCACAACGCCAAAAACTGCAGCGAAGGTCAAACCTGGACTAACTGGGAAGGGTGAGTTATTGGACTGCTCCACGCGGGCTCTGAAAGCCTGCATCCATGAAGCCAGACAGGACAGCAGACACATGATTCTGACAAATCCTCCGACATCACAGAGGGCCAGAAAAAGAAGCTGGCCTCATCTACACAGGGCCAGAGGTGGGCTCAAGTAGCATATCCAAGTCACGTCCCACTCAAATGCAGGTTGCCAATGGAACACGAAAGGGGCCGGCCAGTGGGGAAGTGGTGAAGTCCGCGCATTCTGGTTCGGCAGCCTGGCTTCGGCCACATTTAATCCTGCGGGTGAGCATCCTCACGGCTCGTCCAGCCATTCTGGGGCAGATGTGTGAGATAGTGTAGAGGTAGATGGGAAGCGACATTAGACAGCTCCACTCTTCCACAGCAAATACAGCAGCATGGCCCGCAGATGTGAGCGCAGCCGTAAACTTGTGCCAAAACAATGCCAATCGAAAGTTGCAAAGAATTGAAAAATTGAACCTCAAAAAAGAAAGCATGCCAGTAAGAAGTAAAAGATATCTAGCAATAACCTTGGCCAAACAGGAGAAAGCTATGGAAACCGAAATCCAGAAAATTTCTGGGGAAGAAACTTCGGAAGACACAAGGAAATGGAAGGCTATTCCGTGTTCTTCGAATGGAAGAACTAACACACTTGAAGCGTCCATACCGCATAAAGCCATCTCTGGATTCCATGCAGTCCCAGTCAAAGTCGCAGCACTATTTCCCACAGAAATGGAAGAGAGAATCCTAGAGTTTCTATCCAGCAACAAAGGACACTGAATAGCCAAAGGAATACTGAGGAAAACGGACAAAGCAGCAGGCATCACACTTTCTGATTTCCAGATATAGGACTAAGTGCTAGGTACGGAAACAGCACAGCCTGGCGCCCAAAAGAGGCACACAGACCCATGGAACAGAATCGACAGCCCAGAGGTCAACTGACACACATATGGACAGCCCATTTTCGACCAGGGAGCCAAGAGGAGACAGCAGAGAAAGGAGAGTCTCGACAAGAAATGGTGCTGGGAAGACAGCACAGCCACATGGAACACAGTGAGAGTAGACCGTGATGTTACACCAGGGACACACACCACCTCGAAATGGATTAAAGCCTTGAACAGAAGACTTGAAAACGTGCAGCTTCTAGGAGAAAACGCAGGCAGCTTGCTCTTTGCCATCTGGCTTAGCCACCTGTTTGGAAGAAGCATGTGTGACCGGGCAAGGGAAACAAAGGAAACAAGAAGCAAGCGGGACTCCATCCAACGCAGAAGCTTCTGCCCAGCCAACGACACCATCGACTGACTGCGAAGACTGTGCAACAACTGACAGCAGATGTTTGCAAACCACACATCAGAGAAGGGGTGAACAGCCATAAGATCCAATGAACTCATACGTCTTCACAGGAAAAGAAACAGCGAGCCCAATCAAACCAGGGCAAAAGATGGCAACAGACAGCTCTCCCAGGAAGATAGAAAGATGGCCAACAGGCTGTATGAAAACATGCTCATCAACATTAAGTCTCTGCTCAATGCAAATACGAACGGCACTGAGATAGCAGCTCACAGCGGTCAGAATGGCTATAAGGATGAAGACAGGAACCAACAAGTTTCAGAGAGGAGGTGGAGAGAAGGCAAGCCTCCTGAACTGGTGGTGGAAGTGTAAACCAGTGCAGCCAATACGCACACTAGTGTGGAATTGCCTCAGAATTTTCAGAATCCATCTACAGTATGATCCAGGTATTCCTCTGTGGCGTATATATCCAAAGATCTTGGAAACACTAATGCTCAGAGATCCGTGCATCACTGTATTCCCCACAGCCTTACTCGCCATATGCAACACTTGGAAGCCTCCTTGATGCCCATCAAGGGACGAATGGAGAAGGAAGATGGGCTATAGCCACACAATGGCATAGCACTCAGCTGTAAGAACAGATGCAGTACAGCCATTTGTGACCAGCTGAATGGCTCCTGAGGGTATCAGGGGAACTTAAACAAGCCCTGGGGTAAGGTCAAATACCACAGGATCTCACATACAAGGAGAAGAGGAAAAATGGACCAACAAGCAGGTAGCACGTGACATAGGATTGGCAGTTCCCAGAGGGAGAGGGGTGCGGGGGACGGAGGGACAAAGAGTTGATTAGGCACAAGTGTGTGGTGAGGGCCTGTAATTAGGCTTACGGTGGTGAAGATGATGTAGCCTACACAGAAGTCTAAATCTATGAGCATGTAGATTTGAAAGCTATAGGATGTTAGAATGCAGGGTTACGGATATCAATTCACATAAAATCAAAACTCCGAAAACGGGTGCAGATTTACGGCCTAAAGCTTTGGAGGCTGAAAGAGATTCGAGAAGATGAACATCCAAGGATTAGCAATCGCCTCCAAATGCTTAATGATGATACAGAAAAGTAGAACTTTGCAAAGAGATGAAGAGGAATACTACCAAGAGAACATGGTCCGAGCCAAATCATGAATCAACGGAAAATGCTACCGTCCCTGATGTTACTACTGCTTCCCTTCACGAATGATCGAAGCAGGCCAACATCTTCCCAAATTCAGGCCAAAGGTTGGTCCAAAAGCCCAATTTGGGGCCTGGCTGTGGTGTAGCAGGTAAGTGCCCACATCCGCTTGGGCGGCCCGGGCTTCACCGGCTAGCATCGTGTGTGTGGATCAGATTACTAGCATAGAAAATACAGATTTCAAGGTCTGGTGGTCACAGAGATCATAAAGAAGTAGAAATGGTGAGGAGACCTTATGAGTACACACCAGAAAAGGATCCACGAGAATATTACAATCTATGAACGCATCAGGTACACTTCCCCAAATGATGAAGGAAGGAAAACATGTGACCTGCCAAGGTGGAATTGTCAGACTGCTAAGAGATCACACGATCAGTGTGCATCAGGGGAATGCCTGGGCAACTTCAACATGAGAGGGCCTCCCGGACGTTCTCTGGGGAAAGTCCACCCATTCGGCCATATCCACAAAAGATAAGAGATAAAACCCGGGATAAGCTTAAAGGAAAGAAACCGGTGTCTAGAGGGAATGTAGTAGACCCTTCAAGTCCTTGGAGAAAGTTAGAAACTGACAAGAAATCCAGAGCAAGGAAAACTATCCTACCTGGAAAGGGGGACTAGTCAGATTGGGATGAGACGGCTCTGAAACACTGTGTGCATTGAGGTTGTCAGGACAACTTAGAATCTGAGGGTGTTTATGACATCACGGTGAACATGTCACCCAAGATGGCCGCATGTTTACAGTCCGAGGATTGGCCTAGTCTAGGACACTCAAGTGAGAGATACCCAGAAACAGCTTTTCCAAACAAAAACTTGAAAGGATCAAACAGACTCTGATTCAAGGGAGAAGAAAGGAATCATTGGGAACAAGCGATAATAAATGGACAAGCACAGAGAGGAGAACATTGTCACCTACTCAAGTAGATGGTGAGGTCGTGCAGATTCAATCTTGGAACTTGATTTGAAACAAGAGGCCAGACTTGGGGCTTATCAGACCTACATTGTCCTTCTGCCTTACTCATAATCCCAACTACAGAATGATCTCTTGGGGACGTTGAAGAGAAGAATCGAGGACTCCTTTCATAGGCCCCTAACATCCTTTGAAGAGAACCCTACCTTTGCATAGCTCTGGCCTCACGGGGGCCCACTGGTTACATGCTAAGGTTTCCCAAGAGATCTCTTTGAAGCCTTGAAGGCATGGACGCCTGTCATGCTTGGGGTATGTAGCTTGGTTTGGAAGGGCTCTAGAAGTGTGCTGAAAAGCACCCTTTTCCAGAGGGCTTCATTCCTGTGTGAAGGCTGCCCTCCCAGGCTACAGTGCTCAGTTGGGCTCCAATGAAATTAACTCCCCCATCTCTTGCCGTAGAAGGAGTACTGATTCTGTGTTTTGACACCATATGGAAGGAGATTGACTGAAAACTAGAACATTACCATGATATTTAAAGAAAAATACACATGCCAGAGCTGAGGATGTCAATCAAACAGTAACAGACTCTGTAGAAATAAAGTAAGCCAGTATCTAGACGTAATCTAGGGGAGCGTTCAAGGTTCAGGGCTGAACGTCGAAACTTCCCAAATCCAGGGAAAGAGACGGAAGGATTTCTCACCTGGAGAGAGGAATTCATCAGACTCATCGAATTTGTCTCGGAACCATTGTGTCCGTGAAGGTGGTTTCCAGGACAACGTCTAACCTGGAGTATCTCATCTCACAATGTCAAATGAACCAAGATGGACACATGTCCTCAGTTCTCAGTTGGACGTAAGCTAGGATAGCAAAGATTCCTTCAACTGACAGATGGAAATTCAAAGACAACATCCAACAATCACCAAAGCACCTACACGTCGGCCTACAGAACATATGGTGATTAAAAAAATACAGAATTCCTAACCTAGAATGAAGGAGAACCCACTGATAAGCATATCGAAGGGAGATAGAACAGAAAGACCACTACGATTAGACTAAGGAAAGAAAACAAGCTCCCAGAAAATGGAAGGCAAACAGAAATCACACCTGAATACTCCACAGTGAATGAAGTCAGTGTTTACAAAGAGTCTGCTTGAACGTCTTTTGGGAGTTTTGATTTTACATGAATTGTTTGCCATAACCCAGCATTATAACATCCTATACGTTTCAGATCTACATCCTCATAGATTTAGACTTCTGTGTACGTTACATCATCTTCACCACCGTAAGCCTAATTACAGGCCCTCACCACACACTTGTGTCAAATCAAGTATTTCTCCCTCTGGGCCCCGCCACCTTTCGCTCTGGGAACCACAAATCCCATGTCACGTTCTACCTGTTTCTTGGTCCTTTTTTTCCTCTTCTCCTTGTAAGTGAGACCCTATGGTATTTGACCTACCTTCTGGGGCTTGTTTCCATTCCCCTAAAACCCTCAGGAGCCATTCTGTTGGTCACAAATGGCTGGAAGGCATCTGTTCCTGCAGCTGAGTGCTATGCCATTGTGTGGCTATAGCCCATCTTTCTTGTCCATTCGTCCCTTGATGGGCACCAGGGAGGCTTCCCTGTCTTCGATATCGGGACTGTGGTGAGCACAGCGGTGCACGGATCTCTGTGCATTAGCGTTTCCAAGTTCTTTGGATATATATGCCACAGAGGAATACCTGGATCATGTGGTAGATGGATTCTGAATATTCTGAGGCAATTCCACACCACTTCGGGTAGTGGCTGCACCGGTTTACACTCCCACCAGCAGTGCAGGAGGCTTGCCTTCTCTCCACCTCCTCTCTGAAACTTGTTGGTTCCTGTCTTCATCCTTATAGCCATTTTGACCACTGTGAGCTATCTCAGTGCCGTTCGTATTTGCATTGAGCAGAGACTTAATGATGATGAGCATGTTTTCATACAGCCTGTGGGCCATCTATCTTCCTGGGAGAAATGTCTGTTTCCATCTTTTGCCCAGGATTTATTTGGCTCGTTGTTTTTTCTCCTGAGGAGACATATGACTTCATTGGATCTTTTGGCTATTCACCCCTTCTCTGATGTGTGGTTTGCAAACCTGCTTTCGCAGTTGTTGTGACGTCTTTGCACTGAGTCCATGGTGTCGTTGGCTGGGCAGAAGCTTCTGCATGGGATGGAGTCCCGCTTGTTTCTTGTTTCCTTTGTTGCCCTTGCCCAGTCACACATGCTTCTTCCAAATAGGCGGCCAAGCCAGATGGCAAAGAGCAAGCTGCCTGCGTTTTCTCCTCGAAATGTCACGGTTTCAAGTCTTCCATTCAAGGCCTTAATCCATTTCGAGGTGGTGTGTGTGCCTGGTATACCATCACGGTCTACTCTCATTGTGTTACATTTGGCCGTGCAGTCTTTCCAGCACCATTTCCTGTCTAGAGTCTCTTTTCTCCGCTTTCTCCTCTTGGCTCCCTGGTCGAAAATGAGATGTCCATAGGTGTGTGAGTTGATTTCTGGGCTCTCGATTCTGTTCCATGCATCTGTGTGCCTCCTTTGCAGGCCAGGCTGTGCTGTTTTGGTACCTAGCTCTTCGTCCTATATGTGGCAGTAAGAAAGTGTGATAATTGCTGCTTTGTTTGTTTTCCCCAGGATTCCTTTTGCTATTCAGTGTCCTTAGTTGCTGGATAGAAACTTTAGGATTCTCTCTTCTATTTCTGTGGGAAAGATTGCTGTAACTTTGACTGGGACTGCATGGAATCCAGACACTGCTTTGTTGACAAAAGTAATCTGTAACCAATCTGTAAATGAAACTTTGGGTGAGCTTATTCTGAGCTTCAATCTGAGGATTATAACCCAGGGCCTTTCTACCCAAAGGAAGAAAGAGCATCATAGAAGTGGGGTGCACAGACTGGTTGTATTCCCCTCATAGAGGATGTTTCACATAGGATTGAAATGTCCCATTTACAATAGTTGCGAGACTGCTCTGTTGGCACAGCGATTGATGGAAATAGCAGGTAGGTCTTCTGTCTCAGTGAACACAGTAGGGTGGCAGTCTGTTGTCACCAGCTGACTGGTCACAGGTGAGCTGGGTGGTCAAAGGTGAGTGCAGCAATCAGTTCCTAGCCTAGGGAGAAATGCTTCTCCCTAAAGAAATGCTAATGTGGGGGGAAGTTGCACCTTTATCTCAAGGGCCATAGGAAATGTCTAAGCAGATATGCAATGCATGCTAAATAGCCATAGTCAGGCCCTTTTGGAAAAAACAAAATCAGGCCGAATTAGGTTTACACCAAATGGCTTCCTCATGTAGTCCAATATATCCAATTGCTTCCCATTTTTATTTGTCAGCTTTATGCCGTATGGACGTTTCAAGTGTGTCCGTTGTTCGATTCCAAGGGCACGGAATAGCCTTGCGTTTCCTTGTGTCTTGTGGAATTTCTTTCCCCAAAACTTTGCTAGTTTTTGGTTTCCATCACTTTCTCCTGTTTGTCCAAGGTTATTCGCAGATATCATTTTCTTCTCACTGGCATGGGTTTTTTTTGAGGTTCAGCTTTTCTATTCTTTGCAACTTTTAATTGGTTTTGTTTGGCAGAAGTTTATGGCTGTGCTCAAATCTGCTGGCTGTGCTGCTCTCTTTGCTGAGGAAGAGTGGCACTGTCTAACATCGCTTCCCATCTGCCTCTACACTACCTCGCACGCCTGACCCAGAATGGCTGGACGAGCGTTGAGGAGGCTCACCCCCAGGATTCCACGTGGCCGACCCTGGCCTGCCAACCCAGAACACGTGGACTTCACCGCTGGCCCACTGTCTGGACCCTTTCGTGCTCCATTGGCAACCTGCAGTTGAGTGGAATGTGACTTGAATATGCTACTTGAACCCAACTCTGGCCCTGTGTAAATGAGGCCAGGTTGTTTCTGTGGCCCACTGTGATGTCGGAGGATTTTTCAGAATCGTGTCTCCTCTGTGCAGTCTAGCTTGGTGGACACAGGGTTTCAGAGCACGCGTGGAGCAGTCTCATAACTCACCCTTCCCAGTTAGGCCAGGTTAGACCTTCCCTGCAGTTTTTGGGGTCGTGACTTTCCTGGACTTTCAATCGTTCAAGCAGAGGCTGTCTAAAGACTGACATCTTTCACTGTGGATTATTGAGATGTGATTTCTGTTGGCCTTCCATTTTATGGGACCCTGTTTGCTTTTCAATGTTCTAATCATCATGTTCTTTATGGGCTTGTGCTTTGACATGCTTATCAGTGCGTTCTCCTTCACTCCATTTTAGGAATTTTGTATTTCTTTAATCACCATATGTTCTGTAGGCCAAGGTGTGAGTCCTTTCGTGATTGTTGGGTGTTGTCCTGGAATTTTCATCGTTCACTTGAGGGTATCTTTGCTATCCCAGCCTAGGTCCAACTGAGCACTGACTACACGTGGTCATCTTGGTTCGTTTGACATTGTGAGATGATAAACTCCAGGTTCAAGGTTATCCTGGTAACCACCTTCACGGGCCCAATGGTTTCGACACAAATTAGATGAATCTGATGAATTTCTCTCTGCAGGTGAGAGACCTTCTGTCCCTTTTCTGGATTTGGGAAGTTTCGAGCTTGACCACTGATCCTTGAACTTTCCACTAGATTACGTCTAGATACTGGCTTACTTTATTTCTACAGGGTTTGTTATTTGTTTGATTTACATCCTCAGCTGTGGCATGTTTATTTTTCTTTAAGTATAATGGTAATGTTCTAATTTTCTGCCATCCTCTCTACGTGTGGTTTTGAAACACATTATCAATACTCCTTCTACGGTAAGAGATATGGGGAGAGAATCTCACTGATCCCACTGAGCCCTGTAACCTGGGAGGCCAGCCTTCACAAAGGATGGAAGCCCTCTGCAAAAGGGTACTTTTCAGCACACTTCTAGAGCCCTTCCAAACCAAGAGACATACCCATGCATGGCAGGGGTCCATTCCTTCAAGGCATCAATGAGCTCTCTTGTGACATATTGGCATTACCCAGTGGGCCCCCATGACTTGAGAGCTGTGGAAAGTGAGAATTCTCTTCAAGAATGCTAGGGGCCTAGGAAAGGAGGCCTCAATTCTTCTCTTCAATGTCCTCAATTGATCAGTCTTGACTTTGTATTATGGGTAAAGCAGAAGGACAACGTAGGTCTGATAAGCCCCGGGTCCGGCCTCGTTTTTCAGAACACATTTCCAGCTTGAATCAGCATGGCCTCCCCAGACTTCCGTAGATGACAATGTTATCCTCTGAGTACTTGACCCTCTATTGTCTCTTCTTCCCAATGATTCCTTTCTCATCCCTTGAATTAGCGTCTCTTTGATGTCTTCAAGTTTCTGTGCCCGGGTTGTGTTTGGAAAAGCTGTTTCTGTGTACCTCTCACTTGAATATCCTAGCCCAGGCCAATCCTAGAGCTGGAAACCTATGGCCAACTTTGGTGACATGGTCACCGTGATGTCATAAACACACTCAGAATTCTAAGTTGTCCTGACAACCTCCATGCACACAGTGTTTCAGAGCCATCTCATACCAGTCTGACGACTCCCCCTTTCCAGGTGTGATAGTTTTCCTTTTTCTGGACTTCTTGTCGGTTTCCAACTTTCTCCTCAAACCTTGAAAGATCTACTACATTCCTTCTAGACAGTGGTTTCTTTCCTTTAAGATAGTCCTGGGATTTATCTCTTATCTTTTGTGGATGTGGCCAAATGTGTGGACTTTCCCCACAGAAAGTCCTGGAGTCCCTGTGAAGCTGAAGTTACCCAAGCAATCCTCTGATGAGCAATGATCATGTCAACTCATAGCAGTCTGGTGTTTCCACCTTGGCAGGTCAGATGTTTTCCTTCCTTCATCATTTGGGGAAGTGTACCTGATGTCTTCATAGATTGTAATATTCTCATGGTTCATTTCCTGGTGTGTATTCATAAGGTATCCTCACAATTTCTACTTCTTCATGATCTCTGTCGTCACCATACCTTGAAATCTATATTTCCTAATGCTCCTAATCGGATCTGCACCTGAGATGCCAGCCTGCCAGTCCCAGGCCGCCCAAGTGGAATACGGACACTTACCCACTACACCAGAGGGCTGGCCCTGAATTGGACTTTTGGACCAACCTTTGGCTTGAACTTGGGAAGATGTTGGTCTGCATTGATTATTCGTAAAGGTAATTAGCAGTAACACCGTGGACAGCAGCATTTTCAGTTGGCTCAGGAGTTTAGCACGGGTCATGTTCTGTTGGTAGTGTCCTCTTCATCTCTTTGCAATGGTCTACCTTTATGTTGCATCATTAAGCATTTAGAGGTGATTATCAATCCTTTGAAGTTCATAATCTCTAAACTCTTTCAGCCTGCAAACTTTATCCCTTAAACCTGCTTGCCTTTATGGAGTTTTGATTTTAGGTGAATTGATTTCCATAACCTAGCATTAGAAAATCCTATAGCTTTCAGATTTACATCCTCATAGATTTAGACTTCTGTGTATGCTACATCTTCTTCCCCACAGTAAGCCTAATTACAGGCCCACACCCCACACTTGTGCCTAATCAACTCTTTCTCCCACCGTCCACTGCCACCCGTTCCCTCTGGGAACCACCAATCCCATATCACTTTCTACCTGTTTGTTGGTCCTTATTTTAATCTTCTGCTTGTAAGTGAGATGCGATGGTATTTGATTTCTCCCTTGGGCTTGTTTCAGTTCCCCTCCCACCCTCAGGAGTGATTCTGCTGTCACAAATCGCTGGACTGCACTCTTTCTTACAGCTGAGTGTTTTGCCTTTGTGTGGATATAGCCCAACTTCCTTCTCCATTGGTCCTTTGATGGGCACCAGGGCGGCTTCCAAGTCTTGGATATCGGGAGTAAGGCTGTGGTGAACACAGTGGGGCACGGATCTGTGTGCATTAGTGTTTCACAGTTCTTTGGATAAACACGCTGGAGAGGAATCGCTGGATCATATGGTAGATGTATTAGGAAATTTCTGAGGCAATGTCACATGGCTATGCCTAGTCCCCTCACCGGTTTGCACTCCCACCAGAGGTGCAGGACTCTTCCCTTCTCTCCACCTTCTCTCTGACACTTGTTGTTTCCTGTTTTGTTCCTTATAGCCATTCTGAACACAGGGAGCTGTCATCTCATTGCCGTGAGGATTTGCGTTGGCCTTATACTTAATAGTGTTGAACATGTGTTCATACAGCTGTTGGCCACCTTTCTGTCTTCTTGGGGTAAATCTCTGTTTCCATCTTCTGCCCAGGTTTTAATGGGCTTGTTGTTTTTTCTCTTGTGGAGACGTGTGTGGTCATTGGGTCTTTTGGCTATTCAGCCCTTCTCAGATGTGTGGTTTGAAACATCCTCTCCCTGTTCTTGTGCTGTCTTTGCATTGAGTGGATGGTTTCCCCGGCTGGACAGAAGCTTCTACGTTGGATGGAGTCCTGCTTCTTTCTTCTTTTCTTTGTTGCCCTTGCCCAGTCACACATGCTTCTTCCAAATAGGCGGCTACCCCAGATGGCAAAGAGCAAGCTGCCTGTGTTTTCTCCTAGAAGTTTCACTGTTTCAAGACTTCCGTGAAGGCTTTAATCCATTTCGAGATGGTGTGTGTGCCTGGTGTAACATCATGATCTACTCTTATTGTGTTACATGTGGCTGTGCAGTCTTCCCAGCACCATTTATTTTAGAGACTCTCCTTTCTCCACTGTCTCCTCTTGCCTTCCTCATTGCAAATGTGCTGTCCATATATGTGTGAGTTGACCCTTGTGTTCTCCATTCTGTTCCATTGGGGTTTGTGCCTGTTTTGGGGACCAGGCTGTGGTGGTTCGGTACCAAGTGCTTCGTCCTACATGTTGAAATCAAAGCGTGATACGTCCTCCTTTGTTTGTTCTCCTCAGAAATCCTTTGGGTATTCCGGGTCCCTTGTTGCTGGATAGAGACTTTAGGATTTTCTCTTCTGTTTCTGTGGGAAAGATTGCTGAAAATTTGACTGGGATTGCATGCAACCCAGAGATTGCTTTATCCATTACGGACGTTTCAAGTGTTTCAGATCTTACATTCCTAGAGCACGGAATACCCTTCTGTTTCCTTGTGTTTTCTGGAATTTCTTTCCCTAAAGCGTTGCTAGTTTTCGGTTTCCATAGCTTGCACCTGTTTGTCTAAGCTTATTCCTAGAAATCTTATTCTTCTTACTTGCATTTTTTTCCCAGAGGTTCAGTTTTTCTATTCTTTGAAACTTTTCATTGCTTTTGTTTTGGCAGATGTTTATGGCTGTGCTGACATCTGGTGGTGATGCTGTTGTATTAGCTGGGCAAGAATAACACTGTCTGACGTTGCTTCCCATCTGCCTCTACACTACCTTGGACGCCTGCCCCAGAATATGTGGACCATCGGTGAGGAGGTTCACCTCAAGGATTCTGCATGGTCTGCCCTGGGTGCCAACCCAGAATTTGCGGACTTCACCACAGCACTACTGGCCTGCACCTTTCATGTTCCATTGGAAACCTGCATTTGATGTGGAATGTGAGTTGAATGTGCTATTTGGGACAAATCTTGCACTGTGTAGACGAGGCCATTTTGCTTTTCTTCTCCACTGTGATGTCAGAGGATTTCTCAGAATTGTGTCTCTGCTATCACGGCAAACTTCATTGACACAGGTTTTAAGAGCCAGATTTTAACAGTCTCATAACTCACCCTTACCAGTTAGCCTAGGTTTGACATTTGCTACAGTTTTTGGGTTTGTGACTTTCTCTGTCTTTCGAACGTTCAGGGAATGTCCAAAACGGACACCTTTCATTGTGGATTATTCAGGTGTGATTTCTGTGTGCCTTCCATTTTCTGGGACGGTTTTTTGTTTTCCATGTCATAATTGTTGATATGGGCTCAGCGAGCTGAAGACTCGAATGAAAGATTTCTCGGATATTGAAGGTCTGGCACTGGTGCTCTTTTATTTAGAGAATAGTATGGGATAGCATGGGACAGTACCCATGGGTAGTGAAGAGTTGCTGCTGCTCTCTGGGGATGGGACCTATGAGCAGTCAAAGCTCCTGTTGCTTCCCTGAGTTGAGGGTTAGGGCTAGTTTTATAAGTCATGGGTACATGATTTATTTTTACTGGAAAAAGAAATGATGTGGTAAAATGTCTTTAAATGATTTCAGTGTAGATGGGGTCTGCTTATTGTGCAGTCATATAACTTTAGATACGGATCTGGCCCTGTAGATCAGCATGTAGGTGAGGATGCCCTGAGCTTCTCTCCCTGAGTCAGCCCTAATTCCACCTGCTCATATAGTTTGGCATGTAGGCCAGATCACCTTGGGCTTCCCTAGCTGGGGCAGCCTTAATCCATATCATAAACACCCCCTGAACCCATTTGGACTGGAGAGGTTTGGGGATATGGACGATGGTCAGTCTTCTGTAACTACTTATGGCTGTACAAGGTTGCAGAGCTGTCCCTAAATGGGGTCATAGGTACAGGTAGGATTTTCAGTGGACTGGAAGCCTTCACCTGTGGAGTTCAAGGCTGACAAGGTATACAGAGCCTCTGGAGACGAGAGAATCATTTGACGAGAGGTGGTCCAGGAGGTGAAACTTTTTTCACATGCGGAAGACAGACAATGAAACAGACAACAAACTATAATAAGAAATACAAGCAATATGTTTAACCCAATGTATAACGTATTGAAGTAGTGCAGAAACCTGGTCCTGACTTGGAGTTCAACCAATCGTTTAGAGTTAGGGTTGATAAGATACGGATTTAATTTGGTGGTTGGGATAGAAAGCCAGAAATATTTTCACGGTAGTCAGGAATATAGACACAACATTCAGTTTTTATAATGGCATAGGTGCCCCCTTGTGCTGCTGTCAAGACATCCAGTGTCATTTGGATTTGGAGGACTGCCTTACACATTTGGGATGCTTCTAAATTGAGCAGAGAAATGCTATGTTGTGCATCATTTAATGCCTTCATAGTAAATTTGTTTAGGACTTCCATGTGCAAGACGACACTTTCAATTCCTAATTGGGGAAGAAAAATTGCAGAAAGATGGTCATACCAGTGGAAGACAGACCTGTTCAGCGCTGCTGCAGGTTGGGTAGGATAGCAGACGGAGATGTAGTAAATGTAGTTCTACCCTGCATCCAGACAAAGCCTACTGTGCATCGTGCAATCCACTTAGGTGGCAGCAAAGGCCATAAATTGGAGCCGCATAGCCACTGAGCACCATTAGAGACTAACCAAAGTGTGCTGGGCTGTCTATCCCAGTCAGTGCCAAGCCAATCAGTACTTTTATAAGACTATGATATAAGAAAACACATGTAACAGCGAATTTTTCCCATAGGTCGGCTGTTATTAGGCCATGTATCACGTGTGATTGGTTTGTTCCCAACAAAGAGTGAAATTTTACTGAGTTGACCACTAGTAGGAGTGAACCAAATACATTCATCCCAAATTTCATATGGTACAACCTGTGTGTATCGATAAGTTGGGGACTTTACCTTTGGAACTTGTTGTTTCTGATCCACCTGTGACAAGGCAAATCTAGTTAGTATTTGGGGAGTAGTTTTAAAGGAAAATGTTTGCTTGTGGCCAGGGAACTCGCAGGTGTCAGACATAGATGAGCACAAGGAGACATTACGATTAGTAATAGATGAATCTTGTGGATGAAAAGAGCTAGAATCTAATATCCATGAATGCCTACTATAGCTTCTACAGAAACATAATTTTTTCTCTCTTAAATCACCCTCATTTTTACAAAAGATAGCCAAATCAGGATTAACAGGTTTGCAAGTAAAGTGTAGTTTCAATACAACTTCCTCCAATTATTTACATAACAGCTACAAGAATAGCAATTGTTTATACAGGCTTTTTAAAGTATGCTTTGCTGGAAATTTTTATGAGGAATCTCGGATTGAACTGTGAAGGCCTCTAGAGGCCAGAAAAGCCAAGTCAAGGATTTGCCATCAGATTTTGCCTGCAGTACTTACAGATTTGAGTGGAGTTCTCTTTCAGGTCCCCCAAAGTATTCGGAGGTTACTTGCACCTGCCAGATAAGCACGCTTCCTTACTTAACAGGTAAGATTGCCAGAATCTCTGTAAACAAGGTACCATGCCCATGTTTCCAAGTGGCTGTATTCCAGAAAGTCCAATCTTTGTTCCTGAAATGCTGTCTTGTCTTATCTGACCCTGTATGTTTCAAATATGACATTCCAGTAAAAGCCTTCGTAATATAACCAACGTGACCTGTTATAAGGAGAACAGATTCTTGTGGAACTTATGCAAATGTTGCCACGAAATGACCATACTCAGTAACAAAGAGTTTGACAATTCCTTAGGGATAAGGCAGGGAGAAAAAGATAAATGTCTCAGTTATGATCATAACGGTATAATTTCACCAAATTGCTGTAAGTCAAAGTTAGCATAAGAGAAAAGAGAAAAAGATTTCCTTCATTATGAGAAAACAAAACAACACATCAAAACTCAACAATATTTCAAACAGAAGTTTAAAAAATTATAATCGTCCTCATCAGTTCACACAGTCCTGTATAATCAATTCTTGAGCTAAATCTGTCCTTAGCAGACCGAGGAGCTTAGTTTCTGTTAGAATTCTGTAGTTTCTTGCTCAGCTCAGTTTTACAATCTGAAAGTTTATCAGAAACCTGTAGTTTAGATCGTCTGTGTCAGAATCCTTTCCCGGAATATCTCGGAAGATGAAACATATTTGCAAAAGAAAAAAGCATCAGAGAAAAACAACAATTATCTGCAAATGGACAAAGGACACAAAAGGGCAATTGACAAAGAAACTTGGATGCTTCTGTGACATATGACCCTTCCAGATAATAAGTGGACTTATGACTGATAACCAGGAAAGATAAGAAGCTTAGGAATGCTATATAATTTTAAGACATCTATATTAATAACATTTACCCATCTAATACCACCTAAGAATATCTATCATCACTTGTTTCACAGTTTCCCATGTAATTTAATAGAAAAAATAAGCCTAATTAGTTTAATGTTTTCCTCCTTACAGGAACAGAGAGCAAATTTCTTTGAGAAGTCTCAGGGGCCTTCTGAAAATCCTCAGAGTAATTTCTCTTCTGTCCACCAGGTCAAAAGAAAGACTTCATTAAGCATTTGAATATTTTTGAGGGAGAAGCTTGTCAAAACATATCCAAAGTTTTTAAAATGCTTCTTCAAATAGGAAACAACACTCACTGTGAAACAATGCTCAGGTATCTATTCAAAGTGATGACAGAAAGAGTCAAAAATCTTAAGAGTGACCTCAGTCATTATTTTCACAAAAGACATTTCTCTCTTAGGTAGACTTACTCAAAGGAACAGCTTTTATAACGTCTTTATCAAGAGCAGATCCAAAGTTCAAGAAAAAGTATCCTTTTAGAGAAAACCAAATTTCAATTTCTGCACCTACTTATTTTGAACATTCAAACTCATTCACTTAATTGAACTTACTTTAGTCTACTTGAGTAGGCATAAAACTCTTTTCAGAATTTCTACTTCACAAACCTTCTACAACTTTCTTTTTCATTTTCAGGATGTGTCAACTCTTTTTTTCCTTTCTAGTACATTAGGACAAATTTATCTTTCTTCACCCATCAAACAAAAATATTTCCATTCTTTATACCTTTTTTACTGAAAGCATACACTTTAACTTCCCTGAATACAGAGCTCTTTTCCTTATTAATTTCCAGTAGCTTTAATTCCATAAGTTAATTAGAACTTTTAAGCCTTAACAGATCTACTAAACACAAAAAAGTAAGCAATTATGAATTGTCTTTTATATCAGCATTCTACACACTTCATAACTTTGGAAACATGTAGCTTTACAATAAAACACAGGCATGCTTTTTGATACACCCACACGCTTTTAGCCTCTTCAAGAAGAAGCCCAAAGTAGATAACTTAGATATGTTTATTAATAATGATTCAGTGTGTCATCCTATCCAAAAATGACCTGCATATTCATCTTTTTATCATTTAACTTAACTTGGCAAAACTCAAGATTGTTACACAGAAAAATTTTGAAGCTGTTTTGTTTCAACAAGTATACTGACCATAAAAGTTATTGTACTCACCTTTATAAGTTTTATGTATTTAAACCATTTGTTTCCAACAACTATGTTCAGATTTCCTATGGAAACCTCATGAGGAATTAGACAAAACGGGTCATCATTTAAAGCTATTATTTTACTGACAAATTTAAGAAAGTGAGCTTATATGACTAGATAACCCAGGCTGAATGCCTGCATTCTATGCAAATACCGACAACTCTGACAAGAAGATAATTTTCAATCAAACCAACAAACTTTAACAAGCTTTCATTTACCAAAGGTTAATTCACATCACGTTAACTTTGCAAGGCACTGAGTTAATTTCTACTACATTTAGAATTTATGTAGGCACTTTCTTTAAGCCAACTAAACAGAGATCTTAATTTTGGCCAGACCATCCAGGGGTAAAAATATCACACGTATAATGTACACATAGACACACATAGACAGAGACTGTACAACCTTTGTTTTAAAAACTACTCCAGTGAATCAGGTACAATAATATAAAGCTCACCAGTTATGAATCCACACTTTCTTTTGAGCCTTTTTACTAATAGTTATGGAGAAGACCCTCGAGATGGTACACTTTTTGCAAGGGCGCACTTATGACCATTTATCCTTTCCCTTCCTTTTTTTTTTCAGTCTTAAGAATGAGTGATGGGTTACATAGTAGTTCCTTCAGAGGGGGAATGAGAATCCTTTTCATGATAAAGGAAGTAGGTGGAATCTGAACTGCCTCTAGAGCTGTCTTTCCAGTCTTGCAAGGATTTTGTAAGGACAGTTGCTCTTGATTTCTCAGAAACTGGACTGAAACTTGAAGGACGTTCTAGGTTGATCTACCTGTCCAACTGCACCAGAAAGGCACAGAGATACATCACAAATTTTCTCCCAGATGAAGTTTCTGGGGCATACCCATACAATTGAAAGTGTTTCTAATTAGTTAGAATGACCCTAAGTGGTGAGTCTCTTGGGATGCTTACGTCATTCCCCATGGCAGTAAAGCCAGTGTCGGACTGACAGTGAACTGGACAAGGGTGCAGTGCCTACAAAGGCCTGGAACATGCTGGAGGCTGGGGCTCCCAGTAGCCGGGTTGAGAGTTAAGTCCCTTGCAAAATATTTTCAAGATTTTCAATTTTACAGAATGTCCAGGTTCTGGTCAAGTCCAGCCTGAACTTAAGCTCGACTTGGTGACAACAGAGGACATGATGAGCAAAACAAAGAAATTAAAAGAAGACACCAGACCTCACTCTCATGGCCGTTCCCAGAGGGTTATCATGATAAAAGTCACACAACAGTTCCCATGCTGAGGCACACTACCCGAGCATGACAGTTCACAGAATAAATCACAGGTCTGCTACCCTCATAGCCAACTCAGTAGGTGACTAAAATACTCAATGAGTCAACCGCCAACAGAGGGCACCCTACTTGGGGGTCGTCGGGGTGATCAGGCCCAGAAAGCCAAAGTTTGGGCTCCCAGTGTTGGAGGACTTGACTGTTGAAAGATTTCTTTGTTTCCCGGTTGCAAAGCTCAAAAGGAGACGAAAATGGCCATTGTAACTCTAAGAAAGATGAAAGAGACAGGTCCATTACCCTGAAAATCCCCCCTGAACCTAGGGAAGCATCCTACCTGTTGTTCCTACTGTGGGGGTGCCTATAGCAAGGGGTGATGGGGGTGTCCCCCAGAATTGCATCCCTTGGATACCTTCCCTGCTATGCCTGGCAGTAACAGGTGCCTGGTGAACATCTTTCCTATTCTGCCTGGAAGTAATAGGTGCCTGGTGAGTGGTCCCCAAGACAAAAGGAGAAGTTTAAGAGAGAACATGATGGAGAGAAATAGTGAAGAAGTTTCTGCCACGCTGGGGTCATTCTACCCAATTGCCTGTTGGAGCCATTCTCCAAAGAAGGGTTTCCAATACTCAGACAAAGGTTAGACTTTGGTACTTTCCCTGAACTGAAGTCCCGATTGGGACATTCACACAGTTCAGATGGTCAAGTGCATGGGAGGTATCCCAATCCAGCTTTAGGGATAGAAACCTTCCACGAGAGTCTTGGAGATTGCCAACCATCCTAATGACTTAAATGGCTGACCCATTCCCACGTAAAATTTATGTATTAGAGATAGGGTCAGGAAGGAATGGATTAATTCATTCTACATCACTCTTAGGCTTAAGGTACTGATTCTCTTCAAGCTGAATGCCAGATTTGCACCATAGAGTAGCCATGGGCAGCAAACATGAATTCATGCAGCTATTCAAGACAGTTCCTGATGGAGAAGTGAATTTAGATCCATCCTCGAAAAAGAGAGAGGCACAAGGAAGGAAAGGGCACTTACCAGAATTCGAGCTCACAAACCAATGAAGCACGTTCCCCATATGGGCCACGAGATATGATGTGGGGTCGGCAAGCTCAAGAGTTGAAAATAAGATTTCTTGGACCTTCAAGGTCTGTCAGTGGTGCTCTTTTATTTAGAGAATGGTACAGGATAGCATAGGGACAGGACCTATGGGCCGTGAAGAGCTTCAGGCATGGGGACAGGACCCATGGGCAGTGAAGAGCTGCTGCTGCTGCTGCATTGGAAAAGGACCCATGGGCAGTCACAGCTCCTGCTGCTGCCCGAGTTGAGGTTAAGGACTAATTTTATCAGGCATGGGTACGTGACTTATTTTTCCTGGAAAAAGAAAAGATGATGTAAAAAGTCATTAAATGATTTCAGTTCAGATGGGTTCTGGATATTGTGTGGTCACATAACACTAGATACGAAACTGGCCCCATAGATAGGCATGTAGGTGAGCATGGCCTGGGCTTCTCTCACTGGGGCAAATCTAATTCATACCAAAAGAAATTCAATGGGTCATATAGTTCTGCATGTTCACCAGCTAACCTTGGGCTTTCGAGTGGGGGCAGCCTTAATCCACATCAATCCTCATGGTCTTTCACAGCTGTCTCCCATAGATATGCTCATCAGTGTGTTCTCCTTCAATCCAAGTTAGGAATTTTGTATTTCTTTAATCACCATATGTTCTCTAGGCTGATGTGAGTGCTTTCGTGATTGTTGGGTTTTGTCCTTGAATTTCCATCGTTCACTTGAAGGAATCTTGGCTATCCTAGCCTAGGTCCAACTGAGCACTGAGAACACGAGGTCATCTTGGTTGGTTTGACATTTTGAGATCAGAAACCCAAATTCTACTTTGTCCTGGCAACGAACTAATGGACATAATGTTTCTGAGACAAATTAGACAAATCTGATTAATTCCTCTCTCCAGGTAAGATATTTTTATGTCTTTTTTTCTGAATTTGGGTAGGCTAGACCTTGACTTCGGATCCTTCATTGTGCCAGTAGATTACGTCTGATACTGGTTTACTTTATTTCCGTAGGGTTTGCTAGTTGTTTGGTTTACATCCTCAGCTCTGGCATGTTTATTTTTCGTTGAATATAAGTGTAATGTTCTAATGTTCAGCCAACTTTCTCACATACGGTGGCAAACCACATAATCAATACTCTTCTATGACAACAGATAAGGGGAGAGAATTTCATTGGGGCCAAACAGAGCATTTTAGCTTTCACGGCAGCCTTCACTTTGGATTGGTGGTTCCCAGAGGGAAAGAAAAAATCCAAAAAGCTGTGCAGATTTACGGCATAAAGCTTTTGAGGCTGAAAGAGATTAGAGAAGATACACTTTCAAGGATTGTGAATCTCCTCCAAATGCTTAATGATGCTACAGAAAGGTAGACCATTGCAAATATATTAAGAAGAATACTACAAAGACAACATGTTCCGTGCTAAACTCATGAACCAAGGGAAAATGTTACCTTCTGTGAGGTTACTACTCATTACCTTCACGAATAATCACAGCAGGCAAGCTTGTTCCCAATTTCAGGCAAAAGATTGGCCCAAAAGTAAAATTCAGGGCCAGTCATGTGTTCTGGTGTGTAAGAGCCCACGTTCCTAGACTGTGGCCTGGGACTCATGGATTCGCATCACGGGTGCTGATCAGATTAGTAACATCAGGAGAGATAGATTTCATGGTCTGGTGCGGGCAGAGATCATACATAAGTGGAAATTGTGAGCAGACCTTATAGATATGCACCAGGAAAACAACATAAATATATTACAATCTATGACGCATCTGGTAGACTTCTCAAATACAGAATGGAGGAAGTGATGTGACTTGCATAGGTGGAATTGTCGGACTGCACAAGATGACACAATCATTGAACATTAGAGGATTGGCTGGGCAACTTCAACTTGGGAGGGACTCGTGGACTTTTTATGGGGAAAGTCTACATATTTGGCCATATCCACAAAATGTGACAGATAAAACCAAGGATAAACTTAAAGTAAAGAATTCAGTGTCTAGAGAGAATGTAGTAGACATTTAAAAGTCCAAAGATAAAGTTATAAACAGACAAGAAATCCAGGAAATGGAAAACTATCAGACTGGTATCAGATGGCTCTGAAATACTGTGTGCATGGAAGATGCCGGGACAACTGAGAAGTGTGAGGGTGTTTATGACATCACAGTGAACATGTCACCCAAGATGGCCTCATCTTTATAGTCCGAGGATTGTCCTAGGCTATGATACTCAAGTGAGAGATACCCAGAAAAGAATTTAAAAACAGAAACCAGCACTGAAACTTGAAGAGTTAGAATTGCCGCTGATTAAAGGGATAAGAAATAAGTCGTTGTGGAGAAGCAATAAATAACAGAGAGACAAGCACTGAGTGGAGAACATTGTGATCTACTCAAGTAGATGTGGAGGCCGTGCTGATTGAAGCTTGCAACTTGATTTGAAACCAGAGGCTGGACTTGGGTCTTATCAGACCCACGTTGTCCTTCTGCCTTTATCATAATCCCAAATCAAGAATGATCTCCTGAGGACATTGTAGAGAAGGATCGATGCTTCCCTTCCTATGCCCCTAGCACTCATTGAAGAGAAGTCTCACTTTCCATAGCTCTGGCATTATGGAGGCCCACTGGGTACATGCTAATGTGTCACAATACGTCTCTTTGAACACTTGAAGGACTAGAACCCCATCATGCTCCAGGTATGTCGCATTGTTTGGCAGGGCTCCAGAAGTGTGCTGAGAATCACCCTTTTCCAGAGGGCTTCATTGCTTTGTGAGGGATGCCCTACCAGGCTAGTGTGCTCAGTTTGGCTCCAAAGAAATACTCTGCCCCATCTCTTGGAGTAGAATGATTACTGATGACGTCTATTGACACCATGTGAAAGGAGGTTGTCTGAAAATTAGAACATTGCCATTATCTTTATAGAAAAATAAACATGAGGTTGTAAATCAAACAAATAACACACCTTATAGAAATACAGTAAGCCAGTATCTAGAAGTAATCTAGTGGAACGTTCAAGGATCGGGGGTCAAGATTGAAACTTCCCAAATCCAGAAATGAGACAGAAAAGTATCTTACCTGGAACGGAATTCATCACATCTGTCTAATTTGTCTCGGGTACATTATGTTCATGAAGAAGGTTAACATGACAAACTAGAATTTGGAGTTTAAGATGTCAGAACGTCAGAACAACCAAGATGAACACGTGTTCACAGTGCTCATTTTGACCAAGGCTAGCATGGTAAAGATTGCTACAAGTGACCAATGTAAATTCAAAGACAACACCCAACAATGAAAAGCACTCACACGTAGGCCTATAGAACATAGGGTGGTTAAAGCAATAGAAAATTGATACCTTGGGATGAAGGAGAACGGGCTGACAAGCATACCAAAGGGGGAAATCTGAGAAAGACCACGATGATTATGCTATGGAAAAACAAAACGGGCTCAAAAGAAGGAAGGCAAACACAAATAACACCTGAATAATCCACAGCGAAAGGTGTCAGACTTTAGACAGACTCTGCTTGAACTTTTGAAAGTCAGAAAGTGTCACAAACCAAAAATCTGCAGCGAGGTAAAACCTGGGCTACCTGGAAAGGGTGGGTATGAGACTCCTCCAAACGTCCTTTGAAACCCTGTGCCCATGAAGCTTGCTGGGGGAGCAGAGACATAATTATGACAAATTCTCTGACATCGCAGTTGACCGAAAATACAAACTGGCTACATCTACTCAGTGCCAGAGTTGGGCTGAAGTAGCCTATTTAAGTCACATTCCACTCAAAAGCAGGTTGCTGAGGGAACATGAATGGGGCTGGTCAGTAAAGAATTGGGGAAGTCCCCGCACTCTGAGTTGGCAGCCAGTAGTTGACAGGGTAGAATCCTGGGGGTAAACCTCCTCACCGCTGGTACAGTAATTCTTGGGCGGGAGTGGGAGGTAATGTAGAGGCAGATGAGAAACGACATTAGACAGAGCCACTCTTCCTCAGCAAATACGGGAGCATTTCCTGCAGATGTGAGAACAGTGATAAATCTCTTTCAAAATGAAACAAATTAAAAGTTGCAAAGAATAGGAAAATTGAACCTCAATAAAAAAGAAAAAGGATGCCAGTAAGAAGAATAAGATACCTAGGAATAACCTCACCCCAACAGGTGAAAGCTCTGTAAAAGAAAACTAGCAAACCTTTGCAGAAAGAAATGGGAGAAGACACAAGGAAGCTGAAGGATATTCCATGCTCTTGAAATGGAAGAATTAACACACTTGAAATGTCCACACCGCATAGAGAAATCTCTTGATTCCATGCAATCCCAGTTAAAATTGCAGCAATATTTCTCACAGAGATAGAAGTGAGCATCCTAAAGTTCACATCCAGCAACAAAAGACCCCGAATAGCCAAAGGAATCCTGAGGAAAAAGAACAAAGCTCAATGTATCACACTTTCTGATTTCAACATATAGGATGAAGAAATTGAAATGGAAACAGCGCAGGCTGGGATGCAAAACAGAGAAACAGAACCATGGAACAGAATCAAGAGCCCAGAGGTATAGGGACACATATACGGACAGCCCATTTTCGATCACAGCGCCAAGAGGAGACAGTGGAGAAAGGAAAGTCTCTACAATGAACGGTGTGGTGAAGAGTGCAGAATCTCATGTAAGACAAGGAGAGTAGACCATGGTGTTACACCAGGCACAAACACCAACTCGAAATGGATTAAAGTCTAGAATGTAATACTGGAAACCATGAGACTTCTGGAAGAAAACATAGGTAGGGTGCTCTTTGTCATTTTTCTTAGCCTCATATTTGGAAGAAGCATATCTGTCTGGGAAAGGGCAATAAAGGAAACAAGAAACAAATGGGACTACATCAGACACAAAAGCTTCTGCATAGCCAAGGAAATCATTGATTCAATGCAAAGACAGCAAAACAACTGGGAGAGGATGTTTGCAAACCACACATTGGTGAAGGGGTGAATAGCCAAAAGAGCCAATAAACTCATACGGCTCCACAAGAAAAAAAAAAAAAAAACAAGCCCCATTAAAATCTGGGCAAAAGCTGGAAACAGACATTTCTCCCAGGAAGATAGAAAGATGGCCAACAGGCTGTATGAAAACATGTTAATCATCATTAAGTCTCTGGTCAGTGCAAATCTGAAAGGCAATGAGATAGCAGCTCAAGGCGGTCAGAATGGCTATAACGATGAAGACAGGAAATAAGTTTCGGAGAGGAGGTGGAGAGAAGAGAAGCCTCCTTCACTGCTGGAGGGAGTGTAAACAGGTCCAGCCACGACATAAAAGGGTGTGGAGTTGCCTTAGACATTTCAGAATACATCGGCCATATGATCCAGCTATTCCTCTGTGGTGTGTTTATCCAAAGAACTTGGAAACACTCATACATAGAGATCGGTGCACACCTCTATTTACCCTGGCCTTATTCCCGATATCCAAGACTTGGAAGCCTGCCTGGTGCCCATCAAGGGATGAATGGAGAAGGAAGATGGGCTATAGCCACACAAAGGCATAGCACTCAGCTATAGGAACGGATTCAGGCCAGCCATTTGTGATCACCAGAATGGCTCCTGACGGTTTTAGGGGAACTGAAACAAGCCCCAGGTGTATGGTCAAATACCACAGGATCTCACGTGCAAGGAGAAGAGCAAGAACGGACCAACAACAAGTATCACATGACAATGGATTGGCATATCCCAGAGGGAAAGTAGGGCAGTGGCCAGAGAGAGAAAGTGTTGGTTAGGCACAGGTGTGTGGTTAGGGACAGTAATTAGGCTTACTTTGGTGAAGATGATGTAACCTACTCTGAAGTCTAAATCTATGTGGATGTAGATCTGAAAGCTATAGGTCATTATAATGTTGGGTTACGGCAATCAATTCACATAAAACCAAAACTCCCAAAAGAGATGCAGATTTACAACCGGAAGCTTTGGAGACAGAAAGAGGTTAGAGAAGATGAACTTCCAAGTATTGGTAATCACCTCAACATGCTCAATGATGCTACAGAAAGGTAGACCTTTGCAAAGAGATGAAGAGGAATACTACCAAGAGAACATGTTCCGTGCTAAACTCATGAACCAACAGAAAACTTATCGCTCATGATGTTACTACTGATTCCTTCACGAATGATCGAAGCAGGCCAACATCTTCACAGGTCAGGTCAAAGGTTGGTCCAAAAGTCCAATTCAGGGCTGGCCCTGTGATGTAGCAGGTAGGTTCCTACGTTCCACTTGGGCGGCATGGGCTTCACCAGCTAGCATCAGGAGTGCAGATCAGATTACTAGCATTAGGAAATATAAATTTCAAGGTATGGTGGGCACAGAGATGATAAAGAAGGAGAAATTGTCATGAGACCTTAACAATATGCACCAGAAAAAGAACCATGAGTATATGACAATCCATGAAGGCATCAGGAACACTTCCCCAAATGATGAAGGAAGGAAAACGTGACCTGCCAAGTGGAATTTTTAGACAGCTAGGAGATCACACGATCATTGTGCATCAGGGGATTGCCTGGGCAACTTCCAATTGGGAGGGCCTCCAGGACGTTCTCTGAGGAAAGTCCACCCAATTGGGCATATACACAATGGATAAGATATAAAACAAGGGATAATCTTAAAGGAAAGGAACCGGTGGGTAGAGGGAATGTAGCATACCTTTCAAGTTCCACGAGAAAGTTAGAAACTGACAAGAAATCCAGAACAAGGAAAACTATCCTACCTGGAAAGATGGAGTCATCAGACTGATATGAGATGGCTCTGAAACACTGTGTGCCTGGAGGTTTTCAGGACAACTTAGAATTCTGAGGGTGTTTATGACGTCACGGTGAATGTGTCACCCAAGATAGCAGCAAGTTTAGAGTCCACGGATTGCCCTGGCTAGGATACCCACGTGAGAGATATCCAGAAACAGCTTTTCCAAACACAAACCGCACACAGAAACTTGAAGAGATCAAAGAGGCACTGATTCAAGGGATAAGAAAGGAATCATTGGGAAGAAGGGATACTAGAGGGGCAAGCACTGAGAGGAGAACATTGTTATCTACTCAAGTAGATGTGGAGGCCGTGCTGATTGAAGCTTGCAACTTTATTTGAAACAAGAGGCTGGACTTGGGGCATATCAGACCCACGTTTTCCTTCTGCCTTATTCATAATCCCAAGTCAAGAATGATCTCTTGAGGACATTGAAGAGAACAATTGAGGCCTTCTTTCCTAGGCCCCTAGCATTCTTTGAAGAGAGGTCTCCATTTGCATAGCTCTGGCGTCACAGGGTCCCACTGGGTACATGATAATGTGTCCCAAGACATCTCTGTGAAGACTTAAAGGAATGGATGATTGTCATACTTGGGGTGTGTCCTTTGGTTTGAAGGGCTGTAGAAGTGTGCTTAAAAGCACCCTTTTCGAGAGAGCTTCATTCCTGTGTGAAGGCTGCCTTCCCAGGCTACAGTGCTCAGTTGGGCTCCAATGAAATTCTCTCCCCCACCTCTTGCCATGGAAACAGTATTGATTTCTTGTTCTGACAACATATGGAATGAGGTTTGCTGAAAATTAGCACATTGCCATTATGTTTAAATAAAAATACACCTGCCAAAGTTCAGAATGAAAATCAATCCAGTAGGAAACCATGTAGAAATAAAAAGCCCAGTATCCAGACGTCATCTTGTGGAGCATTCAATGATCAGGGGTCAAGTTTGAAACTTCCCAAATCCAGAAAAAAGACAGATAAATCACTTACCTGGAGGGAGGAATTCATCATATTTCTCTAATTTCTCTCGAAAACATAATGTCCGTGAAGGTGGTTGTCCGGACAACCTCGAATCTGGAGTTTCTGATCTGAGAATCTCAAACCTACCAAGACGACCATGTGTTCTCAGGGCTAAGTGTCACCTGGGCTGGGATAGCAAAGATTCCTACAAGTGACTGATGGAAATTCCAAGACCACACCCAACAATCACGAAATGACTCACACCTCGGGCTACAGAACCTATGGTAATTAAAGACATACAAAACTCCTAACTTGGAAAGAAGGAGAACGCACTGATAAGCAAATCGAATGGAGATATCTCAGCAAGACCATAACAATTAGACTGTAGAAAAGAAAAAAGGATCCCGGAATATGAAGGCCAACAGAAATCAAAGCTGACTAATCCACAGTGAAAGACGTCAGTCATTAGACACACTCTGTTTGAACGTTTGAAAGTCAGAGAAAGTCACAACGCTAAAAACAGCAGCAAAGGTCAAACCTGGCCTAAATGAGAAGGGTGAGTTATGAGACTGCTCCCTGCGGGCTCTGAAAACCTGTGTCCACGAAGCTAGACTGGACAGCAGAGACACGATTCTGACAAATCACCCAACATCACAGTGGGCCAGAAAAGCAAGCTGGCCTCATCGACACAGGGCCAGAGTTGGGCTCAAGTAGCATATTTAAGTCACAATCTACTCAACTGCAGGTTCCCAATGGAACATGAAAATGGCCAGCCAGTGGGGCCGTGGTGAAGTCTGCACATTCTGGTTCAGCAGCCCAGGGTCAGCGATGTGGAATCCTGAGGGTGAGCCACCTCACCGCTCGTCCAGCCATTCTGGGGAAGGCATCTGAGGTAGTGTAGAGGGAGATGGGAAGCGATGATAGACATCGCCATTCTTCCTCAGGAAATGCAGCAGCATGGCCAGCAGATGTGAGCACAGCCATAAACTTCTGTCAAAACAAAACCAATTGAAAGTTGCAAAGAATAGAAAGACTGAACCTCAAAAAAGAAAGCATGCCAGTAGGAAGAAAAAGATGTCTAAGAATAAACGTGGCCAAACAGCATAAAGCTATGGACACAGAAAGCTTGCAAAGGTTTGGGTGAAGATATTACAGAAGACACAAGGGAACGGAAGGCTATTCCGTGCTCTTCCAATGGAAGAACGAACACACTTCAAACGTCCATACCGCATAAAGCAGTGTCTGGATTGCATGCAGTCCCAGTCAAAGTTGCAACAATCATTCCCACAGAAATACAAGACAGAATCCTAAAGTTTCTATCCAGCAACAAAGGACCCGGAATAGCCAGAGGAATCCTCAGGAAAACGAACAAGGCAGCAAGTCTCACACTTTCTGATTTCAACATATAGGACGAAGCCCTAGGTACGGAAACAGCACAGCCTGGCCCCCAAAACAGGCACACAGACTCATGCAACAGAACGAGAGCCTGGAGGTCAACTCACACATCTACTGACAGTGCATTTTCGAACAGTGAGCCTAGCGGAGAAAGTGGAGAAAGGAGAGTCTCCACAAGAAACAGTGCTGAGAAGACTGCACACCAACAGGTAACACAATGAGAGTAGACCATGATGTTACACCAGACATACACATGACCTCGAAATGGATTAAAGCCTTGAATGGAATACTTGAAACCATGCAACTTCTAGGAGACAACCCAGGCAGCTTGCTCTTTGCCATCTGGCTTGGCTGCCTATTTGGAAGAAGCATGTGTCAGTGGGCAAAGGCAACAAAGGAAACAAAAAACAAGCGGGACTCCATCCAATGCAGAAGCTTCTGCGCAGCCAACGACTCCATCGACTCAATGCAAAGACAGCACAACAACTGCGACAGGCTGTTTGCAAACCACACATCAGAGAAGGGGTGAGAAGCTAAAAGATCCAATGAACTCATATGTCTTCACAGGAATAAAAACAACGAGCCAAATAGAACCTGGGCAGAAGATGGAAACAGACATTTCTCCCAGGAAGATAGGAAGATAGCCAACAGGCTGTATGAAAACATGTTCATCATCATTAAGTCTCTGGTCAATGCAAATCCGAACGGCAATGAGATAGCAACACACAGTGGTCAGAATGGCTATAAGGATGAAGACGGGAAACAATAAGTTTCACAGAGGAGGTGGAGAGAAAGGAAGCCTCCTGCACTGCTGTAGGAATGTGAACCGGTGCGGCCACTACACAAAGTGGTGTGGAATTGCCTCAGAAATTTCAGAATCCACCTACCATATGATCCGTCTATTCCTCTGTGGCGTATATATCCAAACATCATGGAAACACTAATGCACAGAGATCGATGCACTGCTGTGTTCACCACAGCCTTACTCCTGATATCCAAGACTTGGAAGCGTCAGTGGTGACCATCAAGAGATGAATGGAAAAGGAAGATCGGCTATAGCCACACGATGGTATAGCTCTCAGCTGTAGGAATGGATGCAGTCCAGCCATTTGTGACCACCAGAATCGCTCCTGAGGGTCTTAGGGGAACTGAAGCAAGGCCCAGGGATAAGGTTGAATACCACAGGATCTCATGTACAAGGAGAAGAGGAAAAACGGAGCAACAAAAAGGTAGGACGTGACATGGGATTGGTAGTTCCCAAAGGGAAATGGATGCGGGGGTCTGAGGGAGAAAGAGTTGATAAGGCACAAGTGTGTGGTGATGGCCTGTAATTAGGCTTACAGTGGTGAAGATGATGTAACCTACACAGAAGTCTAAATCTATGAGATTGTAGATGTGAAAAGCTATAGGATGTTATAATGCTGGGTTACGGCAATCAATTCACATAAAATCAAAACTCCAAAGAGGGGTGAAGATTTACGGCCTAAGCTTTGGAGGCTGAAAGAGATTAGAGAAGAACTGCCAAGGATTAGTAATCACCTCCAAATGCTTAATGATGCTACAGAAAGGTAGACCTTAGCAAAGAGATGAAGCGGAATACTAGCAAGAGAATATGTTCCGTGCTAAACTCATCAACCAAAGGTAAATGTTACCGTCATTCATGTTACTACTGATTCCCTTCACGAATAATCGAAGCAGGCTAACATCCTCCCAAGATCAGGCCAAAAGTTGGTCCAGAAGTCCAATTCATTGGTGGACCTGTGATGTAGCAGGTAAGTGCCCACGTTCCTTTCGCTTGGGCAGCCTGAGCTTCACAGGATAGCACCACGGTTTTGGATCAGATTACTAGCGTTAGGAAATCCAGATTTCACGGTCTGGTGGGCACAGAGATCATAAAGAAGTAGAAATGGTGAGGGAAACTGAGCAATACGCACCAGAAAAAGAACCATGAGAATATTACAATCTATGAGCGCATCAGCTACACTTCCCCAAATGATGAAGGAAGGGAACATGTGACTTGCCTGGTGGAATTGTCAGACTGCTAGGAGAGGACACGATAAGTGTGCATCAGGGGATTGCCTGGGCAACTTCAACTTGGGAGGGAGTCCATGACTTTCTCTGGGGAAAGTCCACCCATTTCACCATATTCACAAAACAAAAGAGATAAAATCTTTGATAATCGTAACGGAAAGAGACTGGTGTGTAGAGGGAATGTAGTAGACCTTTCAAAGTTCGAGGAGAAAGTTAGAAACCGACAAGAAATCCAGAACAAGGAAAACTATCCTACCTGGAAATGGGGAGTGGTCAGACTGGTATGCGATGGCTCTGAAACACTGTGTGCATGGAGGTTGTCAGGACAGCTTAGAATTCTGAGGGTGTTTATGAACATGTCACCCAAGATGGCCCCATCTATACAGTCCAAAGATTGGCCGTTGTGTGGCTATAGATCGTCTGCCTTCTCCATTCGTCACTTCATGGGCACCACGTAGGCTTCCAAGTCTTGGATATTGGGAGTAAGGCTGTGGTGAACACAGTGCTGCATGGATCTCTCAGCATTAGTGTTTCCAAGTTCTTTGGATATATATGCCACAGAGGAATAGCTGGATCATATGGTAGATGGATTCTGAAAATTCTAAGGCAATTCCACAGCACTTTGGGTAGTGGCTGCACCTGATTACACTCCTCCCAGCAGTGCAGGAGGCTTCCCTTCTCTCCACCTCCTCTCCGAGACTTGTTGTTCCCTGTCTTCATCCCTATAGCCATTCTGACCACAGTGAGCTGCTGTCTCATTGCCGTTCGTATTTGCATTGCCAAAGACTTAATGATGATGAACATGTTTTCATACAGCCTGTTGGCCATCTTTTATCTTCCTGGGAGAAATAGCTGTTTCCATCTTTGGCCCAGGTTTTATGGGGATCGTTGTTTTTTTACTGTGGAGACATATGAGTTCTTTGGATATTTTGGCTAATCACCCCTTCTCCGATGTGTGGTTTGCAAACATCCACTCGCAGTTGTTGTGCTGTCTTTGCATTGAGTCAATGGAGTCATTGGCTGGGCAGAAGCTTCTGCATTGAATGGACTCCCGCTTGTTTCTTGTTTCCTTTGTTGCCCTTGCCCAGTCACACACGCTTCTTCCAAATAATTGGCTAAGCAAGATGGCAAATAGCAAACTACTTGCGTTTTCTCTTAGAAGTTGTACGGTTTCAAGTCTTCCATTCAAGGTCTTAATCCATTTCCAGGTGGTTTGTGTGGCTGGTGTAACCTTATGGTCTACTCTCATTGTGTTACATGTGTCTGTGCAGTCTTCCCAGCACCGTTTCTTGTCGAGACTCTCCTTTCTCCGCTGTCTCCTCTTGGCTCCTTGGTCTAAAATGGGCTGTCCATATATGTGGGAGTTGACCTCTGGGCTCTCGATTCTGTTCCTTGTGTCTATGTCCCTCTTTTTGTGGCCAGCCTTTACCGTTTCGGTATCTAGCAGTTCGTCCTAAATGTGGAAATTCGAAAATGTGGTACTTGCTGCCTTGTTCGTTTTCCTCAGGATTCCTTTGGCCGTTCCTGCTCCTTTGTTGCTGGATAGAAACTTTAGGATTCTCTCTTCTATTTCTGTGGGAAAGATTGCTGAAACTTCGATGGGGCTTGCGTGGAATCCAGAGATTGCTTTATCCAGTACGGACGTTTCAAATGTGTTTGTTCTTCCATTCGAAGAGTGTGGAATAGACTTCCGTTTCCTTGTGTCTTCTTTAATTTCTTTGCGCAAAGCTTTCCAGTTTGTTGGTCCTTGTTTGTCTCTTCTCCTTGTAAGTGAGCTCCTACGGTATTTGAGTTTCTCCCTGCGAGTTGTTTCACTTCCAATGAAACCCTCAGGAGCCATCCTTCTGCTCACTAATGGCTGGATTCTCTACTTTGTTATGGCTCAGTGATATGCCATTGTGTTCATAAAGCCCAGCTTCCTTCTCCAATCTTCCCTATCTATTCTTCCTTCTGCCTTGATGGGCATCAGGGCGGCTTTCAAGTCTTGGATAACGGGAGTAAGGCCAGGATGAACACAGGGGTGCACATATATTGGTGCACGACCTTTTCCAAGGTCTTTGGATAAACACGCCACTGAATAATAGCTGGATCATATAGTAGATGGATTCAGACATGTTTGAGGCAATTCCACAGGGCTTTGCGTCGTGGCTGCACCAGCTTACACTCACAGCAGCACTGTAGGAGTCTTCCCATCTCTGCAGCTCCTCTCTGACACTTATTTCCTGACTTTTTACCTATAGTCATTCTGACCACATTGAGCTGCTATCTCGCTGCCGTTTGGATTTCAATTGCCCTGAGTCTTAATGATGATGAACATGTTTTCATACACCTGTTGACCATCTCTATCTCTTCTTGGTTGAAATCTCTGTTTCCACCTACTGCCGAGGTTTTAATGGGCTTATTGTTTTTTCTCTTGTGGACCCATATGAGTTCACTGCATCTTTTGGCTATTCACCCGTTCACTGATGTGTGGTTTTCAAACATCCTCTCCCAGTGGTTGTACTGTCTTTGCATTGAGTCGATGGTTTCCTTGGCTGGGTAGAAGCTTTTGCGTTTGATGTAGTCCCACTTGTTTCTTGTTTCCTTTATTGCCCTTGCCCAGACAGAAAGGCTTCCTCCAAATAGGAGGCTAAGACAGATGACAAAGAGCAAGCTGCCAGAGTTTTCTTCCAGAAATCTCATGGTTTCCAGTCTTACATTCAAGACTTTAATCCATTTCGAGTTGGTGTTTGTGCCTGGTGTAACACCGTGGTCTATTCTCCTTGTCTTAGGTGAGGCTCTGCAGTCTTCCCACCACCATTTATTGTAGAGACTTTCCTTTCTCCCCTGTCTCCTCTTGGCGCCATGGTCGAAAATGGTCTGTCCATATAGGTGTGTGTATACCTCTGGGCTCTTGATTCTGTTCCATGGTTCTGTGTGTCTGTTTTGCATCCCAGCCTGTGCCGTTTCCATTCCTAGTTCTTCGTCCTCTATATTCAAATCAGAAAATGTGATACATTGAGCTTTGTTCTTTTTCCTCAGTATTCCTTTGTTTATTTGGGGCCTTTTGTTGCTGGATGTAAACTTTAGGATGCTCGGTTCTATCTCTGTGAGAAATATAGCTGCAACTTTGACTGGGATTTCATGTAATCTAGAGATTGCTTTAGCCGGTGTGGAGGTTTCCAGTGTGTTCATTCTTCCATTTCAAGAGCATGCAATATCCTTCTGCCTCCTTGTGTCTTCTCCCATTTTTCTTCTGCAAAGGTTTGCTAGTTATCGCTTTACAGAGCTTTCACCTGTTGGGGTGAGGTTATTCATAGGTATCTTATTATTCTTACTGGCATTTTTTTTGAGGTTCAATTTTCCTATTCATTGCATCTTTTAATTTGTTTCCATTTGACAGAGGTTTATCACTGGGCTCACATCTGCTGGAAGTGCTCCTGTATTTGCTGAGGAAGAGTGGCCCTGTCTCACGTCGCTTCTCATCTGCCTCTACACTCCCTCTCACGCCTGCCCCAGAGTGGCTGGACCAGCGGTGAGGAGGTCTGCCCCCAGGATTCCACCCAGCCAAGTGCAGGCTGCCGAACCAAAACTCGCGGAATTCCCCAGTTCTCCACTGCCCGACCCCTTTCAAGTTCCCTTGCAACCTGCAGTTGTGTGGAATGTGACTTAAATAGGCTACTTCAGCCCAATTCTGGCACTGAGTTGATGTAGACGGTTTGTATTTTTGCTCAACTGTGATGTCAGAGAATTTGTCATAATTGTGTCTCTGCTGTCCAGGCAAGCATCATGGACACAGAGTTTCAGAGCAGGTTTGGAGCAATCTCAGACTCACCCTTTCAAGGTAGCCCAGGTTTTACCTCGCTGCAGATTTTTGGTTTGTGACTTTCTGACTTTCCAAAGTTCAAGCAGAGTCTGTCTAAAGTCTGACATCTTTTGTTGTGGATTATTCAGGTGTTATTTGTGTTTGCATTCCCTTTTTTGAGCACATTTTGTTTTTCCATAGTATAATCATCATGGTCGTTCTCAGATTTCCCCTTTTGGTATGCTTGTCAGTCGGTTGTCCTTCATCCCAAGGTATCAATTTTCTATTTCTTTAAGCACCCTATGTTCTATAGGCCTACGTGTGAGTGCTTTTCATTGTTGGGTGTTGTCTTTGAATTTACATGGTCCCGTGTAGCCATCTTTGCCATGCTAGCCTTGGTGAAGATGAGCACTGAGAACACGTGTTCATCTTGGTTGGTCTGACATCCTGAGATCTTAAACTCCAAATTCTAGGTAGGCATGGCAACCTCCTTCATGAACATAATGTATCCGAAACAAATTCGGCAAATCTGCTGAATTCCACTCCAAATAAGATACTTTTCTGTCTCATTTCTGGATTTGGGAAGTTTCAATCTTGACCCCCATCCTTGAACATTCCTCTAGATTACGTCTATATACTGGCTTACTTTATTTCTATAGGGTGTGTTATTTGTTTGATTTACATCCTCAGCTCTGGCAAGCTTATTTTTCTATAAAGATAATTGTAATGTTCTAATTTTCAGCCAACCTATTTACATATGGTGTCAATACACGTCATCAATAATCATTCTACTCCAAGAGATACGGGGATAGAACTTCATTGGAGCCAAACTGAGCACACTAGCCTGTTACGGTGGCCCTCACAAAGCAACGAAGCCATCTGGAAAAGGGTGCTTCTCAGCACATTTCTGTAGCCCTGCCAAACAATGAGACATACGCAAAGCACGACGGGGGTCCATTCCTTCATGGGTTCAAAGAGATATCTTGTGACACATTAGCATGTACCCTTTGGAGCTCCATAATGCCAGAGCTATGGAAAGTGATACTTCTCTTCAATGAATGCTAGTGGCATAGGAAAGGAAGCATCAATCATTCTCTACAATGTCCTCAGGAGATCACTCTTGATTTTGGATGATTAACACAGAAGGAAAATGTAGGCCTGATAAGACCCAAGTCCAGCCTCTGGTTTCAAATCAAGTTTCAAGCTTGAATCTCCATGGCCTCCCCCTATACTTGAGTAGATCACAGTGGTCTCCACTCAGTGATTGTCCCTCTATTATTGTATCTTCACAATGACTTCTTTCTTATCCCTTTAATCAGCGTCTATTCTATCTCTTCAAGTTTCACTGCCTGGTTTCTGTTTTTAAATTCTCTTCTGGGTATCTCTCCCTTGAGTATCAGTAGCCTAAGACAATCCTCGGACTATTAACATGAGGCCATCTTGGGTGACATGTTCACTGTGATGTCATAAACACCCTCAAACTTCTCAGTTGTCCCGGCATCTTCCATGCACACAGCATTTCAGAGCGATCTCATACCAGTCTGACTACTCACGCTTTCCAGCTAGAATACTTTTCCATTTCCTAGATTTCTTGTCAGTTTCTAACTTTATCCTTGAACTTTTAAACGTCTAGTACATTCTCTCTAGACACTAGTTTCTTTACTTTAAGTTTATCCTGGGTTTTAGCTGTTACATTTTGTAGATATGGCCAAATGTGTAGACTTTCCCCAGAGAAAGTCCTGGAGTCCCTCCCAAGTTGAAGTTGCCCAGCCAATCCTCTGATGTGCAATGATCATGTCATCTCGTGCAGTCCGACAATTCCACCTATGCAGGTCACATCACTTCCTTCATTTTGTATTTAGAGAAGTGTACCAGATGTGTCATAGACTGCAATATTTTCATGTTTATTTCCTTGTGCGTATCTATAAGGTATGCTCACAATTTCCATTTATTTTTGATCTCTGTCTGCACCATACCATGGTGATAGATTCAGAAATCTATCTTTCCTAATGTTACTAATCTGATCAGCACCCATCATTGAATCCATGAATCCCAGGTCGTCCACTAGGAATGTGGGCACTTACACACCAGAACACATGGCTGGACCTGAATTTTACTTTTGGACCAATCTGTTGCCTGAACTTGGGAAGAAGCTGCCCTGCTGTGATTATTCGTGAAGGTAATTAGTAGTAACCTCACTCATGGTAACATTTTCCCTTGCTTCATGAGCTTAGCATGGAACACGATCTCTTCGTTGTATTCCTCTTAATCTATTTGCTATGGTCTACCTTTGTGTATCATCATTAAGCATTTGGAGGAGATTCACAATCCTTGGAAGTTCATCTTCTCTAACGTCTTTCAGCCTCAAACGCTTCATGGTGCAAATCTGCATGCCTTTTTGGAAGAGTATTGATTATGTGTTTTGAAACCTATGTGAGGAAGTTGGCTGAAAATTGAAACATTACACTTATATTTAAAGAAAAATAAACATGCCAGAGCTGAGGATGTAAATCAAACAACTAACAAGCCCTACAGAATTAAAGTAAAGCAGTCCTTAGACGTAATCTACTCTAACGATCATGTTCGAGCCTTCCCAAATTCAGAAAAGAGACATGAAAATATCTTACCTGGAGAGAAAAATTCATCAGGTTTGTCTAATTTGTCTCAGAAACATTATGTCCATAAGTTGGTTGGCTGGACAACCTAACATTTGGAGTTTCTGATCTCAGAATGTCAAACCAACCAAGATGACGATGTGTTCTCAGTGCTCAGTTGGATCTAGGCTAGGGTAGCAAAGATTCCTTCTAGTGAACAATGGGAATTCAAAGACAATACATAACAATCACAAAAGCACTCATGCATCGGCCTACAGAACATATGGTGATTAAAGAAATACAAAATTAATAACTTGGAATGAAGGAGAATGGACTGATAAGCATACCTATGAGAGATAGCTGAGAAAGAAAAAGACGATTGATGTGGATTAAGGATTGAAAATAGTCTTTTTGTCAGAGTTGTTGGTATTTGCATAGCATGCAGGCATTCAGCCTGGGTTTTCTAGTCATATAAGTTCACGTTGTCTGTTAAATTTGTCAACAAAATAATAGCTTTAAATGTTGACCAGTTTTGTCTAATGCCTCATGAGGTTTCTGTAGGTAATCTGAACATAATTGTTGGAAACAAATGGTTTAAATACATAAAACTCATAAAAATGAGTACAATAACTTTTATAGTCAGTATACTTGTTGAAAAAAAAAACAGCTTCAAAATTCTTTTTGGTAACAGTCTTGAGTTATGCCAAGTTAAGTTAAATGATAAAAATCTGAATATCTGGGTTGTTTTTGGATTGGATGTAACACCGAAACATTATTAATAAACATATCTAAGTTATCTACTTTTGGCTTCTTATTGAAGAGGCTAAAAGCGTTTGGGTGTATAAAAAGCATGCCTTGTGTTTTATTGTAAAGTGGCGTGTTTCTAAAGTTATGAAGTGTTTAGAATGCTGATATAAAAGTCGATTCATAACTGTTTGCCTTTTTAGTGTTTACTACGTCTGTTAAGGGTTAAAAGTTCTAATTAACCTATGGAATTAAAGCTACTGGAAATTACTAAGGAAAAGAGCTCATATTCAAGGAAGTTAAAGTCTACGCTTTCAGTAAAAAAGGTATAAAGAATGGAAATATTTTTGTTTGATGGGTTAAGAAATGTGTCCTAATGTACTAGAAAGGAAAAAAGAAAGAGTTTGGGACAAAATCTGAAACCAAAAAAGAAAGTTTTAGAAGGTTTGTGAAGGAGAAATTCTGAAAGGAGTTTTATGCCTGGTCACATAGACTAAAGTAAGTTCAATTAAGTGAATGAGTTTGAATGTTAAAAATAAGTAGGTGCAGAAATTCAAATTTGGTTTTCTTTAAAAGGATAAATGTTCTTGAACCTTTGATCTGCTCTTGATAAGGAGGTAATGAAAGCTGTTCCTTTGAGTAAGTCTACCCAAGAGACAAATCTGTTTTGTGAAAATAATGACTGAGGTCACTCTTAATATTTTTGACTCTTTCTGTTATCACTTTGAATAGATACCTGAGCATTGTTTCACAGTGAGTATTGTTTCCTATTTGAAGAAGCCTTTTAAAAACTTTTTATATGTTTTAACAAGCTTCTCCATCAAAAATATTCAAATCCTAAATGAAGGCTATCTTTTCACATGGCAGACAGAAGAATGATTACTCTGAGGATTTTCAGAGGGCCCCTGAGACTTCTCAAAGAAATTTGCTCTCTCTTCCTATAAGGAAGAAAAATACTAAACTAATTTGGCTTATTTGGTCTATTAAATTACATGGGAAACATTGGGAAATAAGTGATGATAGATCTTCTTAGGTGGTATTAGATGGGTAAATGTTATTAATATAGATGTCTTAAAATTATATAGCATTCCTAGAATTCTGATCTGTCCTGGTTATCAGTCATAAGTCCAATTATTATCTGGAAGTGTTATATGTCACAGGAGTAGCCAAGTTTCTTTGTCAATTGCCCTTTTGATTCCTTTGCACATTTTCAGTTAGTTCTTGTTTTACTCTGCTGCTTTTTTCTTTAGCAAATATGTTTCAACTTCCGAGAAATTTCTGGAAAGGATTCTGACACAGAGGATCTAATCTACAGATTTCTGATAAACTTTCAGATTGTAAAACTAAACTGAGTAAGAAACTACAGAATTCTAACAGAAACTAAGCTCCTCGATCTGCTGACAGAAGATTCAGCTCAAGACTTGATTATACAGGACTGTCTGAACTGATGAGGATGATTATAAATTTTTAGGACTTCTGTTTGAAATATTGTTGAGTTTTGATGTGTTGTTTTGTTTTCTCATAATGAGGGAAATCTTTTTCTCTTTTCTCTTATGCTAACTATGACTTACAGCAATTTGGTGAAATTATACCTTTATGAGCAAAACTGAAACTTTTATCTTTTTCTCCCTATCTTATCCCTCCGGAATTGGGAAACACTTTGTGACTGAGTATAGTTATTTGGTGGCAATATTTGTATAAGTTCCATAAGAATCTGTTCTCCTTATAACAGGACACATTTGTTATACTACCAAGGCTTTGACTGGAATGTCATATTTAAAACATACAGGCTCAGATATGACAAGACAACATTTCAGGAACAAAGATTGGACTTTCTGGAATACAGCCACTTGGAAACATAGGCCTGGTACCTTGTTTACAGAGATTCTGGCAATCTCACCCGGTAAGTAAGGAAGCTTGCTTATCTGACAGGCGTAAGGAACCTCCGAATATTTTGGGGGAACTCAAGGAGAACTCCACTCAAATCTGTAAGTACTGCAGGCAAAATCTGATGACAAGTCCTTGGCTTGGCTTTTCTGGCCTCGAGAGGCCTTCACAGTTCAATCTGAGATTCGTCAGAAAAAATTCTAGCAAAGCAGATTTTAAAAAGCCTGCATGAGCAATTACTATTCTTGCTTCTATGTAAATAATTGGAGAAAGTTGTATTGAAACTGCACTTTATTTGAAAACCAGTTAATCCTAATTTGGCTATCTTTTGTAAAAATGAGGGTGATCTAAGAGACAAAAATTATGTTTCTGTAGAAGCCATAATAGGCATTCCTGGATACTAGATTCTAGTTGTTTTCTTTGGCAAGATTCATCTGTTACTAATTGTAATGTCTACTTGTTGCCATCTATGTCTGACACCTGGGAGTTCCCTGGCCATCATCAAACATTTTTCTTCAATACTACTGCCCAAATACTAACTAGATTTGCCTTGTCGTAGGTGGATCAGAAACAACAAGTTCCAAATGTAAAGTCCCCAACTTATTGATATGCATAGGATGGACAATATCAAATTTGGGATGAATATATTTGGTTCACTCCTACTCGTGGTCAACTCAGTCAAAGGTCACTCTCTGTTGGGAACAAACCAATCTCGCTTGTGATACATCAACTATTAACACCTGACCGATGGGAAAAATTCGCTGTTATATGTGTTCTCATATCATAGGCTTAAAAAAATACTGATGGGTTTGGGACTGACTGGGATAGATGGCCCTGCACACATTGGTTAGCCCCTAATTGTGCTCAGTGCCTATGTGGCTCCAATTTACAGCCTTGGCTGCCATCTGGATGAATTGGATGATGCACCCTAGGCTTTGTCTGGATGCAAGGTACAACGAGATCTACTATATCCCCTCCTGCTAACCTACCCAACTTGCAGCAACACTGAACCAGCTGTGTCTTCCACTGGTGTGACCATCTTTCCTCAATTTTCCTTCCCTCATTAGGAATCCAAAATGTCGTCTTGCACATGGAAGTCCTAAACAAATTTATTATGAAGGCATTGCATGACACTCAATATAGCACTTCACTGCTTAATTTAGAAGTATCCCAAATGTGAAAGGCAGTCCTCCAAATCCAAATGACACTGGATGTCTTGACAGCAGCACAAGAGCAGCACTGTGCCATTATAAAAACTGAATGTTGTGTCCATATTCTTGACTACCATCAAAATATTTCTGGCTTCCTATCCCCACCACCAAATTAAATCGATGTCTTAACCCTAACTCTAAACGATTCGTTGAACTCCTAGTCTGGATCAGTTTTCTGTACTACTTCAAAACCTTATTCATTGGGCTAAACATACTGCTTGTATTTCTTATGATAATTTATCTGTTTCGTTGTTTGTCTTCCGCATGTCAAAAATGTTTCACCTCGTGGACCACCTCTCGTCAATTGATTCTCTTGTCTCCAGAGGCTCTGTATACCTTGTCAGCCTTGAACACCATGGGTGAAGCCTTACGGTCCACTGAACTTCCTACCTGTGCCTATGGTCCCATTTAGGGACAGCTCTATGACCTTGTACAGCCAGAAGTAGTCACAGAAGACAGACCATCGTCCATATCCCCAAAGATTTCTGGTCCAAATGGGTTCAGGGGGGGTTTATGATGTGGATTAAGCTGGGCCCAGCTAGAGAAACCCAAGGTGACCTGGCCTACATGCCAAACTATGTGACCAGCTGGATTTCTTTATGGTATGAATTAGGGCTGAGAAGCCAGGGAGAGAAGCCCAGGGCATCATCACGTACATGCTGATCTATATTGCCAGATTCGTATCTAAAGTTATATGACCACACAATAACCAGACCCATTCTGCACTGAAATCATTTAAGGATATTTTACATCATCATTTCTTTTTCCAGTGAAAGTAAGTCATGTACCCATGCCTTATAAAATTCGCCATAACCCTTAACTCAGGGCAACAGCAGGAGCTCTGACTGCCCATGGGTCCTGTCCCCATGTTATCCCGTACTATTCTCTAAATAAAAGAGCACCAATGCCAGACCTTTAGATTCCAAGAAATCTTTCATTCGAGTCTTCAGCTCACCGAGCCCCTATCAACGATTATATCATGGAAAAGAAAAAACGGTTCAAGAAAATGGAAGGCACACAGAAATCACACCTGAATAATGCACAATGAAAGACATCAATTTTGGACATACTCTGAACGTTCTAAAATCAGAGAAAGTCACAACTCCAAAAACTGCATCGAAGGTCAAACCTAGGTTAACTGGGAAGGGTGAGTTACAAGACTGCTAAAATCGGGCTCTGAAAACCTGTGTTGATGAAGTTTGCTGGAATAGCAGAGACACAATTCTGACAAATTCTCTGACATCACAGTGGAGAAGAAAAACAAACTGGGCTCATCTACACAGCGCCAGAGTTGGGCTCAAGTAGCATATTCAAGTCACATTCCACTCAACTGCAGGTTGCCAATGAAACATGAAAGGCGCCACCAGTGGCGCAGTGGTGAAGTCCGCATGTTCTGGGTCAGCAGCCCGGGGCCGGACACGTGGTATCCTGGGTGTGAACCTCCTCACTGCTGGTCCAGCCGTTTACCGGCAGGCCTCCAAGGTAGTGTTGAAGCAGCTGGGAATTGATGTCAGACAGCATCACTCTTCCTCAGAAAATACAGCAGCATCGCCTGCAGATGTGAGCACACACATAAACATATGCCAAAACAAAATCAATGAACAGTTGCTAAGAACAGAAAAACTGAACCTCAAAAAAAAAATGCCAGTAAGAACAAAAAGATTTCTAGTAATAAGCTTAGCCAAACAGCTGCAAGCTATGGAAACCGAAAGCTAGCAAAGCTTTGGGGGAAGAAATTCCAGAAGACACAAGCAAACGGAAGGGTATTCCGTGCTCTAGGAATGTAAGTACTAAAACACTTGATACTTCCATAATGGATAAAGCAATCTCTGGATTCCATGCAATCCCAGTCAAAGTTGCAGAATCTTTCCCACAGAAATAGAAGAGAGAATCCTAAAGTCTCTATCCAGTGAAAAGGGACGCTGAATACCCAAAGGAATCCTGAGGGAAACAAGCAAAGCAGGACGTATCACACTTTGTGATTTCAACATGTAGGACGAAGTGCTAGGTACTGAAATGGCACAGTTTGGTCTCAAAAACAGGCAAACAGACCAATGGAACAGAATCCAGAACCCAGAGTTCAACTCACACATATATGGACAGCACATTTGCAACGAGGAAGGCAAGAGGAGACAGTGGAGAAAGGAGAGACTAACAGAAACAGTGCTGGGAAGACTGGAGAACCACATGTAACACAATGAGAGTAGACCATGATGTTACACCAGGCACACACACCATCTCGAAATGGATTAAAGCCTTCAGCGGAAGTCTTGAAACCGTGAAACTTCTTGGAGGAAACGCAGGCAGCCTGCTCTTTACCATCTGGCTTAGCCACCTATTTGGAAGAAGCATGTGTGACTGGGCAAGGGAAACAAATGAAACAAGAAACAAACGGGATTCCATCGAATGCAGAACCTACTGTCCAGCCAAGGAAACCATCTACTGAATGCAAAGACAGCACAACAACAGGGAGAGGATGTTTCAAACCACACGTCGGAGAAGGGCTGAATAGCCAAAACATCCAATGACCACACACGTGTCCACAAGAGAAAAATCAACAAGCCCATTAAAACCTGGGCAAAAGATGGAAACAGAAATTTACCCCAAGAAGACAGAAAGGTTGGGAAATAGCTATATAAACACATGTTCATCATCGTTAAGTCTAAGGCCAATGGAAATCCAAACGGCAATGAGATAACAGCTCACTGTGGTCAGAATGGCTACAAGGAACAAGACAGGAAACAAGTGTTGGAGAGGAGGTGGAGAGAAGGGAAGAGTCCTGCAGAACTTGTGGGAGTGTAAACCAGTGTGGGCACTACGTAAAGCCATGTGACATTACCTCAAAAATTTCAGAATCCATCTACCATATGATCCAGCTATTCCTCTCCAGCGTGTTTATCCAAAGACCTTGGAATCACTAAGGCATGGAGATCCCTGCACTGCTTTGTTCACCACAGCCTTACTCCCGATATCCAAGACTTGGAATCCTCCCTGGTGCCCATCAAGGGCTCTTGGAGAAGGAAGATGGGCTATATGCACACAATGGCATAGCACTCAGCTGTAAGAAAGGGTGCAGTCCAACCATTTGTGACACCAGAATGGCTACTGAGTATACGAAGGTAACTGAAACAATCCCCAGGGAGAAAGTCAAATACCATAGGATCTCACTTACAAGGAGAAGGTTAAAACAAGGAGCAACAAACAGGTAGCATTTGACAGGGGATTGGTGGTTCCCAGAGGTAACAGGTGGCAGGGGACAGAGGGAGAAACAGTTGATTAGGCACAAGTGTCTGGTGTGGGCCTGTAATTAAGCTTAGAGTGGTCAAGATGACGTAGCATACACAGAAGTCTAAATATATGAGGATGTAAATCTGAAAGTTATAGGATGTTATAATGCAGGGTTCCGGAAACCAGTTCACATAAAATCAAAACTCCATAAAGGCAAGCAGGTTTATGGCATAAAGATTGCAGGCTGAAAGAGTTTAGAGAAGATGGGCTTCAATGGATTGATAATCTCCATCAAATGCTTAATGATGCTACAGAAAGGTAGACCATTGCAAAGAGATGAAGAGGAGCATTACCAAGAGAACACGTTCCATGCTAAGCTCATGAGAGAACGGAAAATGTAGCTGTCTATGATGTTACAACTAATAACCTTTACGAATAATCAAAGCAGGCCAACATCTTCCAAAGTTCAGTACAAATGTTGGTTCAAAAGTCCTATTCAGGGTCGGCCCAGTGGTGTAGCGGGTAAGTGCCCATGTTCTGCTTGGGTGGCCTGGGCTTTGCTGGCCGGCATCACGGGTCCGGATCAGATTAGGAGCATTTGGAAATATAGATTTCAAGGTATGATGCAGACAGAGATCATGAAGAAGTAGAAATTGTGAGGATACCTTATGAATACACACCAGAAAAAGAACCATGAGAATATCAGAATCTATGAATGCATCAGGTATACTTCCCCACATGATGAAGGAAGTAAAACATGTGACCAGCCAAGGTGGAATTGCCAGAGTGCTATGAGATGACACGATCATTGTACATCAGAGGATTGCTGGGAACATAAAGTTGGCAGGGACTCCAGGACTTTCTCTGGGGAAAGTCCACACATTTGGCCACATCCACAAATGATAAGAGATAAATCCCAGGACGATCTTAAAGGAAAGAAACCAGTGTCTAGAAGGAATGTAGTAGACCTTTCAAGGTTCGAGGATAAAGTTAGAAACCGACAACAAGTCCAGAAAAAGGAAAACTGTCCTACCTGGAAAGGGAGAGTAGTCAGACTGGTATGAGATGGTTCTGAAACACTGTGTGCATGGAGGTTTTCAGGACAACTTAGAATTCTGAGGGTGTTTATGACATCATGGTGACCATGTCACCCAAGTTGGCTGAGGTTTCCAGCCCGAGGATAGGCCTAGGACAGTATATTCAAGTGACAGTTACCCAGAAACAGCTTTTCCAAACAGAATCCTGGCACAGAATCTTGAAGAGATCAAAGAGACGCTGATTCAAGAGTTGAGAAAGGAATCATTGGGAAGAAGCAATACTAGAGGGGGAAGCACTGAGAGGAGAACAGTGTCATCTACTCAAGTAGATGGGGAGACTGTGCTGATTCAAGCTTGAAACTTGTTTAGAAAAAAGAGGCTGGACCTGGGGCTTATCAGACCTACGTTGTCCTTCTGCCTTACTCATAATCCAAAGTCAAGAATGATCACTTGAGGACATTGAAGAGAAAAATCAAGACCTCCTTTTCTAGGCCCCTAGCATCTTGAAGACAAGTCTCTCTTTCCATAGCTCTGGCTTCACAGGGGTCCACTGGGTACATGCCAATGTGTCTCAAGAGATCTCATTGAAGCCTGGAAGGAATGGATCTCTGCCATGGTTGGCTATGTTTCTTGCTTTGGAAAGGCTCTAGATGTGTGCTATAAAGCACCCTTTTCCAGAGGGCTTTGTTCCTTGGTGATGGCTGCCCTCCCAGGCAAGAGTGCTCAGTTGGGATCAATGAGATTCTCTCCCCCATCTCTTATCTTAGAAGGAGTATTGATTATGTGTTTCGAACTACATGTAAGGAGGTTGGCTGAAAAAGTAGAACATTTCCATTATATTTAAAGAAAAATAAACATGCCACAGCTGAGGATGTAACTCAAACAAATAAAAAACCCCTGTAGAAATAAAGTAAGAAACGATCTACACGTAATCTAGTGGAGCGTTCAGGGATGAGGGGTGAAGTACAAAACCACCCAAATCCAGAAAAGGGATGGAAGGATCTCCCCCCTGGAGAGAGGAATTCATCAGATTCATCTAATTTGTCTCGAAACCCTTGGGTCCTTGATGGTGGTTGCCAGGACAACATGGAGTTTCTCATCTCACAATGTCAAACGAACCAAGATGACCACATGTACTCAGTGCTCAGTTGCACCTAGGCTAGCATAGCAAAGATTACTTCAAGTTACCAATAGAAATTCAAAGATAACACCAAACAATCACAAAAGCACTGACACACCAGCCTACAGAACATACAGTGATTAAAGAAATACAAAATTCCTAACTTGGAATGAAGGAGAATGCAATCATAAGCATGTCAAAGGGAGATAGCTCAGAAAGACCATGACAATTAGAGTATGGAAAAGAAAACATGGTCCCAGAAAATGGAAGGCCAACAGAAATCACACCTCAATAATCCACAGTAAAAAACGTCAGTCTTTAGACAGACTCTGCTTGAATGTTGGAAAGTCTGAGAAAGTGACAACCCCAAAACCTGCAGTGAAGGTCAAACCTGGGCTAACTGAGAAGGGTGAGTTCTCAGGCTGCTCCAAACGGGCTCTGAAACCGTGTGTCCATGAAGCTTCCCGGGACAGCAGAGACAAAATTCTGACAAATCCTGTGAAATCACATTGCACCGGAAAAACAACCTGGCCTAGTCGACACAGGGCCAGAGTTGGGCTCAAGTAGCATATTCAAGTCACATTCCACTCAACTGCAGGTTGGCAATGGAACATGTAAAGGGCCGGCCAGTGTTGCAGGGGTGAAGTCCACGTGTTCTTGGTCGGCCGGCCGCGGTCGGGAGCGTGGAATCCTGTGGTCATCCTCCTCATGGTGGTTACAGCCATCTGGGGCAGGCGTCCGAGGTAGTGTAGAGGCAGTTGGGAAACGACGTTAGACAGTGCCACTCATCCTCAGCAAGTACAGCAGCATTGTCAGCAGATGTGAGCATAGCAATAAACGTTTACCAAAACAGAACCAATTAAAAGGTGCAAAGAATAGAAATAATGAACCTCAAAAAGGGAAGCATGCCAGTAGGAGAAATAAGATATCTAAGACTATGCTTCACCAAACAGATGCAAGCTATGTAAACTAAAACCTGGCAAAGCTCTGCGGAAAGAAATTCCAGAAGACCTAAGGAAACGGAAGGCTATTTCATGCTCTTCAAATGGAAGAACTAATACACTTGAAACCTCCATACCCCATAAAGCAATCTGTGGATTCCAGGCAATCCCAGTCCAAGTTGCAGCAATCTTCCTCACAGAAATAGAGAGAGGATAGTAAAGCCTCTATCCAGCAGCAAAGGAATCTGAATACCCAAAGGAATCCTGAGGAAAACGAACAAAGCATGACATATCACACTGTCTGATTTCCTCATGTAGGACGGAGCGCAACGAACCGAAATGGCACAGTCTGGGTCCAAAAACAGGCACACAGACACATGGAACAGAATCGAGAGCCCAGAGGTCAACTTACGTACATATGGGCAACCCATTTTCGACAAGGGAACCAAGAGGAGACAGTGGAGAAAGGAGAGTCTCGACAAGCAACGGTGCATGGAAGACTACACAGCCACATGTAACACAATGAGAGTAGACCATGATGTTACACCAGGCACACACACCATCTCGAAATGGATTAAAGCCTTGAATGGAAGACTTGAAGCCGTGCAACTTCTAGGAGACAACCCAGGCAGCTTGCTCTTTGCCATCTGGCTTAGCCACCTATTTGGAAGAAGCATGTTTGACTAGTCAAGGGCAACAAAGGAAACAAGAAACAAACGGGACTTCATACACTGCAGAAGCTTCTGCCCAGACAAGGAAACCATCGACTCAGTGCAAAGTCAGCACAACAACTGGGAGAGGATGTTTTCAAAACACACATCAGAGAAGGGGTTAAGAGCCAAAAGATCCAATGACCTCATACGGCTCCAAAAGAGAAAACACAACAAGCCCACTAAAACCTGGGCAGAAGATGCAAACAGAGATTTCTCCCCAGAAGATAGAAAGATGGCCAATAGGCTGTATGAAAGCAAGTTCCTCATCAGGAAGTCCCATGCCAGTGCAAATCCAAACTTCAATGAGATAGCAGCTTACTGTGGTCACAATGGCCCTAAGTAACAAGCCAGGAAACAAGTGTCTGAGAGGAGGTGGAGAGAAGTGAAGCCTCCAGCACGGCTGGTGTTAGTGTAAACCGATGCTGCCACTCCACAAAGCAGTGTGGACTTGCCTCAGAAATTTAAGATTCCATCTACCATATGATCCAGTTCTTCCTCGCTGGTGTATTTTTCCAAAGAACTTGGAAACATCAATGCATAGAGATCCCTGCACCACTGTGTTCAAAACAGCCTTGCTCCTGATATCCAAGACTTGGAAGCTGCCCTGGTGCCCATCAAGGGACCAATGGAGAAGGAAGATGGGCTATAGCGACACAAGGGCATACTACTCAGCTATAAGTAAGGATGTAATCCAGCCCTTTGTGACCTCCAGAATGGCTCCTGAGGGTCTTATGGGAAGTGAAACCAGTCACAGGGAGAAAGTCAAATCCCATAGGTTCTCACTTACAAGGAGAACAGAAAAACATGGGCTAATGTACAGGTACCATGGGACAGTGGATTGGTGGTTCCCAAGGGGACTGGGGGGCGGAGGGAGGGTGAAAGAGAAGATTAGCCACAAGCATGTGGTTCAGGCCTGTAATGAGGCTTCCGGAGGGGAGGATGATATAACCTACACAGAAGTCTAAATCTCTGGGTGTGGAAATCTGAAAGCTACAGGATGTTATAACGCAGGGTTACAACAATAAACTAACATAAAATCCAAAATCCAGAAAGGCGTGTGGATTTACGGCATAAAGCTTTGGACTCTGAAAGAGATGAGAGAAGATAAACTTCCAAGTATTGACAATCACCTCCAAATGCTTAATAGAGCTACAGAAAGGTAGACCATTGCAACGAGATGATGAGGAATACTACCAAGAGAACATGTTCCGTGCTAATCTCACGCACCAACGGAAAATGTTCCCGTCCATGATGTTGCTAGTAATGCCATTCACCCATAATCAAAGGAGGATAACATCTTCCCAAGTTCAGGCCAATGATTGGCCCAAAAGTCCAATTCAGGGCCGGCCCTGTGGTGTAGGGGGTAAGTGCCCACGTTCCGCTTGGGCGGCCCGGGCTTCAGTGGTTCGCATCAGGTGTGGGGATCAGATTAGTAGCAATCGGAAATGTAGATTTCACGGTATGGTGCAGACAAAGACCGTAAAGAAGTAGAAATTGTGAGGATGTGTTAGCAATATGCACCAGAAAAAGAAACATGAGGGTACTACAATGTGTGAACGCAGCTGGTACACTTGCCAAATGAAGAAGGAAGGAAAACTTTTAACCTGCCAAGGTGGACTTGTGAGACTGCTATGAGATGAAACGATCATTGCGCATCAGAGGATTGCCTGGGCAACCTCAACTTGGGAAGTACTCCAGGTCTTTCTATAGGGAAGGTCCACCCATTTGGTCATAGCCACAAATTATGAGAGATGACCTAGGATAATCTTAAAGGAAAGAAACCGGTGTCTAGAGAGAATGTAGTACACCTTTCAAAGTTGGAGGATAAAGTTGGAAACCGACAAGAAATCCAGAAAAAGGAAAACTATCCTGCCTGGAAAAGGTGCGTGGTCAGACTTGTATGAGATGGCTCTGAAACATGGTGTGCAGGGAGGTTGTCAGGACAACTTGTAACTTTGAGGGTGTTTATGATATCACGGTGAACATGTCACCCAAGATCGCCGCATATTTCCAGTCGGAGCGTTGGACTAGGCTAGGATATTCAAGTGAGAGATACCCAGAGACAGCTGTTACAAACAGAAACCGGGCACAGAATCTTGAAGAGATCAAAGAGACTATGATCCAAGGGATAAGAAAGGAATCATTGGGAAGAAGCGATAATAGAAGGACAAGCACCAAGAGGGGAACATTGTCATCTACTCAAGTAGATGGGGAGACCATGCTGATTCAAGCTTGAAACTTGATTGGAAACAAGAGGCCAGACTTGGGGCTTATCAGACCGACTTTGTCCTTCTGACTTAATCTTAATCCAAAGTCAAGAATGAAGTCTTCATGACATCAAAAAGGAGAATCCATGCCTCCTTTCCTGGGCCCCTAGCATTCTTTGAGGAGAAGTCTCCCTTTCCATAGCTCTGGCATCACGGGGGCCCACTGGGTAGACGGTTATGTCTCACAAGAGTACTCTTTGAAGCCCTGAAGGCGTGGGCACCTGTCATGCTTGGGGTATGTCTCCTTGTTTGGAAGGGCTCCAGAAGTGTGCTGAAATGCACCCTTTTCCAGAGGGCTTCGTTCCTTTGTGAAGGCTGCCCTCCCAGGCTAGATTGCTCCATTGGACTCTAATGAAGTTCTCTCCCCATATCTCTGACCCTAGAAGGAGTATTGATTATGTGTTTTGACACCTTATGTAAGGAGTTGGTGGAAAATTAAACATTACAGTGACATTTAAAGAAAACTACACATGCCAGATCTGAGGATGTAAATCAAACAAATAAACCCTATAGAAATAAAGCAAGCCAGTATCTGGACGTAAGCTAGTGGAATGTTCAAGGATCAGGGCTCAAGTTAGAAACTTCCCAAATCCAGAAAAGAGACAGAAAAATCTGTTGCCTGGAGAGAGGAGGTCATCAGATTTGTCTAATTTGTCTCGGAAACATCATTTCCGTGAAGGTGGTTGCCAGGACACCCATGAATCTGGAGTTTCTGATCTCAGAATGTCAAACCATCCAAGAGGACCTGATGTTCTCAGTGCTCAGTTTGGCCTAGGCTAGGATAGCAGAGATTCCTTCAAGTGACAGATGGAAATTCCAAGACAACACCCAACAATCACGAAAGGACTCACACCTCGGCCTAGAGAAAATATGGTGATTAAAAAAATACAAAATTAATAACTTGGCATGAAGGAGAACGGATTGATAAGCATATGTAGGGGAGATAGCTGAGAAAGACCATGATGATTAGACTGTGGAAATGAAACCAAGGTCCCCGAAATGGAAGGCAAACTGAAATCACACCTGAATAATCCACTATGAAATATGTCATTCATTAGACAGACTCTGCTGGAATGTTTGAAAGTCCGAGAAATTCACAACCCCAAAAACTGCAGCGAAGGTCAAAGCTGGGCTACCTGGGAAGGGTGAGTTACGAGTTTGCTCCAAGCGGGCTATGAAAGCCGGTGTCCATGAAGCTTGCCGGGACAGCAGAGACACAATTCTGACAGATCCTCTGACATCACACTGGACCAGATAAACAAGCTGGCCTCATCTACACAGGGCCAGAGTTGGGCTCAAGTAGCATACTCGAGTCACCTTCCACTCAACTGCAGGCTGTCAATGGAACATGAAGGGGCCGGCCAGTGGTTCAACGGTGAAGTCCACGCGCTCTGGGTCGGCAGCCAGTGGTGGCCGCATAGAATCCTGGCGTGAACCTCCTCACGGCTGGTCCAGCCATTCTGGGACATGCGTCCGAGGTAGTGTAGAGACAGATGGGAAGAGACGTTAGACAGGGCCCTCTTCATCAGGAAATACAGGAGCATTGCCAACAGATGTGAGCACAGCGATAAACTTCTGCCTAAACAAAAGCAATTAAAAGTTACAAATGATAGAAAAACTTACCCTTAAAAAAAAAATAAAAGCATGCTTTAGAAGATTAAGGTATCTAGGAATAACCTGAGCCAAACAGGTGAAAGCTATGTAAACCGAGAAATAGCAAAGCTTTGAGGAAAGAAATTCCACAAGACACAAGGAACTGGAAGGGCATTCAGTGCTCTTGGAATGGAAGATGTAACACATTTGAAACGTCCGTACTGGATAAAGCAATCTCTGGATTCCATGCAATCCCAGTCAACGTTGCAGCAATCTTTCCCACAGAAATAGAAGAGGGAATCCTAATGTTTCTCTCCAGCAACAAAAGACCCTGAAGAACCAAAGGAATCTTGAGGAAAACAAAGAAATCATGACGTATCATCACAATGATTCCTTTCTTATCCCTTGAACCAGCGTCTCTTTGGTCGCTTCAAGATTCTGTGCCTGGTTTCTGTTTGTAAAAGCTGTCTCTGGGTATCTCTCACTTGACTATCCTAGCCTAGTCCAATGCTAGGACTGGAAACATGCGGCCATCTTGGGTGACATGTTCACCGCGATGTCATAAACACCCTCAGAATTCTAAGTTGTCCTGAAAACCTCCATGCACGCAGTGGTTCAGACCCATCTTATACCAGTCTGACTATTCCCCCTTTCCAGGTAGGATAGTTTTCCTTGTTCTGGATTTCTTGTCAGTTTCTAACTTTCTCCTCGAACTTTGAAAGGTCTACTATATTCCCTCTAGACACCGGTTTCTTCCCTTAAAGATCATCCCTGGTTTTATCTCTCATCTTTTGTGGATATGGCCAATGGACTTCCTCAGAGAACGTCCTGAACTCCGTAAGAAGTTGATGTTGTCCAGGCAATCCCCTGATGCACAATGATCGTGTGATCTCCTAGCGGTGTGACAATTCCACCTTGGCATCTCACATGTTTTGTTTCCTTCATCATTTGCGCAAGTGTAGTTGACGCGTTCATAGATTGTAATATTCTCATGGTTCTTTTTCTGGTGAGTATTGATAAGGTCATCTCAGACTTTCTACTTCTTTATGATCTCTGTGCCCACGAGACCATGAAATCTGGATTTCCTAATGCTAGTAATCTGATCCACACACGTGATGCTAGCCAATGAATCCCCGGCCACCGAGGCGGAACGTGGGCACTTACCTGCTGCAATACAGGGCAGGCCATGAATTGGACTTTTGGACCAAACTTTGGCCTGAAATTGGGAAGATGTTGGCCTGCTTGGATCATGCATGAAGGGAATCAGTAGTAACAACATGGAAGGTAGCATTTTCCGTTGTTTCATGAGTTTAGCACGGAACATGTTCTCTTCCTAGTATTCCGCTTCATCTCTTTGCAAAGGTCTACCTTTCTGTAGCATCATTAAGAATTTTGAGGTGATTACCAATCCTTGGAAGTTCATCTTCTCTAATCTGTTTCAGCCTCCAAAGCCTTAGGCCGTAAATCTGCACCCCTTTTTGGAGTTTTGATTTTATGTGAATTGGTGGCCGTAACCCTGCATTATAACATCCTATATCTTTCACATTTACATCCTCACAGATTTAAAGTTCTGTGTAGGTTACATCATCTTCACCACCATAAGCCTAATTACAGGCCCTCACCACACACTTGTGCCTATTCAACTATGTCTCCCTCCGGGCCCAGGCTCCCATTCCCTCTGGGAACCACCGGTTCCATCTCACGTGATTCCAGCTTGTTTGTCCTTTTTTTCTATATCTCTTTGTAACTTAGATCGCATGGTATTTGACCTTCTCCCTGGGCTTGTTTCAATTCCCCTCATACCCTCAGGAGCCATTCTGGTGGTCACAAATGACTGGACTGCATCCATTCCTACAGCTGAGTGCTATGCCATTATGTGGATATAGCCCATCTTCCTTCTCCATTCGTCCCTTGATGGGCACCAGGGCGGCTTACAAGTATCTTGGGAGTAAGGCTGTGGTGAACACAGTGGTGCACGGATCTCTATGCATTAGTGTTTCCAAGTTCTATGGATATACAAGCTGCCGAGGAATAGCTGGATCATATGGTAGAAATTTCTGAGGCAATTCCACACTGCTTTTCCTACTGGCTGCACCGGTTTACACTCCCACCAGTGGTGCAGGAGGCTTCCCTTGTCTCCACCTCCTCTCTGACACTTGTTGTTTCCTGTCTTGTTCCTTATAGCCATTCTGACCACAGGGAGCTGTTATCCCATTGCCGTTTGGATTTGCACTGGCCTGAGAATTTATGATGGTGAACATGTTTTCATACAGCTGTTGCCCATCTTTCTCTCTTTGGGAGAAATCTCTGTTTCCATCTTTTGCCCAGGTTTTACTGGGTTTGTTGTTTTTCCTCTTGTGGAGACGTGTGAGGTTATTGGATCGTTTGGCTATTCAGCCCTTCTCTGATGTGTGGTTTGCAAACATCCACTGCCAGTTGCTGTGCAGTCTTTGCATTGAGTTATGGTTTCCTTGGCTGGGCAGAACCTTCTGCGTTGGATAGAGTCCCGTTTGTTTCTTGTTTCCTTTCTTGCCCTTGCCCAGTCACACATGCTTCTTCCAAATAGGCAGCTAAGCCAGATGGTAAAGAGCACGCTGCCTGGGTTTTCTCCTAGAAGTTCCACGGACTCAAGTCTTCCATTCAAGGCTTTAATCCATTTCGAGGTGGCATGTGCCTCGTTTAACATCATGTCCTACTCTCATTTTGTTACCTGTGGTTGTGCAGTCTTCCAAGAAACATTTCTTCTCTAGACTTTCCTTTCTCCGCTGTCTTCTCTTGTCCCTCTGGTCGAAAATGAGCTGTCCATATTTGTGTGAGTAGACCTCTGTGCTCTTGATCGTGTTCTATTCGTCTGTGTGCCTGTTTTTGGGCCCAGACTGTGCTGTTTCAGTACCTAGTGCTTCGTCCTGTATGGTGAAATCAGAAAGGGGGATACGTCCAGCTTTGTTCATTTCCCTCAGGATTCCGTTGGTTATTCAGTGTCCCTTATGCCTGGATAGAGACTTTAGGATTCTCTCTTCTATTTCTGTGGGAAAAATTACTACAACTTTGACTGGGATTGCATGGAATCCAGAGATTGCTTTATCTGTTACGAACTTTTCAAGTGTGTTAGTTCTTCCATTCCAAGAGTACGGTGTAGCCTTCCGTTTCCTTCTCTCTTCTGGAATTTATTTCCCAAAAGCTTTCTTCCCTTTCGTGTTACATAGCATGCACCCGTTTGGTTAAGGTCATTCATAGATATCTTAGTCTTCTTACTAGTATGCTTCTGTTTTTGAGGTTCAGTATTTATGTTCTTTGCACCTTTTAATTGGTTCTGTTTTGGCAAACGTTTATGGCTGTGCTCACATCTGCTGACACTGCAGCTGTATTTGCTGAAGAAGAGTGGCCCTGTCTAACGCTGCTTCCCATCTGCCTCTGCACTACCTCGGACGCCTGCCCCAGAATGGCTGGGCCAACGGTGAGGAGGCTCACCCCCAGGAATCCACGTGGCCTAGCGTGGGCTTCCAACCCAGAATGCACGGACTTCACCGCTACAACACGGCCTGGCCCCTTTCATGTTCCATTGCCAACCTGCTGTTGAGTGAAATGTGAATTAAATATGCTACATAAGCCCAAATCTGGCCCTGTGTAGACTAGGCCTGGTTTTCTTTCCAGTCCACTGTGATGTCAGAGGATTTGTCAGAATTGTGTCTCTGCTGTCCCGGCAAGCTTCATTGACACAGGGTTTCAGAGCCCGCTTGAAGCAGTCTCGTAACTCACCCTTCCCAGTTAGCCCAGGTTTGACCTTCATTGCAAGTTTTGGGGTTGTGACCTTCTCGGTCTTTCCAACGTTCAAGCATAGTCTGTCTAAAGACTGACGTATTGCACTGTGGATCATTCAGGTGTGATTTCTGTTGGGCTTCCATTTTCTGGGACCCTGTTTTCTTTTCCATAGTCTAATCGTCATGGTCTTTCTGAGGTATGTCCCTTCGAGATGCTTGTCAGTACATTCTCCTTCATTCCAAGTTAGGAATTTTGTATTTCTTTAATCACCATATGTTCTGTAGGCCTATGTGTGAGTGCTTTCATGATTCCTGGGTGTCGTCTTTGAATTTCCATCGGTCACTTGAGGGAGTCTTTGCTCTCTTAGTCTAGGTGCAACTGAGCACTGAGTACGCGTGGTCATCTGGGTTCGTTTGACATTGTGAGATGAGAAACTCCAGGTATGACGTTGTCCTGGCAACCACCTTCAGGAACCCAATGCTTCTGAAACAAATTAGATGAATCTGATGAATTCCTCTGTCCAGGTGAGAGACCTTCTGTCTCTATTCTGGATTTGGGAAGTTTCAAACTTCACCCTTGATGCTTGAACTTTCCACTAGATTATGGCTAGATACTGGCTTACTTTGTTTCTACAGGTTTTGTTATGTGTTTGATTTACCTCCTCAGCTGTGGCGAGTTTATTTTTCTTTAAATATAATGGTAATGTTCTAATTTTCAGCAAACCTCCTTACGTGTGGTATCGAAACACGTAATCAATATTCCTTTTACGGCAAGAGAGGGTGGAGAGAATCTCATTGATCCCAACTGAACACTCTAGCCTGGGAGGGCAGCCTTCACAAAGGAACAAAGCCCTCTAGTAAAGGTGCTTTTCAGCACACTTCTAGAGCCCTTCTAAACCAAGCAACATACCCAAACATGGCAGGGGGCCATTCTTTCCAGGCTTCAATGAGATCTCTTGAGACACATTGGCATATACCCAGTGGGCCCCCGTGACTTGAGAGCTATGGAAAGGGAGACTTGTCTTGAAAGTTTGCTGAGGCCTAAGAAAGGTGGCCACGCTTCTTCTCTTCAATGTCCTCAAGTGATCATTCTTGACTTTGGATCATGAGTAAGGCAGAAGGACAACGTAGGTCTGATAAGCCCCAGGTCCAGCCTCTTTTTTCTAAACAAGTTTCAAGCTTGAATCAGCACAGTCTCCCCATCTACTTGAGTAGATGACACTGTTCTCCTCTCAGTGCTTCCCCCTCTAGTATCGCTTCTTCCCAATGATTCCTTTCTCAACTCTTAAATCAGCGTCTCTTTGATCTCTTTAAGATTCTGTGCCAGGATTCTGTTTGGAAAAGCTGTTTCTGGGTAACTGTCACTTGAATATACTGTCCTAGGCCTATCCTCGGGCTGGAAACCTCAGCCAACTTGGGTGACATGGTCACCATGATGTCATAAACACCCTCAGAATTCTAAGTTGTCCTGACAACCTCCATGCACACAGAGTCTCAGAGCGATCTCATGCCAGTCTGACTACTCTCCCTTTCCAGGTAGGACAGTTTTCCTTTTTTTGGACTTGTTGTCGGTTTCTAACTTTATCCTCGAACCTTGAAAGGTCTACTACATTCCTTCTAGACACTGGTTTCTTTCCTTTAAGATCGTCCTGGGATTTATCTCTTATCATTTGTGGATGTGGCCAAATGTGTGGACTTTCCCCAGAGAAAGTCCTGGAGTCCCTGCCAACTTTATGTTCCCAGCAATCCTCTGATGCACAATGATCGTGTCATCTCATAACACTCTAGCAATTCCACCTTGGCTGGTCACATGTTTTACTTCCTTCATCATGTGGGAAAGTGTACCTGATGCATTCATAGATTCTGATATTCTCATGGTTCTTTTTCTGGTGTGTATTCATAAGGTATCCTCACAATTTCTACTTCTTCATGATCTCTGTCTGCATCATACCTTGAAATCTATATTTCCAAATGCTCCTAATCTGATCCGGACCCGTGATGCCGGCCAGCAAAGCCCAGGCCACCCAAGCAGAACATGGGCACTTACCCGCTACACCACTGGGCCGACCCTGAATAGGACTTTTGAACCAACATTTGTACTGAACTTTGGAAGATGTTGGCCTGCTTTGATTATTCGTAAAGGTTATTAGTTGTAACATCATAGACAGCTACATTTTCCGTTCTCTCATGAGCTTAGCATGGAACGTGTTCTCTTGGTAGTGTTCCTCTTCATCTCTTTCCAATGGTCTACTTTTCTGTAGCATCATTAAGCATTTGAAGATGATTATCAATCCATGGAAGCCCATCTTCTCTAAACTCTTTCAGCCTGCAATCTTTATGCCATAAACCTGCTTGCCTTTATGGAGTTTTGATTTTATGTGAACTGGTTTCCGGAACCCTGCATTATAACATCCTATAACTTTCAGATTTACATCCTCATATATTTAGACTTCTGTGTATGCTACGTCATCTTGACCACTCTAAGCTTAATTACAGGCCCACACCAGACACTTGTGCCTAATCAACTGTTTCTCCCTCCGTCCCCTGCCACCCGTTACCTCTGGGAACCACCAATCCCCTGTCACATGCTACCTGTTTGTTGCTCCTTGTTTTAACCTTCTCCTTGTAAGTGAGATCCTATGGTATTTGACTTTCTCCCTGGGGATTGTTTCAGTTACCTTCGTACACTCAGTAGCCATTCTGGTGTCACAAATGGTTGGACTGCACCCTTTCTTACAGCTGAGTGCTATGCCATTGTGTGGATATAGCCCACCTTCCTTCTCCATGGGTCCCTTGATGGGCACCAGAGGAACTTCCATGTCTTGCATATCGGGAGGAAGGCTGTGGTGAACACAGCGCTGCATGGATCTCTGTGCAGTAGTGTTCCCAATTTCTTTGGATAAACACGCCGCAGAGGAATAGCTGGACCATATGGTAGATGTATTTTGAAATTTCTGAGGCAATTCCACAAGGCTATGCCTAGTGCCTTCACTGGTTTGCACTCGCACCAGCGGTGCAGAACTCTTCCCATCTCTCCACCTCCCCTCCGACACTTGTTGTTTCCTGTCTTGTTCTTTATAGCCATTCTGACCACAGTGAGCTGCTATCTCATTGCCGTTTGGATTTGCATTGGCCTTAGACTCAATGATGATGAACATGAGTTCATAAAGCTATTGGCAACCTTTCTGTCTTCTTGGTGTAAATCTCTGTTTCCATCTTTTGCCCAGGTTTTAATGGGCTTGTTGTTTTTTCTCTTGTCGAGACGTGTGAGGTCATTGGATCTTTTGGCTATTCAGCCTTTCTCCGATGTGCGGTTTGAAATATTCTCTTCCTGCTGTTGTGCTGTCCTTGCATTGAGTCGACGGTTTCCTTGGCTGGACAGAACCTACTGCATTGGATGGAGTCCCGTTTGTTTCTTGTTTCCATTGTTGACCTTGACTAGTCACACATGCTTCTTCCAAATAGGCGGCTACGCCAGATGGCAAAGAGCAAGCTCCCTGGGTTTTATTCTAGAAGTTTCACGGTTTCAAGTCTTAAGTTGAAGGGTTTAATCCATTTCGAGGTGGGGTGTGTGCCTGGTGTAACATCATGGTCTACTCTCATTGTGTTACATGTGGCTGTGCAGGCTTCCCAGCACCGTTTCTTTTAGAGACTCACCTTTCTCCACTGTCTCCTCTTGCCTTCCTAGTTGCAAATGAGTTGTTCATATATGGGCGAGTTGACCTCTGGGCTCTGGATTCTGTTCCATTGGTCTGTGTGCCTGTTTTTGGGAGCAGGCTATGTTTCGGTACCTAGCTCTTCGTCCTACATGTTGGAACCAGAAAGTGTTTTACATCCTGCTTTGTTCGTCCTGCTTTTTTCCTCAGGATTCCTTTGGGTATTCAGGGTTCTTGTTGCTGTATAGAGACTTTAGGATTCTCTCTTCTATTTCTGTGGGAAAGATTGCTGCAACTTTGACTGGGATTGCATGGAATCTAGAGATTGATTTATCCTTTATGGCCATTTCAGTTGTTTTAGTTCTTACATTCCTAGAGCATGGAATACCCTTCCGTTTGCTTGTGTCTTCTGGAATTGCTTTCGCCAAAGCTTTGCTAGTTTTCGGTTTCCATTGCTTGCACCTGTTTGTCTAAGCTAATTCCTAGAAATCGTATTGTTCTTACGTGCATGTTTTTTCTTTCTGAGGTTCAGTTTTTCTATCCTATGCAACTTTTCATTGGTTTTGTTTTGGCAGATGTTCATGGCTGTGCTCACATCTGCTGGCGATGATGCTGTACTTTCTGAGGAAGATTGACGCTGTCTGACGTTGCTTCCCATCTGCCTCTACACTACCTCAGACGCCTGCCCCAGAATGGCTGGACCAGCTGTGATGAGGTTCACCCCCAGGATTCCGCATGGCCTGCCCGGGGCTGCTGACCACAACATGCAGTGTTCACCACTACACCACTGGCCGGCACCTTTCATGTTCCATTGGCAACCTGCAGTTGAGTGGAATGTGACTTGAATGGGCTACTTGGGCCAAATGTGGCACTGTGTAGATGAGGCCAGTTTATTTTTCTTCTCCACTGTGATGTCAGAAGATTTGCCAGAATTCTGTCTCTGCTGTCCTGGCACACTTCATTGACACAGGTTTTCAGAGCCCGATGTTAGCAGTGTGATAACTCACCTTTACCAATTAGCCTAAGTATGACATTTGCTCCAGTTTTTGTGGATGTGACTTTCTCTGACTTTCGAACGTTCAGAGTATGACTAAAACTTAATTGTTTCATTGTGGATTATTCAGATGTGATTTCTGTGTGCCTTCCAATTTCTGTGACCGTTTTCTCTTTTCCATGGTATAATTGTTGATATGGGCTTGGCGAGCTGAACACTCCAATATAAGATTTCTTGGACTCTCAAGGTCTGGCATTGGTGCTCTTTTATTTAGAGAATAGTACGGGATGGCATGGGGACAGGACCCATGGGCAGTGAAGAGCTGCTGCTGCTCCCTGGGGATGGGACCCATGAGCAGTCAGAGCTCCTGCTGCATCCCTCAGTTGAGGGTTAGTGATAATTTTATAAGGCATGGGTACATGACTTGTTTTTACTGGAAAAAGAAAGGATGATGTTCAATGTCTTTAAATGATTTCAGTGCAGATGGGGTCTGGTTATTGTGCGGTCACATAACTTTAGATACGAATCTGCCCATATATATTACCATGTAGGTTAGTATGCCCTGAGATGCTCTCCATGGGACAGCCCTAATTCATATCAACAAAAAATCCACCGGGTCATATAGATTGGAATGTAGGCCAGGTGACCTTGGGCTTTTCTAGCTGGAGCAGCCTCAATCCACGACATAACCCCCCTCGAACCCATTTGGACCGGAAATATTTGGGGATATGGACGATGTTCACTCTTCTGTAAATACTTCTGGCTGTACAATGTTGTAGAGGTGTCCCTAAATGGGGCCATAGGCACAGGTAGAAGCTCAGTGGACCAGAAGTCTTCACCTGTGGAGTCCAAGGCTAAGTTATACAGAGCCCCTGGAGAGGAGAGAATCATTTGACGAGATGTGCTCCAAGAGATGAAATATTGTGGCATGCAGAAGACAAACAACGAAATAGACAACAAACTACAAGTAGAAATACAAGCAGTATGTTTAACCCAATGAATAAGGTTTTGAAGTAGTGCAGAAACCTGGTACTGACTGGGAGTTCAACCAATCGTTTAGAGTTAGGGTTGGTCAGACATGGATTTAATTTGGTGGCTGGGGTAGGAAGCCAGAAATATTTTGATGGTAGTCAAGAATATAGGCAAAACATTCAGTTTTTATAATGGCACAGGTGGCCCCTTGTACTGCTGTCAAGACATCCAGTGCCATATGGATTTGGAGGACTGCCTTACACATTTGGGATACTTCTAAATTGAGCAGCGAAATGCTATGTTGTGCCTCATTTAATGCCTTCCTACTGAATTCGATTAGGACTTCCATGTGCAAGACAGCATTTTCAATTCCTAATTGGTGAAGGATAATTGAGTAAAGATGGAAATACCAGTGGAAGACACAGCTGGTCCAGCGCTGTTGCAGTTGGGTAGGTTAGCAGGAGGAGATATATTAAATGTAGTTCTACCTTGCATGCAGACAAAGCCTAGGGTGCATCATCCAATCCATCCAGGTGGCAGCCAAGGCCATAAATTGGACCCACATCAACACTGAGCACCATTAGGGGCGAACCAAAACGTGCTGGGCCGTCTATCCCAGTCAGTCCCAGACCAGTCAGTATTTTCTTAAGGCTATGATACGAGAACACAAATAACAGGGAATTTTCCCTATATGTCGAGTGCTATTAGGCCATGTATCACAGGTGTGATTGGTTTGTTCCCAACAGAGAGTGATCTTTTACTGGGTTGACCACTAGTAGGAGTGAACCAAATATATTCATTCCAAATTTGATATGGTCCATCCTGTGTCTTGATAAGCTGGGGACTTTAAATTTGGAACATGTTGTTTAGGATCCACCCGTGACAAAGCAAATCTATTTAGTATTCGGGCAGTAGTATTGAAGGAAAATGTTTGATGGTGGCCAGGGAACTCCCAGGTGTCAGAGATAGATGGCCACAAGGAGACATTATGATTAGCAATAGATGAATCTTGCAAAAGAAAACAGCTAGAATCTAATATCCAGGAATACCTACTATAGCTTCTACATAAACGTATTTTTTCTCTATAAATCACCCTCATTTTTACAAAAGATAGCCAAATTAGGATGAACTGGTTTGCAGATAAAGTGTAGCTTCAATACAACTTGCTCCAATTATTTACATAAGAGGAGCAATAATAGTAATTGCTTATACAGGCTTTTTTAAATCTGCTTTGCTGGACTTTTTTATGAGGAATCTCAGATTCAACTGTGAAGGCCTCTAGAGTCTAGAAAAGCCAAGCCAAGGACTTGCCATCAGATTTGGCCTGAAGTACCTACAAATTTGAGTGGTGTTCTCTTTGAGGTCCCCCAAAATATTCGGAGTTCCTTACACCTGTCAGATAAGCAAGCTTCCTTACTTACTGGGTAACATTGCCAGAATCTCTGTAAACAAGGTACCAGGCCCATGTTTCCAAGTGGCTGTATTCCAGACAGTCCAATCTTTGTTCCTGAAATGCTGTCTTGTCATATCTGAGCCTGTGTGTTTCAAATATGACATTCCAGTCAAAGCCTTGGTAATATAACCAATGTGTCCTGTTATAAGGAGAACAGATTCTTATGGAACTTATGCAAATATTGCCACTACATAACCATACTCGGTCACAAAGGGTTTCCCAATTCCAGAGGGATAAGGTAGGGAGAAAAAGATAAATGTTTCAGTTTTTCTCATAAAGGCATAATTTCACCAAACGGCTGTAAGTCAAAGTTAGTTTCCTTCATTGTGAGAAAACAAAACAACACATCAAAACTCAACAATATTTCAAACAGATGTCCTAAAAAATTATAATCATCCTCATCAGTTCACACAGTCCTGTATAATCAACTCTTGAGCTGAATCTTCTGTCAGCAGATTGATGAACTTAGTTTCTGTTAGAATTCTGTAATTTCTTACTCAGCTCAGTTTTACAATCTGAAAGTTTGTCAGAAACGTGTAGTTTAGAACCTCTGTGTCAGAATCCTTTCCAAGAATTTCTTGGAGGATGAAAGAGATTTGCAAAAGAAAAAAGCATCAGAGTAAAACAACAGCTATCTGCAAATGGACAAAGGACTCCAAAGGGCAATTGCCAAAGAAACTTGGCTACTTCTGTGACATATAACACTTCCAGATAATAATTGGACTTATGACTGATAACCAGGACAGATCAGAATCTTAAGAATGCCATATAATTTTAAGACATCTATATTAATAACATTTACCCATCTAATACCACCTAAGAAAGTCTATCTTCACTTATTTCCCAATGTTTTCCATGTAATTTAATAGACCAAATAAGCCTAGCTAGTTTGGTATTTTCCTCCTTATAGGAAGAGAGAGAAAATTTCTTTGAGACGACTCAGGGGGCCTCTGAAAATCCTCAGAGTAATTTTTCTTCTGTCTACCAGGTCAAAAGAAAGCCTTCATTCAGGATTTGAATATTTTTCAGGGAGAAACTTGTCAAAACATATCAAAAGTTTTTAAAGTGCTTCTTCAAATAGGAAACAACACTCACTGTGAAACAATGCTCAGCTATCTATTCAAAGTGATAACAGAAAGAGTGAAAAATCTTAAGAGTGACCTCACTCATTATTTTCACAAAACAGATTTGTCTCTTAGGTAGAATTACTCAAAGGAATAGCTTTTATAACCTCTTTATCAAGAGCATATCCAAAGTTCAAGAAAAAGTATCCTTTCAGAGAAAACCAAATTTGAATTTCTGCACCTACTTATTTTTAACATTCAAACTCATGCACTTAATTGAACTTACTTTAGTCTACTTGAGTAGGCATAAAACTCCTTTCAGAATTTCTCCTTCACAAGCATTCTACAACTTTGTCCCAAAGTCTTTCTTTTTCCTTTCTAGTACATCAGGACAAATTTATGTTTCTTAACCTATCAAACAAAAATATTTCCATTCTTTATACCTTTTTTACTGAAAACATCCATTTTAACTTCCTTGAATACACAGCTCTTTTACTTATTAATTTCCAGTAGCTTTAATTCCATAGGTTAATTAGAACATTTAAACCTTAACAGACCTAGTAAACACTAAAAATGTAAACAATTATGAATTGTCTTTTATATCAGCATTCTAAACACTTCATAAATTTAGAAACGTGGTACTTTACAACAAAACACAAGGCATGCTTCTTAATACACCCAAACGCTTTTAGCCTCTTCACTAAGAAGCCAAAATCAGATAACTTAGCTATGTTTATTAATAATGTTTCAGTGTTTCATCCTATCCAAAAATGACCCAGGTATTCAGATTTTTATCATTTAACTTAACTTGGCAAAACTCAATATTGTTACCAAAAAGAATTTCGAAGCTGTTTTTTTCCCCAAGTATACAGACTGTAAAAGTTATTGTGAGTTTTATGTATTTAAACCATTTTTTTCCGACAATTATGTTCAGATTACCTACGGAAACCTCATGAGGCATTTGAAAAAACTGGTCATCGTTTACAGCTATTATTTTGCTGACAAATTTAACAGACAACGTGAACTTATGTGACTAGTAAACCCAGGATGAATGCCTGCATACTATGCAAATACCGACAACTCTGACAAGAAGACTATTTTCAATCAAACCAACAAACTTAAACAAGTTTTCATTTAACATAGGTTAATTCACATCTCGTTTACTTTGAAAGGCACTGAGTTAATTTCTACTACATTTAGAATTTAGTAAAGCACTTACTTTAAGCCAACTAAACAGAAATCTTAATTTTGGCCATAGCATCCAGGATAAAAGTATCACACCTATAACATACACATAGACACACCTACAGAGAGACTGTACAACCATCCTTTTAAAAACTACTGCTATGAGTCAGGAACAATAATATTGAGCTCACAAGTTATGAATCCAAACTTTGTTTTGAGCCTTTTTACTAATACTTATGGAGAAGACCCTCAAGATGCTAGACTTTTGGCAAAGACACACTTATGTTCATTTAACCTTTCCCCTCCTTTTTTGTTTTTCAGTCTTAAGAATGAGTGATAGACTGGACAGTAGTTCCTGGAGAGGGAGGATGATAATCTTTTTCATGATAAAGGAACTAGGTGGAATCTGAACTGCCTCTAGAGCTGTCTTTCCAGTCTTGCAAGGATTTTGTAAGGACAGTTGCTCTTTATTTCCCAGAAACTGCACTGTAACTTGACGGTCCTTTTAGGTTGATCCACCTGTCCAACTGCACCAGAAAGGCACAGAGAAAAATCGCAGATTTTCTCCTAGTTGGAGTTTCTGGGGCATCACCCATACAATTGAAAGTGTTTCTAATTAGTTAGAAGGATTTTGAGTGGTGAGTCTCTGGGGATGCATACGGCATTCCCCATGGTAGTAAAGCCAGTGTCTGACTGACAGTGGACTGGAAAAGGGTGCAGTGCCCACAGAAGCCGGGAACTGGCTGGAGGTCAGGGCTCCCAGCAGCCGGGTTGAGAGTTAAGTCCCTTGCAAAGTGTTTTCAAGTTTTTCGATTTTACAGAAGGTCCAGGTTCTGGTCAGGTTCAGCCTGAACTTAAGCTCGACTTGGTGACAACAGATTACATGATGAGCAAAGCAAAGAAAGCAAAAGAAGACACCAGACCTCACCCTCATGGCCACTCCCAGAGGGTTATCAAGATAAGAGTCACACAACAGTTCCCGTGCTGGGGCACACTACCCTAGCACGACAGTTCACAGAATAAATCACAGGTCTGCTACCCTCATAGCCAACTCAGTAGGTGACTAAAATCCTCAATCAGTCATCTGCCAAAAAAGGGCACCCTACTTGGTGTTGCCCTGGTGATCAGGGTAGAAAGCCAAAGTTGGGGCTCCCAGGCATGGAGGCCTTGACTCTTCAACGATTCTTCTGTTTTCCGGTTGCAAAGCTCAAAAGGAGATGAAAATGGCCCGTGTAACTCTAACAAAGATGAAAGAGACACGTCCATTACCTTGACAATCCCCTGTGAACCTAGGGCAGCATCCCACCTGTCATTCCTAATGTGGGGTTCCTATAGCAATGGGTGATGGGGGAGTCCACCAGCATTGCATCCCTTGTGTACCTTCCCTCGGATGCCTGGCAGTAACAGGTGCCTGGTGAACATCTTTCCTATTCTGCCTGGCAGCAATAGATGCCTGGTGAATTGTCCCTGAGAGAAAAGGAGAAGTTTAAGAGAGAACAGGATTGAGAAAAATAGTGAGGAATTTTCCGCCGCTTTGGGGGACATTTTACCCAATTGCGTGTTGGAGGCATTCTCCGAGAAGGGTTTTCCATACTCAACCAAAGGTTAGACTTTCTTACTTTCCTTGAACTGGAGTCCCAATTGGGACATTCACACAGTTCAGAGCATGGTCAGGTGCCATGGGAGGTATCTCAATACAGCCTGAGGAAAAGAAACCTTCCATGGGAGTCTTGCAGATTCCCAACCATCCTAATGACTTAAGTGGCCAACCCGTGCCCAAGTAAAATTTATATATTAGAGATAGAGTCAGGAAGGAACGGATTAATTCATTCTACATCACCCTTAGGCTTAAGGTACTGATTCTCTTCAAGCCGAATGCCATGATTTGCCCCACAGAGTAGCCATGGGCAGCAAACGTGGATTCATACAGCTATCCAAGAAAGTTCCTGATGGAGAAGTGAATTTAGATCCATCCTCGAAAAGGAGAGAGGCACAAGGAAGGAAAGGTCATTTACCAGAAGTCATCTCACAAACCGATGAAGCAAAATCCCCGTACGGGCCACAAGATATGATGCGGGGTTGGCGAACTGAAGAGTCAAAAGAAAGATTTGTTGGACTCTCAAGGTCTGGCAGTGATGCTCTTTTATTTAGAGAACGGTACAGGATAGCATGGGGACAGGAGCTATGGGTAGTGAAGAGCTGCAGGCATGCGGACAGGACCCATGGGCACTAAAGAGTTGCTGCATGGGGACAGGACCCATGGGCAGTCACAGCTCCTGCTGCTGCCCTCAGTACAGGGTAAGTGCTAATTTTATAAGCATAGTTACGTGACTTACTTTTGCTGGAAAAAGAAAAGATGATGTTAAATGTCATGAAATGATTCCAGTTCAGTTGGGGTCTGGTTATTGTGTGGTCGGATAACATTAGATATGAATCTGGCCATATAGATAGGCATGTAGGTGAGCATGACCTGGGCTTCTCTCACTGGGGCACCTCTAATTCATACCAAAAAATGATTCACCGCGTCATGTAGTTTGGCATGTAGGCCAGGTAACCTTGGGCTTTTCGAACTGGGGCAGCCTTAATCCACATCAATCGTCATGGGCTTTCTCAGCTATCTCCCATAGATATGCTTATCAGTCCATTCTCCTTCATTCAAGTTATAAATTTTGTATTTCTTTCATCACCATGTGTTCTCCAGCCTGATGTATGAGTGATTTCCTGATTGTTGGGTATTGTCTTTGAATTTCAATCGTTCACTTGAAGGAATCTTTGCTAAGCTAGCCTAGGTCCAACCGAGCACTGAGAACACGTGGTCATGTTTGTTGGTTTGACATTCTGAGATCAGAAACTCCAAATTCTAGGTTGTCCTGGCAACCACCTTATGGACATAATGTTTCTGAGACAAATTAGACAAATCTGATGAATTCCTCTCTCCAGGTAAGATATTTTTATGTCTCTTTTCTGAATTTTGGAAGGCTCGAACTTGAGTCCGGATCCCTGATCGTTCGGGTAGATTATGTCTAGATACTGGTTTACTTTATTTCTGTAGGATTTGTTAGTTGTTTGATTTACATCCTCTGCTCTGGCATGTTTATTTGTCATTAAATATAAGTGTAATGTTGTAATTTTCAGCCAACTTCCTCATTATGGTGTCAAAACACATAATCAATACTCTTCTATGGCAATACATTGGGGGAGAGAATTGCACTGGGGCCACTGAGCATTCTAGCTTTGGATAGCAGCCTTCACTTTGGATGTGAGTTTCCCAGAGGGAAAGAAAAAATCCAAAAAGGCATGCAGATTTGTGGCAAAAAGCTTTTGAGGCTGAAAGACATTAGAGAAAATAAACTTCCAAGGATTGTGAATCTCCTCCAAATGCTTAATGATGATACAGAAAGGTAGACCATTTCAAATAGATTAAGAGGACTACTATGAAGAGAACGTCTTCCATGCTAAACTCATGAACCAAGGGAAAATGTTACCGTCTATGAGGTTACTACTAATTACCTTCATGAATAATCACAGCAGGCCAGCTTCTTCCCAAGTTCAGGCAAAAAATTGGTCCCAAAGTAAAATTCAGGGCCAGCCATGTGTTCTGGTGTGTAAGAGTCCATGTTACTAGTGGGCGGCCTGGGATTCATGGATTCGTATGACACGTACGGATCACATTAGTAACATTAGGAAAGATAGGTTTCATGGTATGGTGCAGATAGAGATCATAAATAAGTGGAAATTGTGAGCATACCTTATAGATATGCACCAGGAAAAAAACATGAAAATATTGCAATCTATGACACATCTGGTACACTTCCCTAAATACAGAGGGAAGAAAGTGATGTGACCTGCATAGGTGGAATTGTCAGCCTGCACGAGATGACACGATCATTGCACGTCAGAGGATTGCCTGGGCAGCTTCCACTTGGGAGGGACTCCAAGACTTTCACTGGGGAAAGTCTAAACACTCGGCCATATCCACAAAATGTAACAGATAAAACCCAGGATAAACTTAAAATAAAGAAACCAGTGTCTAGAGAGAATGTACTAGACATTTAAACGTTCAAGGATAAAGTTGGAAACCGACAAGAAATCCAGGAAATGGAAAGGGTGAGTGTCAGAGTGGTATGAGATGGCTCTGAAACACTGTGTGCAAGGAAGACGCCGGGACAACTTAGAAGTTTGAGGGTGTTTATGACACCACAGTGAACGTGTCACCCAAGATGCCCTCATCTTTATAGTCTGAGGATTATCCTGGGATACGATACTCAAGTGAGAGATACCCAGAAAAGAATTTAAAAACAGAAACCAAGCACTGAAACTTGAAGAGATAGAATAGACGTTGATTAAATAGGTAAGAAAGAAGTCATCGTGATGAAGCAATAATACAGGGACAAGCACTGAGTGGAGACCATGGTCATCTACTCAAGTATATGGCGAGGCCATGCTGATTCAAGCTTGAAACTTGATTTGAAACCAGAGGCTGGACTTGGGGCTTATCAGACGTACAAATTCTCCTGCCTTAATCATAATCCAAAATCAAGAATGGTGTCCTGAGGACATTGTAGAGAAGGATTGATGCCTCCTTTCCTTTGCCTCTAGCATTAATTGAGGAGAAGTCTCACTTTCCATAGCTCCTGGCATTACGGAGGCCAACTGGGTACATGCTAATGTGTCACAATACATCTCTTGGAACCCATGAAGGAATGGAACCCCGTCGTGCTTCTAGTATGCCTCATTTTTTGGCAGGGCGCCAGAAGTGCGCTGAGAAACACCCTTTTCCAGATGGCTTCGTTGTTTTGTGAGGGCTGCACTGCCAGGCTAGTGTGTTCACTTTGGCTCCAATGAAATACTCTCCCCCATCTCTTAGAGTAGAACGATTATTGATAACGTGTATTGACACCATATGTAAGGAGGTTGGCTCAAAATTAGAACATTACCATTATCTTTATAGAAAAATAAACATGCCAGATCTGAGGATGTACATCAAACAAACAACACACCCTATAGAAATAAAGTAAACCAACATCTACACGTAGTCTAAGGGAACGTTCAACGATCGGTGGTCAAGTTCAAAACTTCCCAAATCCAGGAATGAAACAGAAAAGTACCTTCCCTGAAGCGGATTCATCAGATTCGTCTAATTTGTCTCAGATACATTATGTTCATGAAGGAGGTTGCCATGACTACCTATAGTTTGGAGTTTAAGATCTCAGGAGGTAAGACCAAGCAAGATGACCACGTGTTCTCAAGCTCACTTTGACTTTGGCTAGCATGGCAAAGATTGCAACAAGTGACCAATGTAAATTCAAAGACAACACCCAAAATGAAAAGCACTCACACGTAGGCCTATAGAACATAGGGTGATTATAGAAATAAAAAATTAATACCTTGGGATGAAGGAGAACTGACTGAAAAGCATACCATAGGGAGAAATCTGAGAAAGACCATGATGATTATACTATGGAAAGCAAAATGGGCTCAGAAAAGGGAAAGCAAACACAAATCAAACCTGAATAATCCACAAGGAAAGATGTCAGACTTTAGGCAGACTATGCTTGAACTTTTGAAAGTCAGAGAGTGTCACAAACCAAAAAACCGCAGTGAGGTAAAACCTGGGCTACCTGGAAAGGGTGAGAATGAGACTGCTCCAAACGTGCTCAGAAACACTGTGTCCATGAACCTTGCCTGGACAGCAGAGACACAATTTTGACAAATTGTTTGACTTCACAGTTGACCAAAAATGCAAACTGGCTACGTCTACTCAGTGCCAGACTTGGGCTGAAGTAGCATATTTAAGTCACATTATACTGAACTGCAGGCTGCCAAAGGAATATGAAAGGGGCCGGCCAGTGGAGAATTGGGGAAGTCCGTGCATTCTGGGTCGGAAGCCTGGAGTTGACAGGGTGGAATACTGGGGTTAAACCTCTTCACTGCTGGCCAAACCATTCTGTGGCAGACGTGGGAAGGAGTGTAGAGGCAGATGAGAAGTGACGATAGACAGGGCCACTCTTCCTTAGCAAATACAGGAGCACTGTCATCAGATGTGAGAACAGCGATAAACTTCTGTCAAAAGGAAGCAAATTAAAAGTTGCAAAGAATAGGAAAATTGAACCTCAAAAAAAAATGTCAGTGAGAAGCTTTAGATACCTAGGAATAACCTCGCCCCAACAGGTGAAAGCTTGGTAAATCAAAAACTAGCAAACCTTGTGGAAAGAAATGGGAGAAGACACAAGGAAGGAGAAGGATATTCCATGCTCTTGAAATGGAAGAATTAACACACTGGAAACCTCCACTCCGGATAAAGCAATCTCTAGATTACATGAAGTCCCAGGCAAAGTTGCAGCAATATTTCTCACAGAGATAGAAGCGAGCATCCTAAAGTTCACATCCAGCAACAAAAGACCACGGATGGCAAAAGGAATCCTGAGGAAAACGAACAAAGCTCAATGTATCACACTTTCTCATTTCAACATATAGGATGAAGAAATAGGATTGGAAATGGCGCAGGCTGGGATGAAAACAGACACTCAGAACCATGGAACACAATCGAGAGCCCAGAGGTATACGCACACATACATGGACAGCCCATTTTCGACCACAGAACCAAGAGGAGACAGTGGAGAAAGGAAATTCTCTACAATAAACGGTGCTAGGACAACTGCAGAGCCTCATGTAAGACAAGGAGAGTAGAGAACGATGTTACACCAGGCACAAACACCAACACAAAATGGATTAAAGTTTTGAATGTAAGACTGCAAACCACGAGACTTCTGTAAGGAAACCTAGGCAGCATGCTATTTGACATCTGTCTTAGCCTCCTATAAGTAAGATGCATGTCTGCTTGGGCAGGGGCAACAACGGAAACAAGAAACAAATGGGACTACATCAAATGCAAAAGCTTCTGCCCAGCCAAGGAAACCATCGACTCAATGAAAAGACAATACAACCACTGGGAGAGGATGTTTGAAAACCACACATCGGTGAACGGGTGAACAGCCAAAAGATGCAGTGAACTCATATGTGTCCACAAGAGAAAAAAAAATAAGCCCATTAAAACCTGGGCAGTAGGTGGAAACAGAGATTTCACCCAAGAAGAGATAGAGATGGCCAACAGGTGTATGAAAACATGTTAATCATCATCAAGACTCAGGGCAATTGAAATCCAAATGGCAGTGAGATAGCAGCTCACTGTGGTCTGAATGACTATAGGTAAAAAGTCAGGAAACAAGTGTCAGAGAGGAGCTGCAGAGATGGGAAGACTCCTACAGTGCTGCTGTGAGTGTAAGCTGGTGCAGCCACGATGCAAATCAGTGTGGAATTGCCTCAGACATGTCAGAATCCATCCATGGTAGATGGATTCTACCATATGATCCAGCTATTATTCAGTGGCGGGTTTATCCAAAGACCTTCGAAGAAGTTGTGCACTGATATATGTGCACCCCTGTGTTCACCCTGGCCTTACTCCCATTATCCAAGACTGGGAAGCCGCCCTGATGCCCATCAAGCCAAAGGACGAATAGAGAAAGAAGATTGGAGAAGGAAGCTGGGCTTTATGAACACAATGGCATATCTCTGAGCCATAACAAAAGAGAGAATCCAGCCATTAGTGACCAGAAGGATGGTTCTTGAGGGTTTCATTGGAAGTGAAACAGCTCGCAGGGAGAAACTCAAGTACCGTAGGAGCTCACTTACAAGGAGAAGAGACAAACAAGGACCAACAAACTGGAAAGCTTTGCAGAAAGAAATTAAAGAAGACACAAGGAAACGGAAGTCTATTCCAAGCTCTTCGAATGGAAGAATGAACACACTTGAAACGTCCATATTGGATAAAGCAATCTCTGGATTCCACGCAAGCCCCATCGAAGTTTCAGCAATCTTTCCCACAGGAATAGAAGAGAGAATCCTAAAGTTTCTATCCAGCAACAAAGGAGCAGTGAAGGCCAAAGGAATCCTGAGGAAAATGAACAACTCAGCAAGTACCACATTTTCGAATTTCCACATATAGGACGAACTGCTAGGTACTGAAACGGCAAAGGCTGGCCACAAAAAGAGGCACACAGACACAAGGAACAGAATCGAGAGCCCAGAGGTCAACTCCCACATATATTGACAGCCCATTTTAGACCAAGGAGCCAAGAGGAGACAGCAGAGAAAGGAGAGTCTCGGATAAATGGCGCCGAAGCAGGACCCGAAGCCTAAATTCCAGGAGGGTGAGCGAGTGCTGTGCTTTCATGGACCTCTTCTTTATGAAGCAAAGTGTGTAAAGGTTGCCATAAAGGACAAGCAAGTGAAATATTTTATACATTACAGTGGTTGGAATAAAAATTGGGATGAATGGGTTCCAGAAAGCCGAGTACTCAAATACGTGGACACCAATCTGCAGAAACAGCGAGAACTTCAAAAAGCCAATCAGGAGCAATATGCAGAGGGGAAGATGAGAGGGGCTGCTCCAGGAAAGAAGACATCTGGGCTGCAGCAGAAAAACGTTGAAGTGAAAACAAAAAAGAACAAGCAGAAAACACCTGGAAATGGAGATGGTGGCAGTACCAGTGAGACACCTCAGCCTCCTCTCAAGAAAAGGGCTCGAGTAGATCCTACTGTTGAAAATGAGGAAACATTCATGAACAGAGTTGAAGTTAAAGTCAAGATTCCTGAAGAACTATAACCATGGCTTGTTGATGACTGGGACTTAATTACCCGGCAAAAACAGCTTTTTTATCTTCCTGCCAAGAAGAATGTGGATTCCATTCTAGAGGATTATGCAAATTATAAGAAATCTCGAGGAAACACAGACAATAAGGAGTATGCTGTTAACGAAGTTGTGGCAGGGATAAAGGAATACTTCAATGTAATGTTGGGCACTCAGCTATTCTACAAATTTGAGAGACCACAGTATGCTGAAATCCTTGAGAACACCCTGATGCTCCCATGTCTCAGGTGTATGGAGTGCCACATCTACTGAGATTGTTTGTACGAATTGGAGCAATGTTGGCCTATACACCTCTGGATGAGAAGAGCCTTGCTTTATTACTGAATTATCTTCATGATTTCCTCAAATACCTGGCAAAGAATTCTGCAACTTTGTTTAGTGCCAGCGATTATGAAGTGGCTCCCCCTGAGTACCACCGGAAAGCTGTGTGAGAGGCGCTGACACTCACTTATGTTTGGATCTCTGTAAACACATTTTTGTTCTTAGTCCTTCTCTTGTACAAATGATGTACTTTGAAAATGTCAGTGTATAACAGAATTGATGTTTGTTTGTTTTCTGTTTGATTTTAAACAGAGAAAATAAAAGGGGTTACAGCTCCTTTTTTTTTTTTTATTTCAAAGTTACTACCAGTGTATTCATGATGGACAATGGAGAGACATACTGTAGAGTGTTTTATTGCCTAGTTGACAAAGGTGCTTTTGAATGCTGGTGGTTCTATTCCTTTGACACTACGCACTTTTATAATATGTGTTAATGCTATATGACAAAATGCTCTGATTCCTAGTGCCAAAGGTTCAATTCAGTCTATATAACTGAACACACTCACCCATTTGTGCTTTTTTTTTAAATGGTGCTTAAAGTAAAGAGCCCATCCTTTGCAAGTCATCCATGTCGTTTCTTAGGCATTCTATCTTTGCTAAGATTGTTGAAGAATGGTGGCTTGTTTCATGGTTTTTGTATTTGTGTCTAATGCACGTTTTAACATGATAGACGCAATGCATTGTGTAGCTGCAGTTTTCTGGAAAAGTCAATCTTCTAGGAATTGTTTTTAAGATCTTCAATAAATTTTTTCTTTAAATTTCAAAAAAAAAAAAGAAAGGAGAGTCTCGATAAGAAATGGTGCTGGGAAGACTGCACAGCCACATGTATCACAATGAGAGTAGACCATGATGTTACACCAGCCACACACACCACCTGGAAATGTATTAAGGCCTTGAATGCAAGGCTTGAAACCATGCAACTTCTAGGAGAAAACGCAGGCAGCTTGCTCTTTGCCATCTGGCTTAGCCGATTATTTGGAAGAAGCATGTGTGACTGGGCAAGGGCAACAAAGGAAACAAGAAACAAGCGGGACTCCATCCAACGCAGAAGCTTCCGAACAGCCAACGACTCCATCGACTCAATGCAAAGACAGCACAACAACTGCGAGTGGATGTTTGCAAACCACACATCGGAGAAGGGGTGATTAGTCAAAATATCCAATGAACTCATATGTCTCCACAATAAAAAAACAATGAGCCCCATAAAACGTGGGCAAAAGATGGAAAGAGATATTTCTCCCAGGAAGATAAAAGATGGCCAACAGTCTGTATGAAAACATGTTCATCATCATTAAATCTTTGGCAATGCAAATACGAACGGCAATGAGATAGCAGCTCACAGTGGTCAGAATGGCTATAGGGATGAAGACAGGGAACAACAAGTCTCGGAGAGGAGGTGGAGAGAAGGGAAGCCTCCTGCATTGCTGGGGGGAGTGTAATCAGGTGCAGCCACTACCCAAAGTGCTGTGGAATTGCCTTAGAATTTTCAGAATCCATCTACCATATGATCCAGCTATTCCTCTGTGGCATATATATCCAAAGAACTTGGAAACACTAATGCTCAGAGATCCATGCACCACTGTGTTCACCAAAGCCTTATTCCCAATATCCAAGACTTGGAAGCCTACGTGGTGCCCATAAAGTGACGAATGGAGAAGGAAGACGATCTATAGCCACACAATGGCCAATCTTCGGACTGTATAGATGTGGCCATCTTGGGTGACATGTTCATAAACACACTCAGAATTCTAAGTTGTCCTGACAACCTCCATGCACACAGTGTTTCAGAGCCATCGCATACCAGTCTGACCACTCCCCATTTCCAGGTAGGATAGTTTTCCTTTCTCTGGATTTCTTGTCGGTTTCTAACTTTCTCCTCGAACTTTGAAAGGTCTACTACATTCCCTCTACACACCAGTCTTTTTCCGTTAAGAATATCAAAGATTTTATCTCTTATGTTTTTGGATATGGTGAAATGGGTGGACTTTCCCCAGAGAAAGTCATGGACTCCCTCCCAAGTTGAAGTTGCTCAGGCAATCCCCTGATGCACACTTATCATGTCATCTCCTAGCAGTCTGACAATTCCACCAGGCAAGTCACATGTTTCCTTCCTTCATCATTTGGGGAAGTGTAGCTGATGCGTCCATAGATTGTAATATTCACATGGTTTTTTTCTGGTGCATATTGCTCAGTTTCCCTCACCATTTCTACTTCTTTGTGATGTCTTTGCCCACCAGACCGTGAAATCTGGATTTCCTAACGCTAGTAATCTGATCCAAAACCGTGGTGCTATCCTGTGAAGCTCAGGCTGCCCAAGTGGAACGCGGGCACTTACCTGCTATATCACAGGTCCGCCAATGAATTGGACTTCTGGACCAACTTTTGGCCTGATCGTGGGAGGATGTTAGCCTGCTTCGATTATTCGTGAAGGGAATCAGTAGTAATATGAATGACGGTAACATTTACCTTTGGTTGATGAGTTTAGCATGGAACATATTCTCTTGCTAGTATTCCGCTTCATCTCTTTGGTAAGGTCTACCTTTCTGTAGCATCACTAAGCATTTGGAGGTGATTACTAATCCTTGGAAGTTCATCTTCTCTAATCTCTTTCAGCCTCCAAAGCTTAGGCCGTAAATCTGCACCGTTTTTTGGAGTTTTGATTTTATGTGAATTGATTGCCGTAACCCAGCATTATAACATCCTATAGCTTTTCACATCTACAATCTCATAGATTTAGACTTCTGTGTAGGTTACATCATCTTCACCACTGTAAGCCTAATTACAGGCCCTCATCACACTTGTGCCTAATCAACTCTTTCTCCCTCAGATCCCCGCATCCATTTCCCTTTGGGAACTACCAATCCCATGTCACGTCCTACCTTTTTGTTGCTCCGTTTTTCCTCTTCTCCTTGTACATGAGATCCTGTGGTATTCAACCTTATCCCTGGGCCTTGCTTCAGTTCCCCTAAGACCATCAGGAGCGATTCTGGTGGTCACAAATGGCTGGACTGCATCCATTCCTACAGCTGAGAGCTATACCATCGTGTGGCTATAGCCGATCTTCCTTTTCCATTCATCTCTTGATGGTCACCACTGACGCTTCCAAGTCTTGGATATCGGGAGTAAGGCTGTGGTGAACACAGCAGTGCATCGATCTCTGTGCATTAGTGTTTCCATGATGTTTGGATATATACGCCACAGAGGAATAGATGGATCATGTTGTAGGTGGATTCTGAAATTTTTGAGGCAATTCCACACCACTTTGTGTAGTGGCTGCACTGGTTCACATTCCTACCAGCAGTGCAGGAGGCTTCCTTTCTCTCCACCTCCTCTGTGAAACTTATTGTTTCCCGTCTTCATCCTTATAGCCATTCTGACCACTGTGTGTTGCTATCTCATTGCCGTTCGGATTTGCATTGACCAGAGACTTAATGATGATGAACATGTTTTCATACAGCCTGTTGGCTATCTTCCTATCTTCCTGGGAGAAATGTCTGTTTCCATCTTTTGCCCAGGTTCTATTGGGCTCGTTGTTTTTATTCCTGTGAAGACGTATGAGTTCATTGGATCTTTTAGCTACTCACCCCTTCTCCGATGTGTGGTTTGCAAACAGCCTGTCACAGTTGTGCTGTCTTTGCATTGAGTCGATGGAGTCATTGGCTGGGCAGAAGCTTCTGCATTGGATGGAGTCCCGCTTGTTTTTTGTTTCCTTTGTTGCCTTTGCCCACTGATAAGTGCTTCTTCCAAATAGGCAGCCAAGCCAGATGGCAAAGAGCAAGCTGCCTGGGTTGTCTCCTAGAAGTTGCACGGTTTCAAGTATTCCATTCAAGGCTTTAATCCATTTCGAGGTCGTGCGTATGTCTGGTGTAACATCATGGTCTACTCTCATTGTGTTACCTGTTGGTGTGCAGTCTTCTCAGCACCGTTTCTTGTGGAGACTCTCCTTTCTCCACTTTCTCCTCTAGGCTCACTGTTCGAAAATGCGCTGTCAGTAGATGTGTGAGTTGGCCTCCGGGCTCTCATTCTGTTGTATGAGTCTGTGTGCCTATTTTGGGGGCCAGGCTGTGCTGTTTCCGTACCTAGGGCTTCGTCCTATATGTTGAAATCAGAAAGTGTGAGACTTGCTGCTTTGTTCGTTTTCCTGATGATTCCTCTGGCTATTCCGGGTCCTTTGTTGCTGAATAGAAACTTTAGGATTCTGTCTTGTATTTCTGTGGGAATGATTGTTGCAACTTTGACTGGGACTGCATGCAATCCAGACACTGCTTTATGCGGTATGGACGTTTGAAGTATGTTCGTTCTTCCATTGGAAGAGCATGGAATAGCCTTCCGTTTCCTTGTGTCTTCTGTAATATCTTCGCCCAAACCTTTGCAAGTTTTCTGTTTCCATAGCTTTCTGCTGTTTGGCCACGTTTATTCCAAGATATCTTTTTCTTCCTACTGGCATGCTTTCTTTTTTGAGGTTCAGTCTTTCTATTCTTTGCAACTTTCAATTGGTTTTGTTTTGACAGAAGTTTATGGCTGTGCTCACATCTGCTGGCCATGCTGCTGCATTTCCTGAGGAAGAATGGCGATGTCTATCGTCGCTTCCCATCTCCCTCTACACTACGTCAGACGCCTTCCCCAGAATGGCTGGACGAGCGGTGAGGTGGCTCACCCCCTGGATTCCACATTGCCAGTCCTGGGCTGCTGAAGCAGAATGTGCAGACTTCACCACGTCCCCACTGGCTGGCCCTTTTCATGTTCCATTGGCAACCTGCAGTTGAGTAGATTGTGACTTGAATATGCTACTTGAGCCCAACTCTGGCCCTGTGTCGATGAGGCCAGCTTGATTTTCTGGCCCACTGTGATGTTGGGTGATTTGTCAGAATCGTGTCTCTGCTGTCCGGTATAGCTTCGTGGACACAGGGTTTCAGAGCCCGCAGGGAGCAGTCTCATAACTCACCCTTCTCATTTAGGCCAAGTTTGACCTTTGCTGCTGTTTTTGGCTTTGTGACTTTCTCTGACTTTCAAACGTTCAAACAGAGTGTGTCTAATGACTGACGTCTTTCACTGTGGATTAGTCAGCTTTCATTTCTGTTGGCCTCCATATTCCGGGATCCTTTTTTCTTTTCTATAGTCTAATTGTTATGGTCTTGCTGAGATATCTCCATTCGATTTGCTTATCAGTGCGTTCACCTTCTTTCCAAGTTAGGAGTTTTGTATGTCTTTAATTACCATAGGTTCTGTAGCCCGAGGTGTGAGTCATTTCGTGATTGTTGGGTGTGGTCTTGGAATTTCCATCAGTCACTTGTAGGAATCTTTGCTATCCCAGCCCAGGTGACACTTAGCCCTGAGAACACATGGTTGTCTTGGTAGGTTTGAGATTCTCAGATCAGAAACTCCAGATTCGAGGTTGTCCGGACAACCACCTTCACGGACATTATGTTTTCGAGAGAAATTAGAGAAATGTGATGAATTCCTCCCTCCAGGTAAGTGATTTGTCTGTCTCTTTTCTGGATTTGGGAAGTTTCAAACTTGACCCCTGATCATTGAATGCTCCAACAGATTACGTATGTATACTGGGCTTTTTATTTCTACATGGTTTCCTATTGGTGTGATTTTCATTCTGAACTTTGGCAGGTGTATTTATATTTAAACATAATGGCAATGTTCTAATTTTCAGCAAACCTCATTCCATATGTTGTCAGAACAAGAAATCAATACTGTTTCCATGGCAAGAGGTGGGGGAGAGAATTTCATTGGAGCCCAACTGAGCACTGTAGCCTGGGAAGGCAGCCTTCACACAGGAACGAAGCCCTCTCGAAAAGGGTGCTTTTAAGCACACTTCTACAGCCCTCCAAAAAAAAGGACACACCCCAAGCATGATCATCATCCATTCCTTTAAGTCTTCACAGAGATGTCTTGGGACACATTAGCATGTACCCAGTGAGACCCTGTGACGCCAGAGCTATGCAAATGGAGACCTCTCTTCAAAGAATGCTACGGGCCTAGGAAAGAAGGCCTCAATTGTTCTCTTCAATGTCCTCAAGAGATCATTCTTGACTTGGGATTATGAGTAAGGCAGAAGGAAAACGTAGGTCTGATATGCCCCAAGTCCAGCCTCTTGTTTCAAATAAAGTTGCAAGCTTCAATCAGCACGGCCTCCACATCTACTTGAGTAGATAACAATGTTCTCCTCTCAGTGCTTGCCCCTCTAGTATCCCTTCTTCCCAATGATTCCTTTCTTATCCCTTGAATCAGTGCCTCTTTGATCTCTTCAAGTTTCTGTGTGCGGTTTGTGTTTGGAAAAGCTGTTTCTGGATATCTCTCACGTGGGTATCCTAGCCACGGCAATCCTCGGACTCTAAACTTGCTGCCATCTTGGGTGACACATTCACCGTCACGTCATAAACACCCTCAGAATTCTAAGTTTTCCTGAAAACCTCCAGGCACACAGTGTTTCAGAGCCATCTCTTATCAGTCTGATGACTCCATCTTTCCAGGTAGGATAGTTTTCCTTGTTCTGGATTTCTTGTCAGTTTCTAACTTTCTCGTGGAACTTGAAAGGTATGCTACATTCCCTCTACCCACCGGTTCCTTTCCTTTAAGATTATCCCTTGTTTTATATCTTATCCATTGTGTATATGCCCAATTGGGTGGACTTTCCTCAGAGAAAGTCCTGGAGGCCCTCCCAATTGGAAGGTGCCCAGGCAATCCCCTGATGCACAATGATCGTGTGATCTCCTAGCAGTCTAAAAATTCCACTTGGCAGGTCACATGTTTTCCTTCCTTCATCATTTGGGGAAGTGTTCCTGATGCGTTCATAGATTGTCATATACTCATGGTTCTTTTTCTGGTGCATATTGTTAAGGTCTCGTGACAATTTCTCCTTCTTTATCATCTCTGTGTCCACCATACCTTGAAATCTATATTTCCTAATGCTAGTAATCTGATCTGCACCCCTGATGCTAGCTGGTGACGCCCGCGCCGCCCAAGTGGAACGTAGGAACCTACCTGCTACATCACAGGGCCAGCCCTGAATTGCACTTTTGGACCAACCTTTGACCTGACCTGTGAAGATGTTGGCCTGCTTCGATAATTCGTGAAGGAATCAGCAGTAACATCATGAACGGTAACGTTTTCTGTTGGTTCATGAGTTTAGCACGGAACATGTTCTCTTGGTAGTATTCCTCTTCATCTCTTTGCAAAGGACTACCTTTCTGTAGCAACATTGAGCATGTTGAGGTGATTACCAATACTTGGAAGTTCATCTTCTCTAACCTCTTTCTGTCTCCAAAACTTCCGGTTGTAAATCTGCATCTCTTTTGGGAGTTTTGGTTTTATGTGAATTGATTGCCGTAACCCAACATTATAATGACCTATAGCTTTCAGATCTACATCCACATAGATTTAGACTTCAGAGTAGGTTACATCATCTTCACCAACGTAAGCCTAATTACTGTCCCTAACCACACACCTGTGCCTAATCAACACTTTCTCTCTCCGGCCACTGCCCCACTTTCCCTCTGGGAAATGCCAATCCATTGTCATGTGATACCTGTTTGTCGGTCCGTTCTTGCTCTTCTCCTTGTACGTGAGAGCCTGTGGTATTTGACCATACCCCTGGGGCTTGTTTCAGTTCCCCTAAAACCGTCAGGAGCCATTCTGGTGATCACAAATGGCTGGCCTGAATCCGTTCCTATAGCTGAGTGCTATGCCTTTGTGTGGCTATAGCCCATCTTCCTTCTCCATTCATCCCTTGATGGGCACCAGGCAGGCTTCCAAGTCTTGGATATCGGGAATAAGGCCAGGGTAAATAGAGGTATGCACCGATCTCTGTGTATGAGTGTTTCCAAGTTCTTTGGATAAACACACCACAGAGGAATAGCTGGATCATATGGTCGATGTATTCGGAAATGTCTAAGGCAATTCCACACCGTTTTGTGTCGTGGCTGCACCTGTTTACACTCCCTCCAGCAGTGAAGGAGGCTTCTCTTCTCTCCACCTCCTCTCCGAAACTTATTTCCTGTCTTCATCGTTATAGCCATTCTGACTGCCGTGAGCTGCTATTTCATTGTCTTTCAGATTTGCACTGACCAGAGACTTAATGATGATTAACATGTTTTCATACAGCCTGTTGGCCATCTTTCTATCTTCCTGGGAGAAATGTCTGTTTCCAGCTTTTGCCCAGATTTTAATGGGGCTTGTTTTTTTTTTTTTCTTGTGGAGCCGTATGAGTTTATTGGATCTTTTGGCTATTCACCCCTTCACCAATGTGTGGTTTGCAAACATCCTCTCCCAGTTGTTTTGCTGTCTTTGCATTGAATCAATGATTTCCTTGGCTATGCAGAAGCTTTTGTGTCTGATGTAGTCCCATTTGTTTCTTCTTTCCTTTATTGCCCTTTCCCAGACAGATATGCTTCTTCCAAATATGAGGCTAAGAAAAATGACAAAGAGCACCCTACCTATGTTTTCTTCCAGAAGTCTCATGGTTTCCAGTATTACATTCTAGACTTCAATCCATTTCGAGTTGGTGTTTGTGCCTGGTGTAACACCATGGTCTACTCTCCTTGTCTTACATGAGACTCTGCATTCTTCCCAACACCGTTCATTGTAGAGACTTTCCTTTCTCCACTGTCTCCTCTTGGCGCCGTGATCGAAAATGGGCTGTCCGTATATGTGTCCCTATACCTCTGGGCTCTTGATTCTGTTCCATGGTTCTGTTTCTCTGTTTTGCATCCCAGCCTGCGCTGTTTCCATTTCAGTTTCTTCGTCCTATATGTTGAAATCAGAAAGTGTGATACCTTGAGCTTTGTTCTTTTTCCTCAGGATTCCTTTGGCTATTCGGGGTCTTTTGTTGCTGGATGTGAACTTTAGGATGCTCGCTTCTATCTCTGTGAGAAATATTGCTGCAACTTTGACTGGGACTGCATGGAATCAAGAGATTTCTCTATGTGGTGTGGGCATTTCAAGTGTGTTAATTCTTCCATTTCAAGAGCATGGAATATCCTTCCGCTTCCTTGTGTCCTCTCCCATTTCTTTCTTCAAAGGTTTGCTAGTTTTCTGTTTACAGAGCTTTCACCTGTTGGGGTGAGGTTATCCCTAGGTATCTTATTCTTCTTACTGGCATCCTTTTTCTTTTTTATTGAGGTTCAATTTTCCTATTCTTTGCAACTTTTAATTTGTTTCCTTTTGAAAGAGATTTATCACTGTTCTCACATCTGCCGGTAATGCTCCTGTATTTGCTGAGGAAGAGTGGCCCTGTCTAATGTCGCTTCTCATCTGCCTCTACATTATCTCCCACTCCCGCCCAAGAATGGCTGTACCAGCGGTGAGGAGGTTTACCCCCAGGATTCTACCCTGTCAACTACTGGCTGCCAACTCAGAGTGCGGGGACTTCCCCAATTCTTTACTGACCAGCCCCATTCATGTTCCCTCAGCAACCTGCTTTTGAGTGGAATGTGACTTAAATAGGCTACTTCAGCCCAACTCTGGCACTGAGTAGATGTAGACAGTTTGTATTTTCGGTCAACAGCGATGTCAGAGAATTTGTCATAATTGTGTCTCTGCTCTCCCGGCAAGCTTCATGGACACAGGGTTTCATAGGACGTTTGGAGGAGTCTCATACCCACCCTTTCCAGATAGCCCAGGTTTTACCTCGCTGCAGTTTTTTGGTTTGTGACACTTTCTGACTTTCAAAAGTTCAAGAAGAGTCTGTCTAAAGTCTGACACCTTTCGTTGTGGAGTATTCAGGTGTTATTTGTGTTTGCCTTCCCTATTCTGAGCCCTTTTTTTTTTCCATAGTATAATCATCATGGTCTTTCTCAGATTTCCCCCTTTGGTGTGCTTGTGAGCCAGTTCTCCTTCATCCCAAGGTATCAATTTTCTATTTCTTTAACGACCCTATGTTCTATACGCCTACGTGTGAGTGCTTTTCATTGTTGGGTGTTGTCTTTGAATTTACCTTGGTCACTTGTAGCAATCTTTGCCATGCTAGCCTTGGTCAAAATGAGCACTGTGAACACGTGTTCATCTTGGTTGGTCTGACGTTCTGACATCTTAAACTCCAAATTCTAGTTTGTCATGTTAACCTTCTTCATGAACATAATGTACCCGAGACAAATTAGACAGATGTGATGAATTCCGTTCCAGGTAAGATACTTTTCTGTCTCATTTCTGGATTTGGGAAGATTCGATCTTGACCCCCGATCCTTGATCGTTCCACTAGATTACGTCTAGATACTGGCTTACTGTATTTCTATAAGGTGTGTTATTTGTTTGATTTACAACCTCATGTTTATTTTTCTATAAACATAATTGTAATGTTCTAATTTTCACACAACCTCCTTTCACATGGTGTCAATACACGTCATCAGTAATCATTCTACTCCAAGAGATGGGGGAGGAGTATTTCATTGGAGCCAAACTGAGCACACTAGCCTGGTAGGGCATCCCTAGCAAAGCAATGAAGCCCTCTGGAAAAGGGTGATTCTCAGCACACTTCTGGAGCCCTGCCAAACAATGCAACATACCTGGAGCATGACGGGGTTCTAGTCCTTCAAGGGTTCAAAGAGATGTATTGTGACACATTAGCATGTACCCAGTGGGCCTCCGTAATGCCAGAGCTATGGAAAGTGAGACTTCTCTTCAATGAGTGCTAGGGGCATAGGAAGGGAAGCATCGATCCTTCTCTACAATGTCCTCAGGAGATCATTCTTGATTTGGGATTATGATTAAGGCAGAAGGACAACGTAGGTCTGATAAGACCCAAGTCCAGCCTCTGGTTTCAAATCAAGTTGCAAGCTTCAATCAGCACGGCCTCCACATCTACTTGAGTAGATCACAATGTTCTCCACTCAGTGCTTGTCTCTCTGTTATTTATTGCTTCTCCACAATGACTTATTTCTTATCCCTTTAATCAGCGACAATTCTAACTCTTCAAGTTTCAGTGCTGGTTTCTGTTTTTAAATTCTTTTCTGGGTATCTCTCACTTGAGTATCGTAGACTAGGACAATGCTCGGACTATATAGATGAGGCCCTCTTGGGTGACATGTTCACCGTGATGTCATAAACACCCTCAAACTTCTCAGTTGTCCCGGCATCTTCCATGCACACAGTATTTCAGAGCCATCTGATACCAGTCTGATAGTTTTCCATTTCCTGGATTTCTTGTCTGTTTATAACTTTATCTTTGGACGTCTAAATGTCTACTACATTCTCTCTAGACACTGAATTCTTTACTTTAAGTTTATCCTTGGTTTTATCTGTCACATTTTGTGGATATGGCCAAATATGTAGACTTTCCCCAGAAAAAGTCCACGAGTCCCTCCCAAGTTGAAGTTGCCCAGCCAATCCTCTGATGTTCAATGATCGTGTCATCCTGTGCAGTCCGACAATTCCACCTATGCAAGTCACATCACTTCCTCCATTCTGTATTTGAGAAGTCTACCAGATGCGTCATAGATTGCAATATATTCATGTTGTTTTCCTGGTGCATATGTATAAGGTATGCTCACAATTTCCACTTATGTATGATCTCTGCCCACACCATACCATGAAATCTATCTCTCCCGATGTTACTAATCTGATCAGCACCCGTGATGCGAATCCATGAGTCCCAGGCCACAGAGTAGGAACGTGGGCTCTTACACACCAGAACACATGACTGGCCCTGAATTTTACTGTTGGACCAATCTTTTGCCTGAACTTGGGAAGAAGCTGGCCTGCTGTGATTATTCGTGAAGGTAATGAGTAGTAACCTCACAGAAGGTAACATTTTCCCTTGGTTCATGAGTTTAGCACAGAACACGTTGTATTTGTAGTATTCTTCTTAATATATTTGCAATGGTCTAACTTTCTGTAGCATCATTAAGCATTTGGAGGAGATTCACAATCCTTGAAAGTTTATCTTCTCTAATCTCTTTCAGCCTCAAAAGCTTTATGCCGCGAATCTGCACAGCTTTTTGGATTTTTTCTTTCCCTCTGGGAACCACCAATCCAAAGTGAAGGCTGCCATCAAAGCTAAAATGCTCCATTTGGCCCCAATGAAATTCACTCCCCCTATCTCTTGTCATAGAAGAGTATTGATTATGTGGTTTGCCACCGTATGTGAGGAAGTTGGCTGAAAATTAGAACATTACACTTATATTTAACGAAAAATAAACATGCCAGAGCTGAGGATGTAAACCAAACAACTAGCAAACCCTACAGAAATAAAGTAAACCAGTATCTAGACGTAATCTACTGGCACAATGAAGGATCCGAAGTCAAGGTCTAGCCTACCCAAATTCAGAAAAAAAGACATAAAAATATCTTACCTGGAGAGAGGAATTCATCAGATTTGTCTAATTTGTCTCAGAAACATTATGTCCATTAGTTCGTTGCCAGGACAAAGTAGAATTTGGCGTTTCTGATGTGAAAATGTCAAACCAACCAAGATGACCTCATGTTCTCAGTGCTCAGTTGGACCTAGGCTAGGATAGCCAAGATTCCTTCAAGTGAACGATGGAAATTCAAGGACAAAACCCAACAATCACGAAAGCACTCACATCGGCCTAGAGAACACATGGTGATTAAAGAAATACAAAATTCCTAACTTGGAATGAAGGAGAACACACTGATGAGCATATCTATGGGAGACAGCTGTGAAAGACCATGAGGATTGATGTGGATTAAGGCTGCCCCCATTCGAAAGCCCAAGGTTAGCTGGTGAACATGCAGAACTATATGACCCATTGAATTTCTTTTGGTATGAATTAGAGGTGCCCCAGTGAGAGAAGCCCAGGTCATGCTCACCTACATGCCTATCTATGGGGCCAGTTTCGTATCTAGAGTTATATGACCACACAATATCCAGAACCCATCTGAACTGAAATCATTTAATGACTTTTTACATCATCTTTTCTTTTTCCAGGAAAAATAAGTCACGTACCCATGCCTGATAAAATTAGTCCTTAACCTCAACTCCGGGCAGCAGCAGGAGATGTGACTGCCCGTGGGTCCTTTCCCAATGCAGCAGCAGCAGCAGCTCTTCACTGCCCATGGGTCCTGTCCCCATGCCTGCAGCTCTTCACTGCCCATAGGTCCTGTCCCCATGCTATCCTGTACCATTCTCTAAATAAAAGAGCACCACTGCCAGACCTTGAGGGTCCAAGAAATCTTTTCAACTCTTGAGCTTGCCGACCCCACATCATATCTTGTGGCCCATATAGGGATCGTGCTTCATTGGTTTGTGAGCTCGAATTCTGGTAAGTGCCCTTTCCTTCCTTGTGCCTCTCTCTTTTTCGAGGATGGATCTAAATTCACTTCTCCATCAGGAACTGTCTTGAATAGCTGTATGAATTCATGTTTGCTGCCCATGGCTACTCTATGGTGCAAATCTGGCATTCAGCTTGAAGAGAATCAGTACCTTAAGCCTAAGAGTGATGTAGAATGAATTAATCCATTCCTTCCTGACCCTATCTCTAATACATAAAGTTTACGTGGGAACGGGTCAGCCATTTAAGTCATTAGGATGGTTGGCAATCTCCAAGACTATCGTGGAAGGTTTCTATCCCTAAAGATGGATTGGGATACCTCCCATGCACTTGACCATCTGAACTGTGTGAATGTCCCAATTGGGACTTCAGTTCAGGGAAAGTACCAACGTCTAAGCTTTGGCTGAGTATTGGAAACCCTTCTTTGGAGAATGGCTCCAACACGCATTGGGTAGAATGACCCCAGCGTGGCGGAAACTTCTTCACTATTTCTCTCCATCATGTTCTCTCTTAAACTTCTCCTTTTGTCTTGGGGACCACTCACCAGGCACCTATTACTTCCAGGCAGAATAGGAAAGATGTTCACCAGGTACCTGATACTGCCAGGCATAGCAGGGAAGGTATCCAAGGGATGCAATTCTGGGGGACACCCCCATCACCCCTTGCTATAGGCACCCCACAGTAGGAACAACAGGTAGGATGCTTCCCTAGGTTCAGGGGGGATTTTCAGGGTAATGGACCTGTCTCTTTCATCTTTCTTAGAGTTACAATGGCCATTTTCGTCTCCTTTTGAGCTTTGCAACCGGGAAACAAAGAAATCTTTCAACAGTCAAGTCCTCCAACACTGGGAGCCCAAACTTTGGCTTTCTGGGCCTGATCACCCCGACGACCCCCAAGTAGGGTGCCCTCTTTTTCCGGTTGACTCATTGAGTATTTTAGTCACCTACTGAGTTGGCTATGAGGGTAGCAGACCTGTGATTTATTCTGTGAACTGTCATGCTCGGGTAGTGTGCCCCAGCATGGGAACTGTTGTGTGACTTTTATCATGATAACCCTCTGGGAACGGCCATGAGGGTGAGGTCTGGTGTCTTCTTTTAATTTCTTTGTTTTGCTCATCATGTCCTCTGTTGTCACCAAGTCGAGCTTAAGTTCAGGCTGGACTTGACCAGAACCTGGACATTCTGTAAAATTGAAAAACTTGAATATATTTTGCAAGGGACTTAACTCTCAACCCGGCTACTGGGAGCCCCGGCCTCCAGCATGTTCCAGGCCTTTGTAGGCACTGCACCCTTGTCCAGTTCACTGTCAGTCCAACACTGGCTTTACTGCCATGGGGAATGACGTAAGCATCCCAAGAGACTCACCACTTAGGGTCATTCTAATTAGAAACACTTTCAATTGTATGGGTATGCCCCAGAAACTTCATCTGGGAGAAAATTTGTGATGTATCTCTGTGCCTTTCTGGTGCAGTTGGACAGGTAGATCAACCTAGAATGTCCTTCAAGTTTCAGTCCAGTTTCTGAGAAATCAAGAGCAACTGTCCTTACAAAATCCTTGCAAGACTGGAAAGACAGCTCTAGAGGCAGTTCAGATTCCACCTACTTCCTTTATCATGAAAAGGATTCTCATCCCCCCTCTCCAGGAACTACTATGTAGCCCATCACTCATTCTTAAGACTGAAAAAAAAAAAAGGAGGGGAAAGGACAAATGGTCATAAGTGCGCCCTTGCAAAAAGTCTACCATCTCGAGGGTCTTCTCCACAAGTATTAGTAAAAAGGCTCAAAAGAAAGTGTGGATTCATAACTGGTGAGCTTTATATTATTGTACCGGATTCACAGCAGTAGTTTTTAAAACAATGGTTGTACAGTCTCTGTCTATGTGTGTCTATGTGTACATTATACATGTGATATTTTTACCCCTGGATGGTCTGGCCAAAATTAAGATCTCTGTTTAGTTGGCTTAAAGAAAGTGCTTACATAAATTCTAAATGTAGTAGAAATTAACTCAGTGCCTTTCAAAGTTAATGTGATGTGAATTAACCTTTGGTGAATGAAAGCTTGTTAAAGTTTGTTGGTTTGATTGAAAATTATCTTCTTGTCAGAGTTGTCAGTATTTGCATAGGATGCAGGCATTTCAGCCTGGGTTATCTAGTCATATAAGTTCACTTTCTTAAATTTGTCAGTAAAATAATAGCTTTAAATGGTGACCAGTTTTCTCTAATTCCTCATGAGGTTTCCATAGGTAATCTGAACATAGTTGTTGGAAACAAATGGTTTAAATACATAAAACTCATAAAGGTGAGTACAATAACTTTTATGGTCAGTATACTTGTTGAAACAAAGCAGCTTCAAAATTTTTCTGTGTAACAATCTTGACTTTTGCAAAGTTAAGTTAAATGATAAAAAGATGAATATGCGGGTCATTTTTGGATAGGATGAAACACTGAATCATTATTAATAAACATATCTAAGTTATCTACTTTGGGCTTCTTCTTGAAGAGGCTAAAAGCGTGTGGGTGTATCAAAAAGCATGCCTGTGTTTTATTGTAAAGCTGCATGTTTCTAAAGTTATGAAGTGTTTAGAATGCTGATATAAAAGACAATTCATAATTGCTTACTTTTTAGTGTTTAGTAGATCTGTTAAGGCTTAAATGTTCTAATTAACTTATGGAATTAAAGCTACAGGAAATTAATAAGGAAAAGAGCTCTGTATTCAGGGAAGTTAAAATGTATGCTTTCAGTAAAAAAGGTATAAAGAATGGAAATATTTTTGTTTGATGGGTTAAGAAACATAAATTTGTCCTAATGTACTAGAAAGGAAAAAAGAAAGAGTTGACACATTCTGAAAACGAAAAAGAAAGTTGTAGAAGGTTTGTGAAGTAGAAATTCTGAAAAGAGTTTTATGCCTACTCAAGTAGACTAAAGTAAGTTCAATTAAGTGAATGAGTTTGAATGTTCAAGAAAAGTAGGTGCAGAAATTGAAATTTGGTTTTCTCTAAAAGGATACTTTTTCTTGAACTTTTGATCTGCTCTTGATAAAGAGGTTATAAAAGCTCTTCCTTTGAGTAAGTCTACCTAAGAGAGAAACGTGTTTTGTGAAAATAATGACTGAGGTCACTCTTAAGATTTTTGACTCTTTCTGTCATCACTTTGAATAGATACCTGAGCAGTGTTTCACAGTGAGTGTTGTTTCCTATTTGAAGAAGCATTTAAAAAATTTTGGATATGTTTTGACAAGCTTCTCCCTCAAAAATATTCAAATCCTGAATGAAGTCTTTCTTTTGACCTGGTGGACAGAAGAGAAATTACTCTGCGGATTTTCAGAGGGCCCCTGAGTCTTCTCAAAGAAATTTGCTCTCTGTTCCTGTAAGGAGGAAAACATTAAACTAATTAGGCTTATTTTTTCTATTAAATTACTTGGGAAACATTGTGAAACAAGTGATGATAGATATTCTTAGGTGGTATTAGATGGGTAAATGTTATTAATATAGGTGTCTTCAAATTATATAGAATTCCAAAGATTCTGATCTGTCCTGGTTATCAGTCATAAGTCCACTTATTATCTGGAAGGGTCATATGTCACAGAAGTATGCAAGTTTCTTTGTCAATTGCCCTTTTGAGTCCTTTGTCCATTTGCAGATAATTGTTGTTTTTCTCTGATGCTTTTTTCTTTTGCAAATATGTTTCATCTTCCGAGATATTCTGGGAAAGGATTCTGACACAGAGGATCTAAACTAAAGGTTTCTGATAAACTTTCAGATTGTCAAACTGAGCTGAGTAAGAAACTACAGAATTGTAACAGAAACTAAGCTCCTCGATCTGCTAAGGACAGATTTAGCTCAAGAATTGATTATACAGGAGTGTGTGAACTGATGAGGACGATTATAATTTTTTAGGACTTCTGTTTGAAATATTGTTGAGTTTTGATGTGTTTTGTTTTCTCATAATGAAGGAAGTCTTTTTCTCTTCTCTTATGCTAACTTTGACTTACAGCAATTTGGTGAAATTATACCTTTATGAGCAAAACTGAAACATTTATCTTTTTCTCCCTACCTTATCCCTAAGGAATTGTCAAACCCTTTGTTACTGAGTATGGTCATTTTGTGGCAATAGTTGCATAAGTTCCATAAGAATCTGTTCTCCTTATAACAGGTCACATTGGTTATATTACCAAGGCTTTGACTGGAATGTCATATTTGAAACATACAGGCTCAGATATGACAAGACAGCATTTCAGGAACAAAGATTGGACTTTCTGGAATACGGCCACTCAGAAACACTGGCCTGGTACCGTGTTTACAGAGATTTTGGCAATCTTACCCGTTAAGTAAGGAAGCGTGATTATCTGGCAGGTGCAAGTAACCTCCAAATACTTTGGGGGACCTGAAAGAGAACTCCACTCAAATCTGTAAGTACTGCAGGCAAAATCTGATGGCAAATCCTTGGCTTGCCTTTTCTGGCCTCTAGAGGCCTTCACAGTTCAATCCGAGATTCCTCATAAAAATTTCCAAGAAAGCATACTTTAAAAAGCCTATATAAACAATTGCTATTCTTGTAGCTGTTATGTAAATAATTGGAGCAAGTTGTATTGAAATTACACTTTACTTGCAAACCTGTTAAACCTGATTTGGCTATCTTTTGTAAAAATGAGGGTGATTTAAGAGAGAAAAAATTATGTTTCTGTAGAAGCTATAGTAGGCATTCATGGATATTAGATTCTAGCTCTTTTCATCCACAAGATTCATCTATTACTAATCGTAATGTCTCCTTGTGCTCATCTATGTCTGACACCTGCGAGTTCCCTGGCCACAATCAAACATTTTCCTTTAAAACTACTCCCAAATACTAACTAGATTTGCCTTGTCACAGGTGGATCAGAAACAACAAGTTCCAAAGGGAAAGTTCCCAACTTATCGATCCACACAGGATGGACAATATGAAATTTGGGATGAATGTATTTGGTTCACTCCTACTAGTGGTCAACTCAGTAAAAGGTCACTCTCTGTTGGGAACAAACCAATCACACTTGTGATACATGGCCTAATAACAGCCGACCTATGGGAAAAATTCGCTGTTATATGTGTTCTCATATCATAGTCTTAAAAAAGTACTGATTGGTTTGGGACTGACTGGGATAGACAGCCCAGCACGCTTTGGTTAGTCTCTAATGGTGCTCAGTGGCTATGCGGCTCCAATTTATGGCCTTTGCTGCCACCTAAGTGGATTGCACGATGCACACTAGGCTTTAGCTGGATGCAGGGTAGAACTCCATTTACTACATCTCCTCCTGCTATCCTACCCAACAGCAGCAGCGCTGAACCAGGTCTGTCTTCCACTGGTATGAACATCTTTCCGCAATTTTCCTTCCCCAATTAGGAATCGAAAGTGTTGTCTTGCACATGGAAGTCCTAAACAAATTTATTATGAAGGCATTAAATGATGCACAACATAGCCTTTCACTGCTCAATTTAGAAGTATCCCAAATGTGTAAGGCAGTCCTCCAAATCCAAATGACACTGGATGTCTTGACAGCAGCACAAGGGGGCACCTATGCCATTATAAAAACTGAATGTTGTGTCTATATTCCTGACTACTGTCAAAATTTTTCTGGCTTCCTATCCCAACCACCAAATTAAATCCATGTCTTATCAACCCTAACTCTAAACGATTGGTTGAACTCCAAGTCAGGACCAGGTTTCTGCACTACTTCAATACGTTATACATTGGGTTAAACATACTGCTTGTATTTCTTATTATAGTTTGTTGTCTGTTTCATTGTCTGTCATCCGCATGTGAAAAAAGTTTCACCTCCTGGACCACCTCTTGTCAAATGATTCTCCCGTCTCCAGAGGCTCTGTATACCTTGTCAGCCTTGAATTCCACAGGTGAAGGCTTCCAGTCCACTGAACATCCTACCTGTACCTATGACCCCATTTAGGGACAGCTCTGCAACCTTGTACAGCCATAAGTAGTTACAGAAGACTGACCATCGTCCATATCCCCAAACCTCTCCAGTCCAAATGGGTTCAGGGGGTGTTTATGATGTGGATTAAGGCTGCCCCAGCTAGGGAAGCCCAAGGTGATCTGGCCTACATGCCAAACTATATGAGCAGGTGGAATTAGGGCTGACTCAGGGAGAGAAGCTCAGGGCATCCTCACCTACATGCTGATCTACAGGGCCAGATCCGTATCTAAAGTTATATGACTGCACATTAACCAGACCCCATCTGCACTGAAATCATTTAAAGACATTTTACCACATCATTTCTTTTTCCAGTAAAAATAAATCATGTACCCATGACTTATAAAACTAGCCCTAACCCTCAACTCAGGGCAGCAGCAGGAGCTTTGACTGATCATGGGTCCCATCCCCAGGGAGCAGCAGCAACTCTTCACTACCTATGGGTCCTGTCCCCATGCTATCCCATACTATTCTCTAAATAAAAGAGCACCAGTGCCAGACCTTCAATGTCCGAGAAATCTTTCATTCGAGTCTTCAGCTCGCCGAGCCCATTTCAACAATTATAACATGGAAAACAAAAAACCGTCCCAGAAAATGGAAGGCACACAGAAATCACACCTGAATAATCCACAATGAAAGATGTCCGTTTTAGACATTCCCTGAACGTTCGAAAGACACAGAAAGTCACAAACCCCAAAACTGTAGCAAATGTCAAACCTAGGCTAAATGGTAAGGGTGAGTTATGAGTCTGTTAAAATCTGGCTCTGCAAACCTGTGTCGATGAAGTTTGCCATGATAGCAGAGACACAATTCTGAGAAATCCTCTGACATCACAGTGGAGAAGAAAAGCAAAATGGCCTCGTCTACTAAGTGCAAGATTTGTCCCAAATAGCATATTCAACTCACATTCCACATCAAATGCAGGTTTCCAATGGAACATGAAAGGTGCTGGTCAGTGGTGCAGTGGTGAAGTCCGCAAATTCTGGGTCAGCACCCAGGGCAGACCATGCAGAATGCTGGAGGTGAACCTCCTCACCGATGGTCCAGATATTCTGGGGCAGGCGTCCAAGGTAGTGTAGAGGCAGATGGGAAGCAACGTCAGACAGCGTCATTCTTGCCCAGCTAATACAGCAGCATAGCCATCAGATGTGCGTACAGCCATAAACATCTGCCAAAACAAAAACAATGAAAAGATTCAAAGAATAGAAAAACTGAACCTCTGGAAAAAAACATGCAAGTAAGAAGAATAAGATTTCTAGGAATAAGCTTAGACAAACAGGTGCAAGCTATGGAAACCAAAAACTAGCAAAGCTTTAGGGAAAGAAATTCCAGAAAACACAAGGAAACAGAAGGGTATTCCGTGCTCTAGGAATGTAAGATCTGAAACACCTGAAACGTCCGCAATGGATAAAGCAATCTCTGGATTGCATGCAATCCCAGTCAAAGTTGCAGCAATCTTTTCCACAGAAATAGCAGAGAAAATCCTAAAGTCTCTATCCAGCAACAAGGGACCCGGAATACCCAAAGGAATTCTGAGGAGAACGAACAAAGCAGGACTATCACACTTTCATTTCAACATGTAGGACGAAGCGCTTATTACCGAACCAGCACAGCCTGGTCCCAAAAACAGGCACAAACCCCAGTGGAACAGAATGGAGAACACAAGGGTCAACTCACACATATATGGACAGCGCATTTGCAATGAGGAAGGCAAGAGGAGACAGTGGAGAAAGGAGAGTCTCTAAAATAAATGGTGCTGGGAAGACTGCACAGCCACATGTAACACAATAAGAGTAGATCATGATGTTACACCAGGCACACACACCACCTCGAAATGGATTAAAGCCTTCAACGGAAGTCTTGAAACAGTGAAACTTCTAGGAGAAAACACAGGCAGCTTGCTCTTTGCCATCTGGGGTAGCCGCCTATTTGGAAGAAGCATGTGTGACTGGGAAAGGGCAACAAAGAAAAGAAGAAAGAAGCAGGCCTCCATCCAACGTAAAAGCTTCTGTCCAGCCGGGGAAACCGTCCACTCAATGCAAAGACAGCACAACAACAGGGAGAGGATGTTTCAAACCACACATCTGAGAAGGGCTGAATAGCCAAAAGACCCAATGACCACACACGTCTCCACAAGAGAAAAGACAAGCCCATTAAAACCTGGGCAGAAGATGGAAACAGAGATTTACCCCAAGAAGACAGAAAGGTGGCCAACAGCTGTATGAACACATGTTCAACACCATTAAGTATAAGGCCAACGCAAATCCTCACGGCAATGAGATGACAGCTCCCTGTGTTCTGAATGGCTATAATTAACAAAACAGGAAACAACAAGTGTCAGAGAGAAGGTGGAGAGAAGGGAAGAGTCCTGCACCTCTGGTGGGAGTGCAAACTGGTGAGGGCACTAGGCATAGCCATGTGACATTGCCTCAGAAATTTCCAAATCCATCTACCATATGATCCAGCTATTCCTCTCCGGTGTGTTTATCCAAAGAACTGCAAAACACTAATGCACACAGATCCGTGCCCCACTGTGTTCACCACAGCCTTACTCCCGATATCCAAGACTTGGAAGCCGCCCTGGTGCCCATCAAAGGACCAATGGAGAAGGAAGTTGGGCTATATCCACACAAAGGCAAAACACTCAGCTGTAAGAAAGAGTGCAGTCCAGCGATTTGTGACAGCAGAATCACTCCTGAGGGTGGGAGGGGAACTGAAACAAGCCCAAGGGAGAAATCAAATACCATCGCATCTCACTTACGAGCAGAAGATTAAAATAAGGACCAACAAACAGGTAGAACGTGATATGGGATTGGTGGTTCCCAGAGGGAACGGGTGGCAGTGGACGGTGGGAGAAAGAGTTGATTAGGCACAAGTGTGGGGTGTGGGCCTGTAATTAGGCTTACTGTCGGGAAGAAGATGTAGCATACACAGAAGTCTAAATCTATGAGGATGTAAATCTGAAAGCTGTAGGATTTTCTAATGCTAGGTTATGGAAATCAATTCACCTAAAATCAAAACTCCATAAAGGCAAGCAGGTTTAAGGGATAAAGTTTGCAGGCTGAAAGAGTTTAGAGATTATGAACTTCAAAGGATTGATAATCACCTCGAAATGCTTAATGATGCAATATAAAGGTAGACCATTGCAAAGAGATGAAGAGGAACAATACCAACAGAACATCACCCGTGCCAAACTCGTGAGCCAACTGAAAATGCTGCTGTCCACGGTGTTACTGCTAATTACCTTTACGAATAATCAATGCAGACCAACATCTTCCCAAGTTCAAGCCAAAGGTTGGTCCAAAAGTCCAATTCAGGGCCAGCCCTCTGGTGTAGTGGGTAAGTGTCCGTGTTCCACTTGGGCGGCCTTGGACTGGCAGGCTAGCATCTCAGGTGCAGATCCGATTAGGAGCATTAGGAAATATAGATTTCAAGGTATGGTGCCGACAGAGATCATGAAGAAGTAGAAATTGTGAGGAAACCTTATGAATACACACCAGGAAATGAACCATGAGAATATTACAATCTATGAAGACATCAGGTACACTTCCCCAAATGATGAAGGAAGGAAAACATCTGACCTGCCAAGGTGGAAACACCAGACTGCTATGAGTTGACATGATCATTGCTCATCAGAGGATTGCTTGGGTAACTTCAGCTTTGCAGGGACTCCAGGACTTTCTGTGGGGAAAGTACACACATTTGGCCACATCCACAAAAGATAAGAGATAAATCCCAGGACTATCTTAAAGGAAAGAAACCACTGTCTAGAAGGAATGTAGTAGAACTTTCAAGGTTCGAGGATAAAGTTAGAAACCGACAAGAAGTCCAGAAAAAGGAAAACTATCACACCTGGAAAGGGGGAGTCATCAGACTGGTATGAGATGGCTCTGAAACACTGTGTGCATGGAGGTTGTCAGGACAACTTAGAATTCTGAGCGTGTTTATGACATCACGGTGAACATGATGGCTAGACGAGCCATGAGGATGCTCACCTGCAGGATTCCATGTGGCCGAAGCCGGGCTCCGGAACCAGAATGCGTGGATTTCACCACTTCCCCACTGGCTGTCCCATTTCATGTTTCATTGGCAACCTGCATTTGAGTGGGACGTGACTTGAATATGCTACTTGAGCCCACCTCTGGCCCTGTGTAGATGAGGCCAGCTTCTTTTTCTGGCCCTCAGTGATGTCGGAGGATTTGTCAGAATCGTGTGTCTGCTGTCCTGTCTAGCTTCGTGGATGCAGGCTTTCAGAGCCCGCGTGGAGCAGTCTCATAACTCACTCTTCCCAGTTAGTCCAGGTTTGACCTTCACTGCAGTTTTTGGCATTGTGACTTTCTCGGACTTTCAAACGTCCAGTCCGAGTCTGTCTAATGACTGAAGTCTTTCACTGTGGATTATTCAGATGTGATTTCTACTGGCCTTCCATTTTCAGGGATTTTTTTTCTCTTTTCCAAAGTCTAATCATTACGGTCTTTCTGACCTATCTCTCTTCGATATGCTTATCAGTCCATTCTCCTTCATTGCAAGCTATGACTTTTGTATTTCTGTAATCACCATATGTTCTGTATGCCGAGGTCTGAGTCTTTTCGTGATTGTTGCATGTTGTCTTGGAATTTCCATCGGTCACCTGTAGAAAACTGCTATCCTGGCCGAGGTGACACTGAGCCCTGAGTACACGTGGTCGTCTTGGTTGCTTTGACATTCTGAGATCAGAAACTCCAGATTCGAGGTTGTGCTGGCAACCGCCTTCACGGACATTATGTTTCTGAGACATATTAGAGAAATCCAATGAACTCCGCTCCAGGTAAGATACTTTTCTGTCCCATTTCTGGATTTGGGAAGTTTCGAACTTTACTCCCGATCCTTGAGTGTTCCACTAGATTACGTCTAGATACTGGCTTACTATATTTCTATAGAGTGTTTTACTTGTTCGATTTACATCCTCAGCTCTGGCATGTTTATTTTTCTATAAACATAATTGTAATGTTCTAATTTTGAGCCAACCTCCTTACATATGCTGTCAATACACGATATTAATAATCATTCTACTTCAAGAGATACGGGGAGAGAATTTCATTGAAGCCAAACCAAGCATACTAGCCTGGTAGGGCAGCCCTCACAAAGCAATGAAGCTGTCTGGAATAGGGTGCTTCTCAGCACAATTCTGGAGCCCTGTCAAACAATGGGACATACACGAAGCATGACGGGGGTCCATTCCTTCAAGGGTTCAAAGAGATATCTTGTGACACATTAGCATGTACCCAATGGGCCTCTGTAATGCCAGAGCTATGGAAAGTGAGACTTCTCTTCAATGAATGCTAGGGGCATAGGAAAGGAAGCATCAATCATTGTCTACAGTGTCCTCAGGAGATCATTCTTAATTTTGGATTATGATTAAGGCAGAAGGACAATGTAGGTCTGATAAGCCCCAAGTCCAGCGTCTGGTTTCAAATCAAGTTTCAAGCTTGCATCAGCATGGCCTCCTCATACACTTGAGTAGATTACAATGTTCTCCACTCAGCACTTCTCCCCCTATTATTGCTTCCTCACAATGACTTCTTTCTTACCCCTTTAATCAGCGTGTATTCTCTCTCTTCAAGTTTCAGTGCCTGGTTTCTGTTTTTAAATTCTCTTCTGGGTATCTCTAACTTGAGTATCGTAGCCTAGGACAATCCTCAGACTATAACCATGAGGCCATCTTGGGTGACATGTTCACTGTGATGTCATAAACTCCCTCAAACTTCTAAGTTGTCCCAGCATCTTCTATGCACATGACTACTCTCCCTTTCCAGCTTGAATAGTTTTCCATTTCCTGAATTTCTCATGGGTTTCTAACTTTATCCTTGAACTTTTAAATGTCTACTACATTCTCTCTAGACATGGTTTCTTTACTTTAAGTTTATCCTGGGTTTTATCTGTTACATTTTGTGAATATGGCCGAATGTGTAGACTTTCCCCAGTGAAAGTCCTGGAGTCCATCCAAAGCTGAAGTTGCCCACTCAAGCCTATGATGTGCAATGATTGTTTCATCTCATGCAGTCCACCAATTCTAACTATGCAGGTCACATCACTTCCTTCAGTCTGTATTTAGGGAAGTGTACCAGATGTGTCATAGATTGCAATATTTTCATGTTTTTTTCCTATTGCCTATCTCTAATGTATGCTCACAATTTCGACTTCTTTGTGATCTCTGTACACACCATACCATGAAATCTATCTTTCCCAACGTTACTAATCTGATCAGCACCAGTGATGCAAATCCATGAATCCCAGGCCACCCAATAGGAATGTGGGCACTTACACTCCTGAACACATGGCTGGCCCTGAATTTTACTTGTGGACCAATATTTTTCCTGAACTTGGGAAGAAGATGGCCTGCTGTGATTATTCGTGAATGTAATTACTCGTAACATGATAGACGGTAACATTTTCCCTTGGTTCATCTGTTTAGCACGGAACACATTCTCTTCATAGTATTCCCCATAATCTATTTGCAATGGTCTACTTTCTGTAGCATCATTAAGCATTTGGAGGAGATTCACAGTCCTTGGAAGTTCATCTTCTCTAATCTCTGTCAGCCTCAAATCCTTTATGCCCCAAATCAGCACGCCTTTTGGATTTTTTCATTCCCTCTGGGAATCACCAATCCAAAGTGAAGGCTGACATCCAAAGCTAGAATGCTCAGTTTGGCACCAGTGAAATTCTCTCCCATCTCTGGCCATAGAAGATTATTGACTATGTGTTTTGACAGCATATGTGAGGAAGTTGGCTGAAAATTAGAACATTACACTTATATTTAATGAAAAATAAACATGCCAGAGCTTAGGGTGTAAATCAAACAACTTACAAACCCTACAGAAATAAAGTAAAGCAGTATCTAGACGTAATCTACTAGAAGGACCATGGATCCAGGGTCAAGTTCCAGCCTTCCCAAATGTAGAAAAGAGACATAAAAACATCTTACCTGGAGACAGGAATTCATGAGATTTCTCTAATTTGTCTCAGAAACATTATGCCCATAAGGTGGTTGCCTGGACAACCTAGAATTTGGAGTTTCTGATCTCAGAATGTCAAACCAACCAAGATGACCTCGTGTTCTCAGTGCTCAGTTGGACCTAGGCTAGGATAGCAGAGATTCCTTCAAGTGAACGATGGAAATTCAAAGGCAATGCCCAACAATCATGAAAACACTCACACATCAGCCTAGAGAACATATGGTGATTAAAGAAACACAAAAGTCATAACTTGGAATGAAGGAGAACGGACTGATAAGCGTATCTATGGGAGATAGCTGAGAAAGACAATGACGATTGATGTGGATTAAGGCTGCCCCAGCTCGAAAAGCCCAAGGTTACCTGGCCTACAAGTCAAAGCATATGACCCGGTGAATCTTTTTTGGTATGAATTAGAGGTGCCCCAGTGAGAGAAGCCCAGGCGATGCTCACCTACATGCCTGTCTATATGGCCAAATTCGTATCTAATGTTATACGACCATACAATAACCAGACTCCATCTGTACTGAAGTCATTTAATGGCTTTTTACATCATCTTTTCTTTTTCCAGTAAAAATGTCACGTACACATGCCTTATAAAATTTGCCCTTACCCTCAACTCAGGGCAGAAGCAGGACATCTGACTGCCCATGGCTCCTTTCCCCATGCAGCAGCAGCAGCTATTCACTGCCCATGGGTCCAGCTCCCATGCCTGCAGCTCTTCACTACCCATAGGTCCTGTCCCCGTGAAGCAACTCTTTACTGCCCATGGGTCCTGTCCCTATCTTATCCTGTACCATTCTCTAAATAAAAGCACCTCTGCCAGGCCTTGAGAGACCAAGAAATCTTTCTTCCGACTCATCAGCTCGCTGACCCACCATCATATATTGTGGCCCCCCTACCGGGAACTGCTTCATCGGTTTCTGAGCTCAACTTCTGGTAAGTGCCCTTTTCTTCCTTGTGCCTCTCTCTGTTTCGAGGATGAATCTAAATTCACTTCTCCATCAGGAACTGTCTTGGATAGCTGTAAGAATCCACGTTTGCTGCCCATGGCTACTCTATGGGGCAAATCATGGCATTCAGCTTGAAGAGAATCAGTACCTTAAGCCTAAGGGCGATGTAGAGTGAATTACTCCATTCCTTCCTGACTCTATCTCTAATATACAAATTTTAGGTGGGCACGGGTCGGCCACTTAAGTCATTAGGATGGTCGGCAATCTGCAAGACTCCCCTGTAAGATTTCTTTTCCTAAGGTTGGATTGGGATACCTCCCATGGCACCTGACCATGCTCTGAACTGTGTGAATGTCCCAACTGGGACTCCAGTTCAAGGAAAGTACCAAAGTCTAACCTTTGGTTGCGTATGGGAAGCCCTCCAACACGCAATTGGGTAGAATGTCCCCCAGAGCGGCGGAAAATGCCTCACTAATTTTCTCCATCCTGTTCTCTCTTGAACTTCTCCCTTTGTCTTGGGGACCATTCACCAGGCACCTATTACTGCCAGGCAGAATAGGAAGGATGTTCACCAGGCACCTGTAACTTCCAGGCATACCAGGGAAGATATGCAATGGATGCAAGTCTGGGGGACACCCCCATCACCCCTTGTTATAGGAACCCCACAGTAGGAATGACAGGTAGGATGCTGCCCCAGGTTCAGGGGGGATTTTCAAGGTAATGGACCTGTCTCTTTCATCTTTCTTAGAGTTGCAATGGCGATTTTCGTCTCCTTTTGAGCTTTGCAACAGGCAAGCAAAGAAATCTGTCAACAGTCATGACCTCCACCCCTGGGAGCCCAAACTTGGCATTTCTGGGCCTGATCACACCGGAAAGCCCAAGTAGGGTGCCCTCTCTTGGGGTTGACTCATTGAGTGTTTTAGTCACCTACTGAGTTGGCTATGAGGGTAGCAGACCTGTGATTTATTCTGTGAACTGTCATGCTACAGTAGTGTGCCCCAGCACGGGAACTGTTGAGTGAGTCTTCTCTTGATAACCCTCTTTGAGCGGCCATGAGGGTGAGGTCTGATGTCTTCATTTCCTTTCTTTGTTTTGCTCATCATGTCCTCTGTTTTCACCAAGTCTTGGTTAAGTTCAGGCTGGACTTGACCAGAACCTGGAACTCCTGTAAAATCGGAAAACTTGAAAACCTTCTGCAAGGAACTTCATTCTCAACCCGGGTACTGGGAGCCCCGGCCTCCAGCCAGTTCAAGCCCTTTGTATGCACTCCACCCTTCTCCACTTCACTGTCAGTCGGACACTGGCTTTACTGCCGTGGGGAATGAGATAAGCATCCCTTAAGACTCATCACTCAGGGTCATTCTAACTAATTAGAAACACTTTAATTGTATGGGTTATGCCCCAGAAACTCCAGCTGGTAGAAAATGTGTGATGTTTCTCTCTGCCTTTCTGGTGCAGTTGGACAGGTAGATCAACCTAGAACGTCCTTCAAGTTACAGTCCAGTTTCTGAGAAATCAAGAGCAACCGTCCTTAGAAAATCCTTGCAAGACTGGAAATACAGTTCTAGAGGCAGTTCAGATTCCACCTTGTTCCTTTACCATGAAAAGGATTATCTTCCCCCCTCTCCAGGAACTACTATCTAGCATATCACTCATTCTTAAGACTGAAAAAAAAAAAAGGAGGGGAAAGGATAAATGGCCATAAGTGTGCCCTTGCAAAAAGTCTAGCATCTTGAGGGTCTTCTCCATAAGTATTAGTAAAAAGGCTCAAAACAAAGTTTTGATTTGTAACTGGTGAGCTATATATTATTGTACCAGATTCATGGCAGTAGTTTTTACAACAATAGTTGTACAGTCTCTGTGTATATGTGTCTATGTGTACATTATACGTGTGATATTTTAACCCCTGGATGCTATGGCCAAAATTAAGATCTCTGTTTAGTTGGCTTAAAGTAAGTGCTTTCTTAAATTCTAAATGTAGTCCAAATTAACAGAGTGACTTTCAAAGTTAACGTGACGTGAATTAACCTTTGGTAAATGAAAGCTTGTTTAAGTTTGTTGGTTTCATTGAAAATAGTCTTGTTGTCAGACTTGTCAGTATTTGCATAGGATGCAGGCATTCAGACTCGGTTTACTAGTCATATAAGTTCACGTTGTCTGTTAAATTTGTCAGCAAAATAATAGCTTTAAATGATGACCAGTTTTGTCTAATGCCTCATGAGGTTTCCGTAGTAATCTGAACATAATTGTTGGAAACAAATGGTTTAAATACATAAAACTCATAAAAGTGAGTACAATAACTTTTATGGTCTGTATACTTGGGGAAAAAAACAGCTTAGAAATCCTTTTTGGTAACAATCTTGAGTTTTGCCAAGTTAAGTTAAATGATAAAAAGATGAATATGCGGGTCACTTTTGGATAGAACGGAACTCTCACACATTATTGTTGAACATATCTAAGTTATCTACTTTTGGCTTCTTATTGAAGAGGCAAAAAGCGTTTGGGTTTATCAAAAAGCGTGCCTTGTGTTTTATTGCGAAGTGGCATGTTTCTTAAGTTGTGAAGTGTTTAGAATGCTGATATAAAAGACATTTCATAATCGTTTACCTTTTTAGTGTTTACTAGGTCCGTTAAGCGTTAAAGGCTCTAACTAACCTATGGAATTAAAGCTACTAGAAATTACTAAGCAAAAGAGCTCTGTATTCAAGGAAGTTAAAATGCATGTTTTCAGTAAAAAAGGTATAAAGAATGGAAATATTTTTGTTTGATGGGTTAAGAAAGATAAATTGCTCCTGATGTACTAGAAAGGAAAAAAGAAAGACTTTGGGACAAGTACTGAAAATGAAAAAGAAAGATGTAGAAGGTTTGTGAAGGAGGAATTCTGAAATGAGTTTTATGCCTGCTCAAGTAGACTAAAGTAAGTTCAATTAAGTGAATGAGTTTGAATGTGAACCATAAGTAGGTGCAGAAATTCAAATTTGATTTTCTCTAAAAGGATACATTTTCTTGAACTTTTGATCTGCTCTTGGTAAAGAGGATGTAAGAGCTGTTCCTTTGAGTACGTCTACCTAAGAGACAAATCTGTTTTGTGAAAATAATGGCTGAGTCTTAATATTTTTGACTCTTTCTGTTATCACTTTGAATGGATACCTGAGCATTGTTTCACAGTGAGTGTTGTTTGCTATTTGAACAACATTTTTAAAACTTTTGATATGTTGTGACAAGCTTCTCCCTCAAAAATGTTCAAATCCTGAATGAGGGCGTTCTTTAGACCTGGTAGACAGAAGAATGATTACTCTGAGGATTTTCAGAGGGTCCCTGAGACTTCTCAAAAAATTTGCTCTCTCTTCCTACAAGGAGGAAAATGCTAAAGTAATTTGGCTTATTTGGTCTATTAAATTAAATGGGAAACATTGTGAAATAAGTGACAATAGACTTCCTTAGCTGGTATTTGATGGGTAAATGTTATTAATATAGACGTCTCAAAATTAGATAGCATTCCTAAAATTCTGGTCTGCCCTGGTTATCAGTGATAAGTTCACTTATTATCTGGCAGTATTATATGTCACAGAAGTAGTCAAGTTTCTTTGCCAATTGCCCTTTTGAGTTCTTTGTCCATTTGCAGATAGTTGTTGTTTTACTCTGATGCTTTTTCCTTTTGCAAATATGTTTCAGCTTCCGAGAAATTCCTGGAAAGGATTCTGACACAAAGAGTCTAAACGACAGGTTTCTGATAAACCTTCAGATTGTAAAACTGAACGGAGTAAGAAATGACAGAATTCTAACAGAAACTATGCTCATCGATCTGCTAACAGAAGATTCAGCTCAAGAATTGATTATACAGGACTGTGTGCACTGATTAGGACGATTACAAATTTTTAGGACTTCCGTTTGAAATATTGTTGAGTTTTGATGTGTTGTTTTGTTTTCTCATAATGAAGGAAATCTTTTTCTCTTTTCTCTTATGCTAACTATAACTTACAGCCATTTGGTGAAATTATACCTTTATGAGCAAAACTGAAACATTTATCTTTTTCTCCCTACCTTATCCCTAAGGAATTTGGAAACCCTTTGTGACTGAGTATGGTCATTTAGTGGCAATATTTGCATAAGTTCCATAAGAATCTGTTCTCCTTATAACAGGACACATTGGTTATATTACCAAGGCTTTGACTGGAATGTCATATTTGAAACACACAGCCTCAGATATGACAAGACAGCGTTTCAGGAACAAAGATTGGACTTTCTGGAATACAGCCACTCGGAAACACAGGCCTGGTACCTTGTTTACTGAGATTTTGGCAATCTTACCCGGTAAGTAAGGAAGCTTGCTTATCTGGCAGGTGCAAGGAACCTCTGAATATTTGGGGAGACCTCAAAGAGAACACCACTCAAATCTGTAGGTACTTCAGGCCAAATCTGATGGCAAGTCCTTGGCTTGGCTTTTCTAGCCTCTAGAGGCCTTCACAGTTCAATCTGAGATTCCGCAGGAAAAGATCCAGCGAAGCACATTTTAAAAAGCCTGTATGAACAATTACTATTCTGGCTGCTCTTATGTAAATAATTGGAGCAAGTTGTATTGAAACTACACTTGATTTGCAAACCCATTAATCCTGATTTGGCTATCTTTTGTAAAAATGAGAGTGATTTAAGAGAGAAAAAATTATGTTTCTGTAGAAGCTATAGTAGGCATTCATGGATATTGGATTCTAGCTCTTTTCTTCCGCAAGATTCATGTATTATTAAGAGTAATGTCTCCTAGTGGCCATCTACCTCTGACACCTGGAAGTTCCCTGGCCACAATCAAACATTTTCCTTCAATACTACTGTCCAAATACTAACTAGATTTGCCTTGTCACACTTGGATCATACAGAACAAGTTCCAAAGGTAATGTCCCCAACTTATTAATACACACAGGATGGACAATACAAAATTTGGGATGAATATATTTGGTTCACTCCTACTAGTGCGCAACTCAGTAAAAGGACACTTTCTTTTGGGGAAAAAGAATCACCCCTGTGATACAAGGCATTATAGCACTCGACCTAAGGGGAAAAATCCCTGTTATATGTGTTCTCATATCATAGCCTTAAAAAAAATACTGATTGGTTTCAGACTGACTGGGATACATGGCTCAACACGCGTTGGTTAGCCCCTAACGGTGCTCAGTGGATGTGTGGCTCCAATTTATGACCTTGGCTACCACCTGCATAGATTGGACGATGCACTCTAGGCTTTGTCTGGATGCAAGGTGGAACTACATTTACTATATCTCCTCCTGCTAACCTACCCAACTTGCAACAGCACTTGACCAGCCCTGTCTTCCACTGGTATGACCATATTTCCGCAATTTTCTTTCACCAATTAGGAATCGACTTTTGTAGCATATTCAAGTCTTGCACATGGAAGTCCTAGACAAATTTACTATGAAGGGATTAAATGATACACAACGTAGCATTTCACCGCTCAATTTAGAAGTATCCCAAGTGTGTAAGGCAGTCCTCCAAATCCAAATGGCTCTGGATGTCTTGACAGCAGCACAAGGGGGCACCTGTGCCATTATAAAAACTGAATGTTGTGTCTATATTCCTGACTACCATCAAAATATTTCTGGCTTGGTATCCCAGCCACCAAATTAAATCCATGTTTGACCAACCCTAAATCTAAATGATTGGTTGAACTCCTAGTCAGGACAAGGTTTCTGCACTACTTCAAAACCTTACTCATTGGGTTAAACATACTGCTTGTATTTCTTATGATATTTTGTTGTCTGTTTCATTGTTTGTCTTATCCATGTCAAAAATATTTCACTTCCTGGACCACCTCTTGTCAATGATTCTCTCATCTCCAGAGGATCTGTATAACTTGTCAGGCTTGAACTCAATGGGGCAAGCCTTCTGGTCCACTAAACTGCCTAAGTGTACCTATGGCCCCATTTAGGGACAGCTCTACGACCCTGTACAGCCAGACGTAGTCACAGAAGACTGACCATCATCCATATCCCCAAAGATTTCCAGTCCAAATAGGTTCAGGGAGGTTTTATGATGTGGATCAGGGCTGCCCCAGCTAGGGAAGCTGAAGGTGACCTGGACTACATGCCAAACTATATGACCCAGTGGATTTTTTTATGGTATGAATTAGGGCTGCCCCAGGGCGAGAAGCCCAGGGCATTCCCACCTACATGCTGATCTATATGGCCAGATTCGTATCTAAAAATATGACAACACAATGTCCAGACCCCATCTGTACTGAAATCATTTAAAGACATTTTACATCATTATTTCTTTTTCGAGTAAAAATAAGTCATATACCCATGCCTTATGAAATAAGCCCTAACCCTCTAGTCAGGGCAGCAGCAATAGCTCTGACCAGCCATGGGTCCTGTCCCCAGGCAGCAGCAGCAGTAGCTCTTCACTGCTAATGTGTCCTGTCCCCATGCTATCGTGTACTGTTCTCTCAATAAAAGAACACCAATGCAGGATCTTGAGAGTCCAAGCAATCTTTCATTCGAGTCTTCAGCTCGCTGAGCCCATATCAACGATTCTACCACGGAAAATAAAAAACGGTCCCAGAAAATGGAAGTCACACAGAAATCACACATGAAAATACATAAAGAAAGATGTCAGTTTTAGACATACTCTGAACATTCGAATGTCAGAGTAAGTCACAATCCCAAAAACCCAAGCGAAGGTCAAACCTAGGCTAACTGGTAAGGGTGAGTTGTGAGACTGCTAAAATCAGGCTCTGAAAGCCTGTGTCTATGAAGTTTGCAGGGACAGCAGAGACACAATTCTGACAAATCCTCTGACATCACAGTGGAGAAGAAAAACAAACTGGCCTCATCTACACAGTGCTTGAGTTGGGCTCAAGTAGCATATTCGAGTCCCATTCCACTCAAATGCAGGTTGCCAATGGAACATGAAAGGTGCCGGCCCGTGGTGCAGTGGTGAAGTCTGCACATTCTGGGTCGGCATCCCGGGGCTGGCCATGCGGAATCCTGGGGTGAACCGCATCACCGCTGGTCCAGCCATTCTCTGGGAGGCATGGAAGGTAGTGGAGAGGCAGCTGGGAAGCAACGTCAGACAGCGTCAGTATTCCTCAGCAAATACAGCAACATCGACAGCAGATCTGAGCACAGCCATAAACATCAGCCGAAACAAAACTAATGAAAACTTGAAAAGAACAGAAAAACCGAACCTCAGCAAAAAAAGAATAAGATCTCCAGAAATAAGCTTAGCCAAACAGGTGCAAGCTATGGAAATCGGAAACTAGCAAAACTTTGCGGAAAGAAATTCCAGAAGACACAAGCAAATGGAAGGGTATTCTGTGCTATAGGAATGTAGGAACTAAAATACTTGAAACCTCCATAACGGATAAAGCAATCTCTGGATTCCATGCAATCCCAGTCAAAGTTGCAGAATCTTTGCCACGGAAATACAAGAGAGAATCCTTAAGTCTCTATCCAGCAACAAGGGACCCTGAATACCCAAAGGAATCCTGAGGAAAACGAACAAAGCAGGACATATCACATTTACTGATTTCAACATGTAGGACGAAGTGCTACGTACCGAAATGGCACAGTCTGGTCTCAAAAACAGACACAGAGATCAACGGAAAAGAATCGAGAGCCCAGAGGTCAACTCACACATATATGGACAGCCCATTTGCAACGAGGAAGGCAAGAGGATCAGTGGAGAAAGGAGAGTCTCAAGAAGAAAAGGTGCTGGAAAACTGCACAGCCGTATGTGACACAATGAGAGTAGACCATGATGTTACATCAGGCTCACACACCACCTCTAAATGGATTAAAGCCTTGAACGGAAGACTTGAAACCTTGAAACTTCTAGTAGAAAACCAGGCACCTTGCTCATGGCCATGTGGCATAGCCGCCTATTTGGAAGAAGCATGTGTGACTGGGCAAGGGCAACACACGAAACAAGAAACAAATGGGATTGCATCCAACGCAGAAGCTTCTGCCTAGCCGAGGAAACCATCCACTCAATGCAAAGACAGCACAACAACTGCGAGTGGATGTTTCAAACCACACATCAGAGAAGGACTGAATAGCCAAAAGAGCCAACAACCGCACATGCCAACACAAGACAAAAAACAACAAGCCCATTAAAACCTGGGCAAAAGATGGAAACAGAGTTTTACCAAATAAGATAGAAAGATGGCCAACAGCTGTATGAACACATGTTCATAATCCTTACGTCTAAGGCCAATGCAAATCCAAATGGCAATCAGATAACAGCACATTGTGGTCAGAATGCCCATAAGGAACAAGACAGGAAACAAGTGTCGGAGAGGAGGTGGAGAGAAGGGAAGCCTCCTGCACCGTTGGTGGGAGCGTAAGCCGGTGCGGGAACTACACAAAGCGGTGTGGAATTTCCGCAGAAATTTCAGAATCCATCTACCATATGACCCAGCTATTCCTCTGCATCATATTTATCCGAAGAACTTGGAAACACCAACGCATAGGAATCCCTGCACCGCTGTGTTCACCACAGCCTTAATCCTGATGTCCAGGACTTGGATATCGCCCTGGGGCCCATCAAGGGACGAATGGAGAAGGAAGATTGGCTATAGCCGCACAATGGGATAGCACTCAGCTGCAAGAAAGGGTGCAGTCCAGCCATTTGTGACACCAGAATGGCTCCTGAGGGTATGAGGGGAACTGAAAGAAGCCCCAGGGAGAAAGTCACATACCGTAGGATCTCACTTACAAGGAGAAGAGTAAAATAAGGAGAAACAAACCGGTAGCACATGACAAGGGATTGGTGGTTCCCAGAGGGAATCGGTGGCAGAAAACAGTGGAAGAAAGAGTTGATTAGGCACCAGTGTGAGGCATGGGAATGTCATTAGGCTTACGGTGGTGAAGATGATGTACCATACAAAGAAGTCTAAATCTAGGAGATTGTAAATCTGAAAACAATAGGGTGTTATAATGCAGGGTTATGGCAATCAATTCATGTAAAATCAAAACTACAAAAAGGCAAGCAGGTTTATGGCCTAAAGCTTTGGAGGCTGAAAGAGATTAGAGAAGATGAACTTCCAAGCATTGATAATCACCTCCAAGTGCTTAATAATGCTACAGAAAGGTAGACAGTGGCAAAGAGATGAAGAACAACTCTACCAAGAGAACATGTTCCGTGCTAAACTCTGGATCCAAAGGAAAAGGTTACCGTCCATGATGTTACTACTAATTACCTTTACAAATAATCAAAGCAGGCCAACATCTTCCCCAGTTCAGGCAAAATGTTGGTCCAAGAATCCAATTCAGTGCCGGCCCTGTGGTGTACTGGGTAAGTTCCCACATTCCACTTGGGTGGTACAGGCTTCATTGGCGAGCATCACGGGTGCAGATCAGATTAGTAGCATTAGCAAATATAGATTTCACGGTATGGTGCAGACAGACATCCTAAAGAAGTCGAAATTGTGAAGAGACGTTATGAATACACATCAGAGTAAGAACCATGGGAATATTGCAATCTATGAACGCATCAGGAACACTTCCCCAAATGATGAAGGAAGGAAAACATGTGACCTGCCAAGGTGGAAATGGAGATGACACGATCATTACGCATCAGAGGATTGACCAGGAAAATCAATCTCGGGAGGGACTCCAGGGCTTTCTCTGGGGAAATTCCACCCATTTGGACTCATCCGCAAAAGATAAGAGATAAAACCCAGGATAATCTGAAAGGAAAGAAACTGGTGTCCAGCGGGATTGTAGTAGACCTTTCAAAGTTCGAGGATAAAGTTATAAACAGACACGGAATCCAGAACAAGGAAAACTATCCTACCTAGAAAGGGGAAGTAGTCAGACTGGTATGAGATGGTCGTGAAGAACTGTGTGCATGGAGGTTTTCAGGACAGCTTAGAATTCTGAGGGTGTTTATGACATCACGGTAAACATGTCACCCAAGATGACCGCAGGTCTCCAGCCCGAGGATTGGCCTAGGCTTGGATACTCAAGTGACAGATACCCAGATACAGCTTTTGCAAACAGAATCTGGGCACAGAAACGTGAAGAGATGCAAGAGACGCTAATTCAATGGATAAGAAAGGAATCATTGGGAAGCAGTGATAACAGAGGGACAAGCACTGAGAGGAGAACATTGCCATCTCCTCAAGTAGATGGGGAGGCCATGCTGATTCAAGCTTGAAACTTGACTTGAAACAAGAGGCCGGACCTTGGGCTTATCAGACCTATGTTGGCCTTCTGCCTTACTCATAATCCAAAGTCAAGAATGATCTCTTGAAGACATTGAAGAGAAGAATAGAGGCCTCGGTCCTAGGTCCCTAGTATTCTGTGAAGAGAAGTCTCACTTTCCATAGCTCTGGCGTCATAGGCACCCACTGGGTACATGGTAATGTGTCACTAGGCATCTCTTTGAAGCCTGGAAGGAATGGACCCCTGTCATGCTTGGGGTATGTCTCTTGGTTTGGAAGGACTCAGGAAGCGTGAGCAGAAGCACCCTTTTGCAGAAAGCTTCATTACTGTGTGAAGGCTGTCCTCCCAAGCTACAGTTTTCAGTTGAGATCAATGAGATTCTCTCCCCCATCTCTTGCCATAGAAGGAGTATTGATTAGGTGTTTGACACCGCACATAACGAAGTTTGCTGAAACTTAGAACATTACCATTCTATTTAAAGGAATATAAACATGCCACAGCTGAGGAGGTAAATTAAACAAATAACAAAACCTGTGGAAATAAAGTAAGCCAGTATCTAGACGTAATCTAGTGGAGCATTCAAGGATCAGGTGTGAAGTTCTGAACTTTCCAAATCTAGAAAAGAGACAGAAGCATCTCTCACCTGGAGAGAGGAATCCATCAGATTCATCTAATTTGTCTTGGAACCATTGTGTCTGGGAAGGTGGTTTCCAGGACAACCTCAAACATGGGGTTTCTGATCTCACAATATCGAACCAACCAAGATGACCACGTTTACTCAGTGCTCAGGTGGATCTAGGCTAGGATGGCAAAGATTCCTTCAAATGACCGATGGAAATTCAAAGACAACATCCAACAATCACCAAAGCACTCACACATCAGCCTACAGAACCTATGGTGATTAAAGAAATACCAAACTCCTAACTTGAAATGAAGGAGAACACACTGATAAGCATATCGAAGGGAGATAGCTCAGAACCATGACGATTAGACTATGGAAAAGAAAGCAAGCTCCCAGAAAATGGAAGGCAAACAGAAATCACACCTCAATAATCCACAGTGATTGACTTCAGTGTATAGTTAGGGTCTGCTTGAACGTTTGAAAGTCCGAGAAAGTCACAACCCCAAAACTTGCATTGAAGGTCAAACCTGGGCTAACTGGGAAGGGTGAGTTCTGAGACTGCTCCACGCGGGCTCTGAAACCCTGTGTCCCCAAAGCCTGATTGGAAAAGAGACACGATTCTGACAAATACTCCAACATCACAGTGGTCCAGAAAAAGAAGCTGGCCTCATCTACACAGGGCCAGAGTTGGGCTCAAGTAACATGTTAAAGTACATTCCACTCAACTGCAGGTTGCCAATGGGACACGAAAGGGGCCAGCCAGTGGGGCAGCCGTGAAGTCCCTGCGTTCTGAGTCAGCAACCCAGGGTCGGCCACATGGAATCCTGGGGGTGAGCCTCCTCACAGCTCATCCAGCTGTTCTGGGCCAGGCGTGTGACCTAGTGTAGAGGCATATGGGAAGCAACGTTATACCACGCTACTCTTGCTCAGCAAATACAGCAGCATGGCCAGCAGATGTGAGCACAGCCATAAACTTCTGCCAAAACAAACCAATTAAATGTTGCTAAGAATAGAAAAAAGGAACAGCAAAAAAGAAAGCATGCCAATAAAAAGAAAAAAACATCTAGGAATAACATTGGCCAAACAGGAGAAAGCTATGTCTACCGAAATCTAGCAAAGCTATGGGCAAAGAAATTCCACAAGACACAAGGAAACGGAAGTCTATTCCATGTTCTTTGAATGGAAGAACGAGCACACTTTAAGCATCCATACCAGAAAAAGCAATGTCTGCATTCCCTGTCGTCCCAGTCAAAGTTGCAGCAATCTTTCCCACAGAAATAGAAGAGAGAATACTAAAGTTTCTATGTGGCAACAAAGGACCCTGAATAGGAAAAGGATTCCTGAGGAAAACGAACAAAGCAGCATGTATCACACTTTCTGATGGCCAAATATAGGACAAAGCGCTAGGTACCGGTACAGCACAGCCTTTCCCCCAAAATAGGCACAGAGACCCATGGAACAGATTTGAGCCCAGCAGTCAACTGCCACATATATGGGCAGCCCATTTTCGACACGGGAGCCAAGAGGAGACAGCAGAGAAAGGAGAGTCCCGAAAAGAAACAGTGCTGGGGAGACTTCAGAGCCACAAGTGGCACAATGAGACTAGACCATGATGTTACACCAGGCACACATACCACATTGAAATGGATTAAAGCTTTGAATGGAAGACTTGAAACCATGAAAGTTCTGTGGGAAAATGCAGGCAGCTTGGTCTTTGCCATCTGGCATAGCCGCCTACTTGGAAGAAGCATGTGTGACTGGGTAAGGGCAACAAAAGAAACAAGAAACAAGCGTGACTCCATCCAACGCAGAAGCTTCTACCCGGCCAACGACTCCATCGACTCAATGCAAAGACAGCACAACTGCGACAGGATGTTTGCAGAACAGACATCGGAGAAGGGGTGAACAGCCATAAGATCCAGTGACCTCATACATCTCCACAGGAAAAAAAACAATGAGCCCAACAAAACCTGGGCAAAAGATGGAAACACACATTTCTCCCAGGAAGATAGAAAGATGGCCAACAGGCTGTATGAAAACATGTTCCTCATCATTAAGTCTGAGGCCAATGCAAATCCGAAGTGCAATGAGATAGCAGCTCACAGTGGTCAGAATGGCTATAAGGGTGAAGACACGAAACAACAAGTTTCAGAGAGGAGGTGGAGAGAAGGGAAGCCTCCTGCACTGCAGGTGGGAGTTTGAGCCGATGCAGCCACTACACAAAGGAGTGAAAATTCAGAATGTTTCAGAATCCACCTAGCATATGATCCAGCTATTCCTTCGTGACGTATATATCCAAAGATCATGGAAACAGTAATGCACAGAGATCCGTGCACTGCTGTGTTCACCACAGCCTTACTCCCGATATCCAAGACTTGGAAGCCTCCCTGATGCCCATCAAGGGATGAATGGAGAAGGAACATAGGCTATAGCCACACAATGGCATAGCATTCAGCTGTCGGAACGGATGCAGTCCAGCCATTTGTGACCACCAGAATGGCTCCTGAGGGTACTAGAGGAACTGAAACAAGCGCCAGGGGTAACGTCAAATACCACAGGATCTCACGTACAGGAGAAGAGGAAAAACGGACCAACAAACAGGTAGCATGTGACATGGGATTGGTAGTTGCCAGAGGAAAAGTAGGCGACGGCCAGAGGGAGAAAGAGTTGATTAGGCACAAGTATCGTGAGAGCCTGTAATTAGCCTTACGGTGGTGAAGATGATGTAACCTACTCAGAAGTCTAAATCTATGAGGATGTAGATCTGAAAGCTATAGCATGTTAGAATGCAGGGTTACGGCAATCAATTCACATAAAATCAAAACTCCAAAAAGGGGTGCAGACTTATGGCCTAAAGCTTTATAGGCTGAAAGAGATCAGAGAGGATGAACTTCCAAGGATTGGTAATCACCTCAAAGTGCTTAATGATGCTACAGAATGGTAGACCTTTGCAAAGTGATGAAGCGGAATACTAGCAAGAGAACATGTTCCATGCTAAACTCATGAACCAATGGAAAATAATACCTTCCATGATGTTACTACTGATTCCCTTCACGAATGATTGAAGCAGGCCAACATCTTCCCAAGTTCAGGCCAAAGGTTGGTGCAGAAGTCTAATTCATTGCCGGCCCTGTGGTGCAGCAGGTAAGTGCCCAACTTCCTCTTGCATGGCCCGGGCTTCAGGGGCTAGCATCATGGGTACAGATCAGATTTCTAGCATTAGGAAATCCAGATTTCAAGGTATGGTTGGCACAGAGATCATAAAGAAGTAGTAATTGTGAGGAGACCTTATCAATACTCACCAGAAAAAGAACCATGAGAATATTAGAGTCTATGAACGCATCTTGTACGCTTTCCCAAATCATGAAGGAAGGAAAATATGTGACCCACCAAGGTGGAATTGTCAGACTGCCATGAGATCACACGATCATTGTGCATCACAGGATTTCCTGGGCAACGTCAACTTGGGAGGGAGTCCAGGACTTTCTCTGGGGAAAGTCCACCCATTTGGCCATATCCACAAAAGATATGCGATAAAACCCAGGATAATCTTAAAGGAAAGAAACCGGTGTCTAGAGGGAATGTAGTAGACCTTTCCAAGTTAGAGGACAAAGTTGAAAACCGACAACACATCCAGAAGAAGGAAAACTATCCTTCCTGGAAAGGGGGAGCAGTCAGACTGGGAGGAGACGGCTCTGAAACACTGTGTGCATGGAGGTTGTCAGGACAACTTTGAATTCTGAGAGTGTTTATGACATTACAGTGAACGTGTCACCCAAGATGGCTGCATGGTTACAGTACCAGGATTGGCTTAGGCTGAGATACTCCAGTGAGAGATACCCAGAAACAGCTTTTCCAACAGAAACCAGGCACAGAAACTTGAAGAGATCAAAGAGATGCTGATTCCAGGGATAAGAAAGGTATCATTGTGATGATACTTCATTCTTCCTTCGTTTTCTTCCATTCCATGCGCAATGATGCCCTTCCGTTTCCTTGTATCTTGTGGAATTTCTTTCCCCAAAGCTTTGCTACTTCTCGGTTTACATAGCTTTCACCTGTTTGTCACAGGTTATTCCTAGATACCTTGTTCTTCCTACTAGCATGCTTTTTTTGCTTTTTTGAGGTTCAGTTTTTCTATCCTTTGCAACTTTTGATTGGTTTTATTTAGGCAGATGTTTACTGCTGTGCTCACATCTGCTGGCAATGCTGCTGTATTTGATGAGGAAGACTGGCCCAGTCTAACGTCGGTTCCCATCTGCCTGTTTCCTTTGTTGCCCATTCCTGTCACACACGCTTCTTCCAAATAGGCTGCTAAGACAGATGGCAACGAGCATGCTGCCTAGGTTTTCTCCTAGAAGTCTCACGGTTTCAAGTCTTCCATTCAAGTCTTTAATCCGTTTCGAGGTGGTGTGTGTGACTAGTGTAACATTATGCTCTACTCTCATTGTGTCACATTTGGCTGTGCAGTCTTCCCAGCACCGTTTCTTGTCGAGACTCTCCTTTCTCCGCTGTGTACTCTTGGTTCCCTGGTTGAAAATGTGTTGCGCATGTATGCATGTGCATATATGCATGAGTTGACCTCTGGGCTCTCGATTCTGTTCCATGGATTTGTGTGCCTGTTTTTGGGCCCAGACTGTGCCGTTTCGGTTCCTAGCGCTTCGTCCTATATGTGGAAATCAGAAAGTGTGATACGTCCTGCGTTGTTCATTTTCTTCAGGATTCCTTTGGGTATTCAGGGTCCTTTCCTTCTGGATAGAGACTTTATTATTCTCTCTTCTATTTCTGTGGGAAAGATCACTGCAACTTTGACTGGGATTGCTTGGAATCCACAGATTCCTCTATCTACTATGGACGTTTCAAGTGTGTTAGTTCTTCCATTCGAACAGCACGGAATAGTCTTCCGTTTCGTTGTGTCTTCTGGAATTTCTTTAGCCAAAGCTTTGCTAGTATCGGTTTACAATGCTTCCACCTGTTTAGTGAAGGTTAGTCCTAGATATCTTATTATTCTTAGTGACATGCTTCTTTTTTTGAGGCTCAGTTTTTCTATTCTTTGCAACTTTTAATTGGTTCTGTTTTGGCAGAAGTTTATGGCAGTGCTCACATCTGCTGGTCGTGCTGGTGTATTTGCTGAGCAAGAGTGGCACTGTCTAACGTCACTTCCCATCTGCCTCTACACTACCTCCCAGGACTCTCCCAGGATGGCTGTACCAGCGGTGAGGAGGCTCAACCCCAAGAGCACAAATGGACGACCACAGGCTGCGGACCCAGAAGGCACGGACTTCACAGCTTCAGCAGTGGCCAGCCCCTTTCATGTTCTATTGGCAACCTGCTGTTTTGGAATGTGACTTCAATATGCTACTGGAGCCCAGCTCTGGCCCTGTGTAGATGAAACCATGTTGTTTTCCTGGTCCACTGTGATGTCATAGGATTTCTGAGAATTGTGTCTGTGCTGTGCCAGCAAGCCACATGGACACAAGGTTTCAGAGCCCGCTTGGAGTAGTCTCAGAACTCACCCATTCCATTTAACCCAGGTTTGACCTTCACTGCAGGTTTTGGGTTTGTGACTTTTCTGACTTTCAAACGTTTAAGCAGAATGTGTCTAAACACGGCCGTCTTTCACTGTGGATTATTCAGTTGTGATTTCTGTTTGCCTTACATTTTCTGGGACCTTTTTCTCTTCCATAGGCTAATCATCATGGTATTGCTAAGCTATCTCCCTTCGATGTGCTTATCAGTGTGTTCCCTTTTCATTCCAAGTTATAAATTTTGCATTTCTTTGATCACGATATGTTCTGTTGGCCGTTGCGAGAGTGCTTTCGTGATTGTTGGGTGTTGTCTTTGAATTTCCATTGGTCACTTGAAGGAATCTGTGCTATCCTGGACGAGGTGTCACTGAGCACTGAGAACATGTGGTCATCTTCCTTGGTTAGAGATTCTGAGATCAGAAACTCCAGATTTGCAGTTGTCCTGGCAACCGTCTTCACGGACACAATGGTTCCGCAACAAATTAGACGAATCTGATGAATTTCTCTTTCCAGGTGAGCGATCCTTCTGTCGATTTCTGGATTTGGAAAGTTCGAACTTCAACCCTGATCCTTGAACACTCTCCTAGATTATGTCTAGATACTGGCTTACTTTGTTTCCACAGGGTTTGTTATTTGTTTGATTTATATCCTCACCTGTGGCATGTTTATTTTTCTTTAAATATAATGATAATGTTCTAATTTTCAGCCAACATCGTTACATGTGGTGTTGAAACACATAATCAATACTCCTTCTACGGCAAGAGAAGGGGGAGAGAATCTCATTGATCCCAACTTAGGACTCTAGCCTTGGAGTGCAGCATTCACCAAGGAATGAACCCCTCTGCAAAAGGGTGCTTTTGAGCCACTTCTAGAGTCCTTCCAAACCAAGAGACATACCCCAAGCATGACAGTTGTCCATTCCTTCCAGGCTTCAAAGAGGTGTCTTGTGACACATTAGCATGTAGCCAGTGGGCACCCATGATGCCAGAGCTATGGAAAGTGAGACTTCTCTTTAAAAAATGCTAGTGGCCTAGGACGGCGGCCTTGATTCTTCTCTACAATGACCTCAAGAGATCATTCTTGACTTTGGATTATGAGTGAGGCAGAGGGACAACATAGGTCTCATAGTTCCAACCTCTCGTTTCAAATCTAGTTTCAAGCTTGAATCAGAACAGCCTCCTCTTCGACATGAGGAGATGGCAATGTTCTCCTCTCAGTGCTTGTCCCTCTATTATGGCTTCTTCCCAATGATTCCTGTCTTATCCCTTGAATTAGCATATCTTTGATCTCTTCAACTTTCTGTGCCCTGTTTCTGTGGGCAAAAGCTGTTTCTGAGTATCCCTCACTTGAATATCCTAGCCTATGCCAATCCTCAGGCTGGAAACCTGTGGCCATCTTGGGTGACATATTCACAGTGATGTCATAAACACCCTCAGAATTCGAAGTTGTCCTGATGACCTCCATGCACACAGTTTTTCAGAACCATCTCATCCCAGTCTGATTACTCCCCCTTTCCAGGTAGGATAGTTTTCGTCATTATCTATTTCTTGTCTGTTTCTTTCTCCTCGAACTTGAAAAGATCTGCTACCTTCCCTCTAGACACTGGTTTCTTTCCTTTTGGATTAATCTGGGTTTTCTCTCTTATCTTTTGTGGATGAGGCCAAATGGGTGGACTTTCCCAAGAGAAAGTCAGGGAGGCCCTCCCAAGATGACTTTTCCCAGGCAATCCTCTGATGCTCAATGATCATGTCATCTCCTAGCAGTCTGAAAATTCCACTTTGGCAGGTCACATGTTTTCCTTCCTTCATTATTTTGGGAAGTGTTCCTGATGCGTTCATAGTTTGTAATATTCCCATGGTTCTTTTTCTGGTGTGTACTCATAACGTCTCTTCAAAATTTCGATTTCCTTAGGATGTCTGTCCACACCATACCGTGAAATCTATATTTGCTAATGCTACTAATCTGATCCACACCCATGGTGCTAACCAATGAAGCCCTGGCCGCCCAGGCGGAATGTGGGCACATACCCAGTACACCACAGGGCTGGCACTGAAATGGACTTTTGGATCAATCTTTTGCCTGAATTAGGGATGATGTTGGCCTGCTTTGGTTATTCGTAATGGTAATTAGTAGAAATTCTCTCCCATTATCTCTTGCCGTAGAAAGAGTACTGACTCTGTGTTTTGACACCATATGGAAGGGGTTGGCTGAAAATTAGAATACTACCATTATATTTAAAGAAAACTACACATGCCAGAGCTGAAGATGTAAGTCAAACCAATAGAAAACCCTGTGGAAATAAAGTAAGCCAGTATCTAGACCTAATCTGGTGGAGCACCCAAGGATCAGGGGTTAAGTTCGAAATTTCCCAAATCCAGAAAAGAGACAGAAAAATCTATTACCTGGAGAGAGGAGTTCATCAGATTTTGCTAACTTGTCTCAGAAACATAATGTCCATGAAGGCGGTTGCCAGGACCCCCACGAATCTGGAGTTTCTGATCTCAGAATGTCAAACCAGCCAAGACGACCACGAGTTCTCAGGGCGCAGTGTCAACTAGACGAGGATAGCAAAGATTCTTACAAGTGACCTATAAAAATTCCAAGACAACACCCAACAATCACGAAAGGACTCACACTTCAGCCTAAAGAACCTAAGGTGATTAAAGAAATGCAAAATTCATAACTTGGAATGAAGGAGAACGCACTGATAAGCATACCAAAGGGAGATACCTCAGAAAGACCATGACGATTGGACTATGGAAAAGAAAATAAGGTCCTGTCGAATGGAAGGCCAACAGAAATCACAAGTGAATAGTCCACAGTGATAGACGTCAGTCTTTAGACAGATTCTGCTTGAACACTATGCAGTAGTGTTTCCGAGTTCTTTGGATCAACACGCCGCAGAGGAATAGCTGGATCATATGGGACATGGATTCTTAAAGTTCTGAGGCAGTTCCACACTGCTTGGCGTAGTGGCTGCACCGGTCTGCACTCCCACCAATGGTGCAGGAGGCTTCCCTTCTCTCCACCTCCTCTCTGACACTTGTTGCTTCCTGTCTGGTTCCTTATAGCCATTCTGACCACAGTGAGCTGCTGTGCCCTTGCAGTTTGCATTTGCATTGGCCTGAGACTTAATGAGGGTGAACAAGTTTTCATGCACCCGTTGGCCCTCTTTCGATCTTCTTGTCAGAAATCTCTGTTTCCATCTTTTGCCCAGGTTTTCATTGGCTTGTTGTTTTTTTTCTTCTGGAGACGTGCGAGTTGATTGCATCTTCGGGCTTTTCACCCCTTGTCCGATGTGTGGTTTGCAAACATCCTCTCCCATTTGTTGTGCTATCTTTGCATTCAGTCGATGGTTTCCTTCACTGGGCAGAAGCGTCCCCATTTGACGTGGTCCCGTTGGTTTCTTGTTGACTTGGTTGCCCTTGCCCAATCGGACTTGCTTGTTCCAAACAGGCGGCTCAGACAGATGGCAAAGAGCACTCTGCCTAGGTCTTCTCCTACAAGGTTCACGGTTTCAAGTCTGCCATTCAAGGCTTTAATCCATTTCAGGTGGTGTGTGTGCCAGGTGTAACATCATGGTGTACTCTCGTTGTGTTCCATGTGGCTGTGGAGGCTTCCCAGCACCATTTATGGTAGAGACTCTCCTTTCTCCACTGTCTCCTCTTGGATCCCTGCTCGAAAATGGGCTGTCCATGTACGTTTGAGTTGGGTTCTGGGTTCTCGATTCTGTTGCATGGGTCTGTGTGCCTGTTTTTGGGCCCAGACTGTGCCATCTCGGTACCTAGTGCTTCGTGCTATATGTTGAAATCGGAAAGTGTGCCATGTCCTGCTTTTTTCGTTTTCCTGAGGATTCCTTTGCCTAGTCAGGGTCTCTTGTTGCTGGCTAGAAACTTTAGGATTCCCTCTTCTGTCTCCGTGGGAAACATTGCTGCAACTCTGACAGGGATTGCATGGAATTCAGAGATTCCTTTCTCTGGTATGGACGTTTCAAGTGTGTTGATGCTTCCATTCCTAGATCCTGGAATCTCCTTCTTTCTCCTTGTGTCTTCTTGAATTTCTTTCCCCCAACGTTTGTTACTTTTCCATTGACATGGCCTTCACCTGTTTTGCTAAGTTTCTTCCTAGAGATCTTATCCTTCTCACTGGCATGCAGTTTTTCATTTTGTCTTTTCAGCTTGTTTTTCTATTCTTTGCAACTCTGAATTGGTTTTGTTTTGGCAGAAGTGCATCGCTGAGCTCACATCTGCTGGCAATGCTCCTGTATTTGCTGTGGAAGTCTGGCCCTGTCTAACGTCCCTTCCCATCTGCCTCTGCACTACCTCGGATGCCTGCCCCAGAATGACTGAAGCAGTTTTCAGCAGGCTCACCCGAGGGTCCACCCGGCCCACCACGGGCCACCAACCCAGAAGGTGCGGACCTCACTGCTGCACCACCGACCGGCCCCTTTCATGTTCCATTGGCAACCTGCAGTTGAGGGCAATGGGACTTGAATATGCTACTTGAGCCCAACTCTGGCACTGTATAGATGAGGCCAGGTTGTTGTTTGGGTCCACTGTGATGTCAGAGGATTTTTCATAATCGTGTCTCTGCTGTCCCTGCAAGCTTCATGGACACACGGTTTCATGGCCCGCTTGGAGCAGCCTCATAACTCACCCTTCCCACTTAGCCCAGGCTTGACCTTTGCTGCCGTCTTTTGGCTTGTGAATTTCTCTGACTTTCAAACGTTCCAGCAGAGTCTGTCTAAAGACGGACATCATCTTTCATTGTGGATTATCCAGGTGTGATTTCTGTTCACCTTCCATTTTCTGGGACCTTATTCTCTTTTCCATAGTGTAATCGTCATGGTATTTCTCAGCTATCCCCCTTAGACATGCTTATCAGTCCGTTCCCCTTCATTCCAAGTGATTAATTTTGCATTTCTTGAATCACCGTATGTTCTCTAGGCCGAGGTGTGAGTGCTTTCATGACTCTTGGATGTTGTCTTTGAATTTGCACCAGTCACTTGAAGGAGTCTTTGCTGTCCTAGCCCAGGTCAAACTAAGCACTGAGAACACGGGGTCATCTGGGTTGGTTTGAAATCCTGAGATCAGAAACTCCAAATTCGAGGTGGTCCTGGCATCCCCCTTCACAGACACAATGTTTCCAAGACAAATTAGACGAATCTGATGAATCCCTCTTTCCAGGAAAGATATTTTTCTGTCTCCTTTCCGGATCTGGGAAGTTTCGAACTTCACCCCTGATCCTGGAACGTTCCCCTAGATTCCGTCTAGATACGGGCTTACTTTATTTCTATAGGCTGTGCCATTTGTTTGCCTTACATCCTCAGCCCTGGCCTGCTTATTTTTCTTGAAACAGAATTGTAATGTTCTAATTTTCAGCCCACTTCCTTAGATATGGTGTCAAAACACATAATCAACAATCCTTCTATGGCAAGAGGTCGGGGGAGAGAATTTCATTGGGGGCAAACTGAGCACACTAGCCTGGGAGGGCAGCCTTCATGAAGGAACGAAGCCCTGTGGAAAAGGGTGCTTTTCAGCACCCTTGTAGAGCACTTCCAAACAAAGAGACATGCCCCAAGCGTGACAGGGCTCCATTCCTTCAAGGCTTCCAAGACATCTTTTGGGACACATTAGCTATGTGACGCCAGAGCTATGGAAAGTGAGACTGATCTGCAAAGAATGCCAGGGGCCTAGGAAAGGAGGCATCGAGTCTTCTCTTCAACGTCCTCAAGACATCATTCTTGAGTTTGGATTATGCTTAAGGCAGAAGGACCACGTAGGTCTGATAAGGCCCAAGTCCGGCCTCTTGCTTCCAATCAAGTTGCAAGCTTGAATCAGCATGGCCTCTCCTTAGACTTGAATAGATGACAACGTTCTCCTCTCGGGGCTTGTCCCTCTATTCTCGCTTCTTGCCAAGGATTCCTTTCTTACCCCTCGAATCAGCGTCTGTTTTATGTCTTCCAGTTTCTGTGTCCGCTTTCTGTTTCTCAAAGCTGTTTCTGGGTATCCCTCCCTGTAATAGCCTAGCCTAGGCCACTCCTCAGTCTGTAACGGTGCGGCCATCTTGGCGGACATGATCCTCGTGATGTCATAAACAACCTCAAAATTCGAAGTTGTCCTGACAACCTGCGTGCACACAGAGTTTCAGAGCCATCTCAGGCCAGTCTGACTCCTCACCCTTTCCAGGTAGGATAGTTTTCCTTTTTCTCGATTTCTTGTCAGTTTCTGACTTTCTCCTCGATCTTTGTAAGGCCTGCTACATTCTCTCTAGACACTGGTTTCTTTCCTGTAAGATTATCCTGGGTTTTATCCCTTACATTTTATGTAGATGGCCAAGTGTGTGGACCTTCCCCGGAGAAAGTCCTGGACTCCCTCCCAAGTTGAAGTTGCCCGGGCAATCCTCTGATGCGCAATGATCGTGTCATCTCCTAGCACTCTGCTGATTCCACCTTGGCAGGTCCCATGTTTTCCTTCCTTCTTCCTTTGGGGAATTGTACCAGATGCGTTCATGGAGTGTAAAAGCCTCACGGTTCTTTTTCTGGTGCGTATTGATAAGGTGACCTCACCATTGCTACGTATTTTATGATCCCTGTCCGCACCGTACCATGAAATCTATATTTCCTAACACTGCTAATGTGATCTGCACCCGTGATGTGAAACAGTGAGGCCTGGGCCGGCCAAGCGGAACGTGGGCACTTACCCGCTCCGCCACAGGGCCGGCCCTGAATTGGATTTTTGGACCAACCTTTTGCCTGAGCTTGGGAACACGTGGGCCTGTTTGGATTATTCGTGAAGGTGATTAGTAGTAACATCCTGGACGGTAACCTTTTCCGTTGGTGCATGGGTTTAGAAGGCAGCATGTTCTGTGGGTAGTATTCCTCTTCATCTATTTGGAATGGTCTACCTTTCTGTAGCATCAGTACGCATTTTGAGGTGATTTTCCAGCCTTGGAAGTTCACCTTCTCCAATCTCTTTCAGCCCCAAAGCTTTATGCCGTCATTCTGGACCACATTTTGGATTTTTTGCTTTTAGGTGAATTTATTGCCATAACCCTGCATTAGAACATCCCATATCTTTCCGATTTGCATCCTCATCGATGTAGACTTCCGTGTAGCTTACATCATCTTCACCTGCGTAAGCCTAATAGCAGGCCCTCACCACACACTTGTGCCTCATCATCTGTTTCACCCTCTCACACCTCCCCGCTTTGTCTCTGGGAACCCCCAATCAAATGTCCCGTGCCACCTGTTCCTGACCGCTTGTTTTTTCTTCTCCTCTTAAGTGAGGTCCTACGGTATTTGACTTTCTCCCTGGGGCTTGTTTCACTTCCCTAAAACCCTCACAGCCATTCTGGTGGTCACAAATGGCTGGGTTGCATCCTTTGATCCGGCTGACTGGTATGCCATTGTGTGGCTATAGCCCATCTTCCTGTTAATTCTTCCATTCCTAGATCCCGTAATATCCTTCTTTTTCCTTGTGTCTTCTATAATTCCTTTCTCCAAAGATTTGCTTGTTTTCGAATTGACATGGCTTTCACCTGTTTTGCTAAGTTTCTTCATAGAGATCTTATTCTTCTTACTGGCAACGTGTTTGTTTTCTTTTGTTTTGTTTTTTTTGAGCTTCAGTTTTTGTATTCTTTGCAACTTGCAATCGGTTTTGTTTTGGCAGAAGTGCATCACTGAGCTCACATTTGCTGGCAATGCTCCTGTGTTTGCTGTGGAAATTTGTCCCTGTCTAACATCCCTTCCCCTCTGCCTCTACACTACCTCGGCCGCCAGATCCAGGATGACTGAAGCAATGGTTAGGAGGCTCACACTCAGGATTCCACCCGGCCCATCCCAGATCACTGACCTGGAAGTTGTGGACCTAACCACTACACCTCTGGCAGGCCGCTTTCATGTTCCTTTGGCCACCTGCAGTTGAGTACAATGGGATTTGAATATGCTACTTGAGCCCAAGTCTGGCACTGTGTAGATGAGAGCAGGTTGTTTTTCGGGTCCACCGTGATGTCAGGGGATTTGTCATAATTGTGTCTCTGCTGTCCCGGCAAGCTTCATTGAAACAGGGCTTCAGAGCCTGCTTGGAGCAGTTAGCGCAGGTTTGACCTTTGCTGCCATCTTTTGGCTTGTGAATTTCTCTGACTTTCAAACGTTCAAGCAGAGTCTGTGTAAAGACTGACATCTCTCATTGTGGATTATTCAGGTGTGATTTTTGTTCACCTTCCATTTTCTGGGACTTTTTTCTTTTCCATATTATACTCATCACGGTCTTTCTCAACTATCTCCCTTAGATATGCTTATCAGTCTGTTCTCCTCAGTTTGTAATGATTAATTTTGTATTTCTTTAATCACTGTATGTTCTCCATTCCAAGGTGTGATTGCTTTCGTGACTCTTGGTTGTTGTCTTTGAATTTGCACCGGTCACTTGTAGGACTGCTTGCTATCCTAGCTGGGTCAAACTAAGCACTGAGAACATGTGGTTATCTGGGTTGATTTGACATCCTGAGATCAGAAACTCCAAATTCGCGTGGTCCTGGCAACCCCTTTCACGGACATACTGCCTTCACAAAGAAATGAAGCCCTGTATAAAAGGGTGTATTTCAGCACACTTGTAAAGCCCTTCCAAAAAAGAGACACATTAACATGTACCCAGTGGGAACCCATGATGCCAGAGCTTTGGAAAGTGAGACTGATCTTCAGAGAATGCTAGAGGTGTAGGAAAGGAGGCATCGATTCTTCTCTTCAATGTCCTCATGAGAACATTCTTGACTTTGGATTATACTAAAGACAGAAGGACACTGTGTCCATGAAGGGGGTTTCAAGGTCCACCTCGAATTTGGAGCTTCTGATCTCAGGATGTCAAACCTACCCAGATGATGAACAGGTGGCATGGCACATTTGATTGGGGATTCCCAGAGGCAAAGCAGTTCGGTGGGGGGGTGAGGGAAAGAGATGGTGAGGCACAAGAGTGTGGTGAGGGCCTGTGATTAGGCTTATGCTGGTGACGATGATGTAAGCTATCTGAAAGATATAGGATGTTTTAATGCAGGTTTATGGAAATAAATTCAGCAAAAATCAAAGATCCAAAAAGGGGTCCAGAATGATGGCATAAAGCTTTGGGGGCTGAAAAAGAATCGCTAAGGTGACCTTCCAAGGATGGAAAATCACCTTAAAATTCTTACTGATGCTACAGAAAGGTAAACCATTCCAAACAGATGAAGAGGAATACTCCCCAAAGAACATGATCCGTGCTAAACCCATGAACAACAGGAAAAGGTTACTGTCCATGATGTTACTACTAATCACCTTCACAAATAATCAAAACAGGTGCACGTTTTCCCAAGCTCAGGCTAAAGGTTGGTCCAAAAGTACAATTCGGGGCCGGCCCTGTGGTAGACGGGGTAAGTGCCCACGTTCTGCTTTGGCGGTCCAGGCCTCACTGATTCACATCAGGGGTGCAGATCTCATTAGCAGTGTTAGTAAATATAGATTTCATGGTACGATGCGGACAGAGATCATAAATAAGTAGCCCTTGTGAGGATAGCTTATCAATACGCAAGAGAAAAAGAACCACGAGACTATTACAATCTATATACGCATTTGGTACACTTCCCCAAAGGAAGAAGGAAGGAAAACATGTGACCTGCCAAGGTGGAGTTGGCAGAGTGCTAGGAGATGACACGATCATTGTGCATCAGAGGATTGCCTGGGCAACTTCAACTTGGGAGGGAGTCCAGGACTTTCTCTGGGGAATGTCCACCCACTCGGCCGCCTACACAAGATATAAGAGATACAACCCAGGATAATCTTATAGGAAAGAAACCAGTGTCTAGGGAGATTGTGCTAGGACTTTCAAAGTTCGAGGAGAAAGTTAGAAACCGACAAGAACTCCAGAAAAAGGAAAACTCTCCTTTCTGGAAAGGGTTAGGAGTCAGACTGGTCTGAGATACCTCTGAAATTCTGTGTGCATGGAGGTTGTCAGGACAACTTAGAATTTTGACGTTCTTTATGACATCATCGTGAACATGTCCCCCAAGAGGGCCGCATGGTTACAGTCTGAGGATTGGCCTAGGATAGGCTATTAAAGGGAGAGATAACAAGAAACAGCTTTGACAAACAGAAAGCGGGCACAGAAAGTAGAAGAGATCAAACCGACTCTGATTGAAGGGATAAGGAAAGAATCCTTGGCAAGAAGTGAGAATAGAGGGACAAGCACTGAGAGAACATTGTCATCTGTTCAAGTCTATGGGGGCGGCATGCTGATTCAAGCTTGAAACTTGATTGGAAACAAGATGCCACACTTGGGCCCTATCAGAACTACGTTGTCCTTCTTCCTTAAGCATAAGCCAAAGTCAAGAATGATGTCTTGAGGACATTGAAGAGAAGAATCCAGGCCTCTTTTCCTAGACCCCTAGCATTCTTTGGGGATCAGTCTCACTTTCCATAGCTCTGGCGTCACAGGGGCCCACAGCGTACATTCTAATGTGTCCCAAGAGATGTCTTGGAAGCCTTGAAGGAATGGACCCCTGTCACGCTTGGGGCATGTCTCTTTGTTTGGAAGTGCTCTACAAGTGTGCTGAAAAGCACCCTTTTCCAGAGGGCTTCGTTCCTTTGTGAAGGCTGCCCTCCCAGGCTAGTGTGCTCAGTTTGCCCCCAATGAAATTCTCTCCCCCGACCTCTTGCTGTACAAGGATTATTGTTTATTTGTTTTGACACCATATGTAAGGAAATTGGTTAAAAATTATATATTAGAATTCTGTTTCAAGAAAAATAAACAGGCCAGGGCTGAGGATGTAAGGCAAACAAATGGCACAGCCTATAGAAATAAGTTAAGCCCGTATCTTGACGGAATCTAGGGGAACGTTCAAGGATCAGGGGTCAAGTTCGAAACTTCCCAATCCAAAAAAGAGACAGAAAAATATCTTTCCTGGAGAGAGGAATTCATCAGATTTGTCTAATTTGTCTCGGAAACATTGTGTTCATGAAGGGGGTTGCCAGGACCACCTCGAATTTGGAGTTTCTGATCTCAGGATGTCAAATCAACCCAGATGACCACGTGTTCTCAGTGCGAGTTTGACCTAGGCTAGGATAGCAAAGACTCCTTCAAGTGACCGGTGCAAATACCAAGACAACAACCAAGAGTCACGAAAGCACTCACACCTCGGCCTAGAGAACATACGGTGATTCAAGAAATGCAAAATTAATCACCAGGAATGAAGGAGAATGGAGTGATAAGCATGTCTAAGGGAGATAGCTTAGAAATACCATGACGATTATACTATGGAAAAGAAACAAAGCTCCCAGAAAATGGAAGGCGAACAGAAATCACACCTTGATAATCTACAATGAAAGATGATGTCAGTCTTTAGACGGACTCTGCTTGAACGTTGGAAAGTCATAGAAATTCACAAGCCAAAAAAGGGCAGCGAAGGTCAAGCCTGGGCTAAATGGGAAGGGTGAGTTATGAGACTGCTCCAAGCAGGCTCTGAAATGGTGTGTCCATGAATCATGCAGGGACAGCAGAGACACGATTATGACAAATCCTCTGACATCACAGGGGACCCGAGACTCAACCTGGCCTCATCTACACAGTGCCAGAGTTGGGCTCAAGTAGCATATTCAAGTCCCATTCCAATCAACTGCAGGTTGCCAATGGAACATTAAAGGGGCCAGCCGGTGGTGCAGCGGTGATGTCCGAACCTTCTGGGTGGGTGGCCTGACGTGGGGCACGTGGACCAACACGGTGTGCCTCCTCACCACTGCTTCAGTCATTCTGGGGCCGGCATCTGAGGTAGTCTAGAGGCAGATGGAAAGGGACATTAGACAGGGCCAGACTTCCACAGCAAATACAGGAGCATTGCCAGCAGATGTGAGCTCTGCGAGGCAGTTCTGCCAAAATAAAACCAATTAAACGTTGTGAAGTATAAAAAAACTGAAGCTAAAAAAAATAAAAACCAGCTTGCCAGTGAGAAGACTAAGATCTCTATGAAGAACCTTAGCAAAACAGGTGAAAGCTATGTCAATCAACAACTAGGAAACGTTTGGGAAAGAAATTCAAGAAGAAATAAGGGGAAAGAAGGATATTCCTGGATCTAGGAATGGAAGCATTAACACACTTGAAACGTCCATACCAGAGAATGAAATCTCTGGATTCCATGCAATCCCATTCAATTTTGCAGCAATATTTGGCACAGAGATACAACACAGAACCTGAAAGTTTCTAGCCAGCAACAAGTGACCCTGAATAGGCAAAGGAATCCTAAGGAAAACGAACTAAGCAGGACGTGTCACACTTTATGCTTTCAACATAAAGGACGAAGTGCTAGGTTCCAAAACGGCACAGTCTGGGCCCTAAAACAGGCACACAGACCCATGCAACTGAATTGAGAGCCCAGAGCCCAACTCAAACTTACATGGACATCCAATTTTCGACCAGGGATCCACTAGGAGACAGTGGAGAGAGGAGAGTCTCTACAATCAAGGGTGCTGGCAAGCCTGCACATCCACATGGAGCACAACAAGAGTACACCATGATGTTACACTTGTCTCACATACATTCTGGAAATCGATTAAAGCCTTGAATGGCAGACTTGAAACCATGAACCTTGTAGGATAAGACCTAGGCAGAGTGCTCTTTGCAATCTGTCTGAGCCACCTATTTGGAAGAAGAAAGTCCGACTGGGCAAGGGCAACAAAGGAAACAAGAAACAAATGGGACCACATCAAATGCACAAGCTTCTGCCCAATCAAGGAAACCAACGACTCAATGCAAAGACAGCACAACAACTGGGAGACCACGTTTGCAAACCACACATCGGACAACAGGTGAAAAGCCCAAACATACAATCAACTCGCACCTCTCCACAAGAAACAAAACAAAAAGCCAATTAAAACCTGGGCAAAAGATGGAAACACAGATTTCTCCCAAGAAGATCAAAAGAGGGCCAACAGGTGCATGAATATTTGTTCACCATCATTAAGTCTCAGGCCAATGCAATTCCAAACTGCAACAACATAGCAGCTCACTGTGGTCAGAATGGCTATAAGGAAGCAGACAGGAAACAAGTGGCAGCGAGGAGGTGGAGAGAAGGGAAGACTACTGCACTGCTGGTGGGAGTGGAAACCGGTGCAGCCACTATGCCAAGCAGTGTGGAACTGCTTCAGAAATTTAAGAATCCTTGTCCCATATGATCCAGATATTCCTCTGTGGTGAGTTGATCTAAAGATCCTGGAAACACTATTGCATAAAGACATGTACACTGCCGAGTTCAGCACAGCCTTACTCCCACTAGCCAAGACTTGGAAGCCACCCTGGTGCTTAGCAAGGGATGAATGCAGAAGGATGGGCTATAGCCACACAATGGTATACCACTCAGCCGGGACAAAGGATGCAATCCAGCCATTTTGATCACCAGAATGGCTGTGAGGGTTTTAGGGGAAGGGAAACAAGCCCAGGTTGAGAGTCAAAAACCGTAGGATCTCACTTACAAGGAGAAGAATAAACAAGCACTAACCAACAGGTGGCACGGGACATTTGATTGGGGGTTCCCAGAGGCAAAGTGAGGCAGTGAGGGAGGGAGAAAGAGATGATGCGGCACAAGTGTGTGGTGAGGGCCTGTGATTAGGCTTCTGCTGGTGAAGATGATGTAATGTACACAGAAGTCTAAATAGATGAGGATGCAAATCTGAAAGATATAGGATGTTCTAATGCAGCGTTATGGCAATAAATTCACCAAAAATCAAAAATCCAAAAAGTGGTACAGAATGACGGCATAAAGCTTTGGGGGCTGAAAGAGATTAGAGAAGGTGAACTTCCAAGGATGGAAAATCGCCTCAAAATGCTTACGGATGCTACAGAAAAGTAGACCATTCCAATTAGATGAAGAGGAATACTACCCACAGAACATGATGCGTGCTAAACCCATGAACCACCAGCAAAGGTTACAGTCCATGATGTTACTACTAATCACCTTCACGAATAATCCAAAGAGGCCCACGTCTTCCCAAGTTCAGGCAAAAGGTTGGTCCAAAAGTACAATTCAGGGCCTGCCCTGTGGTGGAGCGGGTAAGTGTCCATGTTTCGCTTGGGTGGCCCAGGCCTCTCTGTTTCACATCACGGGTGCACATCACATTAGCAGTGTTAGGAAATATAGATTTCATGGTACAGTGCGGACAGGGATCATAAATAAGTGTCAATTGTGAGGATACCTTATCAAGAATCCCCAGAAAAAGAACTATGAGACTATTACAATATATGAGCGCATCTGGTACACTTCGCCAAGGAAGAAGGAAGGAAAACATGTGACCTGCCAAGGTGGAATTGGCAGAGTGCTAGGAGAAGACGCGATCATTGAACATCAGAAGATTGCCTGGGAACTTCAACTTGGGAGGGAGTCCATGACTTTCTCTGGGGAAGGTCCACCCACTTTGCCATCTACCCAAGATATAAGAGATAAAACCCAGGATAATCTTACAGGAAACAAACCAGTGTCTAGAGAGAATGTAGCAGGCCTTTCAAAGTTCGAGGAGAAAGTTAGAAAACGACAAGAAATCCAGAAAAAGAAAAAGTATCCTGCCTGGTAAAGGTGAGGAGTCACACTGGTCTGAGATGGCTCTGAAACTCTATGTGAATGGAGGTTGTCAGGATAACTTAGAATTTTGAGGTCATTTATGACATCACGGTGAACATGTCCCCCAAGATGGCCGCATGGTTACAGTCTGAGGACTGGCCTAGGATAGGCTATTAAAGGGAGAGATACCCAGAAATAGCTTTGACAAACGGAAAGAGGCCATAGAAAGTAGAAGAGATCAAACTGACTCTGATTCAAGGGATAAGAAAGGAATCCTTGGCAAGAAGCGAGAATGGAGGGACAAGCATTGAGAGCAGAACATTGACATCTATTCAAGTGTAAGGGAGGCCGTGCTGATTCAAGCTTGCAACTTGTTTGGAAACAAGAGCCTGCACTTGGGCCTTTTCAGACCTAGGTTGTACTTCTGCCTTAAGCATAATCCAAAGTCAAGAATGATGTCTGGAGGACATTGAAGACAAGAATCGATGTCTACTTTCTTAGGCCCCTAGCATTCTTTGAAGATCAGTCTCACTTTCCATATCTCTGGCGCCACGGGCCCCACTGGGTACATGCTAATGTGTCCCAAGAAATGTCTTGGAAGCCTTGAGGGAATGGACCCCTGTCATGCTTGGGGTATGTCTCTTTGAGTGGAAGGGCTCTACAAGGGTGCTGAAAAGCACCCTTTTCCAGAGGCCTTCGTTCCTTTGTGAAGGCTGCCCTCCCAGTCTAGAGTGCTCAGTTTCCCTCCAATGAAATTCTCTCCCCCTACCTCTTGCTGTAGCAGGATTATTGACTATGTGTTTTGACACCATCTGCAAGGAAGTTGGCTGAACGTTAGAACTTTACAATTCTGTTTCAGAAAAATAAACAGGATAGGGCTGAGGATGTAAGGCAAACAAATGGCTCAGCCTATAGAAATTAAGTAATCCCGTATCTAGGCAGAATCTAGGGGAACGTTCAAGTATCAGTGGTCAGGTTCCAAACTTCGCAAATCCGGAAAGGAGACAGAAAAATATCTTTCCTGGAGAGAGGAATTCATCAGATTTGTCTAATTTGTCTCGGAAACATTGTGTCCATGAAGGGGGTTGCAGGTCCACCTCGAATTTGGAGATTCTGATCTCAGGATGTCAAACCAACCCAGATGATCATGTGTTCTCAGTGCTAAGTTTGATCTAGGCTAGGATAGCAAAGATTCCTACAGTGACCAGTGCAATTCAAAGACAACAACCTAAAGTCACAAAAGCACTCACAACCTCGGCCCAGAGAACATACCATGATTAAAGAAATACAAAATTAATCACTTGGAATGAAGGGGAACGGACTGCGAAGCACATCTAAGGGAGATAGCTGAGGAAGAACATGACGAGCATACTATGTAAAAGAAAAAAAGAACCCAGCAAATGGAAGGCGAACAGAAATCACACCTGAATAATCCATAATGAATGATGATGTCCATCTTTAGACAGACTCTGCTTGAACGTTTGAAATTCAGAGAAATTCACAAGCCAAAAAAGGGCAACGAAGGTCAAACCTGGGCTAACTGGGAAGGGTGAGTTATGAGACTGCACCAAGTGGGCTCTGAAACCCTGTGTCCATGAAGCATGACGGGACAGCAGAGACACAATTATGACAAATCCTCTGACATCACATTGGACCCGAAAGACAACTTGGCCTCATCTACACAGTGCCAGAGTTGGGCTCAAGTAACATATTCAAGTCCCATTGCACTCAACAGCAGGTGGCCCAGGGAACATGAACGGGGCCAGCCCGTGTTGCTGCAGTGAGGTCCGCACCTTCTGGATCAGTGGCCCGGTGTGGGCCGGGTGGAAGTCTGGGGGTGAGACTCCTCACCACTGCTTCAGTCATTCTGGGGCAGGTTTCCGAGGTAGTGTAGAGGCAAATGGGAAGGGACATTAGACAGGGCCAGACTTCCACAGCAAGTACAGGAGAATTGCCAGCAGATGTGAGCACAGCATTGCACTTCTGCCAAAACAAAACAAATTAAATGTTGCAAAGAATAGAAAAACTGAAGCTAAAAACAAACAAACAAACAAGAGCTTGCCAGTACGAAGAAGAAGATCTCTCTGAAGAACTATAGCATAACTGGTGAAAGCTATGGCCATTGAAAACCCAAAAACGTTTGGGGAAAGAAATCAAGAAGACACAAGGAAAAAGAAGGATATTCCGGCATGTAGGAATGGAAGAATTAACACACTTGAAAGGTCCATACCGGAGAAAGGAATCTGTGGATTCCATGCAATGACAGTCAACGTTGCAGCAATATTTCCCACAGAGATAGAAGAGAGAATCCGTAAGTTGCTAGCCAGCAACAAGAGACCCTGCATAGGCCAGGGAATCCTCAGGAAAATGAACAAAGCATGGCATATCAAACTTTCTGATTTCAACATATAGGATGAAGCGCTAGGTACCGAAACGGCACAGTCTGGGTCCTGAAACAGGCAGACAGACCCCTGCAACAGAATCGAGAGCCCAGAGCCCAACTCAAACGTACATGGATAGCCCATATTCAACCAGGGAGCCAAGAGGAGACAGTGGAGAAAGGAGAGTCTCTACAATAAACGGTGCTGGGAAGCCTGCACAGCCACATGGAACACAACGAGAGTACACCATGATGTTACCCCTGGCACTCACACCACCTCAAAATGGATTAAAGCCTTGGATGGCACACTTGGAAGCCGAGAAACTGGTAGGAGAAGACCTAGGCAGAGTGCTCTTTGCCATCTATGTGAGCCGCTTATTGCGAAGAAGCATGTTTGACAGGGCAAGGGGAACAAAGGAAACAAGAAACTAATGGGATGACATCAAATGCACACGCTCCTGCCCAGTCAAGGAAACCAACGACTCAATGCAAAGACAGCACAACAACTGAAGGAGGATGTTTGCAAAGCAATCATCAGACAAGGGGTGAAAAGCCCAAAGATACAATTACCATACACGTCTCCACAAGAAACAAAACAACAAGCCAATGAAAACCTGGACTAGAGATGGAAACAGAGATCGAAAGACAGACAACAGGTGCATGAAAACTTGTTCACCATCATTAAGTCTCAGGAAAATGAAAATCTAAACTGCAAGGACACAGCAGGTCAAAGGGGTCAGAATGGCTATAAGGAAGCAGACAGGAAACAACAAGTGTCAGAGAGGAGGTGGAGAGAAGGGAAGCCTCCTGCACTGCCAGTGGGAGTGTAGACCGGTGCAGCCACTACACCAAGCGGTGTGGAAGTGCCTCAGAAATTTAAGAATCCATTGCGGCTTCCTAGAGTCAAAGCAGGGCGGTGGGTGAGGGTGAAAGAGATGATTAGCCAAAAGTGTTTGGTGAGGGCGTGTGATTAGGTTTATGCTGGTGAAGATGATGTGACATACACAGAAGTCTGAATCGATGAGGATGCAAATCTGACAGATATAGGATGCACTAATGCAGGGTTATTGCAATAAATTCACCAAAAATAAAAAATCCAAAAAGGGGTCCAGAATGACGGCCTAAAGCTTTGGGGGCTGAAAGAGACTAGAGAAGGTGCACTTCCAAGCATGGAAAATCACCTCAAAATGCTTACCCATGCTACAGAAAGGTAGACCATTCCAAATAGATGAGGAATACTACCCAGAGATCATGATCCATGCTAAACCCATGAACCACGGGAAAAGGTTACTGTCCATGACGTTACTCCTAATCACCTTCACAAATAAAACAGGCCCACCTCTTCGCAAGTCCAGGCAGAAGCTTGGTCCAAAAGTACAATTCAGGGCCGTCCCTGTGGTGGAGCAGGTAGGTGCCCACTTACTCTTCCGGGGCCCGTGCCTCACTGTTTCACATCACGGGTGCACATCACATTAGCTGTGTTAGGAAATATAGATTACATGGTACGGTGTGGACAGAGATCATAAATAAGTAGCAATTGTGAGGATACGTTATCAATACGCACCACAAAAAGAACCATGAGACTATTACAATCTATGAACGCATCTTTTACACTTCCCCAAAGGAAGAAGCAAGGAAAACATGTGACCTGCCAAGGTGGAATTGGCAGAGTGCTAGGAGATGACATGATCATTGGGCATCAGAGCATTGCCTGGGCAACTTCAACTTGGGAGGGAGTCCAGGACTTTCTCTGGGGAACGTCCACCTACTTGGGCATCTACATGAAATATAGAGATACAACCCAGGATAATCTTACAGGAAAGAAACCAGTGTCTAGAGAGAATGTAGCAGGCCTTTGAAAGTTCGAGGAGAAAGTTAGAAACTGAGAAAAAATCCAGAAAAAGGACAACTATCCAACCTGGAAAGGGTGAGGAGTCAGACTGGTCTGAGATGGCTCTGAAACTCTGTATGCATGGAGGTTGTCAGGACAACTTCGAATTTTGAGGTTGTTTGTGACATCACAGTGAACCTGTCCCCCAAGATGGCCGCATGGTTACAGTGTGAGGATTGGCCTATGCTAGGCTATAAAAGGAGAGAGAGCCAGAAACAGCTTTGACAAACGGAAGTGGGCACGGAAACTGGAAGAGATAAAACGGACTCTGATTCAAGGGATAAGAAAGGAATCCTTGGCCAGAAGCGAGAATAGAGGGACAAGCACTGAGAGGAGAACATTGTCATCTATTCAAGTCAATGGGGAGGCCATGCTGATTCAAGCTTGAAACTTGATTGTAAACAAGTGGCTGGACTTGGGGCTCATCAGACCTACAGTGTCCTTGTGCCTTAAGCATAATGCAAAGTCAAGAATGATGTCTTGAGGACATTGAAGAGAAGAATCGAGGCCTCCTTTCCTAGGCCCCTAAAATTCTTTGATGATCAGTCTCAGTTTCCATTGCTGTGGCATCACGTGGGCCCACTGGGTACATGCGAATGTGTCCCAAGAGATGTCTTGGAAGCCTTGAAGGAATGGAACCCTGTCACGCTTGGGGTATGTCTCTTTGTATGGAAGGGCTCTACAAGGGTGCTGAAAAGCACCCTTTTCCAGAGGGCTTCGTTCCTTTGTGAAGGGTGCCCTCCCAGGCTAGAGTGCTCAGTTTAGCTCCAATGACATTCTCTCCCCATACCTCTTGCTGGAGAAGGATTATTGATTATGTGTTTTGACACCATATGTAAGGATGTGGGCTGAAAATGAGAACATTACAATTCTGTTTCAAGAAAAATAAACAGGCCAGGGCTGAGGATGTAAGGCAAACAAATGGCACAGCCTATAGAAATAAAGTAAGCCCGTATCTAGACGGAATCTAGGGGAAAGTTCAAGGATCAGGGGTCAAGTTCGAAATTTCTCAAATCCAGAAAAGAGACAGAAAAATATCTTTCCTGGTGAGAGGAATTCATCAGATTTGTCTAATTTGTCTCGGAAACATTGTGTCCTTGAAGGGGGTTGCCAGGACCACCTCGAATTTGGAGTGTCTGATCTCAGGATGTCAAACCAACCCAGAAGACCACGTGTTCTCAGTGCTTAGTTTGACGTAGGCTAGGATGCTAAAGATTCCTACAACTGACCTGTGAAAATTCAAAGACAACAACCAAGAGTCATGAAAGCACTCACACCTCGGCCTAGAGAACATACGGTGATTATAGAAATGCAAGATTAATCACTTGGAATGAAGGAGAATGGAGTGATAAGCATGTCTAAGGGAGATAGCTTAGAAAGACCATGACGATTATACTATGGAAAAGAAAAACAGGTCCCAGAAAATGGAAGGCGAACAGAAATCACACCTGAAGAATCCACAATGAAAGATGATGTCAGTCTTTAGACAGACTCTGCTTGAACGTTTGAAAGTCAGAGAAATTCACAAGCCAAAAAACGGTGGTGTAGGTCAAGCCTGGGCTAAGTGGGAACGGTGAGTTATGAGACTGCTCCAAGCGGGCTCTGAAACCGTGTGCCCATGAAGCTTGCCTGGACAGCAGAGACACAATTATGACAAAATCACTGACATCACAGTGGACCCGAAAAACAACCTGGCCACATCTACACAGTGCCAGTGTTGGGCTCAAGTAGCATATTCAAGTCCCATTGCACTCAATTGCAGGCTGCCAATGGAACATGAAAGGGGCCGTCCGATGCTGCAGCGGTGAGGTCCGCAGCTTAAGGGTTGGTTGCCCGGGGTGGACCTCGTGGATTCCTAGGGTTGAGCCTCCTCACCACTGCTCAGTCCTTCTGGGGCAGGCTTCCTGGGTAGTGTAGAGGCAGATTGGAAGGGATGTTACACAGGGCCAGACTTCCCCGTCAAATACAGGAGTCCCAGAGTGTGCCATTTCAGTACCTAGTGCTTCATCCTATATGTTGAAATCAGAAAGTACTCTCGTTGTGTTCCATGTGGATGTGCAGGCTTCCTACCTCCCAATCAAATGTCCCGTGCCACCAGTTGGCTAGTGCTTGTTTTTTCTTCTCCTAGTCAGTGACATCCTATGGTATTTGACTTTCTCCCTGGGGCATGTTTCCCTTCCCCTAAAACCCTCACAGCCATTCTGGTGGTCACAAATGGCTCGAGGTGTCAGTGCTATCGTGACTCTTGGTTGTTGTCTTTAAATTTGCACTGGTCACTTGTAGGAATCTTTGCTATCCTAGCCTAGGTCAAACTAAGCACTGAGAACACGTGGTCATCTGGGTTGCTGTGACATCCTGAGATCAGAAACTCCAAATTCTAGTTGGTCCTGGCCATCCCCTTCACGGACACAATGTTTCCAAGACAAATTAGACAAATCTGATGAATTCCTCTCTCCAGTAAAGATTTTTTTCTGTCTCTTTTCTGTATTTGTGAAGATTGGAACTTGTCCCCCGATTCTTGAACGTTCCCTTGATTCCGTCTAGATATGGACTTACCTTATTTCTGTAGGCTGTGATATTTGTTTGCCTTACAACCTCAGCCCTGTATCTGGGTATCTCTCACTTTTTTATTTCTTGTCAGTTTCTAACTTTCACCTCGAACATTGAAATGCCAGCTACATTGTGTCTAGACACTGGTTTCTTTCCTGTAAGATTATCCTGGGTTGTATCTCTTATATTTTGATTAGATGGCCAAGTGGGTGGCCTTTCAACAGAGAAAGTCCTGGACTCCCTCCCAAGTTGATGTTGCCCAGGAAATCCTCTGATGCACAATGATCGTGTCATCTCCTAGCACTCTGCCAACTCCACCTTAGCAGGTCACATGATTTCCTTCCTTCTTCCTTTGGGGAAGTGTACCTGATGCGTTTGCAGATTGTAATATTCTCATGGTTCTTTTTCTGGTGCGTATAGATAAAGTATCCTCACAGTTGCTACTTATTTATGATCTCTGTCCACACTGTACCATGAAATCTATATTTCCTAACACAGCTAATGTGATCTGCACCCGTGATGTGAAGCAGTGAGGCCCGGCCGCCCAAGCGGATGGTGGGCACTTACCTGATCCACCACAGGGCCGGCCCTGAATTGTACTTTTGGACCAACCTTTTGCCTGAACTTGGGAAGACGTGGGCCTCTTTGGATTATTCGTGAAGGTGATTAGTAGTAACATCATGGACTGTAACCTTTGCTGGTGGTTCATGGGTTTAGCACGCATCATGTTCTGTGGGTAGTATTCCTCTTCATCTAATTGGAATGGTCTACTTTTCTGTAGCATCAGTAAGCATTTGGAGGTGATTTTCCAGCCTTGGAAGTTCACCTTCTCTAATCTCTTTCAGCCCCAAAGCTTTATGCAGCCATTCTGTACCCCTTTTTGGATTTTTGATTTTTGGTGAATTTATTGCCATAACTCTGCATTACAACATCCTATATCTTTCCGATTTGCATCCTCATCGATTCCAACTTCTGTGTAGCTTACATCATCTTCACCAGCGTAAGCCTAATCAAAAGCCCTCACCACACACTTGTGCCTCATCATCTCTTTCACCCTGCCCCACCTCACCGCTTTGCCTCTGGGAACCCCACATCAAATGTCCCGTGCCACCTGTTGGTTCATGCTTGTTTTTTCTTCTACTCTTAAGTGAGATCCTACGGTATTTGACTTTCTCCCTGGGGCTTGTTTCACTTCCCTAAAACCCTCACAGCCATTCTGGTGGTCACAAATGGCTGGATTGCGTCCTTTGCTCCGGCTGAGTGGTATGCCATTGTGTGGCTATAGCCCACCTTCCTTCTGCACTCGTCCCTTGCTGGGCACCAGGGTGGAATCCAAGTCTTGGATAGCGGGAGTAAGGCTGTGGTGAACTGAGCGGTGCACATGTCTTTATGCAATAGTGTTTCCGAGTTCTTTGGATCAACACGCCGCAGAGGAATAGCTGGATCATATGGGACATGGATTCTTAAGTTTCTGAGGCAGTTACACACAGCTTGCCGTAGTGGCTGTACCGGTTTCCAATCCCACCAGCAGTGCAGGAGGCTTCCCTTCTCTCCACCTCCTCTCTGACACTTGTTTCCTGTCTGCTTCCTATTACCCATTCTGACCACAGCGACCTGCTGTGTCCTTGCATTTGGATTTGCATTGGCCTGAGACTTAATGATGGTGGCCAAGTTTTCATACACGTGTTGGCCCGCTTTCGATTTTCTTGGGAGAAATCTCTGTTTCCATCTTTTGCCCAGGTTTTCATTGGCTTCTTGTTGTTTTTCTTGTGGAGACGTGTGAACGGATTGTATCTTTGGGCTTTGCACCCCTTGTCCGATGTGTGGTTTGCAAACATCCTCTCCCAGTTGTTGTGCTATCTTTGCATTCAGTCGATGGATTCCTTGAGTGGGCAGAAGCATCTGCATTTGACGTGGTCTCATTTGTTTCTTGTTTCCTTTGTTGCCCTTTCCCAGTCAGACATGCTTCTTCCAAATAGGAGGCTCAGACAGATGGCAGAGAACACTCTGCCTAGGTCTTCTCCTACTAGTTTCACGGTTTCAAGTCTGGCTTTGAAGGCTTTAATCCATTTCGAGGTGGTGTGTATGCCAGGTGTAACATCATGGTGTACTCTCGTTGTGTTCCATGTGGCTGTGCAGGCTTGCCAGCACTGCTTATGGTAGAGACTCTCCTGTCTCCACTGTCTCCTTTTGGCTCCCTGGTCAAAAGTAGGCTGTCCATGTACCTTTGAGTTGTTCTCTGGGCTCTCGATTCTGTTGCATGGGTCTGTGTGCCTGTTTCCGGGCCCAGACTGTGCTGTTTTGGTACCTAGCGCTTTGTCCTCTATGTTGAAATCAGAAAGTGTGGCACGTCCTGCTTTGTTCATTTTCCTGAGGATTCCTTTGCCTATTCATGGTCTCTTTTTGCTGGCTAGAAACTTTAAAATTCTCTCTTCTTTCTCTGTGACAAATATTGCTGCAACTTTGACTGGGATTGAATGGAATCCAGAGATTCCTTTCTCCGGTATGGACGTTTCAAGTGTGTTACTCCTTCTATTCCTAGATCCTGGAATATCCTTCTTTCTCCTTGTGTCTTCTTGAATTTCTTTCCCCAAACGTTTGCTAGTTTTTGATTGCCATAGCTTTCACCTGTTTTGCTAAGATTCTTCATAGAGATCTTATTCTTCTCACTGGCAAGCTGCTTTTATTTTTTTCAGCTTCAGTTTTTCTATTCTTTGCATCTTTTAATTGGTTTTGTTTTGGCAGAAATGCAATGCTGTGCTGACATTTCCTGGCAATGCTCCTGTATTTGCTGTGGAAGTCTGGCCCTGTCTAACGTCCCTTCCCATCTGACTCTACACTACCTCGGACGCCTGCCCCAGAATGACTGAAACAGTGGTGGGGAGGCTCATCCCCAGGATTCCACCCGGACCACCCTGGCCCACTGACCCAGAAGGTGCAGACCTCACCGCTGCACAACCGGCCTGCCCTTTTCATGTTCCATTGGCAACCTGCTGTTGAGTGCAATGGACCTTGAATATATTACTTGAGCCCAACTCAGGTGGTGGGGGCCGTGGCTACATCATTTCATCAGCTGTTTGACACTGCCCAGCCAATTAGCGCCTAGGTTTTCAGGGTCGCCCCTTGGTGAAGAATAACCGTCCAGCCCCTCACATAGTTCTGAAACTTTTGCTGCTTCTAATTGACCTTCATTCCTTTTGCTTTCTTATCCTCTTGTTTTCACTCCTTTGGGTGGCTGCTTGGGAGGCACTACCTCCTGGGAAATTTAGATATAGTAAGAGAATGTGACCACCTGCAGGTAGCTATCAAGATATTTTCAGTTAATTATTGGAGTAGCACACAGTCCCCTTTGAGACAATCAGAAAGGAATCCTGCCCAGATAAGATGCCTAATTAGGTTTATGGCCTCTGTCTGGTTAATGTTTCCTTCTCCCTCCAGTTCTTTGTCTAAATATATATTCATCGTCCTTCAAAGTTTGTTGGTTAATTGGATGATCAAGAAGTAGCTATATATTATTCTTGACCTTCTGCTTTCTGTTAAAATGTTATAGAGGTTTTCTCCTAAAAGCAATAAATAATAAATAATTGATGAGTAGAAGGGCCGAGGGGTGCAGGGATGCCCCTAGGTGAAGAATGGCAGGCCGACACCCCTGATGTTTTCTGAATTATATGCATGCTTTCTATCAAGGTTATGTCTATACTGATTTCTGTTTTTTATTCTTGAAGATATATAGTTTAGCTTAGCTTTTCAGCCCTTTACTTTACTAACAAAATGTTACTTTCTCCGGCACTGTGTTTAAGAGACTGTTAGCTCCACAATTTAAAAGACAAAGGAATGCTTTCACCCCATAAAGGGAGCGTAAATGTAAAGATGTTTAACTGCCGACTGAGAATGCAGACAGCCCTGAGGATAAGATACCCTGGAGTCGCCTTTTGTTCCCATTAGCCATCTACACTAATGGCATAAATGATTGAGGGATGCAGGGATGGCTCCCCCAGGATGTAAACAGCTGTCCTGTCCAGAGGTCTGGACCTTCTCTCTTTGATTTAACTTTACCATGAATTACAACGGGTGTCTAGGTACCTATCTCTTTTAGCTTAGAGACAACAAACACTAGTTAGTTGTGAAGAAGACGATCATTAACCTTATGCTATATAGAATGAAATGCTAATAAATATTCTTGTGCTCGTTTTTTTTACTTCCTTATCTCTGTGAGAATATATGTAGAACCATTTCTGTACTATACGTGAAAGATATATATAAACGACACTTCTGCACAGTAAAGTCGGACATGCTAACACCAACCGAAGTCTCGCGTCACCTTTAGTTTTCCCTCATTGCGCCGACGCCGTCTATCCCTCAGGAAGCTGGACTCAGCCGGGGCAGGACTCCGGCACTCTGGCACTGTGTAGATGAGGCCAGGTTGAGTCTCGGGTCCCCTGTGATGTCAGAGGATTTGTCATAATCGTGTCTCTGCTGTCCCGGCAAGCTTCAGGAAAACAGGGTTTCAGAGCCCGCTTGGAGCAGTCTCATAACTCACCCTTCCCAGTTAGTCCAGGCTTGACCTTCGCTGCCGTTTTTTGCATGTGAATTTCTCTGACTTTCAAACGTTCAAGCAGAGTCTGTCTAAAGATGGAGATCATCTTTAATTGTGGATTATTCAGGTGTGATTTCTGTTCACCTTCCATTTTCTGGGAACTTTTTTTCTTTTCAATAGTATAATCGTCATGGTCCTTCTCAACTATCTCCCTTAGATATGCTTACCAGTCCGTTCTCCTTCAGTCCAAGTGATTAATTTTGTTTTTCTTTAATCACCGTATGTTCTCTAGGCAGAGGTGTGAGTGTTTTCGTGATTCTTGGTTGTTGTCTTTGAATTTTCACCGGCCAGTTGTAGGAATCTTTGCTATCCTAGCCTAGGTCAAACTAAAAACTAAGAACAGGTGGTAATCTGGGTTGGTTGGACATCCTGAGATCAGACACTCCAAGTTCGCGGGGGCCCTGGCAACCCCCTTCACGGACACAATGTTTCTGAGACAAATTAGACAAATCTGATGAATTCCTCTCTCCAGGAAAGATATTTTTCTGTCTCTTTTCTGGATTTGAGAAGTTTCGAACTTGACCCCTGATCGTTGAACGTTCCCCTAGATTCCGTCTACATACGGGCTTACTTTATTTCTATAGGCTGTGCCATTTGTTTGCCTTACATCCTCAGCCCCGGCATATTTATTTTTCTTGAAACAGAATTGTAATGTTCTACTTTCCAGCCAACTTCCTGACATATGAAGTCAAAACACATAATCAATAATCCTTCTACGGCAAGAGGTAGGGGGAGAAAATTTTGTTGGAGCCAAACTGAGCACTGTAGTCTGGGAGGGCAGCCTTCACAAAGAAACGAAGCCCTCCGGAAAAGAGTGCTTTTCAGGGCACTTGTAGAGCCCTTCCAAACAAAGAGACATACCCCAAGCATGACAGGGGTCCATTCCTTCAAGGTTTCCAAGACACCTCTAGGAACACATTAGCATGTACCCAGTAGGCCCCCATGACGCCAGAGCTATGGAAAGTAAGACTGTTCTTCAAGGAATGTTAGGGGCCTGGGAAAGGAGGCCTGGATTCTTCTCTTCAATGTCCTCAAGACATCATTCTTGACTTTGGCTTATGCTTCAGCCAGAAGGACAACGTAGGTCTGATAAGCCCCAAGTCCGGCCTCTTTTTTCCAATCAAGTTGCAAGCTTGAATCAGCATGGCCTCCCCATAGACTTGAATAGATAACAACGTTCTCCACTCAGTGCTTGTCCCACTATTCTCGCTTCTGGCCAAGGATTCCATTCTTATCCCTTGAATCAGAGTCTGTTTGACCTCTTCCAGTTTCTGTGCCAGCTTTCTGTTTGTCAAAGCTGTTTCTGGGTATCTCTGCCTTTAATAGCCTAGCCTAGGCCAATCCTCAGACTGTAACCATGCAGCCATCTTGGGGGACATGTTCACCGTGATGTCATAAACGACCTCAAAATTCTAAGTTGTCCTGACAACCTCCATGCACACAGAGTTTCAGAGCCATCTCAACCAGTCTGACTGCTCACCCTTTCCAGGTAAGATAGTCGTCCTTTTTCTGGATTTCTTGTCGGTTTCTAACTTTCTCCTTGAACTTTGAAAGGCCTGCTACATTCTCTCTAGACACTGGTTTCTTTCCAGTATAAGAGTATCCTTGGTTGTATCTCTTATATCTTGTGTACATGGCCAAGTGGGTGGACCATCCCCAGAGAAAGTCCTGGACTCCCTCCCAAGTTGAAGTTGCCCAGGCAATCCTCTCATGCGCAATGATCATATCATTTCCTAGCACTCTGCCAATTCCACCTTGGCAGGTCACATGTCTTCCTTCCTTCTTACTTTGGGGAAGTGTACCAGATGCGTTCATTGATTGTAATATTCTCATGGAGCTTTTTCTGGTGCGAATTGATAATGTATCCTCAGAATTGCTACTTATTTATGATCTCTGTCTGCACCGTACCATGAAATCTGTATTTCCTAACACTGCTAAAGTGATCTGCACTCGTAATGTGAAACAGTGAGGCCCGGGCCGCTCAAGTGGAAGGTGGGCACTTACTCACTCCACCACACAGCCGGCCCTGAATTCTTATTTTGGACCAACCTTTTGTCTGAACTTGGGAAGACGTGGGCTTGTTGGGATTATTCGTGAAGGTGATTTCTATTAACATCATGGACGGTAACATTTTCCCTTGGTTCATGGGTTTAGCACGCATCATGTTCTGTGGGTAGTATTCCTCTTCATCTATTTGGAATGGTCTACCTTTCTGTAGAATCAGTAAGAATTTTGAGGTGATTTTCCATCCTTGGAAGTTCACCGTCCCTAAACGCTTTCAGCCCCAAAAGCATTATGCCGTCATTCTGGACCCCATTTTGGATTTTTGATTTTAGGTGAATTTATTGCCATAACCCTGCATTAGAACATCCTATGTCTTTCAGATTTGCATCCTCATTGGTTTAGACTTCTGTGTAGGTTACATCATCTTCACCAGCTAAAGCTGAATCTCAACCCCTCACCGCACACTGGTGCCTCATCATCTCTTTTACCCTCCCCCACCACCCCGCTCTGCATCTGGGAACTCCCAATAAAATGTCCCGTGCCACCTGTTGGTTAGTGCTTGCTTTTTCTTCTCCTTGTAAGAGAGATCCTACGGTATTTGACGTTCTCCCTGGGGCTTGTTTCACTTCCCCTAAAACCCTCACAGCCATTCTGGGTGTCACAAATGGCTGGAATGCAACCTTTGTTCCAGCTGAGTGGTTTACCATTGTGTGGGTATAGCCCATCTTCCTTATGCATTCTTCCCAGCTGGGCGCCAGGGCGGCTTTCAAGTCTTGGATAACGGGAGTAAGGCTGTTGTGAAATCAGCGGTGCACGTCTCATTATGAGGTAGTGTTTCTGAGCTCTTTGGACAAACACGCCTCAGAGGAACAGCTGGATCATATGGGACATGGATTCTTGCATTTCTGAGGCAGTCCCACACCGCTTGCCATAGTGGCTGCACCGGTTTCCGCTCCCACTTGCAGTGCAGGAGATTTCCCTTCTCTCCACCTCCTCTCTGACACTTGTTGTTTCCTGTCTGCTTCCTTCTAGCCATTCTGACCACAGTGAGCTGCTGTGTCCTTGCAGTTTGGATTTGCATTGGCCTGAGACTTAATGATGGGAACAAGTTCTCAGGCACCTTTTGGCCCTCTTTCAATCTTCTTGGGAGAAATCTCTGTTTCCATCTTTTGCCCAGGTTTTCATTGGCTTCTTGTTGTTTTTCTCGTGGAGCTGTGCGAGTTGATTGTATCTTTGGGTTTTTCACCCCTTGTCCGATGTGTGGTTTGCAAACATCATCTCCCAGTTGTTGTGCTGTCTTGGCATTGAGTCGATGGTTTCCTTCACTGTGCAGGAGCTTGTGCATTTGATGTGGTCCCGTTTGTTTCTTGTTTCCTTTGTTGCCCTTGCCCAGTCAGACATGCTTCTTCAAAATAGATGGCTCAGAAAGACGGCAAAGAGAACTCTGCGTAGGTCTTCTCCTACAAGGTTCACGGTTTCAAGTATGCCATTCAAGGCTTTTATCCATTTCGAGGTGGTGTGTGTGACAGGTGTAACATCATGGTGTACTCTCGTTGTGTTCCATGTGGCTGTGCAGGCTTGCCAGCACTGCTTATGGTAGAGACTCTCCTTTCTCCACTGTCTCCTATTGCCTCCCTCATTGGAAAGGGGCTGTCCATGTACGTTTGAGTTGTTCTCTGGGCTCTCGATTCTGTTGCATGGGTCTGTGTGCCTGTTATTGGGTGCAAACTCTGCCCTTTAGGTACCTAGCACTTTGTCCTCTATGTTGAAATCAGAAAGTGTAACACGTCCTGCTTTGCTCATTTTCCTGAGGATTCCTTTGCCTATTCAGGGTCTCTTGTTGCTGCCTAGAAACTTTAGGATTCTCTCTTCTATCTCTTTGGAAATATTGCTGCAACTTTGACTGGGACTGCATGGAATCCAGACATTGCTTTGTCGTCAAAAATAATCCATAACCAATCTATAAATGAAACTTTGGTGAGCTTACTCTGAGCTTAAATCTGAGGATTATAACCCGGGGCCTTTCTTCCCAAAGGAAGAAAGAGCATCAAAGAAGTGGGGTGCACAGACTGGTTATATGCTCCCAGAGAGGATGTTTCACTTAGGATTAAAATCTCCCATTTACAATAGTCACGAGACTGCTCTGTTGGCACAGTGATTGATGGAAATAGCAGGTAGGTCTTCTGTCTCAGTGAACACAGCAGGGTGGCGGTCTGTTGTCTCCAGCTGACTGGTCACAGGTGGGCTGGGTGCTCAAAGTTGAGTGCAGCAATCTGTTCATAGCCTAGGACAAAAGGCTTATCCCTAAGGAAATGTTAATGTTGGAGGAAGTTGCACCTTTATCTCAAGGGCCATAGGAAATGTCTAAGCAGATATGCAATGCGTGCTAAATAGCCATAGTCAGGCCCTTTTGGAAAAAACAAAATCAGGCCGAATTAGGTCTATACCAAATGGCTTCCTCATATACTCCAATATATCCTATTGCTTCCCATTTTTATTTGTCAGCTTTATGCCGTATGGACGTTTCAAGTGTGTCAGTTGTTCCATTCGAAGGGCACGGAATAGCCTTGCGTTTCCTTGTGACTTGTGGAATTTCTTTCCCCAAAACTTTGCTAGTTTTTGTTTTCCATCGCTTTCTCCTGTTTGGCAAAGGTTATTCTTAGATATAATTTTCTTCTCACTGGCATGGGTCTTTTTTATTTTGAGGTTCAGCTTTTCTATTCTTTGCAACTTTTAATTGGTTTTGTTTTGGCAGATGTTTATGGCTGTGCTCAAATCTGCTGGCCATGCCGCTGTATTCTCTGAGGAAGAGTGGTGCTCTCTAAAGTCGCTTCCCATCTGCCTCTACACTAGGTCACACGCCTGGCACAGAATGGCTGGAAGATCATTGAGGAGGCTGACCCCCAGGATTCCACGTGGCTGACCAAGGGCTATCGACCCAAAAGAAGTGGACTCCACACTGTCCCACTGGCCAGCCCCTTTCATCTTCCATTGGCAACCTGCAGTTGAGTGGAATGGGACTTGAATATGCTACTTGAGCCCAAATCTGGCCCTGTGTAGATGCGGCCAGCCTGTTTATCTGGCACACTGTGATGTCGGAGGATTTGTCAGAATCGTGTCTCCTCTGTCCAGTCTAGCTTCGTGGACACAGGCTTCAGAGCCTGCGGGGAGCAGTCTCATAACTCACCCTTCCCAGTTTGACCAGGTTTGACATTCGCTGTAATTTTTGGGGTTGTGACTTTCTCAGACTTTCAAGCGTTCAAGCAGAATCTGTCTAAAGACTGACGTCTATCACTGTGGATTAGTCACTTGTGATTTCTGTTGGCCTTCCATTTGACAGGACCTTATTTTCTTTTCCATCGTCCAATCGTCATGGTCTTTCTGAGGTATCTCCCTTTGGTATGCTTATCAGTGTGTTCGCCTTCATTCCAAGTTATGAATTTTGCATTTCTTTAATCACCTTAGGTTCTGTAGGCAGAGGTGTGAGTCCTTTCTTGATTGTTGGGTGTTGTCTTGGAATTTTTATAGGTCACTTGTAGGAATCTTTGCTATCCTGGTTCAGTTGACACTGCGCCCTGAGAACTCGTGGTCGTCTTGGCTGGGTTGACATTCTGAGATCAGAAACTCCAGATTCGTGGGGGTCCTGGCAACCGCCTTCATGGACATTATGTTTCTGAGACAAGTTAGCAAAATCTGATGAACTCCTCTTTCCAGGTAACAGATTTTTCTGTCTCTTTTCTGGATTTGGGAAATTTCGAACTTAACCCCTGATCCTTGGGCGCTCCACCAGATTAGGTCTAGATACTGGCTTACTTTATTTCCACAGGGTTTTCTATTGGTTTGACTTACATCCTCAGCTCTGGCATGTGTAGTTTTCTTTAAATATAATGGTAGTGTTCTAATTTTCACCCAACCCCCTTCCATATGGTGTCAAAACACAGAATCAGTACTCCTTCTACGGCAAGAGATAATGGGAGAGAATTTCATTGGAGTCCAACTGAGCATGCTAGCCTGTGGGGGCAGCCTTGACACAGGAAAGAAGCCCTCTGGAAAAGGGTGCTTTTCAGCACACTTCCAGTGCCCTTCCAAACCAGCAGACATACTCAAAGAATGACAGGCGTGCATTTCTTCAAGTCTTCAAAGAGATGTCTTGGGACACATTAGCATGTACCCAGTGGGCCCCCATGACTCCAGAGCTGTGGAAATGGAGACTTCTCCTCAAAGCATGCTAGGGGCGTAGGACGGAGGCTTCGATTCTTCTCTTCAATGTCCTCAAGAGATCATTCTTGACTTTGGATTATGAGTAAGGCAGAAGGCCAATGTAGGACTGATAAGTGACAGGTGTGGCCTCTTTTTTCAAATCAAGTTTCAAGGTTGAATCAGCACGGCCTCCCCATCTACTTGAGTAGATGACAATGTTCTCCTCTCAGCGCTTGTCCCTCTATTATTGCTTCTTCCCAGTGATTCCTTTCTTATCCCTTGAATCAGCGTCTCTTTGATCTCTTCAAGTTTCTGTGCCTGATTCCTGTTGGGAAAAGCTGTTTCTGGGTATCTCTCACTTCACTATCACAGCCTAGGCAAATACTCGCCCGGGAAACATGCGGCCATCTTTGGTGACATGTTCACCGTGATGTCATAAACACCCTCGGATTTTTCTAAGCTATCCTGACAACGTCCATGCACACAGTGTTTGAGAGCCATCTCATACCAGTCTGAAGACTCCATCTTTCCAGGTAGGATAGTTCTTCTTGTTCTGCATTTCTTATCAGTTTCTAAGATTCTCCTTGAACATTGAAAGGTCTACTACCTTCCCTCCAGAGACCGGTTTCTTCCCTTAAGATTATCCTGGGTTTTACCTCTTACCTTTTGTGGATATGGCCAAATGGGTGGATTTTCCACAGAGAAAGTCCTGGAGTCCCTCCCAAGTTCAATTTGCCCAGGCAATCCTCTGACTCGTGTGATCACCTGGCAGTCTGACAATTCCACCTTGTCGGGTCACATGTCTTCCTTCCTTCATCATTTGGGGACGTGTACCTGATACGTTCACAGATTGTAATATTCTCATGGTTCCTTTTCTGGTGCGTATTGATAAGTTCTCCTCACAATTTCTACTTCTTTATGATCTCTGTGCCGACCAGACCATGAAATCTGGATTTCCCATTGCTATTAATGTGATCTCCACCCGTGATGCTAGGCGGTGATGCCCGGGCCGCGCAAGAGGAATGTGGGCACCTACTTGCTACACCACAGCGCAGGCCCTGAATTGGACTATTGGAGCAATCTTTCGCTGAACTTGGGAAGAAGCTGGCCTTTTTCGATCATTCCTGAAGGTAATTAGTAGTGACCTCATAGAGGGTAACATTTTCCCTTGGTTCATGAGTTTAGCGCGGAACACATTCTCTTTGTAGTATTCATCTTAATCTATTTGCAATGGTCGACCATTCTGTAGCATCATTAAGCATTTTGAGGAGCTTCACAACCCTTAGAAGTTCATCTCTCTAATCTCTTTCAGCATCAAAAGCTTTATGCCGCAAATATGCACGCCTTTTAGGACTTTTTCTTTCCCTCTGGGAACCACCAATCCAAAGGGAAGGCTGGTATACAAAGCTAGAATGCACAGTTTGGCAACAATGAAATTCTCTCCCCCATCCCTCGCCATAGAAGAGTATTGCTTATGTGCTTTGACACCATATGTGAGGAAGTTGACTGAAAATTAGAACATTACACTTATATTTAATGAAAAATAAACATGACAGAGATGACTATGTAAGTCGAACAACTAACGAATCCTACAGATATAAAGTAAACCAGCATCCAGATGTAGTCTACTGAAATGATCAAGGATCCAGGGTCCACTTCGAGCGTCCCCAAATTCGGAAAAGAGACATAAAAATATCTTATCTGGAGACAGGAATCCATCAGATTTCTCTAATTTGTCTCGGAAACATTATGTCCATATGGTGGTTGCCAGGACAACCTAGAATCTGGAGATTCTGATCTCAGAATGTCAAACCACCCAAGATGACCTCGTGTTCTCAGTGCTCCATTGGACCTAGGCTAGGATAGCAAAGACTCCTTTAAGTGAACGATTGAAATTCAAAGACAATACCCAAAAATCACGAAAGCACACACACGTCGGCCTAGAGAACATATGGTGACTAAAGAAATACAAAATTAATAACTTAAATGAAGGAGAACGGACTGATAAGCATATCTATGGGAGACAGCTGAGAAAGACTATGACAATTGATGTGGATTAAGGCCGCCCAAGCTCGAAAAGCCCAAGGTTATGTGGTGTACATGCAGAACTATATGACCCGGTGAATTTCTTTTGGTATGAATTAGAGATGCCCCAGTGAGAGAAGCCCAGGTCATGCTCACCTACATGTCTATCTATATGGCCAGATTAGTATCTAATATTATATGACCACACAATAACCAGACCCCATCTGAACTGAAATCATTTAATGACGTTTACATCATATTTTCTTTTTCCAGTCAAAATAAGTCATGTACCCATGACTCATAAAATTAGCCCTTCCCCTCAACTCAGGGCAGCAGCAGGAGCTCTGACTGCCCATGGGTCCTTTCCGCATTCAGCAGCAGCAGCAGCTCTTCGCTGCCCATGGGTCCTGTCCCCATGCATGCAGCTCTACACTGCCCATAGATCCTGTCCCCATGCAGCAACTCTTTACTGCCCATGGGTCCTGTCCCCATGTTATCCTGTAAAGTTCTCTAAATAAAAGAGCACCACTACCAGACGTTGAGAGTCCAAGAAATCTTTCAACTCTTCAGCTCTCTGAGCCTGCATCATATCTTGTGTCCTGTATGGGGAACTTGCTTTGTCAGTTTTTGAGCTGAACTTCTGGTAAGTGCCCCTTTCTTCCTGGTGCCTCTCTCTTTTTCGAGGATGGATCTAAACTCACTTCTCCATCAGGAACTTTCTTGGTTAGCTCTATGAATCGATGTTTGTTGCCCATGGCTACTCTATGGGGCAAATCACGGCATTCAGCTTGGAGAGAATCAGTAGCTTAAGCCTCAGGGTCATGTAGCATGAATTAATCCATTCCTTCTTGAGTCTATCTCTAATATATAAATATTACCTGGGCATGCATAGGCCACTCAAGTCATTAGGATGGTTGGCAATCTGCAAGACTCCAGTGGAAGGTTTCTTCTCCCAAGGCTGGATTGGGATACCTCCCATGGCACCTGACCAGGCTCTGAACTGTGCAAATGTCCCAATCGGGAATCGAGTTCAAGGAAACTACCAAAGTCTAACCTTTGCTTGAGTATGGGAAACCCTTCTTCAGAGAATGACTCCAACACGCAATTGGGTAGAATGTCCCTCAGAGCGGCGGAAAATTCCTCACACTTTTTCTCCGTTATGTTCTCTATTAAACTTCTCCTTTTGTCTCGGGGACGATTCACCAGGCACCTATTACTGCCAGGCAGAATAGGAAAGATGTTCACCAGGCACCTGTTACTGCCAGGCATCCGAGGGAAGGTATACAAGGGATGGTTTGCTGGCAGACACCCCCGTCACCCCTTGCTATAGGAACCCACAGTAGGAACAACAGGTGGGATGCTGCCGTAGGTTCAGGGGGCATTTTCAAGGTAATGGACGTGTCTCTTTCATCTTTGTTAGAGATACAATGGCCATTTTCATCTTCTTTTGAGCTTTGCAACCGGGAAACAAAGAAATCTTTCAAGAGTCAAGTCCTCCAACACTGGGAGCCCCAACTTTGGCTTTCTGGGCCTGATCACCCTGGCGACCCCAAGTAGGGTACCCTCTGTTGGCGGTTGACTCATTGAGTATTTTAGTCACCTACTGAGTTGGCTATGAGGGTAGGAAATCTGTGATTTTTTTCTGTGAACAGTCGTGCTATGGTAGTGTGCCACAGCACGGGAACTGTTGTGTGACTCTTATCTTGAGAACCCTCTGAGCGGCCATGAGGGTGAGGTCTGGTGTCTTCTATTCCTTTCTTTGTTTTGGTCATCATCTCCTCTGTTGTCACCAAGTCGAGGTTAAGATCAGGCTGGACCTGATCAGAACCTGCACCTTCTGTGAAATCAAAAAACTTGAAAACATTTTTCAAGGGACTAAACTCTCAACCCGGGTACTTGGAGCCACGGCCCCCAGTCAGTTCCAGGCCTTTGTAGGCACTCCACCCTTCTCCACTCCACTGTCAGTCGCACACTGTCTTTACTGCCATGGGGAATGCCATGAGCATCCCCAGAGACTCACCACTCAGGGTCATTCCAACTAATTAGAAACACTTCCAATTGTCTGGATTATGGCACAGAAACTGCAGCTGGGAGAAAGTTTGTGAGGTTTCCCTGTGCCTTTATGGTGCAGTTGGACAGGTAGATCAACCTAGAACGTCCTTCAAGTTACAGTCCAGTTTCTGAGAAATCAAGAGCAACCGTCCTTAGAAAGTCCTTGCAAGACTGGAAAGACAGTTCTAGAGGCAGCTCAGTTTCAAACTAGTTCCTTTATCATGAAAAGGATTATCTTCCCCCCTCTCCAGGAACTACTATCTAGCCAATAACTCAGTCTTAAGACTCAAAACAAAAAAAGAAAGGAGGGGAAAGGATAAATGGCCATAAGTGTGTCATTGCAAAAAGTATAGCATCTAGAGAGTCTTCTCCATAAGCATTAGTAAAAAGGCTCAAAACAAAGTTTACCTTCATAACTGGTGAGATTTATATTATTCTACCTGATTCACGGCAGTAGCTTTTAAAACAATAGTTGTACAGTCTCTGTGTATGTGTGTCTATGTGTATGTTATACATGTGATATTTTTACCCCTGGATGGTATGGCCAAAATAAAGATCTCTGTTTAGTTGGCTTAAAGTAAGTGCTTTCATAAATTCTAAATGTAGTAGAAATTAACTCAGTGCCCTTCAAAGTTAACATCATGTAAATTAACCTTTGGTAAATGAAAGCTTCTTTAAGTTTGTTGGTTTGATTGAAAATAGTCTTGTCAGAGTAGTCAGTATTCGCATAGGATGCAGGTATTCGGCCTCGGTTTACTAGTCATATAAGTTCACATTGTCTGTTAAATTTGTCAGTGAAATAATATATTTAAATGATGACCAGTTTTGTCTAATGCCTCATGAGGTTTCCGTAGGTAATCTGAACATAATTGTTGGAAACAAATGGTGTAAATACATAAAACTCATAAAAGTGAATACAATAAGATTTATGGTCTCTATACTTGGGGGAAAAAAACAGCTTCAAATTCTTTTGGTAACAATCTTGAATTTTGCCAAGTAAAGTTAAATAATAAATATCTGAATATCTGGATCATTTTTGGATAGGATGAAACACTGAATCATTATTAATAAACACATCTAAGTTATCTACTTTTGGCTTCTTATGGAAGAGGCTAAAAGCGTGTGGGTGTATAAAAAAGCATGCCTTGTGTTTAGTTGTAAAGTGGCGTGTTTCTAAACTTAGGAAGTGTTTAGAATGCTGATATAAAAGACAATCCATAACTGTTTACCTTTTTAGTGTTTACTAGGTCTGTTAAGGGTTAAAGTTCTAATTACCTTATGGAATGAAACCTACTGGAAACTACTAAGGAAAAGAGCTTTGTATTCAAGGAGGTTAAAATGGATGCTTTCAGTAAAAAAGGTATAAAGAATGGAAATATTTTTGTTTGATGGGTTAAGAAAGATAAATTTGTCGTGATGTACTAGAAAGGAAAAAGCAAAGACTTTGGGTCAAATTCTGAAAACAAAAAAGAAAGTTGTAGAAGGTTTGTGAAGGAGAAATTCTGAAAGGAGTTTTATGCCTGGTCAAGAAGACTAAAGTAAGTTCAATTAAGTGCATGAGTTTGAAAGTTCAAAATAAGTAGGTGCAGAAATTCAAATTTGGTTTTCTCTAAAAGGATACATTTTCTTGAACTTTTGATCTGCTCTTGGTAAAGAGGTCATAAAAGCTATTCCTTTGAGTAAGTCTACCTAAGAGACAAATCTGTTTTGTGAAAATAATGACTGAGGTCACTCTTAAGATTTTTGACTCTGTTATCACTTTGAATAGATACCCGAGCATTGCTTCACAGCGAGTGTTGCTTTCTATTTGAACAAGCATTTGAAAAGCTTTTGATATGTTTTGACAAGCTTCTCCCTCAAAAATATTCAAATGCTTAATGAATGCTTTCTGTTGACATGGTAGGCAGAAGAAAAATTACTCTGAGGATTTTTAGAGGGCCCCTGAGACTTCTCGGAGACATTTGCTCTCTCTTCCTATAAGAAGGAAGATATTAAACTAATTAGGCTTACTTGGTCTATTAAATTACATGGGAAACATTGTGAAATAAGTGATGATAGACTTCCTTAGGTGGTATAAGATGGGTAAATGTTATTAATATAGGTGTCTTAAAATTATATAGCATTCCTAAGAGGCTGATCTTTCCTTGTTAACAGTCATAAGTCCAATTACTATCAGCAACTGTTATATGTCACTGAAGTAGTCAAGTTTCTTTGTCAATTGCCCTTTTGAGTCCTTTGTCCATTTCCAGGTAGTTGTTGTTTTACTCTGATGCTTTTTTTCTTTTGCAAATATGCTTCATCTTCCGAGAAATTTTAGGAAACTGTTCTGACACAAAGGTTCTAAACGACAGGCTTCTGATAAACTTTCAGATTGTAAAACTGAACGGAGTAAGAAATTACAGAATTCTAACAGAAACTAAGCTCATCGATCTGCTAACAGAAAACTCAGCTCAAGGATTGATTAGACAGGACTGTGTGAACTGATGAGGATGGTTGCAAGTTTTTAGAACTTCTGTTTGAAATATTGTTGAGTTTTGATGTGTTGTTTTGTTTTCTCGTAATGAAGGAAAGCTTTTTCTCTTTTCCCTTATGCTAACAATGACCTACAGCCATTTGCTGAAATTATACCTTTATGAGCAAAACTGAAACATTTATCTTTTTCTCCCTACCTTATCCCTAAGGAATTTGGAAACCCTTTGTCACTGAGTATGGTTATTTAGTGGCAATATTTGCATAAGTTCCATAAGAATCTGTTCTCCTTATAATAGGCCACATTGGTTATACTACCAAGGCTTTGACTGGAATGTCATATTTGAAACATACAGGGTCAGATATGACAAGACAGCATTTCAGGAACCAAGATTGGACTTTCTGGAATACAGTAACTAGGAAACATGGGCCTGGTACCTTGTTTACAGAGATTCTGGCAATCTTTCCCGGTCACTAAGGAATCTTGCTTATCTGGCAGGTGCAGGAAAGCTCCGAATATTTTGGTGGACCTCAAAGAGAACTCAACTCACATCTGTAGGTACTGCAGACCAAATCTGATGGCAAGTCCTTGGCTTGGCTTTTCTGGCATCTAGAGGCATTCACAGATCAATGTGAGATTAGTCTCCCTGGGGCAGCCCCAATTCATACTAGAAAAATATCCACCAGGTCATGTAGTTTGGCATGTAGGCCAGGTCACCTTGGGCTTCTCTAGCTTGGGCAGCATTAATCCACATCATAAACCACCCCTGAACCCATTATGACCGGAAATCTTTGGGGATATGAATGATGGTCAGTCTTCTGTAACTACTTCTGGCTGTACAAGGTCATAGAGCTGCCCCAAAATGGGGCCATAGGTACAGGTAGGAAGTTCAGTGGACCAGAAGTCTTCACCGGTGGAGTTCAAGGGTGACAAGGTATACAGAGCCTCTGGAGACGAGAGAATCCTTTGACGAGAGGTGGTCCAGGAGGTGAAACATTTTTGACATGCTAAAGACAAACAATGAAAGAGACAACAAATTATAATAAGAAATACAAGCAGTATGTTTAACCCAATGAATAAGATTTTGAAGTACTGCAGAAACCTGGTCCTGACTAGGAGTTCAACCAGTCGTTTACAGTTAAGGTTGGTCAGACATGGATTTAATTTGGTGGCTGGGATAGGAAGCCAGAAATATTTTGATGGTAGTCAGGAATATAGACACAACATTGTTTTTATAATGACACTGGTGCCCCCTTGTGCTGCTGTCAAGACATCCAGTGCCATTTGGATTTGGAGGACTGCCTTACACACTTGGGATACTTCTAAATTGAGCAGCGAAAGGCTATGTTGTGTATCATTTAATGCCTTCATATTAAATTTGTTTAGGACTTCCGTGTGCAAGACGATATTTTCGATTCCTAATTGGGGAAGGAAAATTGCGGAAAGATGGTTATACCAGTGGAAGACAGAGCGGGTCCAGTGCTGTTGCAGGTTGGGTAGCTTAGCAGGAGGAGATATAGTAAATGTAGTTCTACCTTGCATCCAGACAAAGCCTAGGGTGCATCATCTAATCCATCCAGGTGGCCGCCAAGGTAATAAATGGGAGCCACATATCCACTGAGCACCGTTAGGGGCTAACCAATGCATTCTGGGCCGTCTATCCCAGTCAGTCCCAAACTAACCAGTATTTTTTTTTTAAGGCTATGACATAAGAACACATATAAAAAAGATTTTTTCCCAAGGTCAGCTGCTATTAGGCCATGTATCACAGGTGTGGTTGGTTTCTTCCCAACAGAGAGCGGCCTTTTACTGAGTTGCCCACTAGTAAGAGTGAACCCCATATATTCGTCACAAATTTGATATGGTCCATCCTGTGTGTATCGATAAGTTGGGGACTTTACTGTTGGAACTTGTTTTGTTTGATACACCTGTGACAAGGCAAATCTAGTTAGTATTTGGACAGTAGTATTGAAGGAAAATGTTTGATTGTGGCCAGGGAACTCCGAGGTGTCAGAGATAGATGGCCACAAGGAGACATTACGATTAGTAATAGATGAATCTTGCGGAAGAAAAGAGCTAGAATCTAGTATCCATGAATGGCTACTATAGCTTCTACAGAAGCGTAATTTTTTGCTCTCTTAAATCATCCTCATTTTTACAAAAGGTAGCCAAATTCTGATTAACACGTTTGCAAATAAAGTGTAGTTTCAATACAACTTGCTCCAATTATTTACATAAGAGCAGAAAGAATCGGAATTGCTTATACAGGTTTTTAAAAATCTGCTTTGCTGGAATTTTTTCTGAGGAGTCTCACATTGAACTGTGAAGGCCTCTAGAGGTTAGAAAAGCCAAGCCAAGGACTTGCCATCAGATTTGGCCTGCAGTACCTACAGATTTGAGTTGTGTTCTCTTTAAGGTCACCCAAAATATTTGGAGGTTCCCTGCACCTGCCAGATAAGCAAGATTCCGTAGTGACCGGGCAAGATTGCCAGAATCTCTGTAAACAAGGTACCAGGCCCATGTTTCCAAGTGGCTGTATTCGAGAAAGTCCAATCTTTGTTCCTGAAATGCTGTCTTGTCATATCTGAGCCTGTATGTTTCAAATATGACATTCCAGTCAAAGCCTTGGTAATATAACCAATGTGTCCTGTTATAAGGAGAACAGATTCTTATGGAACTTATGCAAATATTGCCACGAAATGACCATACTCAGTAACAAAGGGTTTGACAATTCCTTAGGGATAAGGTAGGGAGAAAAAGGTAAATGTTCCAGTTTTGCTCATGAAGGTATAATTTCACTAAGTGGCTGTAAGTCATAGTTAGCATAAGAGAAAAGAGAAAAAGCTTTCCTTCATTACGAGAAAACAAAACAACACATCAAAACTCAACAATATTTCAAATAGAAGTCCTAAAAAATTACAGTCATCCTTATCAGTTCACACAGCCCTGCATAATCAGTTCTGGGGCTGAATCTTCTGTTAGTAGATTGATGAACTTAGTTTCTGTTAGAATTCTGTAATTTCTTACTCAGCTCAGTTTTACAATCTGAAAGTTTATCAGAAGCCTGTCAGTTAGAACCTTTTTGTCAGAACCTTTTCCTGGAATTTCTCAGAAGACGAAACATATTTGCAAAAGGAAAAAGAATCAGAGTAAAACAACAACTACCTGGAAATGGACAAAGGACACAAAAGGGCAATTGTCAAACAAACTTGGCTACTTCTGTGACATATTAAACTTCCAGATAATAAGTGGACTTATGATTGATAACCAGGACAGATCAGAATTTTAGGAATGCTATATATTTTTAAGACATCTATATTAATAACATTTACCCATCTAATAACACCTAAGAAAGTCTATCATTACTTATTTTACAATGATTCCCGTGCAATGTAATAGACCAAATAAGTCTAATTAGTTTAGTATTTTCCTCCTTTTGGAAGAGAGAGCAAATGTCTTTGAGAAGTCCCAAGGGCCCTCTGAAAAGCCTCAGATTAATTTTTCTTCTCTCTACCAGGTCAAAAGACAGCCTTCATTTATGATTTGAATATTTTTGAGGGAGAATCTTGTCAAAACATATCAAAAGCTTTTCAAATGCTTGTTCAAATGTGAAACAACACTCACTGTGAAATATGCTCAGGTATCTATTCAAAGTGATAACAGAAAGAGTCAATAATCTTAAGAGTGACCTAAGTCATTATATTCACAAAGCAGGTTTGTCTCTTAGGTAGACTTACTCAAAGGAATAGCTTTTATAACCTCTTTATCAAGAGCAGATCAAAAGTTCAAGAAAATGTATCCTTTTAGAGAAAACCAAATTTGAATTTCTGCACATACTTATTTTTAACATTCAAACTCATTCACTTAATTGAACTTACTTTAGTCTTCTTGACCAGGCATAAAACTCCTTTCAGATTTTCTTCTTCACAAACCTTCTAAAAGTTTTTTTTATGTTTTCAGAATTTGTCCCAAAGTCTTTCTTTTTTCCTTTCTAGTACATCAGGACGAATTTATCTTCCTTAACCAATCAAACAAAAATATTTCCATTATTTATACCTTTTTTACTGAAAACGTACATTTTAACTTCCTTGAATACAGAGCTCTTTTTCTTAGTAATTTCCTCTGGCTTTAATTACGTAGGTTAATTAGAACTTTTAACCCTTAACAGACCTACTAAACACTAAAAAGGAAAACAATTATGAATTGTCTTTTATATCAGCATTCTGAACACTTCATAAATTTAGAAACACGCCACTTTACAATAAAACACAAGGCATGGTTTTTAATACACCCACACGCTTTTAGCCTCTTCAAGAAGAAGCCAAAAGTAGATAACTTAGATGTGTTTATTAATAATGTTTCAGTGTTTCGTCCTATCCAGAAACGACCCAGATATTCAGATTTTTATCATTTAACTTAACTTGGCAAAATCAAGATGGTTACCAAAAAGCATTTCGAAGCTGTTTTTCTTTCCCAAACTATACAGACCATAAAAGTTTTTGTACTCACTTTAATGAGTATTATCTATTTAAACCATTTGTTTCCATCAATTATGTTCAGATTACCTACTGAAACCTCATGAGGCCCTAGACAAAACTGGTCATCATTTAAAGCTATTACTTTGCTGACAAATTTTGCAGACAACGTGAACTTATATGACTAGTAAACCCAGGCTGAAGGCCTGCATCCCCATGCAAATACCGACATCCCTGACAACAAGACTATTTTCAATCAGACCAACAAACTTAAACAGTCTTTCATTTACCAAAGGTTAATTCACATGACATTAACTTTGAAAGGCACTGAGTTAATTTCTACTGCATTTAGCATTTATGTAAACACTTACTATAAGCCAACTAAACAGAGATCTTAATTTTGGTCATACCACCCAAGGCTGAAAATATCACATGTATAACCTACACATAGACACGCATACACAGAGACTGTACAACTACTGTTTTAAAAGCTACTGCCGTGAATCAGGTACAATAATATAAAGCTCACCAGTTACAAATCAACACTTTGTTTTGAGCCTTTTTACTAATACTTATGGAGAAGACCCTCGAGATGCAAGACTCTTTCAATGGCACATTTATGGCCATGTCTCCTTTCCCCTCCTTTCTTTTTGTCAGTCTTAAGAGTGAGTGATGGGATAGATAGTAGTTCCTGGAGAGGGGGGATGATAATTCTTTTCATGATAAAGGAACTAGGTGGAATCTGAACTGCCTCTAGGGCTGTCTTTCCAGTCTTGCAAGGATTTTCTAAGGACAGTTGCTCTTGATTTCTCAGAAACTGGACTGTAACTTGAAGGACGTTCTAGGTTGATCTACCTGTCCAACTGCACCATAAAGGCAGAGAGAAACATCACACATTTTCTACCAGCTGGAGTTTCTGGGGCATAACCCATACAATTGAAAGTGTTTCTAATTAGTTAGAATGACCCTGAGTGGTGACTCTCTGGGGATGCTTATGGCATTCCCCATGGCAGTAAAGCCAGTGTGTGACTGGCAGTGGACTGGAGAAGGGTGCAGTGGCTACAAACACCTGGACTGGCTGGAGGCTGGGGCTCCCAGTACCCGGGTTGAGAGTTAAGGTCCTTGCAAAATATTTTCAAGTTGTTCGATTTTACAGAAGGTCCATGTTCTGGTCAGGTCCAGCCAGAACTTAACCTCGACTTGGTGACAACAGATGACATGATGAGCAAAACAGAGAAAGGAAAAGAAGACACCAGACCTCACCCTCATGGTTGCTATCAGAGGGTTCTCAAGTTGAGTCACACAACAGTTCCTGTGTTGTGGCACACTACCGTAGCATGGCAGTTCTCAGAATAAATCACAGGTCTCCTACCCTCATAACCAACTCAGTAGGTGACTAAAATACTCAATGAGTCAAGCGCCAAGAGAGGGCACCCTACTTAGGGTCGTTGGGGTGATCAGGCCCAGAAAGCCAAAGTTGGGGCTCCAGTGGTGGAGGCCTTGATCCTTGAAAGATTCCTTTGTTTTCCCAGTTGCAAAGTTCAAAAGGAGATGAAAATGGCCATTGTAACTCTAACAAAGTTGAAAGAGACATGTCCATTACCTTGAAGATCACCCCTGACCCTACAGCAGCATCCTACATGTGGTTCCTACTGTGGGGTTCCTATAGCAAGGGGTGATGGGCGTGGCCCCCAGCATTGCATCCCTTGTGTACCTTCCGTGGTATGCCTGGCAGTAACAGCTGCCTGGTGAACATCTTTCCTATTCTGCCTGGCAGTAATAGGTGCCTGTTGAATGGTCCCCAAGAGAACAGGAGAAGTTTAAGAGAGAACAGGATGGAGAAAAATAGTGTAGGATTTTCCACCGAGCTGGGGGACATTCTACCCAATTGCGTGTTGGAGCCATTCTCCGAAGAGGGGTTTCCCATATGCAACCAAAGGTTAGACTTTGGTACTTTCCTTGAACTGTAGTCCCGATTGAGACATTCACACAGTTCACAGCATGGTCAGGTGCCATGGGAGGTATCCCAATCCAACCTTAGGAAGAGAAACCTTACAGGGGAGTCTCGCAGATTGCCGACCATCCTAATGACTTAAGTGGCTGCCCCTTGCCCACCTAATATTTGTATATTAGAGATAGAGTTAGGAAGGAATGGGGTAATTCACTCTACATCGCCCTTAGGCTTAAGGTACTGATTCTCTTCAAGCTGAATGCCATGATTTGCCCCATAGAGTAGCCATGGGCAGCAAACGTGGATTCAAGCAGCTATCCAAGAAAGTTCCTGATGGAGAAGTGAATTTAGATCCATCCTTGAAAAAGAGAGATGCACAACGAAGAAAAGGGCACTTACCAGAAGTCGAGCTCACAAACCTATGAAGCAAGTTTTTGATATGGGCCACAAGATATGATATGGGCTTGGTGAGCTGAAGAGTCAAAAGAAAGATTTCTTGGACTCTCAAATTCTGGAAGTGGTGCTCTTTTACTTATAGAATGGTACAGGACAACATGGCGACAGGACCCATGGGCAGTAAATAGTTGCTGCATGGGGACAGGACATATGGGCAGTGAAGAGCTGCTGCTGCTGCTGCATAGGGAAAGGTTCCATGGGCAGTCAGAGGTCCTGCTGCTGCCCTGAGTTGAAGGTAAGGGCTAATTCTATAATGCATTGGTATGAGACATTTTTACTGGAAAAAGAAAAGATGATGTTAAAAGTCATTAAATGATTTCAGTTCAGATGGGGTCTGGTTATTGTGTGGTCATATAGCATTAAATACCAATCTGGCCATATAGATAGGCATGTAGGTGAGCATGAAATGGGCTTCTATCACTGGGACACCTCTAATTCATACCAAAAAAAAAAAACTCACCGGGTCATGTAGTTTGGTATGTAGGCCAGGTAACCTTGGGCTTTTTGAGCTGGGGCAGCCTTAATCCACATCATTCGTCATGGTCTTTCAAAGCTATCTCCCATGGATATTCTTATCAGTCTTTTCTCCTCCATTCCAAGTTATGAATGTTGTATTTCTTTATTCACCATATGTTCTGTAGGGGTCCAGATTTACTGCCTAAAACTTTGGAGGCTGAAAGAGATTAGAGAAGATGAACTTTCAAGGATTGGTAATCACCTCAAAATGCTTGATGATGCTACAGAAAGGAAGACCATTACAAAGAGTTGAAGAAGAACATTACCAAGAGAACACGTTCCGTGCTAAACTCAGGAGCCAAAAGATAAGGTTACAGTCCACAATGTTACTACTAATTACTGTTATGAATAACCAAAGCAGGCCAACATCATCCCTAGTTCAGGCAAAAGTTTGATCCAAAAGTCCATTTCAGTGCCGGCTCTGTGGTGTACTGGGTATGTGCCCAGGTTCCGCCTGGGCGGCCAGGGCTTCATTGGTTAGCACCAAGGGTGTGGATCAGATTAGTAGCATTAGCAAATATAGATTTCACGGTATGGTGCGGACAGACATCCTAAAGAAATCGAAATTTTGAAGAGACGTTATGAGTACACACCAGAAAAAGAACCATGGGAATATTACAAACTATGAACGCATCAGGAACACTTCCCCTAATAATGAACGAAGGAAAACATGTGACCTGCCAAACTGGAATTGTCAGACTGCTAAGAGATGACACGATCATTGCGCATCAGAGGATTGCCTGGGAAGTGATCTTGGGAGCGCCTACGGGACCTTCTCTTGGGAAAGTCCACCCATTTGGCCTCATCCACAAAAGATAAGAGAGAAAACCCAGATTAATCCAAAAGGAAAGAAACCAGTGTCTAGAGGGAAGGTAGCAGACCTTTTCAAGTTTCAGGAAAAAGTTAGACACCAACAAGAAATAGATAACGATGAAAACTATCCTACCTGGAAAGGGGGAGTAATCAGACTGGGATGAGATGGTTCTGAGGAACTGTGTGCATGGAGGTCTTCAGGACAACTTCGAATTCTGAGGGTGTTTATGACATCACTGTGAATATGTCACCCAAGATGGCCACAGGTTTCCAGCCCGAAGATTGACATAGGCTAGGATATTCAAGTGAGGGATACTCAGAAACAGCTTTTGCCCACAGAAACAGGGCACAGAAACTTGAAGAGATCAAAGATATGCTAATTCGAGGGATAAGACAGGAATCATTGGGAAGAAGCCATAATAGAGGGACAAGCACTGAGAGGAGAACATTGCCATCTCCTCACGTCGAAGAGGAGGCCATTCTGATTCAAGCTTGAAACTTGATTTGAAACAAGAGGCTGGAACTATGAGACCTATGTTGTCCTTCTGCCTCACTCATAATCCAAAGTCAAGAATGATCTCTTGAGGTCATTGTAGAGAAGAATCAAGGCCGCCGTCCTAGGCCACTAGCATTTTTTAAAGAGAAGTCTCACTTTCCATAGCTCTGGCATCATGGGTGCCCACTGGCTACATGCTAATGTGTCACAAGACACCTCTTTGAAGCCTGGAAGGAATGGACAACTGTCATGCTTGGGGTATGTCTCTTGGTTTGGAAGGACTCTAGAAGTGGCTCAAAAGCACCCTTTTGCAGAGGGGTTCATTCCTTGGTGAATGCTGCACTCCAAGGCTAGAGTCCTAAGTTGGGATCAATGAGATTCTCTCCCCCTTCTCTTGCCGTAGAAGGAGTATTGATTATGTGTTTCAACACCACATGTAACGATGTTGGCTGAAAATTAGAACATTATCATTATATTTAAAGAAAAATAAACACGCCACAGTTGAGGATGTAAATCAAAAAAATAACAAACCCTGTGGAAACAAAGTAAGCCAGTATCTAGACATAATCTAGCAGAGCGTTCAAGGATCAGGGGTGAAGTTCGAACTTTCCAAATCCAGAAATAGACAGAAGGATCTCTCACCTGGAAAGAGAAATTCATCAGAATCGTCTAATTTGTTGTGGAACCATTGTGTCCGTGAAGATGGTTGCCAGGACAGCCTCAAATCTGGAGTTTCTGATCTCAGAATCTCTAACCAAGGAAGATGACCACATGTTCTCAGTGCTCAGTGTCACCTCGTCCAGGATAGCACAGATTCCTTCAAGTGACCGATGGAAATTCAAAGACAACACCCAACAATCATGAAAGCACTCACACAATGGCCAACAGAACATATGGTGATCAAAGAAATGCAAAATTTATAACTTGGAATGAAAAGGGAACAGACTGATAAGCACATCGAAGGGAGATAGCTTAGCAATACCATGATGATTAGCCTATGGAAGAGAAAAAAAGGTCCCAGAAAATGTAAGGCAAACAGAAATCACAACTGAATAATCCACAGTGAAAGACGGCCGTGTTTAGACAGATTCTGCTTAAACGTTTGAAAGTCAGAAAAGTCACAACCCCAAAACCTGCAGTGAAGGTCAATCCTGGGCTAAATGGAATGGGTGAGTTCTGAGACTGCTCCAAGCGGGCTCTGAATCCTTGTGTCCATGAAGCTTGCTGGCACAGCACAGACACAATTCTCAGAAATCCTATGACATCACAGTGGACCAGGAAAACAACATGGCTTCATCTACACAGGGCCAGAGCTGGGCTCCAGTAGCATATTGAAGTCACATTCCAAAACAGCAGGTTGCCAATGGAACATGAAAGGGGCTGGCCACTGCTGAAGCTGTGAAGTCTGTGCCTTCTGGGTCCGCAGCCCGTGGTCGTCCATTTGTGCTCTTGGGGTTGAGCCTCCTCACCGCTGGTACAGCCATCCTGGGAGAGTCCTGGGAGGTAGTGTAGAGGCAGATGGGAAGTGACGTTAGACAGTGCCACTCTTGCTCAGCAAATACACCAGCACGACCAGCAGATGTGAGCACTGCCATAAACTTCTGCCAAAACAGAACCAATTAAAATTTGCAAGGAATAGAAAAACTGAGCCTCAAAAAACGAAGCATGTCACAAAGAATAATAAGATATCTAGGACTAACCTTCACTAAACAGGTGGAAACATTGTAAACCGATACTAGCAAAGCTTTGGCTAAAGAAATTCCAGAAGACACAACGAAATGGAAGACTATTCCGTGCTGTTGGAATGGAAGAACTAACACACTTGAAACGTCCATAGCGGATAGAGGAATCTGTGGATTCCAAGCAGTCCCAGTCAAAGTTGCAGTGAGCTTTCCCACAGAAATAGAAGAGAGAATAATAAAGTCTCTATCCAGAAGGAAAGGACCCTGAATACCCAAAGGAATCCTGAAGAAAATGAACAAAGCAGGACGTATCACACCTTCTGATTTCCACATTTAGGACGAAGTGCTAGGAACCGAAACGGCACAGTCCGGGCCAAAAAACAGGCACACAAATCCATGGAACAGAATCGAGAGCCCAGAGGTCAACTCACGCATATATGCACATGCATACATGCACAACACATTTTCAACCAGGGAACCAAGAGTACACAGCGGAGAAAGGAGAGTCTCGACAAGAAATGGTGCTGGGAAGACTGCACAGACAAATGTAACACAATGAGAGTAGAGCATGATGTTACACTAGTCACACACACCACCTCGAAACGGATTAAAGACTTGAATGGAAGACTTGAAACTGTGAGACTTCTAGGAGAAAACCTAGGCAGCATGCTCGTTGCCATCTGTCTTAGCAGCCTATTTGGAAGAAGCGTGTGTGACAGGAATGGGCAACAAAGGAAACAGGCAGATGGGAAGCGACGTTAGACTGGGCCAGTCTTCCTCAGCAAATACAGCAGTATTGCCAGCAGATGTGAGCACAGCAGTAAACCTCTGCCTAAATAAAACTAATCAAAAGTTGCAATGGATAGAAAAACTGAACCTCAAAAAAGAAAAAAAAAAGCATGCTACTAGGAAGAACAAGGTATCTAGGAATAACCTGTGCCAAACAGGTGAAAGCTATGTAAACCGAGAAGTAGCAAAGCTTTGGGGAAAGAAATTCCACAAGATACAAGGAAACGGAAGGGCGTCAGTGCACATGGAATGGAAGAAAACGAAGGAAGAATGAAGTATCATCACAATGATACCTTTCTTATCCCTGGAATCAGCATCTCTTTGATCTCTTCAAGTTTCTGTGCCTGGTTTCTGTTTGGAAAAGCTGTTTCTGGGTATCTCTCACTTGAGTATCCCAGCCTAAGCCAATCCTGGTACTGTAACCATGCAGCCATCTGGGGTGACATGTTCGCTGTAATGTCATAAACACTCTCAGAATTCAAAGTTGTCCTGACAACCTCCATGGACACAGTGTTTCAGAGCCGTCTCCTCCCAGCCTGACTACTCCCCCTTTCCAGGAAGGATAGTTTTCCTTGTTCTTGATGTGTTGTCGGTTTTCAGCTTTGTCCTCTAACTCGGAAAGGTCTACTACATTCCCTCTAGACACCGGTTTCTTTCCTTTAAGATTATCCTGGGTTTTATCGCATATCTTTTGTGGATATGGCCAAATGGGTGGACTTTCCCCAGAGAAAGTCCTGGACTCCCTCCCAAGTTGACGTTGCCCAGGAAATCCTGTGATGCACAATGATCGTGTGATCTCATGGCAGTCTGACAATTCCACCTTGGTGGGTCACATATTTTCCTTCCTTCATGATTTGGGAAAGCGTACCAGATGCGTTCATAGACTCTAATATTCTCATGGTTCTTTTTCTGGTGAGTATTGATAAGGTCTCCTCATAATTACTACTTCTTTATGATCTCTGTGCCAATCATACCTTGAAATCTGGATTTCCTAATGCTAGAAATCTGATCTGTACCCATGATGCTAGCCCCTGAAGCCCGGGCCACGCAAGAGGAAGTTGGGCACTTACCTGCTGCACCACAGGGCCGGCAGTGAATTAGACTTCTGCACCAACCTTTGGCCTGAACTTGGGAAGATGTTGGCCTGCTTCAATCATTCGTGAAGGGAATCAGTAGTAACATCATGGAAGGTATTATTTTCCATTGGTTCATGACTTTAGCACGGAACATGTTCTCTTGCTAGTATTCCGCTTCATCACTTTGCGAAGGTCTACCATTCTGTAGCATCATTAAGCACTTTGAGGTGATTACCAATCCTTGGAAGTTCATCCTCTTTGATCTCTTTCAGCCTATAAAGCTTTAGGCCGTAAGTCTGCACCCCTTTTTGGAGTTTTGATTTTATGTGGATTGATTGCCGTAACCCTGCATTCTAACATGCTGTAGCTTTCAGATCTACATCCTCATAGATTTAGACTTCTGAGTAGGTTACATCATCTTCACCACCGTAAGGCTAATTACAGGCTCTCACGATACTTGTGCCTAATCAACTCTTTCTCCCTCTGGCCCTCGCCTACTTTTCCTCTGGGAACTACCAATCCCATGTCACATGCTACCTGTTTGTTGGTCCGTTTTTCCTCTTCTCCTGTACGTGAGATCCTGTGGTATTTGACGTTACCCCTGGCGCTTGTTTCAGTTCCTCTAGTACCCTCAGGAGCCATTCTGGTGGTCACAAATGGCTGGACTGCATCCGTTCCGACAGCTGAATGCTATGCCATTGTGTGGCTATAGCCTATGTTCCTTCTCCATTCGTCCCTTGATGGGCATCAGGGAGGCTTCCAAGTCTTGGATATCGGGAGTAAGGCTGTGGTGAACACAGCAGTGCACGGATCTCTGTGCATTACTGTTTCCATGATCTTTGGATATATACGTCACAGAGGAATAGCTGGATCATATGCTAGGTGGATTCTGAAACATTCAGAATTTTCACTCCTTTGTGTAGTGGCTGCATTGGCTCAAACTCCCACCTGCAGTGCAGGAGGCTTCCCTTCTCTCCACCTCCTCTCTGAAACTTGTTGTTTCGTGTCTTCACCCTTATAGCCATTCTGACCACTGTGGGCTGCTATCTCATTGCACTTCGGATTTGCATTGGCCTCAGACTTAATGATGAGGAACATGTTTTCAAACAGCCTGTTGGCCATCTTTCTATCTTCCTGGGAGAAGTGTGTGTTTCCATCTTTTGCCCAGGTTTTGTTGGGCTCATTGTTTTTTTTCCTGTGGAGATGTATGAGTTCACTGGATCTTATGGCTGTTCACCCCTTCTCCGATGTCTGTTCTGCAAACATCCTGTCGCAGTTGTGCTGTCTTTGCATTGAGTCGATGGAGTCGTTGGCCGGGTAGAAGCTTCTGCGTTGGATGGAGTCACGCTTGTTTCTTGTTTCTTTTGTTGCCCTTACCCAGTCACACATGCTTCTTCCAAGTAGGCGGCTATGCCAGATGGCAAAGAGCAAGCTGTCTGCATTTTCCCACAGAAGTTTCATGGTTTCAAGTCTTCCATTCAAAGCTTTAATCCATTTCAATGTGGTATGTGTGCCTGGTGTAACACCATGGTCTAGTCTCATTGTGCCACTTGTGGCTCTGAAGTCTTCCCAGCACTGTTTCTTTTCGAGACTCTCCTTTCTCTGCTGTCTCCTCTTGGCTCCCGTGTTGAAAATGGGCTGCCCATATATGCGGCAGTTGACTGCTGGGCTGAATTCTGTTCCATGGGTCTGTGTGCCTATTTTGGGGGAAAGGCTGTGCTGTACCGGTACCTAGCGCTTTGTCCTATATTTGGCAATCAGAAAGTGTGATACATGCTGCTTTGTTCGTTTTCCTCAGGATTCCTTTTCCTATTCAGGGTCCTTTGTTGCCACATAGAAACTTTAGTATTCTCTCTTCTATTTCTGTGGGAAAGATTGCTGCAACTTTGACTGGGACGACATGGAATGCAGACATTGCTTTTTGCGGTATGGATGCTTAAAGTGTGTTCGTTCTTCCATTCAAAGAACATGGAATGGACTTCCGTTTCCTTGTGTCTTGTGGAATTTCTTTGCCCAAAGCTTTGCTAGATTTCGGTAGACATAGCTTTCTCCTGTTTGACCAATGTTATTCCTAGATGTTTTTTTCTTTTTACTGGCATGCTTTCTTTTTTGCTGTTCCTTTTTTCTATTCTTAGCAACATTTAATTGGTTTGTTTTGGCAGAAGTTTGTGGCTGTGCTCACATCTGATGGCCATGCTGCTGTATTTGCTGAGCAAGAGTGGCATGGTATAACGTTGCTTCCCATATGCCTCTACACTGGGTCGCACGCCTGGCCCAGAACGGCTGGATGAGCGGTGAGGAGGCTCACCCCCAGGATTCCATGTGGCCGACCCTGGGTTGCCGACTCAGAATGCAGGGACTTCACGGCTGCCCCACTGGCTGGCCCCTTTCGTGTTCCATTGTCAACCTGCAGTTGAGTGGAATGTACTTTAACATGTTACTTGAGCCCAAATCTGGCCCTGTGTAGATGAGGCCAGCTTCTTTTTCTGGACCACTGTGATATTGGAGTATTTGTCAGAATCGTGTCTCTTTTCCAATCAGGCTTTGGGGACACAGGGTTTCAGAGCCCGCGTGGAGCAGTCTCAGAACTCACCCTTCCCAGTTAGCACAGGTTTGACCTTCAATGCAAGTTTTGGGGTTGTGACTTTCTCGGACTTTCAAAAGTTCAGGAAGACTCTAACTAAACACTGAAGTCAATCACTGTGGATTATTGAGGTGTGATTTCTGTTTGCCTTCCATTTTCTGGGAGCTTGCTTTCGTTTCCATAGTCTAATCGTCATGGTTCTGAGCTATCTCCCTTTGATATGCTTATCAGTGTGTTCTCCTTCATTTCAAGTTAGGAGTTTGGTATTTCTTTAATCACCATAGGTTCTGTAGGCTGATGTGTGAGTGCTTTCGTTACTGTTGGGTGTTGTCTTTGAATTTCCATCGGTCATTTGAAGGAATCTTTGCCATCCTAGCCTAGATCCAACTGAGCACTGAGTAAACGTGGTCATCTTGGTTGGTTCGATATTGTGAGATCAGAAACCCCATGTTTGAGGTTGTCCTGGAAACCACCTTCCCAGACACAACGGTTCCGAGACAAATTAGATGAATCTGATGGATTCCTCTCTCCAGCTGAGAGATCCTTCTGTCTCTTTTCTAGATTTGGAAAGTTCAGAACTTCACACCTGATCCTTGAACGCTCCACTAGATTACGTCTAGATACTGGCTTACTTTATTTCCACAGGTTTTGTTATTTGTTTAATTTACCTCCTCAGCTGTGGCATGTTTATATTCCTTTAAATAGAATGTTAATGTTCTAAGTTTCAGCAAACATCGTTATGTGTGGTGTCAAACACATAATCAATACTCCTTCTACGGCAAGAGATGGGGGAGGGAATCTCATTGATCTCAACTGAGCACTGTAGCCTGGGAGGACAGCTTTCACACAGTAACGAAGCTTTCTGCAAAAGGGTGCTTTTGCGCACTCTTCCTGAGTCCTTCCAAACCAAGAGACATACCCCAAGCATGACAGGGGCCCATTCCTTCCAGGCTTCAAAGAGATGCCTAGTGACACATTACCATGTACCCAGTGGGTGCCTATGACGCCAGAGCTATGGAAAGTGAGACTTCTCTTCACAGAATACTAGGGACCTAGGACCGAGGCCTCTATTCTTCTCTTCAATGTCTTCAAGAGATCATTCTTGACTTTGGATTATGAGTAAGGCAGAAGGCCAACATAGGTCTGATAAGCCCAAGGTCCGGCCTCTTGTTTCAAGTCAAGTTTCAAGCTTGAGTCAGCATGGCCTCCCCATCGACTTGAGGAGATGGCAATGTTCTCCTCTCAGTGCTTGTCCCTCTGTTATCACTTCTTCCCAATGATTCCTTTCTTATCCATTGAATTAGCGTCTCTTGCATCTCTTCACGTTTCTGTGCCCAGATTCTGTTTGCAAAAGCTGTATCTGGGTATCTGTCACTTGAGTATCCAAGCCTAGACCAATCCTCGGGCTGGAGACCTGCGGCCATCTTGGGTGACATGTTTACCGTGATGTCATAAACACCCTCAGAATTTTAAGCTGTCCTGAAAACCTCCATGCACACAGTTCTTCACGACCATCTCATACCAGTCTGACTACTTCCCCTTTCCAGGTAGGATAGTTTTACTTGTTCGGGATTCCGTGTCTGTTTATAACTTTATCCTCGAACTTTGAAATTTCTACTACAATCCCGCTGGACACCAGTTTCTTTCCTTTCAGATTATCCTGGGTTTTATCTCTTATCATTTGTGGATGAGTCCAAATGGGTGGACTTTCCCCAGAGGAAGCCCTGGAGTCCCTCCCGAGATTGACTTTCCTGGTCAATCCTCTGATGCGTAATGATCGTGTCATCTCCATTTCCACCTGGCAAGTCACATGTTTTCCTTCCTTCATCACTTGGCGAGGTGTTCCTGATGCGTTCATAGATTGTAATATTCTCATGGTTCTTACTCTGATGTGTATTCATAACGTCTCTTCACAATTTCGACTTCTTTAGGATGTCTGTCTGCACCATACCGTAAATCTATATTTGCTAATGCTACTAATCTGATCTGCACCTGTGATGCTCGCCGATGAAGCCTGTACCACCCAAGTGGAATGTGGGAACTTACCCAGTACACCACAGGGCCGGCACTGAATTGGATTCTTGGACCAACATTTTGTCTGAACTGGGGAAGATGTTGGCCTGCTTTGATTATTTGTAAAGGTAATTAGTAGTAACATCATGGATGGTAACCTTTTCCTTTGGATCCTGAGTTTAGCACGGAACATGTTCTCTTGGTAGAGTTGTTCTTCATCTCTTTGCCACTGTCTACATTTCTGTAGCATTATTAAGCACTTGGAGGTGATTATCAATGCTTGGAAGTTCATCTTCTCTAATCTCTTTCAGCCTCCAAAGCTTTAGGCCATAAACTTGCTTGCCTTTTTGTAGTTTTGATTTTACATGAATTGATTGCCATAACCCTGCATTATAACACCCTATTGTTTTCAGATTTACAACCTCCTAGATTTAGACTTCTTTGTATGGTACATCATCTTCACCACCGTAAGCCTAATGACATGCCCATACCACACACTGGTGCCTAATCAACTCTTTCTTCCACTGCCTTCTGCAACCGATTCCCTCTGGGAACCACCAATCCCTTGTCACGTGCTACCGGTTTGTTTCTCCTTATTTTACTCTTCTCCTTGTAAGTGAGATGCTACGGTACTTAACTTTCTCCCTGGGGCTTCTTTCAGTTCCCCTCATACCCTCAGGAGCCATTCTGGTGTCACAAATGGCTGGACTGCACCCTTTCTTGCAGCTGAGTGCTATCCCATTGTGCGGCTATAGCCAATCTTCCTTCTCCAATCGTCCCTTGATGGGCCCCAGGGCGATATCCAAGTCCTGGACATCAGGATTAAGGCTATGGTGAACACAGCGGTGCAGGGATTCCTATGCGTTGGTGTTTCCAAGTTCTTCGGATAAATACGACGCAGAGGAATAGCTGGATCATATGGTAGATGGATTCTGAAATTTCTGCGGAAGTTCCACACCACTTTGCATAGTTCCTGCACCGGCTTACACTCCCACCAATGGTGCAGGAGGCTTCCCTTCTCCCCACCTCCTCTCCGGCACTTGTTTCCTATCTTGTTACTTATGGGCATTCTGACCACAATGTGCTGTTATCTCATTGCCATTTGGATTTGCATTGGCCTTAGACGTAATGATTATGAACATGTGTTCATACAGCTGTTGGCCATCTTTCTATCTTATTTGGTAAAACTCTCTTTCCATCTTTTGCCCAGGTTTTAATGGGCTTGTTGTTTTTTCTCTTCTGTTGGCATGTGCGGTTGTTGGCTCTTTTGGCTATTCAGTCCTTCTCCGATGTGTGGTTTGAAACATCCACTCGCAGTTGTTGTGCTGTCTTTGCATTGAGTGGATGGTTTCCTCGGCTGGGCAAAAGCTTCTGTGTTGGATGCAATCCCATTTGTTTCTTGTTTCGTGTGTTGCCCTTGCCCAGTCACACATGCTTCTTCCAAATAGGCGGCTATGCCACATGGCCATGAGCAAGGTGCCTGGTTTTCTACTAGAAGTTTCACGGTTTCAAGTCTTCCATTCAATGCTTTAATCCATTTCGAGGTGGTGTGTGAGCCTGTTGTAACATCATGGTCTACTCTCATTGCGTCACATATGGCTGTGCAGTTTTCCAGCACCTTTTCTTCTTGAGACTCTCCTTTCTCCACTGATCCTCTTGCCTTCCTCGTTGCAAATGGGCTGTCCATATATGTGTGAGTTGACCTCTGGGCTCTCGATTCTTTTCTGTTGATCTCTGTGTCTGTTTTTGAGACCAGACTGTGCCATTTCGGTACGTAGCACTTCGTCCTACATGTTGAAATCAGTAAATGTGATATGTCCTGCTTTGTTCGTTTTCCTCAGGATTCCTTTGGGTATTCAGGGTCCCTTGTTGCAGGATAGAGACTTAAGGATTCTCTCTTATATTTCTGTGGCAAAGATTCTGCAACTTTGACTGGGATTGCATGGAATCCAGAGATTGCTTTATCCGTTATGGAGGTTTCAAGTATTTTAGATCCTACATTCCTATAGCACGGAATACCCTTCCATTTGTTTGTGTCTTCTGGAATTTCTTTCCCCAATGTTTTGCTAGTTTCGATTTCCATAGCTTGCACCTGTTTGGCTAAGCTTATTTCTAGAGATCTTATTCTTTTTTTCCTGAGGTTTGGTTTTTCTGTTCTTTTCAGGTTTTCATTAGTTTTGTTTCGGCTGATGTTTATGGCTGTGCTCAGATCTGATGTCGATGTTGCTGTATTTGCTGAGGAATACGGATGCTGTCTGACGTTGCTTCCCAGCTGCCTCTACACTACCTCCCATGCCTCCCCGAGAATGGTTGGACCAGCGGAGAGGAGGTTCACCCCCAGGATTCCGCATGGCCAGCCCCGGGCTGCCGACCCAGAACGTGCAGACTTCACCACTGCACCACGGGCCGGCACCTTTCATATTCCATTGGCAACCTGCAGTTGAGTGGAATGGGACTTGAATATGCTACTTGAGCCCAACTCGGGCACTGTGTAGATGAGGCCAGTTTGTTTTTCTTCTCCACTGTGATGTCAGAGGTTTTGTCAGAATTGTGTCTCTGCTGTCCCTGCAAACTTCTTAGACACAGGCTTACAGAGCCTGATTTTAGCAGTCTCATAACTCACCCTTACCAGTTACCCTAGGTTTGACCTTCGCTTGGGTTTTTGGGATTGTGACTTACTCCGACTTTCGAACGTTCAGAGTATGTCTAAAACTGACATCTTTCTTTATGTATTATTCATGTGTGATTTCTGTGTGCCTTCCATTTTCTGGGACCGTTTTTTATTTTCCGTGGTAGCATCGTTGATATGGGCTCAGCGAGCTGAAGACTCGAATGAAAGATTGCTTGGACTCTCAAGATCCTGCATTGGTGTTCTTTTATTGAGAGAACAGTACAGGATAGCATGGGGACAGGACACATTAGCAGTGAAGAGCTACTGCTGCTGCTGCCTGGGGACAGGACACATGGCTGGTCAGAGCTATTGCTGCTGCCCTGACTAGAGGGTTAGGGCTAATTTCATAAGGCATGGGTAAATGACTTATTTTTACTCGAAAAAGAAATAATGATGTAAGATATCTTTAAATGATTTCAGTACAGATGGAGACTGGACATTGTGTTGTCATATTTTTAGATACGAATCTGGCCATATAGATCAGCATGTAGGTGAGAATGCCCTGGGCTTCTCTCCCTTGGGCAGCCCTAATTCATACCATAAAAAAATCCACTGGGTCCTATAGTTTGGCATGTACTCCAGGTCACCTTCAGCTTCCCTAGCTGGGGCAGCCCTGATCCACATCATAAAACCTCCCTGAACCTGTTTGGACTGGAAATCTTTGGGGATATGGATGATGGTCACTCTTCTGTGACTACTTCTGGCTGTACAGGGTTGTAGAGCTGTCCCTAAATGGGGCCATAGGTACACTTAGGCAGTTTAGTGGACCAGAAGGCTTGCCCCATTGAGTTCAAGCCTGACAAGTTATACAGATCCTCTGGAGATGAGAGAATCATTGACAAGAGGTGGTCCAGGAAGTGAAACATTTTTGACATGCATAAGACAAACAATGAAACAGACAACAAAATATCATAAGAAATACAAGCAGTATGTTTAACCCAATGAATAAGGTTTTGAAGTAGTGCAGAAACCTTGTCCTGACTAGGAGTTCAACCAATCATTTAGATTTAGGGTTGGTCATACATGGATTTAATTTGGTGGCTGGGATACCAAGCCAGAAATATTTTGATGGTAGTCAGGAATATAGACACAACATTCAGTTTTTATAATGGCACAGGTGCCCCCTTGTGCTGCTGTCAAGACATCCAGATCAATTTGGATTTGGAGGACTGCCTTACACACTTGGGATACTTCTAAATTCAGCAGCGAAATGCTATGCTGTGTATCATTTAATGCCTTCAAACTAAATTAGTTTAGGACTTCCATGTGCAAGACGACACTTTCGATTCCCAATTGGTGAAAGAAAATTGCGGAAAGTTGGTCATACCGATGGAAGACGGGGCTGGCCAAGTGCTGTTGCAAGTTGGGTAGGTTAGCAGGAGGAGATATAGTAAATATAGTTCCACGTTGCATCCAGACAAAGCCTAGAGTGCATCGTCCAATCCATGCAGGTGGTTGCCAAGGTCATAAATTGGAGCCACGTATCCACTGAGCACCGTTAGGGGCTAACCAATGCGTGTTGAGCCATGTATCCCAGTCAGTCTGAAACCAATCAGTATTTTTTTTAAGGCTATGATATGAGAACACATCTAACAGGGATTTATTCCCATAGGTCGAGTCCTATAAGGCCATGTATCACAGGGGTGATTTTTTTCCCCAAAAGAAAGTGGCCTTTTACTGAGTTGCCCACTAGTAGGAGTGAACCAAATATATTCATCCCAAATTTTGTATTGTCCATCCTGTGTGTATTAATAAGTTGGGGACATTACCTTTGGAACTTGTTCTGTATGATCCAAGTGTGACAAGGCAAATCTAGTTAGTATTTGGACAGTAGTATTGAAGGAAAATGTTTGATTGTGGCCAGGGAACTTCCAGGCGTCAGAGGTAGATGGCCACAAGGAGACATTCATATTAATAATACATGAATATTGCGGAAGAAAAGAGCTAGACTCTAATATCCATGAATGCCTACTATAGCTTCTAAAGAAACATAATTTTTTCTCTCTTAAATCACTCTCATTTTTACAAAAGATAGCCAAATCAGGATTAACGGGTTTGCAAATCAAGTGTAGTTTCAATACAACTTGCTCCAATTATTTACATAAGAGCAGCAAGAATAGTAATTGTTCATACAGGCTTTGTTAAATGTGCTTCGCTGGATCTTTTCCTGCAGAATCTCGGATTGAACTGTGAAGGCCTCTAGAGGCCAGAAAAGCCAAGCCAAGGACTTGCCATCAGATTTGGCCTGCAGTACCTACAGATTTGAGTGGTGTTCTCTTTGAGGTCTCCCCAAATATTCGGAGGTTCCTTGCACCTGCCAGATAAGCAAGCTTCCTTACTTACCGGGTAAGATTGCCAAAATCTCAGTAAACAAGGTACCAGGTCTGTGTTTCCCAGTGGCTGTATTCCAGAAAGTCCAATCTTTGTTCCTGAAACTCTGTCTTGTCATGTCAGAGACTGTGTGTTTCAAATATGACATTCCAGTCAAAGCCTTGGTAATATAACCAATGTGTCCTGTTATAAGGAGAACAGATTCTTATGGATCTTATGCAAATATTGCCACGAAATGACCATACTCAGTCACAAAGGGTTTCCAAATTCCTTAGGGATAAGGTAGGGAGAAAAAGATAAATGTTTCAGTTTTGCTCATAAAGGTATAATTTCACCAAATGGCTGTAAGTTATAGTTAGCATAAGAGAAAAGAGAAAAAGATTTCCTTCATTATGAGAAAACAAAACAACACATCAAAACTCAACAATATTTCAAACGGAAGTCCTAAAAATTTGTAATCGTCCTAATCAGTGCACACAGTCCTGTATAATCAATTCTTGAGCTGAATCTTCTGTTAGCAGATCGATGAGCATAGTTTCTGTTAGAATTCTGTCATTTCTTACTCCGTTCAGTTTTACAATCTGAAGGTTTATCAGAAACCTGTCGTTTAGACTGTTTGTGTCAGAATCCTTTCCAGGAATTTATCAAAAGTTGAAACATATTTGCAAAAGGAAAAAGCATCAGAGTAAAACAACAACTATCTGCAAATGGACAAAGAACTCAAAAGGGCAATTGGCAAAGAAACTTGACTACTTCTGTGACATATAACACTGCCAGATAATAAGTGAACTTATCACTGACAACCAGGGCAGATCAGAATTTTAGGAATGCTATCTAATTTTGAGACGTCTATATTAATAACATTTTCACATCAAATACCAGCTAAGAAAGTCTATTGTCGCTTATTTCACAATGTTTCCCATTTAATTTAATAGACCAAATAAGCCAAATTACTTTAGCATTTTCCTCCTTGTAGGACGAGAGAGCAAATTTCTTTGAGAAGTCTCAGGGACCCTCTGAAAATCCTCAGAGTAATCATTCTTCTGTCTACCAGGTCTAAAGAACGCCTTCATTCAGGATTTGAATATTTCTGAGGGAGAAGCTTGTCACAACATATCAAAAGTTCTTAAAATGTTGTTCAAATAGCAAACAACACTCAGTGTGAAACAATGCTCAGGTATCCATTCAAAGTGAGAACAGAAAGAGTCAAAAATATTAAGAGTAACCTCAGACATTATTTTCACAAAACAGATTTGTCTCTTAGGTAGACATACTCAAAGGAACAGCTCTTACATCCTCTTTACCAAGAGCAGATCAAAAGTTCAAGAAAATGTATACTTTTAGAGAAAAACAAATTTGAATTTCTGCACCTACTTATGTTTCACATTCAAACTCATTCACTTAATTGCACTTACTTTAGTCTACTTGACCAGGCATAAAACTCATTTCAGAATTCCTCCTTCACAAACCTTCTACATCTTTCTTTTTCATTTTCAGTACTTGTCCCAAAGTCTTTCTTTTTTCCTTTCTACTATATCAGGAGCAATTTCTCTTTCTTAACCCATCAAACAAAAATATTTCCATTCTTTATACCTTTTTTACTGAAAACATACATTTTAACTTCCTTGAATACAGAGCTCTTTTGCTTAATAATTTCCAGTAGCTTTAATTGCATAGGTTAGTTAGAACCTTTAACGCTTAACGGACCTAGTAAACACTAAAAAGGTAAAAAATTATGAAATGTCTTTTATATCAGCATTCTAAAGACTTCACAACTTAAGAAACATGACGCTTCGCAATAAAACACAAGGCATGCTTTTTGATACACCCAAACGCTTTTAGCCTCTTCAATAAGAAGCCAAAAGTAGATAACTCAGATATATTTAACAATAATGTGTGAGAGGTCCATTCTATCCAAAAGTGACCCGCATATTCATCTTTTTATCATTTAACTTAACTTGGCAAAACTCAAGATTGTTACCAAAAAGGATTTCGAAGCTGTTTTTTTCCCCAAATATACAGACCATAAAAGTTATTGTACTCACTTTTATGAGTTTTATGTATGTAAACCATTTCTTTCCAACAATTATGTTCAGATCACTACGGAAGCCTCATGAGGCATTAGACAAAACTGGTCATCATTTAAAGCTATTATTTTGCTGACAAATTCAACAGACAACGTGAACTTATATGACTAGTAAACCGAGTCTGAATGCCTGCATCCTATGCAAATACTGACAACTCTGACAAGAAGACAATTTTCAATGAAACCAACAAACTTAAACAAGCTTTTATTTACCAAAGGTTAATTCACGTCACGTTAACTTTGAAAGTCACTCTATTAATTTCGACTACATTTAGAATTTAAGAAAGCACTTACTTTAAGCCAACTAAACAGAGATCTTAATTTTGGCCAGACCATCCAGGGGTTAAAATATCACACGTATGATGTACACATAGACACATACACACAAAGACTGTACAACTATTGTTTTAAAAATTACTGCCATGAATCAGGTACAGTAATATAGAGCTCACCAGTTACAAATCAAAACTTTGTTTTGAGCCTTTTTACTAATACTTATGGAGAAGACCCTCAAGAAGCTAGACTTTTTGCAAGGGCACACTTATGGCCATTTATCCTTTCCCCTCCTTTTTTTTTTCAGTCTTAAGAAACAGTGATATGCTAGATAGCAGTTCCTGGAGAGGGGGGAAGATAATCCTTTTCATGGTAAAGGAACAAGGTGGAATCTGAACTGCCTCTAGAACTGTATTTCCAGTCTTGCAAGGATTTTCTAAGGACGGTTGCTCTTGATTTCTCAGAAACTGGACTGTAACTTGAAGGACGTTCTAGATTGATCTACCTGTCCAACAGCACCAGAAAGGCAGAGAGAAACATCACACATTTTCTACCAGCTGGAGTTTCTGGGGCATAACCCATACAATTGAAAGTGTTTCTAATTAGTTAGAATGACCCTGAGTGATGAGTCTTAAGGGACGTTTATCTCATTCTCCACAGCAGTAAAGCCAGTGTCTGACTGACAGTGAAGTGGAGAAGGGTGGAATGCATACAAAGGGCTTGAACTGGCTGGAGGCCGGGGCTCCCAGTACCCGGGTTGAGAATGAAGTTCCTTGCAAAATGTTTTCAAGTTTTCTGATTTTACAGAAGTTCCAGGTTCTGGTCAATTCCAGCCTGAACTTAACCAAGACTTGGTGAAAACAGAGGACATGATGAGCAAAACAAAGAAAGGAAATGAAGACATCAGACCTCACCCTCATGGCCGCTCAAAGAGGGTTCTCAAGAGAAGACTCACTCAACAGTTCCCATGCTTGGGCACACTACTGTAGCATGACAGTTCACAGAATAACTCACAGGTCTGCTACCCTCATAGCCAACTCAGTAGGTGACTAAAACACTCAATGACTCACCCCCCAAGACAGAGCACCATACTTGGGCTTTCCGGGGTGATCAGGCCCAGAAATGCCAAGTTTGGGCTCCCAGGGGTGGAGGCCATGACTGTTGACAGATTTCTTTGCTTCCCTGTTGCAAAGCTCAAAAGGAGACGCAAAACACCATTGCAACTCTAAGAAAGATGAAAGAGAGAGGTCCATTACCTTGAAAATCCCCCCTGAATCTGGGGCAGCATCCTACCTGTCATTCCTACTGTGGGGTTCCTATAACAAGGGGTGATAGGGGTGTCCCCCAGCATTGCCTCCATTGCATATCTTCCCTGGTATGCCTGGAAGTTACAGGTGCCTGGTGAACATCTTTCCTATTCTGCCTGGCAGTAATAGGTGCCTGGTGAATGGTCCCCAAGAGAAAGGGAGAAGTTCAAGAGAGAACAGGATGGAGAAAATTAGTGAGGCATTTTCCGCCACTCTGGGGGACATTCTACCCAATTGCGTGTTGGAGGCATTCTCCGAGAAGGGCTTCCCATACGCAACCAAAGGTTAGACTTTGGTACTTTCCTTGAACTGGAGTCCCAATTGGGACATTCACACAGTTCAGAGCATGGTCAGGTGCCATGGGAGGTATCCCAATCCAACCTTAGGAAAGGAACCTTACAGGGGAGTCTTGCAGATTGCCCATCCTCGTCAGTTTCAGAGGGTAGATTTCTCAGTGCTGCTTTTTCCCCAGGTCTCCACGCCCTTGTGTGTTTCTTTTGCTTAACGTTTGCCACCTGAAGCCAGCCTGTCTTGCCCATCTTCCTCAGTTTCAGAGGGTAGATATTTCAGGGTTGCTTATTCCCCAGGTCTCCACGCCTTTGTGTTTTCTTTTTGCTTAACGATTGCCACCTGAGGTAGCCTCTGTTGCCCATCTTCCTCAGTTTCAGAGGGTGGATTTCTCCGTGTTGCTTTTTACCCAGGTCTCCACGCCCTTGTGTGTTTCTTTTGCTTAAAGATTGCCTCCTGAGCTAGCCTCTGTTGCCCATCTTCCTTCGTTCCAGAGGGTGGATTTCCCAGTGTTGCCTTTTGGCCAGCTCCCCACGCCCTTGTGTGTTTCTTTTGCTTAAAGATTGTCACCTGAGCTAGGCACTGTTGCCCTGCTTCCTCAGTTTCAAAGGGTACCTTTTTCAGGGTTGCTTTTTGACCGGGTCTCCTCGCCATTGTATTTTTTTATTTTATTTTTTTGGCTTAAAGATTGCCACCTGAGCTAGCCTCTGTTGCCCATCTTCTTCGGTTTCAGAGGGTAGATTTCTCACTGTTGCTTTTTCGCCAGCTCTCCAGGCCCTTGCGTCTTTTTTTTTTTTCTGCTTAAAGGTTGCAACCTGACTAGCTTCTTTTGCCCACGTTCCTCAGTTTCAAAGGGTGGATTTCTCCGTGTTGCTTTTTCCCCAGGTCTCCACGCCCTTGTGTGTTTCTTTTGCTTACCGATTGCCACCTGAGGTAGCCTCTGTTGCCCATCCTCGTCAGTTTCAGAGGGTAGATTTCTCAGTGCTGCTTTTTCCCCAGGTCTCCACGCCCTTGTGTGTTTCTTTTGCTTAAAGTTTGCCACCTGAAGCCAGCCTCTCTTGCCCATCTTCCTCAGTTTCAGAGGGTAGATATTTCAGGGTTGCTTTTTCCCCAGGTCTCCACGCCTTTGGGTTTTGTTTTTCCTTAACGATTGCCACGTGAGGTAGCCTCTGTTGCCCATCTTCCTCAGTTTCAGAGGGTTGATTTTTCCGTGTTGCTTTTTCCCCAGGTCTCCACGCCCTTGTGTGTTTCTTTTGCTTACCGATTGCCACCTGAGGTAGCCTCTGTTGTCCATCCTCGTCAGTTTCAGAGGGTAGATTTCTCAGTGCTGCTTTTTCCCCAGGTCTCCACGCCCTTGTGTGTTTCTTTTGCTTAAAGTTTGCCACCTGAAGCCAGCCTCTCTTGCCCATCTTCCTCAGTTTCAGAGGGTAGATATTTCAGGGTTGCTTTTTCCCCAGGTCTCCACGCCTTTGGGTTTTGTTTTTGCTTAACGATTGCCACCTGAGCTAGCCTCTTTTGCCCATCTTCCTCAGTTTCAGAGGGTGGATTTCTCCGTGTTGCTTTTTCCCCAGGTCTCCACGAACTTGTGTGTTTCTTTTGCTCAATGTTTGCCACCTGAAGCCAGCCTCTCTTGCCCATCTTCCTCAGTTTCAGAGGGTAGATATATCAGGGTTGCTTTTTCCCCAGGTCTCCACGCCTTTGTGTTTTGTTTTTGCTTAACGATTGCCACCTGAGCTAGCCTCTCTTGCCCATCTTCCTCAGTTTCAGAGGGTGGATTTCTCCGTGTTGCTTTTTCCCCAGGTCTCCACGCCCTTGTGTGTTTCTTTTGCTTAACGTTTGCCACATGAAGCCAGCCTCTCTTGCCCATCTTCCTCAGTTTCAGAGGGTAGATATTTCAGGGTTGCTTTTTTGCAAGGTCTCCACGCCTTTGGGCTTTGTTTTTGCTTAACGATTGCCACCTGAGGTAGCCTCTCTTGCCCATCTTCCTCATTTTCAGAGGGTGGATTTCTCCGTGTTGCTTTTTCCCCAGGTCTCCACGCCCTTGTGTGTTTCTTTTGCTTAACGATTGCCACCTGAGGTAGCCTCTGTTGCCCATCCTCGTCCGTTTCAGAGGGTAGATTTCTCAGTGCTGCCTTTTCCCAAGGTCTCCACGCCCTTGTGTGTTTCTTTTGCTTAAAGTTTGCCACCTGAAGCCAGCCTCTCTTGCCCATCTTCCTCAGTTTCAGAGGGTAGATATTTCGGGGTTGCTTTTTCCCCAGGTCTCCACGCCTTTGGGTTTTGTTTTTGCTTAACGATTGCCACCTGAGGTAGCCTCTGTTGCCCATCTTCCTCAGCTTCAGAGGGTGGATTTCTCCGCGTTGCTTTTTCCCCAGGTCTCCACGCCCTTGTGTGTTTCTTTTGCTTAAAGTTTGCCACGTGAAGCCAGCCTCTCTTGCCCATCTTCCTCAGTTTCAGAGGGTAGATATTTCAGGGTTGCTTTTTCCCCAGGTCTTCACGCCTTTGGGTTTTGTTTTTGCTTAACGATTGCCACCTGAGCTAGCCTCTGTTGCCCATCTTCCTCAGTTTCAGAGGGTGGATTTTTCCGTGTTGCTATTTCCCCAGGTCTCCACGCCCTTGTGTGTTTCTTTTGCTTACCGATTGCCACCTGAGGTAGCCTCTGTTGCCCATCCTCGTCAGTTTCAGAGGGTAGATTTCTCAGTGCTGCTTTTTCCCCAGGTCTCCACGCCCTTGTGTGTTTCTTTTGCTTAAAGTTTGCCACCTGAAGCCAGCCTCTCTTGCCCATCTTCCTCAGTTTTCAGAGGGTAGATATTTCAGGGTTGCTTTTTCCCCAGGTCTCCACGCCTTTGGGGTTTGTTTTTGCTTAACGATTGCAACCTGAGCTAGCCTCTCTTGCCCATCTTCCTCAGTTTCAGAGGGTGGATTTCTTCGTGTTGCTTTTTCCCCAGGTCTCCACGCCCTTGTGTGTTTCTTTTGCTTACCGATTGCCACCTGAGGTAGCCTCTGTTGCCCATCCTCGTCAGTTTCAGAGGGTAGATTTCTCAGTGCTGCTTTTTCCCCAGGTCTCCACGCCCTTGTGTGTTTCTTTTGCTTAACGTTTGCCACCTGAAGCCAGCCTGTCTTGCCCATCTTCCTCAGTTTAAGAGGGTAGATATTTCAGGGTTGCTTATTCCCCAGGTCTCCACGCCTTTGTGTTTTCTTTTTGCTTAACGATTGCCACCTGAGGTAGCCTCTGTTGCCCATGTTCCTCAGTTTCAGAGGGTGGATTTCTCCGTGTTGCTTTTTACCCAGGTCTCCACGCCCTTGTGTGTTTCTTTTGCTTAAAGATTGCCTCCTGAGCTAGCCTCTGTTGCCCATCTTCCTTCGTTCCAGAGGGTGGATTTCCCAGTGTTGCCTTTTGGCCAGCTCCCCACGCCCTTGTGTGTTTCTTTTGCTTAAAGATTGTCACCTGAGCTAGGCACTGTTGCCCTGCTTCCTCAGTTTCAAAGGGTACCTTTTTCAGGGTTGCTTTTTGACCGGGTCTCCTCGCCATTGTATTTTTTTATTTTATTTTTTTTGCTTAAAGATTGCCACCTGAGCTAGCCTCTGTTGCCCATCTTCTTTGGTTTCAGAGGGTAGATTTCTCACTGTTGCTTTTTCGCCAGCTCTCCAGGCCCTTGCGTCTTTTTTTTTTTTCTGCTTAAAGGTTGCAACATGACTAGCTTCTTTTGCCCATGTTCCTCAGTTTCAAAGGGTGGATTTCTCCGTGTTGCTTTTTCCCCAGGTCTCCACGCCCTTGTGTGTTTCTTTTGCTTACCGATTGCCACCTGAGGTAGCCTCTGTTGCCCATCCTCGTCAGTTTCAGAGGGTAGATTTCTCAGTGCTGCTTTTTCCCCAGGTCTCCACGCCCTTGTGTGTTTCTTTTGCTTAAAGTTTGCCACCTGAAGCCAGCCTCTCTTGCCCATCTTCCTCAGTTTCAGAGGGTAGATATTTCAGGGTTGCTTTTTCCCCAGGTCTCCACGCCTTTGGGTTTTGTTTTTCCTTAACGATTGCCACGTGAGGTAGCCTCTGTTGCCCATCTTCCTCAGTTTCAGAGGGTGGATTTTTCCGTGTTGCTTTTTCCCCAGGTCTCCACGCCCTTGTGTGTTTCTTTTGCTTACCGATTGCCACCTGAGGTAGCCTCTGTTGTCCATCCTCGTCAGTTTCAGAGGGTAGATTTCTCAGTGCTGCTTTTTCCCCAGGTCTCCACGCCCTTGTGTGTTTCTTTTGCTTAAAGTTTGCCACCTGAAGCCAGCCTCTCTTGCCCATCTTCCTCAGTTTCAGAGGGTAGATATTTCAGGGTTGCTTTTTCCCCAGGTCTCCACGCCTTTGTGTTTTGTTTTTGCTTAACGATTGCCACCTGAGCTAGCCTCTCTTGCCCATCTTCCTCAGTTTCAGAGGGTGGATTTCTCCGTGTTGCTTTTTCCCCAGGTCTCCACGCCCTTGTGTGTTTCTTTTGCTTAACGTTTGCCACATGAAGCCAGCCTCTCTTGCCCATCTTCCTCAGTTTCAGAGGGTAGATATTTCAGGGTTGCTTTTTCGCAAGGTCTCCACGCCTTTGGGCTTTGTTCTTGCTTAACGATTGCCACCTGAGGTAGCCTCTCTTGCCCATCTTCCTCAGTTTCAGAGGGTGGATTTCTCCGTGTTGCTTTTTCCCCAGGTCTCCACGCCCTTGTGTGTTTCTTTTGCTTAACGATTGCCACCTGAGGTAGCCTCTGTTGCCCATCCTCGTCCGTTTCAGAGGGTAGATTTCTCAGTGCTGCCTTTTCCCAAGGTCTCCACGCCCTTGTGTGTTTCTTTTGCTTAAAGTTTGCCACCTGAAGCCAGCCTCTCTTGCCCATCTTCCTCAGTTTCAGAGGGTAGATATTTCGGGGTTGCTTTTTCCCCAGCTCTCCACGCCTTTGGGTTTTGTTTTTGCTTAACGATTGCCACCTGAGGTAGCCTCTGTTGCCCATCTTCCTCAGCTTCAGAGGGTGGATTTCTCCGCGTTGCTTTTTCCCCAGGTCTCCACGCCCTTGTGTGTTTCTTTTGCTTAAAGTTTGCCACCTGAAGCCAGCCTCTCTTGCCCATCTTCCTCAGTTTCAGAGGGTAGATATTTCAGGGTTGCTTTTTCCCCAGGTCTTCACGCCTTTGGGTTTTGTTTTTGCTTAACGATTGCCACCTGAGCTAGCCTCTGTTGCCCATCTTCCTCAGTTTCAGAGGGTGGATTTTTCCGTGTTGCTATTTCCCCAGGTCTCCACGCCCTTGTGTGTTTCTTTTGCTTACCGATTGCCACCTGAGGTAGCCTCTGTTGCCCATCCTCGTCAGTTTCAGAGGGTAGATTTCTCAGTGCTGCTTTTTCCCCAGGTCTCCACGCCCTTGTGTGTTTCTTTTGCTTAAAGTTTGCCACCTGAAGCCAGCCTCTCTTGCCCATCTTCCTCAGTTTTCAGAGGGTAGATATTTCAGGGTTGCTTTTTCCCCAGGTCTCCACGCCTTTGGGGTTTGTTTTTGCTTAACGATTGCAACCTGAGCTAGCCTCTCTTGCCCATCTTCCTCAGTTTCAGAGGGTGGATTTCTTCGTGTTGCTTTTTCCCCACTTCTCCACGCCCTTGTGTGTTTCTTTTGCTTACCGATTGCCACCTGAGGTAGCCTCTGTTGCCCATCCTCGTCAGTTTCAGAGGGTAGATTTCTCAGTGCTGCTTTTTGCCCAGGTCTCCACGCCCTTGTGTGTTTCTTTTGCTTAACGTTTGCCACCTGAAGCCAGCCTGTCTTGCCCATCTTCCTCAGTTTCAGAGGGTAGATATTTCAGGGTTGCTTATTCCCCAGGTCTCCACGCCTTTGTGTTTTCTTTTTGCTTAACGATTGCCACCTGAGGTAGCCTCTGTTGCCCATCTTCCTCAGTTTCAGAGGGTGGATTTCTCCGTGTTGCTTTTTACCCAGGTCTCCACGCCCTTGTGTGTTTCTTTTGCTTAAAGATTGCCTCCTGAGCTAGCCTCTGTTGCCCATCTTCCTTCGTTCCAGAGGGTGGATTTCCCAGTGTTGCCTTTTGGCCAGCTCCCCACGCCCTTGTGTGTTTCTTTTGCTTAAAGATTGTCACCTGAGCTAGGCACTGTTGCCCTGCTTCCTCAGTTTCAAAGGGTACCTTTTTCAGGGTTGCTTTTTGACCGGGTCTCCTCGCCATTGTATTTTTTTATTTTATTTTTTTGGCTTAAAGATTGCCACCTGAGCTAGCCTCTGTTGCCCATCTTCTTCGGTTTCAGAGGGTAGATTTCTCACTGTTGCTTTTTCGCCAGCTCTCCAGGCCCTTGCGTCTTTTTTTTTTTTCTGCTTAAAGGTTGCAACCTGACTAGCTTCTTTTGCCCATGTTCCTCAGTTTCAAAGGGTGGATTTCTCCGTGTTGCTTTTTCCCCAGGTCTCCACGCCCTTGTGTGTTTCTTTTGCTTACCGATTGCCACCTGAGGTAGCCTCTGTTGCCCATCCTCGTCAGTTTCAGAGGGTAGATTTCTCAGTGCTGCTTTTTCCCCAGGTCTCCACGCCCTTGTGTGTTTCTTTTGCTTAAAGTTTGCCACCTGAAGCCAGCCTCTCTTGCCCATCTTCCTCAGTTTCAGAGGGTAGATATTTCAGGGTTGCTTTTTCCCCAGGTCTCCACGCCTTTGGGTTTTGTTTTTCCTTAACGATTGCCACGTGAGGTAGCCTCTGTTGCCCATCTTCCTCAGTTTCAGAGGGTGGATTTTTCCGTGTTGCTTTTTCCCCAGGTCTCCACGCCCTTGTGTGTTTCTTTTGCTTACCGATTGCCACCTGAGGTAGCCTCTGTTGTCCATCCTCGTCAGTTTCAGAGGGTAGATTTCTCAGTGCTGCTTTTTCCCCAGGTCTCCACGCCCTTGTGTGTTTCTTTTGCTTAAAGTTTGCCACCTGAAGCCAGCCTCTCTTGCCCATCTTCCTCAGTTTCAGAGGGTAGATATTTCAGGGTTGCTTTTTCCCCAGGTCTCCACGCCTTTGGGTTTTGTTTTTGCTTAACGATTGCCACCTGAGCTAGCCTCTTTTGCCCATCTTCCTCAGTTTCAGAGGGTGGATTTCTCCGTGTTGCTTTTTCCCCAGGTCTCCACGAACTTGTGTGTTTCTTTTGCTCAATGTTTGCCACCTGAAACCAGCCTCTCTTGCCCATCTTCCTCAGTTTCAGAGGGTAGATATATCAGGGTTGCTTTTTCCCCAGGTCTCCACGCCTTTGTGTTTTGTTTTTGCTTAACGATTGCCACCTGAGCTAGCCTCTCTTGCCCATCTTCCTCAGTTTCAGAGGGTGGATTTCTCCGTGTTGCTTTTTCCCCAGGTCTCCACGCCCTTGTGTGTTTCTTTTGCTTAACGTTTGCCACATGAAGCCAGCCTCTCTTGCCCATCTTCCTCAGTTTCAGAGGGTAGATATTTCAGGGTTGCTTTTTCGCAAGGTCTCCACGCCTTTGGGCTTTGTTTTTGCTTAACGATTGCCACCTGAGGTAGCCTCTCTTGCCCATCTTCCTCATTTTCAGAGGGTGGATTTCTCCGTGTTGCTTTTTCCCCAGGTCTCCACGCCCTTGTGTGTTTCTTTTGCTTAACGATTGCCACCTGAGGTAGCCTCTGTTGCCCATCCTCGTCCGTTTCAGAGGGTAGATTTCTCAGTGCTGCCTTTTCCCAAGGTCTCCACGCCCTTGTGTGTTTCTTTTGCTTAAAGTTTGCCACCTGAAGCCAGCCTCTCTTGCCCATCTTCCTCAGTTTTCAGAGGGTAGATATTTCAGGGTTGCTTTTTCCCCAGGTCTCCACGCCTTTGGGGTTTGTTTTTGCTTAACGATTGCAACCTGAGCTAGCCTCTCTTGCCCATCTTCCTCAGTTTCAGAGGGTGGATTTCTTCGTGTTGCTTTTTCCCCAGGTCTCCACGCCCTTGTGTGTTTCTTTTGCTTACCGATTGCCACCTGAGGTAGCCTCTGTTGCCCATCCTCGTCAGTTTCAGAGGGTAGATTTCTCAGTGCTGCTTTTTCCCCAGGTCTCCACGCCCTTGTGTGTTTCTTTTGCTTAACGTTTGCCACCTGAAGCCAGCCTGTCTTGCCCATCTTCCTCAGTTTCAGAGGGTAGATATTTCAGGGTTGCTTATTCCCCAGGTCTCCACGCCTTTGTGTTTTCTTTTTGCTTAACGATTGCCACCTGAGGTAGCCTCTGTTGCCCATGTTCCTCAGTTTCAGAGGGTGGATTTCTCCGTGTTGCTTTTTACCCAGGTCTCCACGCCCTTGTGTGTTTCTTTTGCTTAAAGATTGCCTCCTGAGCTAGCCTCTGTTGCCCATCTTCCTTCGTTCCAGAGGGTGGATTTCCCAGTGTTGCCTTTTGGCCAGCTCCCCACGCCCTTGTGTGTTTCTTTTGCTTAAAGATTGTCACCTGAGCTAGGCACTGTTGCCCTGCTTCCTCAGTTTCAAAGGGTACCTTTTTCAGGGTTGCTTTTTGACCGGGTCTCCTCGCCATTGTATTTTTTTATTTTATTTTTTTGGCTTAAAGATTGCCACCTGAGCTAGCCTCTGTTGCCCATCTTCTTCGGTTTCAGAGGGTAGATTTCTCACTGTTGCTTTTTCGCCAGCTCTCCAGGCCCTTGCGTCTTTTTTTTTTTTCTGCTTAAAGGTTGCAACCTGACTAGCTTCTTTTGCCCATGTTCCTCAGTTTCAAAGGGTGGATTTCTCCGTGTTGCTTTTTCCCCAGGTCTCCACGCCCTTGTGTGTTTCTTTTGCTTACCGATTGCCACCTGAGGTAGCCTCTGTTGCCCATCCTCGTCAGTTTCAGAGGGTAGATTTCTCAGTGCTGCTTTTTCCCCAGGTCTCCACGCCCTTGTGTGTTTCTTTTGCTTAAAGTTTGCCACCTGAAGCCAGCCTCTCTTGCCCATCTTCCTCAGTTTCAGAGGGTAAATATTTCAGGGTTGCTTTTTACCCAGGTCTCCACGCCTTTGGGTTTTGTTTTTGCTTAACGATTGCCACCTGAGCTAGCCTCTCTTGCCCATCTTCCTCAGTTTCAGAGGGTGGACTTTTCCGTGTTGCTTTTTCCCCAGGTCTCCACGCCCTTGTGTGTTTCTTTTGCTTGACGTTTGCCACATGAAGCCAGCCTCTCTTGCCCATCTTCCTCAGTTTCAGAGGGTAGATATTACAGGGTTGCTTTTTCGCAAGGTCTCCACGCCTTTGTGTTTTGTTTTTGCTTAACGATTGCCACCTGAGGTAGCCTCTGTTGCCCATCTTCCTCAGTTTCAGAGGGTGGATTTCTCCGTGTTGCTTTTTCCCCAGGTCTCCACGCCCTTGTGTGTTTCTTTTGCTTAAAGATTGTCACCTGAGCTAGGCATTGTTGCCCTGCTTCCTCAGTTTCAGAGGGTACCTTTTTAGGGTTGCTTTTTGACCGGGTCTCCTCGCCATTGTATTTTTTTATTTTATTTTTTTTGCTTAAAGATTGCCACCTGAGCTAGCCTCTGTTGCCCATCTTCTTCGGTTTCAGAGGGTGGATTTCTCCGTGTTGCTTTTTCCGCAGGTCTCCACGCCCTGGTGTGTTTCTTTTGCTTACCGATTGCCACCTGAGGTAGCCTCTGTTGCCCATCCTCGTCAGTTTCAGAGGGTAGATTTCTCCGTGTTGCTTTTTCCCCAGGTCTCCACGCCCTTGTGTGTTTCTTTTGCTTAACGTTTGCCACATGAAGCCAGCCTCTCTTGCCCATCTTCCTCAGTTTCAGAGGGTAGATATTTCAGGGTTGCTTTTTCCCAAGGTCTCCACGCCTTTGTGTTTTGTTTTTGCTTAACGATTGCCACCTGAGGTAGCCTCTGTTGCCCATCTTCCTCAGTTTCAGAGGGTGGATTTCTCCGTGTTGCTTTTTCCCCAGGTCTCCACGCCCTTGTGTGTTTCTTTTGCTTAAAGATTGTCACCTGAGCTAGGCATTGTTGCCCTGCTTCCTCAGTTTCAGAGGGTACCTTTTTCAGGGTTGCTTTTTGACCGGGTCTCCTCGCCATTGTATTTTTTTATTTTATTTTTTTTGCTTAAAGATTGCCACCTGAGCTAGCCTCTGTTGCCCATCTTCTTCGGTTTCAGAGGGTGGATTTCTCCGTGTTGCTTTTTCCCCAGGTCTCCACGCCCTTGTGTGTTTCTTTTGCTTACAGATTGCCACCTGAGGTAGCCTCTGTTGCCCATCCTCGTCAGTTTCAGAGGGTAGATTTCTCAGTGCTGCTTTTTCCCCAGGTCTCCACGCCCATGTGTGTTTCTTTTGCTTAAAGTTTGCCACCTGAAGCCAGCCTCTCTTGCCCATCTTCCTCAGTTTCAGAGGGTAGATATTTCAGGGTTGCTTTTTCCCCAGGTCTCCACGCCTTTGGGTTTTGTTTTTGCTTAACGATTGCCACCTGAGCTAGCCTCTCTTGCCCATCTTCCTCAGTTTCAGAGGGTGGATTTCTCCGTGTTGCTTTTTCCCGAGGTCTCCACGCCCTTGTGTGTTTCTTTTGCTTAACGATTGCCACCTGAGGTAGCCTCTGTTGCCCATCCTCGTCAGTTTCAGAGGGTAGATTTCTCAGTGCTGCTTTTTCCCCAGGTCTCCACGCCCTTGTGTGTTTCTTTTGCTTAAAGATTGCCTCCTGAGCTAGCCTCTGTTGCCCATCTTCGTCCGTTTCAGAGGGTGGATTTCTCAGTGTTGCCTTTTCGCCAGCTCTCCACGACCTTGCGTCTTTTTTTTTTTTCTGCTTAAAGGTTGCAACCTGTCTAGCTTCTTTTGCGCATGTTCCTCAGTTTCAGAGGGTGGATTTCTTCGTGTTGCTTTTTCCCCAGGTCTCCACGCCCTTGTGTGTTTCTTTTGCTTACCGATTGCCACCTGAGGTAGCCTCTGTTGCCCATCCTCATCAGTTTCAGAGGGTAGATTTCCTAGTGCTGCTTTTTCCCCAGGTCTCCACGCCCTTGTGTGTTGCTTTTGCTTAAAGTTTATCACCCGAAGCCAGCCTCTCTTGCCCATCTTCCTCAGTTTCAGAGGGTAGATATTTCAGGGTTGCTTTTTCCCCAGGTCTCCATGCCTTTGGGTTTTGTTTTTGCTTAACGATTGCCACCTGAGCTAGCCTCTGTTGCCCATCTTCCTCAGCTTCAGAGGGTGGATTTCTCCGTGTTGCTTTTTCCCCAGGTCTCCACGTCCTTGTGTGTTTCTTTTGCTTAAAGTTTGCCACCTGAAGCCAGCCTCTCTTGCCCATCTTCCTCAGTTTCAGAGGGTAGATATTTCAGGGTTGCTTTTTCCCCAGGTCTCCACGCCTTTGGGTTTTGTTTTTGCTTAACGATTGCCACGTGAGGTAGCCTCTGTTGCCCATCTTCCTCAGTTTCAGAGGGTGGATTTCTCCGTGTTGCTTTTTCCCCAGGTCTCCACGCCCTTGTGTGTTTCTTTTGCTTAAAGTTTGCCACCTGAAGCCAGCCTCTCTTCCCCATCTTCCTCAGTTTCAGAGGGTAAATATTTCAGGGTTGCTTTTTCCCCAGGTCTCCACGCCTTTGGATTTGGTTTTTGCTTAACGATTACCACCTGAGCTAGCCTCTCTTTCCCATCTTCCTCAGTTTCAGAGGGTGGATTTCTCAGTGTTGCCTTTTCGCCAGCTCCCCACGCCCTTGTGTGTTTCTTTTGCTTAAAGATTGTCACCTGAGCTAGGCACTGTTGCCCTGCTTCCTCAGTTTCAGAGGGTACCTTTTTCAGGGTTGCTTTTTGACCGGGTCTCCTCGCCATTGTATTTTTTAATTTTATTTTTTTTGCTTAAAGATTGCCACCTGAGCTATTCTCTGTTGCCCATCTTCTTCGGTTTCAGAGGGTAGATTTCTCAGTGTTGCTTTTTCGCCAGCTCTCCAAGACCTTGCGTCTTTTCTTTTTTTTCTGCTTAAAGATTGCCACCTGAGCTAGCCTCTCTTGCCCATCTTCCTCAGTTTCAGAGGGTGGATTTCTCCGTATTGCTTTTTCCCCAGGTCTCCACGCCCTTGTGTGTTTCTTTTGCTTAACGTTTGCCACCTGAAGCCAGCCTCTCTTGCCCATCTTCCTCAGTTTCAGAGGGTAGATATTTCAGGGTTCCTTTTTCCGCAGGTCTTCACGGCTTTGGGTTTGTTTTTGCTTAACGATTGCCACCTGAGCTAGCCTCTCTTGCCCATCTTCCTCAGTTTCAGAGGGTGGATTTTTCCGTGTTGCTTTTTCCCCAGGTCTCCACGCCCTTGTGTGTTTCTTTTGCTTACCGATTGCCACCTGAGGTAGCCTCTGTTGCCCATCCTTGTCAGTTTCAGAGGGTAGATTTCTCAGTGCTGCTTTTTCCCCAGGTCTCCACGCCCTTGTGTGTTTCTTTTGCTTAAAGTTTGCCACCTGAAGCCAGCCTCTCTTGCCCATCTTCCTCAGTTTCAGAGGGTAGATATTTCAGGGTTGCTTTTTCCCCAGGTCTCCACGCCTTTGGGGTTTGTTTTTGCTTAACGATTGCCACCTGAGGTAGCCTCTGTTGCCCATCTTCCTCAGTTTCAGAGGGTGGATTTCTCCGTGTTTCTTTTTCCCCAGGTCTCCACGCTCTTGTGTGTTTCTTTTGCTTAACGATTGCCACCTGAGGTAGCCTCTGTTGCCCATCCTCGTCAGTTTCAGAGGGTAGATTTCTCAGTGCTGCTTTTTCCCCAGGTCTCCACGTCCTTGTGTGTTTCTTTTGCTTAAAGATTGCCTCCTGAGCTAGCCTCTGTTGCCCATCTTCGTCCGTTTCAGAGGGTGGATTTCTCAGTGTTGCCTTTTCGCCAGCTCTCCACGACCTTGCGTCTTTTTTTTTTTCTGCTTAAAGGTTGCAACCTGACTAGCTTCTTTTGCGCATGTTCCTCAGTTTCAGAGGGTGGATTTCTTCGTGTTGCTTTTTCCCCAGGTCTCCACGCCCTTGTGTGTTTCTTTTGCTTACCGATTGCCACCTGAGGTAGCCTCTGTTGCCCATCCTCGTCAGTTTCAGAGGGTAGATTTCTCAGTGCTGCTTTTTCCCCAGGTCTCCACGCCCTTGTGTGTTTCTTTTGCTTAAAGTTTCCCACCTGAAGCCAGCCTCTCTTGCCCATCTTCCTCAGTTTCAGAGGGTAGATATTTCAGGGTTGCTTTTTCCCTAGGTCTCCATGCCTTTGGGTTTTGTTTTTGCTTAACGATTGCCACCTGAGCTAGCCTCTGTTGCCCATCTTCCTCAGCTTCAGAGGGTGGATTTCTCCGTGTTGCTTTTTCTCCAGGTCTCCACGCCCTTGTGTGTTTCTTTTGCTTAAAGTTTGCCACCTGAAGCCAGCCTCTCTTGCCCATCTTCCTCAGTTTCAGAGGGTAGATATTTCAGGGTTGCATTTTCCCCAGGTCTCCACGCCTTTGGGTTTTGTTTTTGCTTAACGATTGCCACGTGAGGTAGCCTCTGTTGCCCATCTTCCTCAGTTTCAGAGGGTGGATTTCTCGGTGTTGCTTTTTCCCCAGGTCTCCACGCCCTTGTGTGTTTCTTTGGCTTAAAGTTTGCCACCTGAAGCCAGCCTCTCTTCCCCATCTTCCTCAGTTTCAGAGGGTAAATATTTCAGGGTTGCTTTTTCCCCAGGTCTCCACGCCTTTGGGTTTGGTTTTTGCTTAACGATTACCACCTGAGCTAGCCTCTCTTGCCCATCTTCCTCAGTTTCAGAGGGTGGATTTCTCCGTGTTGCTTTTTCCCCAGGTCTCCACGCCCTTGTGTGTTTCTTTTGCTTATCGTTTGCCACATGAAGCCAGCCTCTCTTGCCCATCTTCCTCAGTTTCAGAGGGTAGATATTTCAGGGTTGCTTTTTAGCAAGGTCTCCACGCCTTTGTGTTTTGTTTTTGCTTAACGATTGCTACCTGAGGTAGCCTCTGTTGCACATCTTCCTGAGTTTCAGAGGGTGGATTTCTCCGTGTTGCTTTTTCCCCAGGTCTCCACGCCCTTGTGTGTTTCTTTTGCTTAAAGTTTGCCACCTGAAGCCAGCCTCTCTTGCCCACCTTCCTCAGTTTCAGAGGATAGATATTACAGGGTTGCTTTTTCCCCAGGTCTCCACGCCTTTGGGTTTTGTTTTTGCTTAACGATTGCCACCTGAGGTAGCCTCTGTTGCCCATCTTCCTCAGTTTCAGAGGGTGGATTTCTCAGTGTTGCCTTTTCGCCAGCTCCCCACGCCCTTGTGTGTTTCTTTTGCTTAAAGATTGTCACCTGAGCTAGTCACTGTTGCCCTGCTTCCTCAGTTTCAGAGGGTACCTTTTTCAGGGTTGCTTTTTGACCGGGTCTCCTCGCCATTGTATTTTTTTATTTTATTTTTTTTGCTTAAAGATTGCCACCTGAGCTATTCTGTTGCCCATCTTCTTCGGTTTCAGAGGGTGGATTTCTCCGTGTTGCTTTTCCCCAGGTCTCCACGCCCTTGTGTTTTTCTTTTGCTTAACGATTGCCACCTGAGGTAGCCTCTGTTGCCCATCCTCGTCAGTTTCAGAGGGTAGATTTCTCAGTGCTGCTTTTTCCCCAGGTCTCCACGCCCTTGTGTGTTTCTTTTGCTTAAAGTTTGCCACCTGAAGCCAGACTCTCTTGCCCATCTTCCTCAGTTTCAGAGGGTAGATATTTCAGGGTTGCTTTTTCCCAAGGTCTCCACGCCTTTGTGTTTTGTTTTTGCTTAACGATTGCCACCTGAGGTAGCCTCTGTTGCCCATCTTCCTCAGTTTCAGAGGGTGGATTTCTCCGTGTTGCTTTTTCCCCAGGTCTCCATGCCCTTGTGTGTTTCTTTTGCTTAAAGATTGTCACCTGAGCTAGGCATTGTTGCCCTGCTTCCTCAGTTTCAGAGGGTACCTTTTTCAGGGTTGCTTTTTGACCGGGTCTCCTCGCCATTGTATTTTTTTATTTTATTTTTTTTGCTTAAAGATTGCCACCTGAGCTAGCCTCTGTTGCCCATCTTCTACGGTTTCAGAGGGTGGATTTCTCCGTGTTGCCTTTTCCCCGGGTCTCCACGCCCTTGTGTGTTTCTTTTGCTTACCGATTGCCACCTGAGATAGCCTCTGTTGCCCATCATCGTCAGTTTCAGAGGGTAGATTTCTCAGTGCTGCTTTTTCCCCAGGTCTCCACGCCCTTGTGTGTTTCTTCTGCTTAAAGTTTGCCACCTGAAGCCAGCCTCTCTTGCCCATCTTCCTCAGTTTCAGAGGGTAGATATTTCAGGGTTGCTTTTTCCCCAGGTCTCCACGCCTTTGGGTTTTGTTTTTGCTTAACGATTGCCACCTGAGCTAGCCTCTCTTGCCCATCTTCCTCAGTTTCAGAGGGTTGATTTCTCCGTGTTGCTTTCTCCCCAGGTCTCCACGCCCTTGTGTGTTTCTTTTGCTTAACGTTTGCCACATGAAGCCAGCCTCTCTTGCCCATCTTCCTCAGTTTCAGAGGGTAGATATTTCAGGGTTGCTTTTTAGCAAGGTCTCCACGCCTTTGTGTTTTGTTTTTGCTTAACGATTGCTACCTGAGGTAGCCTCTGTTGCACATCTTCCTCAGTTTCAGAGGGTGGATTTCTCCGTGTTGCTTTTTCCCCAGGTCTCCACGCCCTTGTGTGTTTCTTTTGCTTAAAGATTGTCACCTGAGCTAGGCATTGTTGCCCTGCTTCCTCAGTTTCAGAGGGTACCTTTTTCAGGGTTGCTTTTTGACCGGGTCTCCTCGCCATTGTATATATTTATTTTATTTTTTTTGCTTAAAGATTGCCACCTGAGCTAGCCTCTGTTGCCCATCTTCTTCGGTTTCAGAGGGTGGATTTCTCCGTGTTGCTTTTTCCCCAGGTCTCCACGCCCTTGTGTGTTTCTTTTGCTTACCGATTGCCACCTGAGGTAGCCTCTGTTGCCCATCCTCGTCAGTTTCAGAGGGTAGATTTCTCAGTGCTGCTTTTTCCCCAGGTCTCCACGCCCTTGTGTGTTTCTTTTGCTTAAAGTTTGCCACGTGAAGCCAGCCTCTCTTGCCCATCTTCCTCAGTTTCAGAGGATAGATATTTCAGGGTTGCTTTTTCCCCAGGTCTCCACGCCTTTGTGTCTTCTTTTTGCTTAACGATTGCCACCTGAGGTAGCCTCTGTTGCCCATCTTCCTCAGTTTCAGAGGGTGGATTTCTCAGTGTTGCCTTTTCGCCAGCTCCCCACGCCCTTGTGTGTTTCTTTTGATTAAAGATTGTCACCTGAGCTAGGCACTGTTGCCCTGCTTCCTCAGTTTCAGAGGGTACCTTTTTCAGGGTTGCTTTTTGACTGGGTCTCCTCGCCATTGTATTTTTTTATTTTATTTTTTTTGCTTAAAGATTGCCACCTGAGCTATTCTCTGTTGCCCATCTTGTTCGGTTTCAGAGGGTAGATTTCTCAGTGTTGCTTTTTCGCCAGCTCTCCATGCTCTTGCGTCTTTTTTTTTTTTCTGCTTAAAGATTGCCACCTGAGCTAGCCTCTCTTGCCCATCTTCCTCAGTTTCAGAGGGTGGATTTCTCCGTGTTGCTTTTTCCCCAGGTCTCCACGCCCTTGTGTGTTTCTTTTGCTTAACGATTGCCACCTGAGGTAGCCTCTGTTGCCCATCCTCGTCAGTTTCAGAGGGTAGATTTCTCAGTGCTGCTTTTTCCCCAGGTCTCTACGCCCTTGTGTGTTTCTTTTGCTTAAAGTTTGCCACCTGAAGCCAGCCTCTCTTGCCCATCTTCCTCAGTTTCAGAGGGTAGATATTTCAGGGTTGCTTTTTCCCCAGGTCTCCACGTCTTTGGGTTTTCTTTTTGCTTAACGATTGCCACCTGAGCTAGCCTCTCTTGCCCATCTGCCTCAGTTTCAGAGGGTAGATATTTCAGGGTTGCTTTTTCCCCAGGTCTCCACGCCCTTGTGTGTTTCGTTTGGTTAACGATTGCGACCTGAGCTAGCCTCTCTTGCCCATCTTCCTCAGTTTCAGAGGGTGGATTTCTCCGTGTTGCTTTTTCCCCAAGTCTCCACGCCCTTGTGCGTTTCTTTTGCTTAAAGTTTGCCACCTGAAGCCAGCCTCTCTTGCCCATCTTCCTCAGTTTCAGAGGGTAGATATTTCAGGGTTGCTTTTTCCCCTTGTCTCCACGCATTTGGGTTTAGTTTTTGCTTAATGATTGCCACCTGAGCTAGCCTCTCTTGCCCATCTTCCTCAGTTTCAGAGGGTGGATTTCTCCGTGTTGCTTTTCCCCAGGTCTCCACGCCCTTGTGTTTTTCTTTTGCTTAACGATTGCCACCTGAGGTAGCCTCTGTTGCCCATCCTCGTCAGTTTCAGAGGGTAGATTTCTCAGTGCTGCTTTTTCCCCAGGTCTCCACGCCCTTGTGTGTTTCTTTTGCTTAAAGTTTGCCACCTGAAGCCAGACTCTCTTGTCCATCTTCCTCAGTTTCAGAGGGTAGATATTTCAGGGTTGCTTTTTCCCAAGGTCTCCACGCCTTTGTGTTTTGTTTTTGCTTAACGATTGCCACCTGAGGTAGCCTCTGTTGCCCATCTTCCTCAGTTTCAGAGGGTGGATTTCTCCGTGTTGCTTTTTCCCCAGGTCTCCATGCCCTTGTGTGTTTCTTTTGCTTAAAGATTGTCACCTGAGCTAGGCATTGTTGCCCTGCTTCCTCAGTTTCAGAGGGTACCTTTGTCAGGGTTGCTTTTTGACCGGGTCTCCTCGCCATTGTATTTTTTTATTTTATTTTTTTTGCTTAAAGATTGCCACCTGAGCTAGCCTCTGTTGCCCATCTTCTACGGTTTCAGAGGGTGGATTTCTCCGTGTTGCCTTTTCCCCAGGTCTCCACGCCCTTGTGTGTTTCTTTTGCTTACCGATTGCCACCTGAGATAGCCTCTGTTGCCCATCATCGTCAGTTTCAGAGGGTAGATTTCTCAGTGCTGCTTTTTCCCCAGGTCTCCACGCCCTTGTGTGTTTCTTCTGCTTAAAGTTTGCCACCTGAAGCCAGCCTCTCTTGCCCATCTTCCTCAGTTTCAGAGGGTAGATATTTCAGGGTTGCTTTTTCCCCAGGTCTCCACGCCTTTGGGTTTTGTTTTTGCTTAACGATTGCCACCTGAGCTAGCCTCTCTTGCCCATCTTCCTCAGTTTCAGAGGGTTGATTTCTCCGTGTTGCTTTCTCCCCAGGTCTCCACGCCCTTGTGTGTTTCTTTTGCTTAACGTTTGCCACATGAAGCCAGCCTCTCTTGCCCATCTTCCTCAGTTTCAGAGGGTAGATATTTCAGGGTTGCTTTTTCCCAAGGTCTCCACGCCTTTGTGTTTTGTTTTTGCTTAACGATTGCCACCTGAGGAAGCCTCTGTTGCCCATCTTCCTCAGTTTCAGAGGGTGGATTTCTCCGTGTTGCTTTTTCCCCAGGTCTCCACGCCCTTGTGTGTTTCTTTTGCTTAAAGATTGTCACCTGAGCTAGGCATTGTTGCCCTGCTTCCTCAGTTTCAGAGGGTACCTTTTTCAGGGTTGCTTTTTGACCGGGTCTCCTCGCCATTGTATTTATTTATTTTATTTTTTTTGCTTAAAGATTGCCACCTGAGCTAGCCTCTGTTGCCCATCTTCTTCGGTTTCAGAGGGTGGATTTCTCCGTGTTGCTTTTTCCCAAGGTCTCCACGCCCTTGTGTGTTTCTTTTGCTTACCGATTGCCACCTGAGGTAGCCTCTGTTGCCCATCCTCGTCAGTTTCAGAGGGTAGATTTCTCAGTGCTGCTTTTTCCCCAGGTCTCCACGCCCTTGTGTGTTTCTTTTGCTTAAAGTTTGCCACCTGAAGCCAGGCTCTCTTGCCCATCTTCCTCAGTTTCAGAGGGTAGATATTTCAGGGTTGCTTTTTCCCCAGGTCTCCACGCCTTTGGGTTTTGTTTTTGCTTAACGATTGCCACCTGAGCTAGCCTCTCATGCCCATCTTCCTCAGTTTCACAGGGTGGATTTCTCCGTGTTGCTTTTTCCCCAGGTCTCCACGCCCTTGTGTGTTTCTCTTGCTTAACGTTTGCCACATGAAGCCAGCCTCTCTTGCCCATCTTCGTCAGTTTCAGAGGGTAGATATTTCAGGGTTGCTTTTTCCCAAGGTCTCCACGCCTTTGTGTTTTGTTTTTGCTTAACGATTGCCACCTGAGGTAGCCTCTGTTGCCCTTCTTCCTCAGTTTCAGAGTGTGGATTTCTCCGTGTTGCTTTTTCCCCAGGTCTCCACGCCCTTGTGTGTTTCTTTTGCTTAAAGATTGTCACCTGAGCTAGGCATTGTTGCCCTGCTTCCTCAGTTTCAGAGGGTACCTTTTTCAGGGTTGCTTTTTGACCGGGTCTCCTCGCCATTGTATTTTTTTATTTTATTTTTTTTGCTTAAAGATTGCCACCTGAGCTAGCCTCTGTTGCCCATCTTCTTCGGTTTCAGAGGGTGGATTTCTCCGTGTTGCTTTTTCCCCAGGTCTCCACGCCCTTGTGTGTTTCTTTTGCTTACCGATTGCCACCTGAGGTAGCCTCTGTTGCCCATCCTCGTCAGTTTCAGAGGGTAGATTTCTCAGTGCTGCTTTTTCCCCAGGTCTCCACGCCCTTGTGTGTTTCTTCTGCTTAAAGTTTGCCACCTGAAGCCAGCCTCTCTTGCCCATCTTCCTCAGTTTCAGAGGGTAGATATTTCAGGGTTGCTTTTTCCCCAGGTCTCCACGCCTTTGTGTTTTCTTTTTGCTTAACGATTGCCACCTGAGCTAGCCTCTCTTGCCCATCTTCCTCAGTTTCAGAGGGTGGATTTCTCCGTGTTGCTTTTTCCCCAGGTCTCCACGCCCTTGTGTGTTTCTTTTGCTTAACGTTTGCCACATGAAGCCAGCCTCTCTTACCCATCTTCCTCAGTTTCAGAGGGTAGATATTTCAGGGTTGCTTATTCCCAAGGTCTCCACGCCTTTGTGTTTTGTTTTTGCTTAACGATTGCCACCTGAGGTAGCCTCTGCTGTCCATCTTCCTCAGTTTCAGAGTGTGGATTTCTCGTGTTGCTTTTTCCCCAGGTCTCCACGCCCTTGTGTGTTTCTTTTGCTTAAAGATTGTCACCTGAGCTAGGCATTGTTGCCCTGCTTCCTCAGTTTCAGAGGGTACCTTTTTCAGGGTTGCTTTTTGACCGGGTCTCCTCGCCATTGTATTTTTTTATTTTATTTTTTTTGCTTAAAGATTGCCACCTGAGCTAGCCTCTGTTGCCCATCTTCTTCGGTTTCAGAGGGTGGATTTCTCCGTGTTGCTTTTTCCCCAGGTCTCCACGCCCTTGTGTGTTTCTTTTGCTTACCGATTGCCACCTGAGGTAGCCTCTGTTGCCCATCCTCGTCAGTTTCAGAGGGTAGATTTCTCAGTGCTGCTTTTTCCCCAGGTCTCCACGCCCTTGTGTGTTTCTTCTGCTTAAAGTTTGCCACCTGAAGCCAGCCTCTCTTGCCCATCTTCCTCAGTTTCAGAGGGTAGATATTTCAGGGTTGCTTTTTCCCCAGGTCTTCACGCCTTTGGGTTTTGTTTTTGCTTAACGATTGCCACCTGAGCTAGCCTCTCTTGCCCATCTTCCTCAGTTTCAGAGGGTGGATTTCTCCGTGTTGCTTTTTCCCCAGGTCTCCACGCCCTTGTGTGTTTCTTTTGCTTAACGTTTGCCACATGAAGCCAGCCTCTCTTGCCCATCTTCGTCAGTTTCAGAGGGTAGATATTTCAGGGTTGCTTTTTCCCAAGGTCTCCACGCCTTTGTGTTTTGTTTTTGCTTAACGATTGCCACCTGAGGTAGCCTCTGTTGCCCATCTTCCTCAGTTTCAGAGGGTGGATTTCTCCGTGTTGCTTTTTCCCCAGGTCTCCACGCCCTTGTGTGTTTCTTTTGCTTAAAGATTGTCACCTGAGCTAGGCATTGTTGCCCTGCTTCCTCAGTTTCAGAGGGTACCTTTTTCAGGGTTGCTTTTTGACCGGGTCTCCTCGCCATTGTATTTTTTTATTTTATTTTTTTTGCTTAAAGATTGCCACCTGAGCTAGCCTCTGTTGCCCATCTTCTTCGGTTTCAGAGGGTGGATTTCTCCGTGTTGCTTTTTCCCCAGGTCTCCACGCCCTTGTGTGTTTCTTTTGCTTACCGATTGCCACCTGAGGTAGCCTCTGTTGCCCATCCTCGTCAGTTTCAGAGGGTAGATTTCTCAGTGCTGCTTTTTCCCCAGGTCTCCACGCCCATGTGTGTTTCTTTTGCTTAAAGTTTGCCACCTGAAGCCAGCCTCTCTTGCCCATCTTCCTCAGTTTCAGAGGGTAGATATTTCAGGGTTGCTTTTTCCCCAGGTCTCCACACCTTTGGGTTTTGTTTTTGCTTAACGATTGCCACCTGAGCTAGCCTCTCTAGCCCATCTTCCTCAGTTTCAGAGGGTGGATTTCTCCGTGTTGCTTTTTCCCCAGGTCTCCACGCCCTTGTGTGTTTCTTTTGCTTAACGATTGCCACCTGAGGTAGCCTCTGTTGCCCATCCTCGTCAGTTTCAGAGGGTAGATTTCTCAGTGCTGCCTTTTCCCCAGGTCTCCACGCCCTTGTGTGTTTCTTTTGCTTAAAGATTGCCTCCTGAGCTAGCCTCTGTTGCCCATCTTCGTCCGTTTCAGAGGGTGGATTTCTCAGTGTTGCCTTTTCGCCAGCTCTCCACGACCTTGCGTCTTTTTTTTTTTTTCTGCTTAAAGGTTGCAACCTGACTAGCTTCTTTTGCGCATGTTCCTCAGTTTCAGAGGGTGGATTTCTTCGTGTTGCTTTTTCCCCAGGTCTCCACGCCCTTGTGTGTTTCTTTGCTTACCGATTGCCACCTGAGGTAGCCTCTGTTGCCCATCCTCATCAGTTTCAGAGGGTAGATTTCCTAGTGCTGCTTTTTCCCCAGGTCTCCACGCCCTTGTGTGTTTCTTTTGCTTAAAGTTTCCCACCTGAAGCCAGCCTCTCTTGCCCATCTTCCTCAGTTTCAGAGGGTAGATATTTCAGGGTTGCTTTTTCCCCAGGTCTCCATGCCTTTGGGTTTTGTTTTTGCTTAACGATTGCCACCTGAGCTAGCCTCTGTTGCCCATCTTCCTCAGCTTCAGAGGGTGGATTTCTCCGTGTTGCTTTTTCCCCAGGTCTCCACGTCCTTGTGTGTTTCTTTTGCTTAAAGTTTGCCACCTGAAGCCAGCCTCTCTTGCCCATCTTCCTCAGTTTCAGAGGGTAGATATTTCAGGGTTGCTTTTTCCCCAGGTCTCCACGCCTTTGGGTTTTGTTTTTGCTTAACGATTGCCACGTGAGGTAGCCTCTGTTGCCCATCTTCCTCAGTTTCAGAGGGTGGATTTCTCCGTGTTGCTTTTTCCCCAGGTCTCCACGCCCTTGTGTGTTTCTTTTGCTTAAAGTTTGCCACCTGAAGCCAGCCTCTCTTCCCCATCTTCCTCAGTTTCAGAGGGTAAATATTTCAGGGTTGCTTTTTCCCCAGGTCTCCACGCCTTTGGGTTTGGTTTTTGCTTAACGATTACCACCTGAGCTAGCCTCTCTTTCCCATCTTCCTCAGTTTCAGAGGGTGGATTTCTCAGTGTTGCCTTTTCGCCAGCTCCCCACGCCCTTTTGTGTTTCTTTTGCTTAAAGATTGTCACCTGAGCTAGGCACTGTTGCCCTGCTTCCTCAGTTTCAGAGGGTACCTTTTTCAGGGTTGCTTTTTGACCGGGTCTCCTCGCCATTGTATTTTTTAATTTTATTTTTTTTGCTTAAAGATTGCCACCTGAGCTATTCTCTGTTGCCCATCTTCTTCGGTTTCAGAGGGTAGATTTCTCAGTGTTGCTTTTTCGCCAGCTCTCCAAGACCTTGCGTCTTTTCTTTTTTTTCTGCTTAAGATTGCCACCTGAGCTAGCCTCTCTTGCCCATCTTCCTCAGTTTCAGAGGGTGGATTTCTCCGTATTGCTTTTTCCCCAGGTCTCCACGCCCTTGTGTGTTTCTTTTGCTTAACGTTTGCCACATGAAGCCAGCCTCTCTTGCCCATCTTCCTCAGTTTCAGAGGGTAGATATTTCAGGGTTGCTTTTTCCCCAGGTCTCCACGCCTTTTGGTTTTGTTTTTGCTTAACGATTGCCACCTGAGGTAGCCTCTGTTGCCCATCCTCGTCAGTTTCAGAGGGTAGATTTCTCAGTGCTGCCTTTTCCCCAAGTCTCCACGCCCTTGTGTGTTTCTTTTGCTTAAAGTTTGCCACCTGAAGCCAGCCTCTCTTGCCCATCTTCCTCAGTTTCAGAGGATAGATATTTCAGGGTTGCTTTTTCCCCAGGTCTCCACGCCTTTGGGTTTTGTTTTTGCTTAACGATTGCCACCTGAGGTAGCCTCTGTTGCCCATCTTCCTCAGTTTCAGAGGGTGGATTTCTCAGTGTTGCCTTTTCGCCAGCTCCCCACGCCCTTGTGTGTTTCTTTTGATTAAAGATTGTCACCTGAGCTAGGCACTGTTGCCCTGCTTCCTCAGTTTCAGAGGGTACCTTTTTCAGGGTTGCTTTTTGACTGGGTCTCCTCGCCATTGTATTTTTTTATTTTATTTTTTTTGCTTAAAGATTGCCACCTGAGCTATTCTCTGTTGCCCATCTTCTTCGGTTTCAGAGGGTAGATTTCTCAGTGTTGCTTTTTCGCCAGCTCTCCATGCTCTTGCGTCTTTTTTTTTTTTCTGCTTAAAGATTGCCACCTGAGCTAGCCTCTGTTGCCCATCCTCGTCAGTTTCAGAGGGTAGATTTCTCAGTGCTGCTTTTTCCCCAGGTCTCTACGCCCTTGTGTGTTTCTTTTGCTTAAAGTTTGCCACCTGAAGCCAGCCTCTCTTGCCCATCTTCCTCAGTTTCAGAGGGTAGATATTTCAGGGTTGCTTTTTCCCGAGGTCTCCACGCCTTTGGGTTTTCTTTTTGCTTAACGATTGCCACCTGAGCTAGCCTCTCTTGCCCATCTTCGTCAGTTTCAGAGGGTTGATATTTCAGGGTTGCTTTTTCCCCAGGTCTCCACGCCCTTGTGTGTTTCTTTTGGTTAACGATTGCCACCTGAGGTATCCTCTGTTGCCCATCTTCCTCAGCTTTAGAGGGTGGATTTCTCCGTGGTGCTTTTTCCACAGGTCTCCATGCCCTTGTGTGTTTCTTTTGCTTAAAGTTTGCCACCTGAAGCCAGCCTCTCTTGCCCATCTTCCTCAGTTTCAGAGTGTAGATATTTCAGGGTTGCTTTTTCCCCAGGTCTCCACGCCCTTGTGTTTCTCTTTTGCTTAACGATTGCCACCTGAGATGGCCTCTGTTGCCCATCCTCGTCAGTTTCAGAGGGTAGATTTCTCAGTGCTGCTTTTTCCCCAGGTCTCCACGCCCTTGTGTGTTTCTTTTGCTTAAAGTTTGCCACCTGAAGCCAGACTCTCTTGTCCATCTTCCTCAGTTTCAGAGGGTAGATATTTCAGGGTTGCTTTTTCCCAAGGTCTCCACGCCTTTGTGTTTTGTTTTTGCTTAACGATTGCTACCTGAGGTAGCCTCTGTTGCCCATATTCCTCAGTTTCAGAGGGTGGATTTCTCCGTGTTGCTTTTTCCCCAGGTCTCCACGCCCTTGTGTGTTTCTTTTGCTTAAAGATTGTCACCTGAGCTAGGCATTGTTGCCCTGCTTCCTCAGTTTCAGAGGGTACCTTTTTCAGGGTTGCTTTTTGACCGGGTCTCCTCGCCATTGTATTTTTTTATTTTATTTTTTTTGCTTAAAGATTGCCACCTGAGCTAGCCTCTGTTGCCCATCTTCTTCGGTTTCAGAGGGTGGATTTCTCCGTGTTGCTTTTTCCCCAGGTCTCCACGCCCTTGTGTGTTTCTTTTGCTTACCGATTGCCACCTGAGGTAGCCTCTGTTGCCCATCCTCGTCAGTTTCAGAGGGTAGATTTCTCAGTGCTGCTTTTTCCCCAGGTCTCCACGCCCATGTGTGTTTCTTTTGCTTAAAGTTTGCCACCTGAAGCCAGCCTCTCTTGCCCATCTTCCTCAGTTTCAGAGGGTAGATATTTCAGGGTTGCTTTTTCCCCAGGTCTCCACGCCTTTGGGTTTTGTTTTTGCTTAACGATTGCCACCTGAGCTAGCCTCTCTAGCCCATCTTCCTCAGTTTCAGAGGGTGGATTTCTCCGTGTTGCTTTTTCCCCAGGTCTCCACGCCCTTGTGTGTTTCTTTTGCTTAACGATTGCCACCTGAGGTAGCCTCTGTTGCCCATCCTCGTCAGTTTCAGAGGGTAGATTTCTCAGTGCTGCTTTTTCCCCAGGTCTCCACGCCCTTGTGTGTTTCTTTTGCTTAAAGATTGCCTCCTGAGCTAGCCTCTGTTGCCCATCTTCGTCCGTTTCAGAGGGTGGATTTCTCAGTGTTGCCTTTTCGCCAGCTCTCCACGACCTTGCGTCTTTTTTTTTTTTTCTGCTTAAAGGTTGCAACCTGACTAGCTTCTTTTGCGCATGTTCCTCAGTTTCAGAGGGTGGATTTCTTCGTGTTGCTTTTTCCCCAGGTCTCCACGCCCTTGTGTGTTTCTTTGCTTACCGATTGCCACCTGAGGTAGCCTCTGTTGCCCATCCTCATCAGTTTCAGAGGGTAGATTTCCTAGTGCTGCTTTTTCCCCAGGTCTCCACGCCCTTGTGTGTTTCTTTTGCTTAAAGTTTCCCACCTGAAGCCAGCCTCTCTTGCCCATCTTCCTCAGTTTCAGAGGGTAGATATTTCAGGGTTGCTTTTTCCCCAGGTCTCCATGCCTTTGGGTTTTGTTTTTGCTTAACGATTGCCACCTGAGCTAGCCTCTGTTGCCCATCTTCCTCAGCTTCAGAGGGTGGATTTCTCCGTGTTGCTTTTTCCCCAGGTCTCCACGTCCTTGTGTGTTTCTTTTGCTTAAAGTTTGCCACCTGAAGCCAGCCTCTCTTGCCCATCTTCCTCAGTTTCAGAGGGTAGATATTTCAGGGTTGCTTTTTCCCCAGGTCTCCACGCCTTTGGGTTTTGTTTTTGCTTAACGATTGCCACGTGAGGTAGCCTCTGTTGCCCATCTTCCTCAGTTTCAGAGGGTGGATTTCTCCGTGTTGCTTTTTCCCCAGGTCTCCACGCCCTTGTGTGTTTCTTTTGCTTAAAGTTTGCCACCTGAAGCCAGCCTCTCTTCCCCATCTTCCTCAGTTTCAGAGGGTAAATATTTCAGGGTTGCTTTTTCCCCAGGTCTCCACGCCTTTGGGTTTGGTTTTTGCTTAACGATTACCACCTGAGCTAGCCTCTCTTTCCCATCTTCCTCAGTTTCAGAGGGTGGATTTCTCAGTGTTGCCTTTTCGCCAGCTCCCCACGCCCTTGTGTGTTTCTTTTGCTTAAAGATTGTCACCTGAGCTAGGCACTGTTGCCCTGCTTCCTCAGTTTCAGAGGGTACCTTTTTCAGGGTTGCTTTTTGACCGGGTCTCCTCGCCATTGTATTTTTTAATTTTATTTTTTTTGCTTAAAGATTGCCACCTGAGCTATTCTCTGTTGCCCATCTTCTTCGGTTTCAGAGGGTAGATTTCTCAGTGTTGCTTTTTCGCCAGCTCTCCAAGACCTTGCGTCTTTTCTTTTTTTTCTGCTTAAAGATTGCCACCTGAGCTAGCCTCTCTTGCCCATCTTCCTCAGTTTCAGAGGGTGGATTTCTCCGTATTGCTTTTTCCCCAGGTCTCCACGCCCTTGTGTGTTTCTTTTGCTTAACGTTTGCCACATGAAGCCAGCCTCTCTTGCCCATCTTCCTCAGTTTCAGAGGGTAGATATTTCAGGGTTGCTTTTTCCCCAGGTCTCCACGCCTTTGGGTTTTGTTTTTGCTTAACGATTGCCACCTGAGGTAGCCTCTGTTGCCCATCCTCGTCAGTTTCAGAGGGTAGATTTCTCAGTGCTGCCTTTTCCCCAAGTCTCCACGCCCTTGTGTGTTTCTTTTGCTTAAAGTTTGCCACCTGAAGCCAGCCTCTCTTGCCCATCTTCCTCAGTTTCAGAGGATAGATATTTCAGGGTTGCTTTTTCCCCAGGTCTCCACGCCTTTGGGTTTTGTTTTTGCTTAACGATTGCCACCTGAGGTAGCCTCTGTTGCCCATCTTCCTCAGTTTCAGAGGGTGGATTTCTCAGTGTTGCCTTTTCGCCAGCTCCCCACGCCCTTGTGTGTTTCTTTTGATTAAAGATTGTCACCTGAGCTAGGCACTGTTGCCCTGCTTCCTCAGTTTCAGAGGGTACCTTTTTCAGGGTTGCTTTTTGACTGGGTCTCCTCGCCATTGTATTTTTTTATTTTATTTTTTTTGCTTAAAGATTGCCACCTGAGCTATTCTCTGTTGCCCATCTTCTTCGGTTTCAGAGGGTAGATTTCTCAGTGTTGCTTTTTCGCCAGCTCTCCATGCTCTTGCGTCTTTTTTTTTTTTCTGCTTAAAGATTGCCACCTGAGCTAGCCTCTGTTGCCCATCCTCGTCAGTTTCAGAGGGTAGATTTCTCAGTGCTGCTTTTTCCCCAGGTCTCTACGCCCTTGTGTGTTTCTTTTGCTTAAAGTTTGCCACCTGAAGCCAGCCTCTCTTGCCCATCTTCCTCAGTTTCAGAGGGTAGATATTTCAGGGTTGCTTTTTCCCGAGGTCTCCACGCCTTTGGGTTTTCTTTTTGCTTAACGATTGCCACCTGAGCTAGCCTCTCTTGCCCATCTTCGTCAGTTTCAGAGGGTTGATATTTCAGGGTTGCTTTTTCCCCAGGTCTCCACGCCCTTGTGTGTTTCTTTTGGTTAACGATTGCCACCTGAGGTATCCTCTGTTGCCCATCTTCCTCAGCTTTAGAGGGTGGATTTCTCCGTGGTGCTTTTTCCCCAGGTCTCCATGCCCTTGTGTGTTTCTTTTGCTTAAAGTTTGCCACCTGAAGCCAGCCTCTCTTGCCCATCTTCCTCAGTTTCAGAGGGTAGATATTTCAGGGTTGCTTTTTCCCCAGGTCTCCACGCCCTTGTGTTTTTCTTTTGCTTAACGATTGCCACCTGAGATGGCCTCTGTTGCCCATCCTCGTCAGTTTCAGAGGGTAGATTTCTCAGTGCTGCTTTTTCCCCAGGTCTCCACGCCCTTGTGTGTTTCTTTTGCTTAAAGTTTGCCACCTGAAGCCAGACTCTCTTGTCCATCTTCCTCAGTTTCAGAGGGTAGATATTTCAGGGTTGCTTTTTCCCAAGGTCTCCACGCCTTTGTGTTTTGTTTTTGCTTAACGATTGCTACCTGAGGTAGCCTCTGTTGCCCATATTCCTCAGTTTCAGAGGGTGGATTTCTCCGTGTTGCTTTTTCCCCAGGTCTCCACGCCCTTGTGTGTTTCTTTTGCTTAAAGATTGTCACCTGAGCTAGGCATTGTTGCCCTGCTTCCTCAGTTTCAGAGGGTACCTTTTTCAGGGTTGCTTTTTGACCGGGTCTCCTCGCCATTGTATTTTTTTATTTTATTTTTTTTGCTTAAAGATTGCCACCTGAGCTAGCCTCTGTTGCCCATCTTCTTCGGTTTCAGAGGGTGGATTTCTCCGTGTTGCTTTTTCCCCAGGTCTCCACGCCCTTGTGTGTTTCTTTTGCTTACCGATTGCCACCTGAGGTAGCCTCTGTTGCCCATCCTCGTCAGTTTCAGAGGGTAGATTTCTCAGTGCTGCTTTTTCCCCAGGTCTCCACGCCCATGTGTGTTTCTTTTGCTTAAAGTTTGCCACCTGAAGCCAGCCTCTCTTGCCCATCTTCCTCAGTTTCAGAGGGTAGATATTTCAGGGTTGCTTTTTCCCCAGGTCTCCACGCCTTTGGGTTTTGTTTTTGCTTAACGATTGCCACCTGAGCTAGCCTCTCTAGCCCATCTTCCTCAGTTTCAGAGGGTGGATTTCTCCGTGTTGCTTTTTCCCCAGGTCTCCACGCCCTTGTGTGTTTCTTTTGCTTAACGATTGCCACCTGAGGTAGCCTCTGTTGCCCATCCTCGTCAGTTTCAGAGGGTAGATTTCTCAGTGCTGCTTTTTCCCCAGGTCTCCACGCCCTTGTGTGTTTCTTTTGCTTAAAGATTGCCTCCTGAGCTAGCCTCTGTTGCCCATCTTCGTCCGTTTCAGAGGGTGGATTTCTCAGTGTTGCCTTTTCGCCAGCTCTCCACGACCTTGCGTCTTTTTTTTTTTTTCTGCTTAAAGGTTGCAACCTGACTAGCTTCTTTTGCGCATGTTCCTCAGTTTCAGAGGGTGGATTTCTTCGTGTTGCTTTTTCCCCAGGTCTCCACGCCCTTGTGTGTTTCTTTGCTTACCGATTGCCACCTGAGGTAGCCTCTGTTGCCCATCCTCATCAGTTTCAGAGGGTAGATTTCCTAGTGCTGCTTTTTCCCCAGGTCTCCACGCCCTTGTGTGTTTCTTTTGCTTAAAGTTTCCCACCTGAAGCCAGCCTCTCTTGCCCATCTTCCTCAGTTTCAGAGGGTAGATATTTCAGGGTTGCTTTTTCCCCAGGTCTCCACGCCTTTGGGTTTTGTTTTTGCTTAACGATTGCCACGTGAGGTAGCCTCTGTTGCCCATCTTCCTCAGTTTCAGAGGGTGGATTTCTCCGTGTTGCTTTTTCCCCAGGTCTCCACGCCTTTGGGTTTGGTTTTTGCTTAACGATTACCACCTGAGCTAGCCTCTCTTTCCCATCTTCCTCAGTTTCAGAGGGTGGATTTCTCAGTGTTGCCTTTTCGCCAGCTCCCCACGCCCTTGTGTGTTTCTTTTGCTTAAAGATTGTCACCTGAGCTAGGCACTGTTGCCCTGCTTCCTCAGTTTCAGAGGGTACCTTTTTCAGGGTTGCTTTTTGACCGGGTCTCCTCGCCATTGTATTTTTTAATTTTATTTTTTTTGCTTAAAGATTGCCACCTGAGCTATTCTCTGTTGCCCATCTTCTTCGGTTTCAGAGGGTAGATTTCTCAGTGTTGCTTTTTCGCCAGCTCTCCAAGACCTTGCGTCTTTTCTTTTTTTTCTGCTTAAAGATTGCCACCTGAGCTAGCCTCTCTTGCCCATCTTCCTCAGTTTCAGAGGGTGGATTTCTCCGTATTGCTTTTTCCCCAGGTCTCCACGCCCTTGTGTGTTTCTTTTGCTTAACGTTTGCCACATGAAGCCAGCCTCTCTTGCCCATCTTCCTCAGTTTCAGAGGGTAGATATTTCAGGGTTGCTTTTTCCCCAGGTCTCCACGCCTTTTGGTTTTGTTTTTGCTTAACGATTGCCACCTGAGGTAGCCTCTGTTGCCCATCCTCGTCAGTTTCAGAGGGTAGATTTCTCAGTGCTGCCTTTTCCCCAAGTCTCCACGCCCTTGTGTGTTTCTTTTGCTTAAAGTTTGCCACCTGAAGCCAGCCTCTCTTGCCCATCTTCCTCAGTTTCAGAGGATAGATATTTCAGGGTTGCTTTTTCCCCAGGTCTCCACGCCTTTGGGTTTTGTTTTTGCTTAACGATTGCCACCTGAGGTAGCCTCTGTTGCCCATCTTCCTCAGTTTCAGAGGGTGGATTTCTCAGTGTTGCCTTTTCCCAGCTCCCCACGCCCTTGTGTGTTTCTTTTGATTAAAGATTGTCACCTGAGCTAGGCACTGTTGCCCTGCTTCCTCAGTTTCAGAGGGTACCTTTTTCAGGGTTGCTTTTTGACTGGGTCTCCTCGCCATTGTATTTTTTTATTTTATTTTTTTTGCTTAAAGATTGCCACCTGAGCTATTCTCTGTTGCCCATCTTCTTCGGTTTCAGAGGGTAGATTTCTCAGTGTTGCTTTTTCGCCAGCTCTCCATGCTCTTGCGTCTTTTTTTTTTTTCTGCTTAAAGATTGCCACCTGAGCTAGCCTCTGTTGCCCATCCTCGTCAGTTTCAGAGGGTAGATTTCTCAGTGCTGCTTTTTCCCCAGGTCTCCACGCCCTTGTGTGTTTCTTTTGCTTACCGATTGCCACCTGAGGTAGCCTCTGTTGCCCATCCTCCTCAGTTTCAGAGGGTAGATTTCTCAGTGCTGCTTTTTCTCCAGGTCTCCACGCCCTTGTGTGTTTCTTTTGCTTAAAGTTTGCCACCTGAAGCCAGCCTCTCTTGCCCATCTTCCTCAGTTTCAGAGGGTAGATATTTCAGGGTTGCTTTTTCCCCAGGTCTCCACGCCTTTGGGTTTTCTTTTTGCTTAACGATTGCCACCTGAGCTAGCCTCTCTTGCCCATCTTCGTCAGTTTCAGAGGGTTGATATTTCAGGGTTGCTTTTTCCCCAGGTCTCCACGCCCTTGTGTGTTTCTTTTGGTTAACGATTGCCACCTGAGGTATCCTCTGTTGCCCATCTTCCTCAGCTTTAGAGGGTGGATTTCTCCGTGGTGCTTTTTCCCCAGGTCTCCATGCCCTTGTGTGTTTCTTTTGCTTAAAGTTTGCCACCTGAAGCCAGCCTCTCTTGCCCATCTTCCTCAGTTTCAGAGGGTAGATATTTCAGGGTTGCTTTTTCCCCAGGTCTCCACGCCTTTGGGTTTTGTTTTTGCTTAACGATTGCCACCTGAGCTAGCCTCTCTTGCCCATCTTCCTCAGTTTCAGAGGGTGGATTTCTCCGTGTTGCTTTTTCCCCACGTCTCCACGCCCTTGTGCGTTTCTTTTGCTTAAAGTTTGCCACCTGAAGCCAGCCTCTCTTGCCCATCTTCCTCAGTTTCAGAGGGTAGATATTTCAGGGTTGCTTTTTCCCCAGGTCTCCACGCATTTGGCTTTAGTTTTTGCTTAATGATTGCCACCTGAGCTAGCCTCTCTTGCCCATCTTCCTCAGTTTCAGAGGGTGGATTTCTCCGTGTTGCTTTTCCCCAGGTCTCCACGCCCTTGTGTTTTTCTTTTGCTTAACGATTGCCACCTGAGATGGCCTCTGTTGCCCATCCTCGTCAGTTTCAGAGGGTAGATTTCTCAGTGCTGCTTTTTCCCCAGGTCTCCACGCCCTTGTGTGTTTCTTTTGCTTAAAGTTTGCCACCTGAAGCCAGACTCTCTTGTCCATCTTCCTCAGTTTCAGAGGGTAGATATTTCAGTGTTGCTTTTTCCCAAGGTCTCCACGCCTTTGTGTTTTGTTTTTGCTTAACGATTGCTACCTGAGGTAGCCTCTGTTGCCCATCTTCCTCAGTTTCAGAGGGTGGATTTCTCCGTGTTGCTTTTTCCCCAGGTCTCCACGCCCTTGTGTGTTTCTTTTGCTTAAAGATTGTCACCTGAGCTAGGCATTATTGCCCTGCTTCCTCAGTTTCAGAGGGTACCTTTTTCAGGGTTGCTTTTTGACCGGGTCTCCTCGCCATTGTATTTATTTATTTTATTTTTTTTGCTTAAAGATTGCCACCTGAGCTAGCCTCTGTTGCCCATCTTCTTCGGTTTCAGAGGGTGGATTTCTCCGTGTTGCTTTTTCCCCAGGTCTCCACGCCCTTGTGTGTTTCTTTTGCTTACCGATTGCCACCTGAGGTAGCCTCTGTTGCCCATCCTCGTCAGTTTCAGAGGGTAGATTTCTCAGTGCTGCTTTTTCCCCAGGTCTCCACGCCCTTGTGTGTTTCTTTTGCTTAAAGTTTCCCACCTGAAGCCAGCCTCTCTTGCCCATCTTCCTCAGTTTCAGAGGGTAGATATTTCAGGGTTGTTTTTTCCCCAGGTCTCCACGCCTTTGGGTTTTGTTTTTGCTTAACGATTGCCACCTGAGCTAGCCTCTCTTGCCCATCTTCCTCAGTTTCAGAGGGTGGATTTCTCCGTGTTGCTTTTTCCCCAGGTCTCCACGCCCTTGTGTGTTTCTTTTGCTTAACGTTTGCCACATGAATCCAGCCTCTCTTGCCCATCTTCCTCAGTTTCAGAGGGTAGATATTTCAGGGTTGCTTTTTCCCAAGGTCTCCACGCCTTTGTGTTTTGTTTTTGCTTAACGATTGCCACCTGAGGTAGCCTCTGCTGCCCATCTTCCTCAGTTTCAGAGGGTGGATTTCTCCGTGTTGCTTTTTCCCCAGGTCTCCACGCCCTTGTGTGTTTCTTTTGCTTAAAGATTGTCACCTGAGCTAGGCATTGTTGCCCTGCTTCCTCAGTTTCAGAGGGTACCTTTGTCAGGGTTGCTTTTTGACCGGGTCTCCTCGCCATTGTATTTTTTTATTTTATTTTTTTTGCTTAAAGATTGCCACCTGAGCTAGCCTCTGTTGCCCATCTTCTTCGGTTTCAGAGGGTGGATTTCTCCGTGTTGCTTTTTCCGCAGGTCTCCACGCCCTTGTGTGTTTCTTTTGCTTACCGATTGCCACCTGAGGTAGCCTCTGTTGCCCATCCTCGTCAGTTTCAGAGGGTAGATTTCTCAGTGCTGCTTTTTCCCCAGGTCTCCACGCCCTTGTGTGTTTCTTTTGCTTAAAGTTTGCCACCTGAAGCCAGCCTCTCTTGCCCATCTTCCTCAGTTTCAGAGGGTAGATATTTCAGGGTAGCTTTTTCCCCAGGTCTCCACGCCTTTGGGTTTTGTTTTTGCTTAACGATTGCCACCTGAGCTAGCCTCTCTTGCCCATCTTCCTCAGTTTCAGAGGGTGGATTTCTCCGTGTTGCTTTTTCCCCAGGTCTCCACGCCCTTGTGTGTTTCTTTTGCTTAACGTTTGCCACATGAAGCCAGCCTCTCTTGCCCATCTTCCTCAGTTTCAGAGGGTAGATATTTCAGGGTTGCTTTTTCCCAAGGTCTCCACGCCTTTGTGTTTTGTTTTTGCTTAACGATTGCCACCTGAGGTAGCCTCTGTTGCCCATCTTCCTCAGTTTCAGAGTGTGGATTTCTCCGTGTTGCTTTTTCCCCAGGTCTCCACGCCCTTGTGTGTTTCTTTTGCTTAAAGATTGTCACCTGAGCTAGGCATTGTTGCCCTGCTTCCTCAGTTTCAGAGGGTACCTTTTTCAGGGTTGCTTTTTGACCGGGTCTCCTCGCCATTGTATTTTTTTATTTTATTTTTTTTGCTTAAAGATTGCCACCTGAGCTAGCCTCTGTTGCCCATCTTCTTCGGTTTCAGAGGGTGGATTTCTCCGTGTTGCTTTTTCCCCAGGTCTCCACGCCCTTGTGTGTTTCTTTTGCTTACCGATTGCCACCTGAGGTAGCCTCTGTTGCCCATCCTCCTCAGTTTCAGAGGGTAGATTTCTCAGTGCTGCTTTTTCCCCAGGTCTCCACGCCCTTGTGTGTTTCTTCTGCTTAAAGTTTGCCACCTGAAGCCAGCCTCTCTTGCCCATCTTCCTCAGTTTCAGAGGGTAGATATTTCAGGGTTGCTTTTTCCCCAGGTCTCCACGCCTTTGTGTCTTCTTTTTGCTTAACGATTGCCACCTGAGCTAGCCTCTCTTGCCCATCTTCCTCAGTTTCAGAGGGTGGATTTCTCCGTGTTGCTTTTTCCCCAGGTCTCCACGCCCTTGTGTGTTTCTTTTGCTTAACGTTTGCCACATGAAGCCAGCCTCTCTTGCCCATCTTCGTCAGTTTCAGAGGGTAGATATTTCAGGGTTGCTTTTTCCCAAGGTCTCCACGCCTTTGTGTTTTGTTTTTGCTTAACGATTGCCACCTGAGGTAGCCTCTGTTGCCCATCTTCCTCAGTTTCAGAGGGTGGATTTCTCCGTGTTGCTTTTTCCCCAGGTCTCCACGCCCTTGTGTGTTTCTTTTGCTTAAAGATTGTCACCTGAGCTAGGCATTGTTGCCCTGCTTCCTCAGTTTCAGAGGGTACCTTTGTCAGGGTTGCTTTTTGACCGGGTCTCCTCGCCATTGTATTTTTTTATTTTATTTTTTTTGCTTAAAGATTGCCACCTGAGCTAGCCTCTGTTGCCCATCTTCTTCGGTTTCAGAGGGTGGATTTCTCCGTGTTGCTTTTTCCCCAGGTCTCCACGCCCTTGTGTGTTTCTTTTGCTTACCGATTGCCACCTGAGGTAGCCTCTGTTGCCCATCCTCGTCAGTTTCAGAGGGTAGATTTCTCAGTGCTGCTTTTTCCCCAGGTCTCCACGCCCTTGTGTGTTTCTTCTGCTTAAAGTTTGCCACCTGAAGCCAGCCTCTCTTGCCCATCTTCCTCAGTTTCAGAGGGTAGATATTTCAGGGTTGCTTTTTCCCCAGGTCTCCACGCCTTTGGGTTTTGTTTTTGCTTAACGATTGCCACCTGAGCTAGCCTCTCTTGCCCATCTTCCTCAGTTTCAGAGGGTGGATTTCTCCGTGTTGCTTTTTCCCCAGGTCTCCACGCCCTTGTGTGTTTCTTTTGCTTAACGTTTGCCACATGAAGCCAGCCTCTCTTGCCCATCTTCCTCAGTTTCAGAGGGTAGATATTTCAGGGTTGCTTTTTCCCCAGGTCTCCACGCCTTTGGGTTTTGTTTTTGCTTAACGATTGCCACCTGAGCTAGCCTCTCTTGCCCATCTTCCTCAGTTTCAGAGGGTGGATTTCTCCGTGTTGCTTTTTCCCCAGGTCTCCACGCCCTTGTGTGTTTCTTTTGCTTAACGTTTGCCACATGAAGCCAGCCTCTCTTGCCCATCTTCCTCAGTTTCAGAGGGTAGATATTTCAGGGTTGCTTTTTCCCCAGGTCTCCACGCCTTTGGGTTTTGTTTTTGCTTAACGATTGCCACCTGAGCTAGCCTCTCTTGCCCATCTTCCTCAGTTTCAGAGGGTGGATTTCTCCGTGTTGCTTTTTCCCCAGGTCTCCACGCCCTTGTGTGTTTCTTTTGCTTAACGTTTGCCACATGAAGCCAGCCTCTCTTGCCCATCTTCGTCAGTTTCAGAGGGTAGATATTTCAGGGTTGCTTTTTCCCAAGGTCTCCACGCCTTTGTGTTTTGTTTTTGCTTAACGATTGCCACCTGAGGTAGCCTCTGTTGCCCATCTTCCTCAGTTTCAGAGTGTGGATTTCTCCGTGTTGCTTTTTCCCCAGGTCTCCACGCCCTTGTGTGTTTCTTTTGCTTAAAGATTGTCACCTGAGCTAGGCATTGTTGCCCTGCTTCCTCAGTTTCAGAGGGTACCTTTTTCAGGGTTGCTTTTTGACCGGGTCTCCTCGCCATTGTATTTTTTTATTTTATTTTTTTTGCTTAAAGATTGCCACCTGAGCTACCCTCTGTTGCCCATCTTCTTCGGTTTCAGAGGGTGGATTTCTCCGTGTTGCTTTTTCCCCAGGTCTCCACGCCCTTGTGTGTTTCTTTTGCTTACCGATTGCCACCTGAGGTAGCCTCTGTTGCCCATCCTCCTCAGTTTCAGAGGGTAGATTTCTCAGTGCTGCTTTTTCCCCAGGTCTCCACGCCCTTGTGTGTTTCTTCTGCTTAAAGTTTGCCACCTGAAGCCAGCCTCTCTTGCCCATCTTCCTCAGTTTCAGAGGGTAGATATTTCAGGGTTGCTTTTTCCCCAGGTCTCCACGCCTTTGTGTCTTCTTTTTGCTTAACGATTGCCACCTGAGCTAGCCTCTCTTGCCCATCTTCCTCAGTTTCAGAGGGTGGATTTCTCCGTGTTGCTTTTTCCCCAGGTCTCCACGCCCTTGTGTGTTTCTTTTGCTTAACGTTTGCCACATGAAGCCAGCCTCTCTTGCCCATCTTCGTCAGTTTCAGAGGGTAGATATTTCAGGGTTGCTTTTTCCCAAGGTCTCCACGCCTTTGTGTTTTGTTTTTGCTTAACGATTGCCACCTGAGGTAGCCTCTGTTGCCCATCTTCCTCAGTTTCAGAGGGTGGATTTCTCCGTGTTGCTTTTTCCCCAGGTCTCCACGCCCTTGTGTGTTTCTTTTGCTTAAAGATTGTCACCTGAGCTAGGCATTGTTGCCCTGCTTCCTCAGTTTCAGAGGGTACCTTTGTCAGGGTTGCTTTTTGACCGGGTCTCCTCGCCATTGTATTTTTTTATTTTATTTTTTTTGCTTAAAGATTGCCACCTGAGCTAGCCTCTGTTGCCCATCTTCTTCGGTTTCAGAGGGTGGATTTCTCCGTGTTGCTTTTTCCCCAGGTCTCCACGCCCTTGTGTGTTTCTTTTGCTTACCGATTGCCACCTGAGGTAGCCTCTGTTGCCCATCCTCGTCAGTTTCAGAGGGTAGATTTCTCAGTGCTGCTTTTTCCCCAGGTCTCCACGCCCTTGTGTGTTTCTTCTGCTTAAAGTTTGCCACCTGAAGCCAGCCTCTCTTGCCCATCTTCCTCAGTTTCAGAGGGTAGATATTTCAGGGTTGCTTTTTCCCCAGGTCTCCACGCCTTTGGGTTTTGTTTTTGCTTAACGATTGCCACCTGAGCTAGCCTCTCTTGCCCATCTTCCTCAGTTTCAGAGGGTGGATTTCTCCGTGTTGCTTTTTCCCCAGGTCTCCACGCCCTTGTGTGTTTCTTTTGCTTAACGTTTGCCACATGAAGCCAGCCTCTCTTGCCCATCTTCCTCAGTTTCAGAGGGTAGATATTTCAGGGTTGCTTTTTCCCAAGGTCTCCACGCCTTTGTGTTTTGTTTTTGCTTAACGATTGCCACCTGAGGTAGCCTCTGTTGCCCATCTTCCTCAGTTTCAGAGGGTGGATTTCTCCGTGTTGCTTTTTCCCCAGGTCTCCACGCCCTTGTGTGTTTCTTTTGCTTAAAGATTGTCACCTGAGCTAGGCATTGTTGAGCTGCTTCCTCAGTTTCAGAGGGTACCTTTTTCAGGGTTGCTTTTTGACCGGGTCTCCTCGCCATTGTATTTTTTTATTTTATTTTTTTTGCTTAAAGATTGCCACCTGAGCTAGCCTCTGTTGCCCATCTTCTTCGGTTTCAGAGGGTGGATTTCTCCGTGTTGCTTTTTCCCCAGGTCTCCACGCCCTTGTGTGTTTCTTTTGCTTAAAGATTGTCACCTGAGCTAGGCATTGTTGCCCTGCTTCCTCAGTTTCAGAGGGTACCTTTTTCAGGGTTGCTTTTTGACCGGGTCTCCTCGCCATTGTATTTTTTTATTTTATTTTTTTTGCTTAAAGATTGCCACCTGAGCTAGCCTCTGTTGCCCATCTTCTTCGGTTTCAGAGGGTGGATTTCTCCGTGTTGCTTTTTCCCCAGGTCTCCACGCCCTTGTGTGTTTCTTTTGCTTACCGATTGCCACCTGAGGTAGCCTCTGTTGCCCATCCTCCTCAGTTTCAGAGGGTAGATTTCTCAGTGCTGCTTTTTCCCCAGGTCTCCACGCCCTTGTGTGTTTCTTCTGCTTAAAGTTTGCCACCTGAAGCCAGCCTCTCTTGCCCATCTTCCTCAGTTTCAGAGGGTAGATATTTCAGGGTTGCTTTTTCCCCAGGTCTCCACGCCTTTGTGTCTTCTTTTTGCTTAACGATTGCCACCTGAGCTAGCCTCTCTTGCCCATCTTCCTCAGTTTCAGAGGGTGGATTTCTCCGTGTTGCTTTTTCCCCAGGTCTCCACGCCCTTGTGTGTTTCTTTTGCTTAACGTTTGCCACATGAAGCCAGCCTCTCTTGCCCATCTTCGTCAGTTTCAGAGGGTAGATATTTCAGGGTTGCTTTTTCCCAAGGTCTCCACGCCTTTGTGTTTTGTTTTTGCTTAACGATTGCCACCTGAGGTAGCCTCTGTTGCCCATCTTCCTCAGTTTCAGAGGGTGGATTTCTCCGTGTTGCTTTTTCCCCAGGTCTCCACGCCCTTGTGTGTTTCTTTTGCTTAAAGATTGTCACCTGAGCTAGGCATTGTTGCCCTGCTTCCTCAGTTTCAGAGGGTACCTTTGTCAGGGTTGCTTTTTGACCGGGTCTCCTCGCCATTGTATTTTTTTATTTTATTTTTTTTGCTTAAAGATTGCCACCTGAGCTAGCCTCTGTTGCCCATCTTCTTCGGTTTCAGAGGGTGGATTTCTCCGTGTTGCTTTTTCCCCAGGTCTCCACGCCCTTGTGTGTTTCTTTTGCTTACCGATTGCCACCTGAGGTAGCCTCTGTTGCCCATCCTCGTCAGTTTCAGAGGGTAGATTTCTCAGTGCTGCTTTTTCCCCAGGTCTCCACGCCCTTGTGTGTTTCTTCTGCTTAAAGTTTGCCACCTGAAGCCAGCCTCTCTTGCCCATCTTCCTCAGTTTCAGAGGGTAGATATTTCAGGGTTGCTTTTTCCCCAGGTCTCCACGCCTTTGGGTTTTGTTTTTGCTTAACGATTGCCACCTGAGCTAGCCTCTCTTGCCCATCTTCCTCAGTTTCAGAGGGTGGATTTCTCCGTGTTGCTTTTTCCCCAGGTCTCCACGCCCTTGTGTGTTTCTTTTGCTTAACGTTTGCCACATGAAGCCAGCCTCTCTTGCCCATCTTCCTCAGTTTCAGAGGGTAGATATTTCAGGGTTGCTTTTTCCCAAGGTCTCCACGCCTTTGTGTTTTGTTTTTGCTTAACGATTGCCACCTGAGGTAGCCTCTGTTGCCCATCTTCCTCAGTTTCAGAGGGTGGATTTCTCCGTGTTGCTTTTTCCCCAGGTCTCCACGCCCTTGTGTGTTTCTTTTGCTTAAAGATTGTCACCTGAGCTAGGCATTGTTGAGCTGCTTCCTCAGTTTCAGAGGGTACCTTTTTCAGGGTTGCTTTTTGACCGGGTCTCCTCGCCATTGTATTTTTTTATTTTATTTTTTTTGCTTAAAGATTGCCACCTGAGCTAGCCTCTGTTGCCCATCTTCTTCGGTTTCAGAGGGTGGATTTCTCCGTGTTGCTTTTTCCCCAGGTCTCCACGCCCTTGTGTGTTTCTTTTGCTTAAAGATTGTCACCTGAGCTAGGCATTGTTGCCCTGCTTCCTCAGTTTCAGAGGGTACCTTTTTCAGGGTTGCTTTTTGACCGGGTCTCCTCGCCATTGTATTTTTTTATTTTATTTTTTTTGCTTAAAGATTGCCACCTGAGCTAGCCTCTGTTGCCCATCTTCTTCGGTTTCAGAGGGTGGATTTCTCCGTGTTGCTTTTTCCCCAGGTCTCCACGCCCTTGTGTGTTTCTTTTGCTTACCGATTGCCACCTGAGGTAGCCTCTGTTGCCCATCCTCCTCAGTTTCAGAGGGTAGATTTCTCAGTGCTGCTTTTTCCCCAGGTCTCCACGCCCTTGTGTGTTTCTTCTGCTTAAAGTTTGCCACCTGAAGCCAGCCTCTCTTGCCCATCTTCCTCAGTTTCAGAGGGTAGATATTTCAGGGTTGCTTTTTCCCCAGGTCTCCACGCCTTTGTGTCTTCTTTTTGCTTAACGATTGCCACCTGAGCTAGCCTCTCTTGCCCATCTTCCTCAGTTTCAGAGGGTGGATTTCTCCGTGTTGCTTTTTCCCCAGGTCTCCACGCCCTTGTGTGTTTCTTTTGCTTAACGTTTGCCACATGAAGCCAGCCTCTCTTGCCCATCTTCGTCAGTTTCAGAGGGTAGATATTTCAGGGTTGCTTTTTCCCAAGGTCTCCACGCCTTTGTGTTTTGTTTTTGCTTAACGATTGCCACCTGAGGTAGCCTCTGTTGCCCATCTTCCTCAGTTTCAGAGGGTGGATTTCTGCGTGTTGCTTTTTCCCCAGGTCTCCACGCCCTTGTGTGTTTCTTTTGCTTAAAGATTGTCACCTGAGCTAGGCATTGTTGCCCTGCTTCCTCAGTTTCAGAGGGTACCTTTTTCAGGGTTGCTTTTTGACCGGGTCTCCTCGCCATTGTATTTTTTTATTTTATTTTTTTTGCTTAAAGATTGCCACCTGAGCTAGCCTCTGTTGCCCATCTTCTTCGGTTTCAGAGGGTGGATTTCTCCGTGTTGCTTTTTCCCCAGGTCTCCACGCCCTTGTGTGTTTCTTTTGCTTACCGATTGCCACCTGAGGTAGCCTCTGTTGCCCATCCTCGTCAGTTTCAGAGGGTAGATTTCTCAGTGCTGCTTTTTCCCCAGGTCTCCACGCCCTTGTGTGTTTCTTCTGCTTAAAGTTTGCCACCTGAAGCCAGCCTCTCTTGCCCATCTTCCTCAGTTTCAGAGGGTAGATATTTCAGGGTTGCTTTTTCCCCAGGTCTCCACGCCTTTGGGTTTTGTTTTTGCTTAACGATTGCCACCTGAGCTAGCCTCTCTTGCCCATCTTCCTCAGTTTCAGAGGGTGGATTTCTCCGTGTTGCTTTTTCCCCAGGTCTCCACGCCCTTGTGTGTTTCTTTTGCTTAACGTTTGCCACATGAAGCCAGCCTCTCTTGCCCATCTTCCTCAGTTTCAGAGGGTAGATATTTCAGGGTTGCTTTTTCCCAAGGTCTCCACGCCTTTGTGTTTTGTTTTTGCTTAACGATTGCCACCTGAGGTAGCCTCTGTTGCCCATCTTTCTCAGTTTCAGAGGGTGGATTTCTCCGTGTTGCTTTTTCCCCAGGTCTCCACGCCCTTGTGTGTTTCTTTTGCTTAAAGATTGTCACCTGAGCTAGGCATTGTTGCCCTGCTTCCTCAGTTTCAGAGGGTACCTTTTTCAGGGTTGCTTTTTGACCGGGTCTCCTCGCCATTGTATTTTTTTATTTTATTTTTTTTGCTTAAAGATTGCCACCTGAGCTAGCCTCTGTTGCCCATCTTCTTCGGTTTCAGAGGGTGGATTTCTCCGTGTTGCTTTTTCCCCAGGTCTCCACGCCCTTGTGTGTTTCTTTTGCTTACCGATTGCCACCTGAGGTAGCCTCTGTTGCCCATCCTCGTCAGTTTCAGAGGGTAGATTTCTCAGTGCTGCTTTTTCCCCAGGTCTCCACGCCCTTGTGTGTTTCTTCTGCTTAAAGTTTGCCACCTGAAGCCAGCCTCTCTTGCCCATCTTCCTCAGTTTCAGAGGGTAGATATTTCAGGGTTGCTTTTTCCCCAGGTCTCCACGCCTTTGGGTTTTGTTTTTGCTTAACGATTGCCACCTGAGCTAGCCTCTCTTGCCCATCTTCCTCAGTTTCAGAGGGTGGATTTCTCCGTGTTGCTTTTTCCCCAGGTCTCCACGCCCTTGTGTGTTTCTTTTGCTTAACGTTTGCCACATGAAGCCAGCCTCTCTTGCCCATCTTCCTCAGTTTCAGAGGGTAGATATTTCAGGGTTGCTTTTTCCCAAGGTCTCCACGCCTTTGTGTTTTGTTTTTGCTTAACGATTGCCACCTGAGGTAGCCTCTGTTGCCCATCTTCCTCAGTTTCAGAGGGTGGATTTCTCCGTGTTGCTTTTTCCCCAGGTCTCCACGCCCTTGTGTGTTTCTTTTGCTTAAAGATTGTCACCTGAGCTAGGCATTGTTGCCCTGCTTCCTCAGTTTCAGAGGGTACCTTTTTCAGGGTTGCTTTTTGACCGGGTCTCCTCGCCATTGTATTTTTTTATTTTATTTTTTTTGCTTAAAGATTGCCAACTGAGCTAGCCTCTGTTGCCCATCTTCTTCGGTTTCAGAGGGTGGATTTCTCCGTGTTGCTTTTTCCCCAGGTCTCCACGCCCTTGTGTGTTTCTTTTGCTTACCGATTGCCACCTGAGGTAGCCTCTGTTGCCCATCCTCGTCAGTTTCAGAGGGTAGATTTCTCAGTGCTGCTTTTTCCCCAGGTCTCCACGCCCTTGTGTGTTTCTTCTGCTTAAAGTTTGCCACCTGAAGCCAGCCTCTCTTGCCCATCTTCCTCAGTTTCAGAGGGTAGATATTTCAGGGTTGCTTTTTCCCCAGGTCTCCACGCCTTTGGGTTTTGTTTTTGCTTAACGATTGCCACCTGAGCTAGCCTCTCTTGCCCATCTTCCTCAGTTTCAGAGGGTGGATTTCTCCGTGTTGCTTTTTCCCCAGGTCTCCACGCCCTTGTGTGTTTCTTTTGCTTAACGTTTGCCACATGAAGCCAGCCTCTCTTGCCCATCTTCCTCAGTTTCAGAGGGTAGATATTTCAGGGTTGCTTATTCCCAAGGTCTCCACGCCTTTGTGTTTTGTTTTTGCTTAACGATTGCCACCTGACGTAGCCTCTGTTGCCCATCTTCCTCAGTTTCAGAGTGTGGATTTCTCCGTGTTGCTTTTTCCCCAGGTCTCCACGCCCTTGTGTGTTTCTTTTGCTTAAAGATTGTCACCTGAGCTAGGCATTGTTGCCCTGCTTCCTCAGTATCAGAGGGTACCTTTTTCAGGGTTGCTTTTTGACCGGGTCTCCTCGCCATTGTATTTTTTTATTTTATTTTTTTTGCTTAAAGATTGCCACCTGAGCTAGCCTCTGTTGCCCATCTTCTTCGGTTTCAGAGGGTGGATTTCTCCGTGTTGCTTTTTCCCCAGGTCTCCACGCCCTTGTGTGTTTCTTTTGCTTACCGATTGCCACCTGAGGTAGCCTCTGTTGCCCATCCTCCTCAGTTTCAGAGGGTAGATTTCTCAGTGCTGCTTTTTCCCCAGGTCTCCACGCCCTTGTGTGTTTCTTCTGCTTAAAGTTTGCCACCTGAAGCCAGCCTCTCTTGCCCATCTTCCTCAGTTTCAGAGGGTAGATATTTCAGGGTTGCTTTTTCCCCAGGTCTCCACGCCTTTGTGTCTTCTTTTTGCTTAACGATTGCCACCTGAGCTAGCCTCTCTTGCCCATCTTCCTCAGTTTCAGAGGGTGGATTTCTCCGTGTTGCTTTTTCCCCAGGTCTCCACGCCCTTGTGTGTTTCTTTTGCTTAACGTTTGCCACATGAAGCCAGCCTCTCTTGCCCATCTTCGTCAGTTTCAGAGGGTAGATATTTCAGGGTTGCTTTTTCCCAAGGTCTCCACGCCTTTGTGTTTTGTTTTTGCTTAACGATTGCCACCTGAGGTAGCCTCTGTTGCCCATCTTCCTCAGTTTCAGAGGGTGGATTTCTCCGTGTTGCTTTTTCCCCAGGTCTCCACGCCCTTGTGTGTTTCTTTTGCTTAAAGATTGTCACCTGAGCTAGGCATTGTTGCCCTGCTTCCTCAGTTTCAGAGGGTACCTTTGTCAGGGTTGCTTTTTGACCGGGTCTCCTCGCCATTGTATTTTTTTATTTTATTTTTTTTGCTTAAAGATTGCCACCTGAGCTAGCCTCTGTTGCCCATCTTCTTCGGTTTCAGAGGGTGGATTTCTCCGTGTTGCTTTTTCCGCAGGTCTCCACGCCCTTGTGTGTTTCTTTTGCTTACCGATTGCCACCTGAGGTAGCCTCTGTTGCCCATCCTCGTCAGTTTCAGAGGGTAGATTTCTCAGTGCTGCTTTTTCCCCAGGTCTCCACGCCCTTGTGTGTTTCTTTTGCTTAAAGTTTGCCACCTGAAGCCAGCCTCTCTTGCCCATCTTCCTCAGTTTCAGAGGGTAGATATTTCAGGGTAGCTTTTTCCCCAGGTCTCCACGCCTTTGGGTTTTGTTTTTGCTTAACGATTGCCACCTGAGCTAGCCTCTCTTGCCCATCTTCCTCAGTTTCAGAGGGTGGATTTCTCCGTGTTGCTTTTTCCCCAGGTCTCCACGCCCTTGTGTGTTTCTTTTGCTTAACGTTTGCCACATGAAGCCAGCCTCTCTTGCCCATCTTCCTCAGTTTCAGAGGGTAGATATTTCAGGGTTGCTTTTTCCCAAGGTCTCCACGCCTTTGTGTTTTGTTTTTGCTTAACGATTGCCACCTGAGGTAGCCTCTGTTGCCCATCTTCCTCAGTTTCAGAGTGTGGATTTCTCCGTGTTGCTTTTTCCCCAGGTCTCCACGCCCTTGTGTGTTTCTTTTGCTTAAAGATTGTCACCTGAGCTAGGCATTGTTGCCCTGCTTCCTCAGTTTCAGAGGGTACCTTTTTCAGGGTTGCTTTTTGACCGGGTCTCCTCGCCATTGTATTTTTTTATTTTATTTTTTTTGCTTAAAGATTGCCACCTGAGCTAGCCTCTGTTGCCCATCTTCTTCGGTTTCAGAGGGTGGATTTCTCCGTGTTGCTTTTTCCCCAGGTCTCCACGCCCTTGTGTGTTTCTTTTGCTTACCGATTGCCACCTGAGGTAGCCTCTGTTGCCCATCCTCCTCAGTTTCAGAGGGTAGATTTCTCAGTGCTGCTTTTTCCCCAGGTCTCCACGCCCTTGTGTGTTTCTTCTGCTTAAAGTTTGCCACCTGAAGCCAGCCTCTCTTGCCCATCTTCCTCAGTTTCAGAGGGTAGATATTTCAGGGTTGCTTTTTCCCCAGGTCTCCACGCCTTTGTGTCTTCTTTTTGCTTAACGATTGCCACCTGAGCTAGCCTCTCTTGCCCATCTTCCTCAGTTTCAGAGGGTGGATTTCTCCGTGTTGCTTTTTCCCCAGGTCTCCACGCCCTTGTGTGTTTCTTTTGCTTAACGTTTGCCACATGAAGCCAGCCTCTCTTGCCCATCTTCGTCAGTTTCAGAGGGTAGATATTTCAGGGTTGCTTTTTCCCAAGGTCTCCACGCCTTTGTGTTTTGTTTTTGCTTAACGATTGCCACCTGAGGTAGCCTCTGTTGCCCATCTTCCTCAGTTTCAGAGGGTGGATTTCTCCGTGTTGCTTTTTCCCCAGGTCTCCACGCCCTTGTGTGTTTCTTTTGCTTAAAGATTGTCACCTGAGCTAGGCATTGTTGCCCTGCTTCCTCAGTTTCAGAGGGTACCTTTGTCAGGGTTGCTTTTTGACCGGGTCTCCTCGCCATTGTATTTTTTTATTTTATTTTTTTTGCTTAAAGATTGCCACCTGAGCTAGCCTCTGTTGCCCATCTTCTTCGGTTTCAGAGGGTGGATTTCTCCGTGTTGCTTTTTCCCCAGGTCTCCACGCCCTTGTGTGTTTCTTTTGCTTACCGATTGCCACCTGAGGTAGCCTCTGTTGCCCATCCTCGTCAGTTTCAGAGGGTAGATTTCTCAGTGCTGCTTTTTCCCCAGGTCTCCACGCCCTTGTGTGTTTCTTCTGCTTAAAGTTTGCCACCTGAAGCCAGCCTCTCTTGCCCATCTTCCTCAGTTTCAGAGGGTAGATATTTCAGGGTTGCTTTTTCCCCAGGTCTCCACGCCTTTGGGTTTTGTTTTTGCTTAACGATTGCCACCTGAGCTAGCCTCTCTTGCCCATCTTCCTCAGTTTCAGAGGGTGGATTTCTCCGTGTTGCTTTTTCCCCAGGTCTCCACGCCCTTGTGTGTTTCTTTTGCTTAACGTTTGCCACATGAAGCCAGCCTCTCTTGCCCATCTTCCTCAGTTTCAGAGGGTAGATATTTCAGGGTTGCTTTTTCCCAAGGTCTCCACGCCTTTGTGTTTTGTTTTTGCTTAACGATTGCCACCTGAGGTAGCCTCTGTTGCCCATCTTCCTCAGTTTCAGAGGGTGGATTTCTCCGTGTTGCTTTTTCCCCAGGTCTCCACGCCCTTGTGTGTTTCTTTTGCTTAAAGATTGTCACCTGAGCTAGGCATTGTTGAGCTGCTTCCTCAGTTTCAGAGGGTACCTTTTTCAGGGTTGCTTTTTGACCGGGTCTCCTCGCCATTGTATTTTTTTATTTTATTTTTTTTGCTTAAAGATTGCCACCTGAGCTAGCCTCTGTTGCCCATCTTCTTCGGTTTCAGAGGGTGGATTTCTCCGTGTTGCTTTTTCCCCAGGTCTCCACGCCCTTGTGTGTTTCTTTTGCTTAAAGATTGTCACCTGAGCTAGGCATTGTTGCCCTGCTTCCTCAGTTTCAGAGGGTACCTTTTTCAGGGTTGCTTTTTGACCGGGTCTCCTCGCCATTGTATTTTTTTATTTTATTTTTTTTGCTTAAAGATTGCCACCTGAGCTAGCCTCTGTTGCCCATCTTCTTCGGTTTCAGAGGGTGGATTTCTCCGTGTTGCTTTTTCCCCAGGTCTCCACGCCCTTGTGTGTTTCTTTTGCTTACCGATTGCCACCTGAGGTAGCCTCTGTTGCCCATCCTCCTCAGTTTCAGAGGGTAGATTTCTCAGTGCTGCTTTTTCCCCAGGTCTCCACGCCCTTGTGTGTTTCTTCTGCTTAAAGTTTGCCACCTGAAGCCAGCCTCTCTTGCCCATCTTCCTCAGTTTCAGAGGGTAGATATTTCAGGGTTGCTTTTTCCCAAGGTCTCCACGCCTTTGTGTCTTCTTTTTGCTTAACGATTGCCACCTGAGCTAGCCTCTCTTGCCCATCTTCCTCAGTTTCAGAGGGTGGATTTCTCCGTGTTGCTTTTTCCCCAGGTCTCCACGCCCTTGTGTGTTTCTTTTGCTTAACGTTTGCCACATGAAGCCAGCCTCTCTTGCCCATCTTCGTCAGTTTCAGAGGGTAGATATTTCAGGGTTGCTTTTTCCCAAGGTCTCCACGCCTTTGTGTTTTGTTTTTGCTTAACGATTGCCACCTGAGGTAGCCTCTGTTGCCCATCTTCCTCAGTTTCAGAGGGTGGATTTCTGCGTGTTGCTTTTTCCCCAGGTCTCCACGCCCTTGTGTGTTTCTTTTGCTTAAAGATTGTCACCTGAGCTAGGCATTGTTGCCCTGCTTCCTCAGTTTCAGAGGGTACCTTTTTCAGGGTTGCTTTTTGACCGGGTCTCCTCGCCATTGTATTTTTTTATTTTATTTTTTTTGCTTAAAGATTGCCACCTGAGCTAGCCTCTGTTGCCCATCTTCTTCGGTTTCAGAGGGTGGATTTCTCCGTGTTGCTTTTTCCCCAGGTCTCCACGCCCTTGTGTGTTTCTTTTGCTTACCGATTGCCACCTGAGGTAGCCTCTGTTGCCCATCCTCGTCAGTTTCAGAGGGTAGATTTCTCAGTGCTGCTTTTTCCCCAGGTCTCCACGCCCTTGTGTGTTTCTTCTGCTTAAAGTTTGCCACCTGAAGCCAGCCTCTCTTGCCCATCTTCCTCAGTTTCAGAGGGTAGATATTTCAGGGTTGCTTTTTCCCCAGGTCTCCACGCCTTTGGGTTTTGTTTTTGCTTAACGATTGCCACCTGAGCTAGCCTCTCTTGCCCATCTTCCTCAGTTTCAGAGGGTGGATTTCTCCGTGTTGCTTTTTCCCCAGGTCTCCACGCCCTTGTGTGTTTCTTTTGCTTAACGTTTGCCACATGAAGCCAGCCTCTCTTGCCCATCTTCCTCAGTTTCAGAGGGTAGATATTTCAGGGTTGCTTTTTCCCAAGGTCTCCACGCCTTTGTCTTTTGTTTTTGCTTAACGATTGCCACCTGAGGTAGCCTCTGTTGCCCATCTTCCTCAGTTTCAGAGGGTGGATTTCTCCGTGTTGCTTTTTCCCCAGGTCTCCACGCCCTTGTGTGTTTCTTTTGCTTAAAGATTGTCACCTGAGCTAGGCATTGTTGAGCTGCTTCCTCAGTTTCAGAGGGTACCTTTTTCAGGGTTGCTTTTTGACCGGGTCTCCTCGCCATTGTATTTTTTTATTTTATTTTTTTTGCTTAAAGATTGCCACCTGAGCTAGCCTCTGTTGCCCATCTTCTTCGGTTTCAGAGGGTGGATTTCTCCGTGTTGCTTTTTCCCCAGGTCTCCACGCCCTTGTGTGTTTCTTTTGCTTAAAGATTGTCACCTGAGCTAGGCATTGTTGCCCTGCTTCCTCAGTTTCAGAGGGTACCTTTTTCAGGGTTGCTTTTTGACCGGGTCTCCTCGCCATTGTATTTTTTTATTTTATTTTTTTTGCTTAAAGATTGCCACCTGAGCTAGCCTCTGTTGCCCATCTTCTTCGGTTTCAGAGGGTGGATTTCTCCGTGTTGCTTTTTCCCCAGGTCTCCACGCCCTTGTGTGTTTCTTTTGCTTACCGATTGCCACCTGAGGTAGCCTCTGTTGCCCATCCTCCTCAGTTTCAGAGGGTAGATTTCTCAGTGCTGCTTTTTCCCCAGGTCTCCACGCCCTTGTGTGTTTCTTCTGCTTAAAGTTTGCCACCTGAAGCCAGCCTCTCTTGCCCATCTTCCTCAGTTTCAGAGGGTAGATATTTCAGGGTTGCTTTTTCCCAAGGTCTCCACGCCTTTGTGTCTTCTTTTTGCTTAACGATTGCCACCTGAGCTAGCCTCTCTTGCCCATCTTCCTCAGTTTCAGAGGGTGGATTTCTCCGTGTTGCTTTTTCCCCAGGTCTCCACGCCCTTGTGTGTTTCTTTTGCTTAACGTTTGCCACATGAAGCCAGCCTCTCTTGCCCATCTTCGTCAGTTTCAGAGGGTAGATATTTCAGGGTTGCTTTTTCCCAAGGTCTCCACGCCTTTGTGTTTTGTTTTTGCTTAACGATTGCCACCTGAGGTAGCCTCTGTTGCCCATCTTCCTCAGTTTCAGAGGGTGGATTTCTGCGTGTTGCTTTTTCCCCAGGTCTCCACGCCCTTGTGTGTTTCTTTTGCTTAAAGATTGTCACCTGAGCTAGGCATTGTTGCCCTGCTTCCTCAGTTTCAGAGGGTACCTTTTTCAGGGTTGCTTTTTGACCGGGTCTCCTCGCCATTGTATTTTTTTATTTTATTTTTTTTGCTTAAAGATTGCCACCTGAGCTAGCCTCTGTTGCCCATCTTCTTCGGTTTCAGAGGGTGGATTTCTCCGTGTTGCTTTTTCCCCAGGTCTCCACGCCCTTGTGTGTTTCTTTTGCTTACCGATTGCCACCTGAGGTAGCCTCTGTTGCCCATCCTCGTCAGTTTCAGAGGGTAGATTTCTCAGTGCTGCTTTTTCCCCAGGTCTCCACGCCCTTGTGTGTTTCTTCTGCTTAAAGTTTGCCACCTGAAGCCAGCCTCTCTTGCCCATCTTCCTCAGTTTCAGAGGGTAGATATTTCAGGGTTGCTTTTTCCCCAGGTCTCCACGCCTTTGGGTTTTGTTTTTGCTTAACGATTGCCACCTGAGCTAGCCTCTCTTGCCCATCTTCCTCAGTTTCAGAGGGTGGATTTCTCCGTGTTGCTTTTTCCCCAGGTCTCCACGCCCTTGTGTGTTTCTTTTGCTTAACGTTTGCCACATGAAGCCAGCCTCTCTTGCCCATCTTCCTCAGTTTCAGAGGGTAGATATTTCAGGGTTGCTTTTTCCCAAGGTCTCCACGCCTTTGTGTTTTGTTTTTGCTTAACGATTGCCACCTGAGGTAGCCTCTGTTGCCCATCTTCCTCAGTTTCAGAGGGTGGATTTCTCCGTGTTGCTTTTTCCCCAGGTCTCCACGCCCTTGTGTGTTTCTTTTGCTTAAAGATTGTCACCTGAGCTAGGCATTGTTGCCCTGCTTCCTCAGTTTCAGAGGGTACCTTTTTCAGGGTTGCTTTTTGACCGGGTCTCCTCGCCATTGTATTTTTTTATTTTATTTTTTTTGCTTAAAGATTGCCACCTGAGCTAGCCTCTGTTGCCCATCTTCTTCGGTTTCAGAGGGTGGATTTCTCCGTGTTGCTTTTTCCCCAGGTCTCCACGCCCTTGTGTGTTTCTTTTGCTTACCGATTGCCACCTGAGGTAGCCTCTGTTGCCCATCCTCGTCAGTTTCAGAGGGTAGATTTCTCAGTGCTGCTTTTTCCCCAGGTCTCCACGCCCTTGTGTGTTTCTTCTGCTTAAAGTTTGCCACCTGAAGCCAGCCTCTCTTGCCCATCTTCCTCAGTTTCAGAGGGTAGATATTTCAGGGTTGCTTTTTCCCCAGGTCTCCACGCCTTTGGGTTTTGTTTTTGCTTAACGATTGCCACCTGAGCTAGCCTCTCTTGCCCATCTTCCTCAGTTTCAGAGGGTGGATTTCTCCGTGTTGCTTTTTCCCCAGGTCTCCACGCCCTTGTGTGTTTCTTTTGCTTAACGTTTGCCACATGAAGCCAGCCTCTCTTGCCCATCTTCCTCAGTTTCAGAGGGTAGATATTTCAGGGTTGCTTTTTCCCAAGGTCTCCACGCCTTTGTGTTTTGTTTTTGCTTAACGATTGCCACCTGAGGTAGCCTCTGTTGCCCATCTTCCTCAGTTTCAGAGGGTGGATTTCTCCGTGTTGCTTTTTCCCCAGGTCTCCACGCCCTTGTGTGTTTCTTTTGCTTAAAGATTGTCACCTGAGCTAGGCATTGTTGCCCTGCTTCCTCAGTTTCAGAGGGTACCTTTTTCAGGGTTGCTTTTTGACCGGGTCTCCTCGCCATTGTATTTTTTTATTTTATTTTTTTTGCTTAAAGATTGCCACCTGAGCTAGCCTCTGTTGCCCATCTTCTTCGGTTTCAGAGGGTGGATTTCTCCGTGTTGCTTTTTCCCCAGGTCTCCACGCCCTTGTGTGTTTCTTTTGCTTACCGATTGCCACCTGAGGTAGCCTCTGTTGCCCATCCTCGTCAGTTTCAGAGGGTAGATTTCTCAGTGCTGCTTTTTCCCCAGGTCTCCACGCCCTTGTGTGTTTCTTCTGCTTAAAGTTTGCCACCTGAAGCCAGCCTCTGTTGCCCATCTTCCTCAGTTTCAGAGGGTAGATATTTCAGGGTTGCTTTTTCCCCAGGTCTCCACGCCTTTGGGTTTTGTTTTTGCTTAACGATTGCCACCTGAGCTAGCCTCTCTTGCCCATCTTCCTCAGTTTCAGAGGGTGGATTTCTCCGTGTTGCTTTTTCCCCAGGTCTCCACGCCCTTGTGTGTTTCTTTTGCTTAACGTTTGCCACATGAAGCCAGCCTCTCTTGCCCATCTTCCTCAGTTTCAGAGGGTAGATATTTCAGGGTTGCTTATTCCCAAGGTCTCCACGCCTTTGTGTTTTGTTTTTGCTTAACGATTGCCACCTGACGTAGCCTCTGTTGCCCATCTTCCTCAGTTTCAGAGTGTGGATTTCTCCGTGTTGCTTTTTCCCCAGGTCTCCACGCCCTTGTGTGTTTCTTTTGCTTAAAGATTGTCACCTGAGCTAGGCATTGTTGCCCTGCTTCCTCAGTATCAGAGGGTACCTTTTTCAGGGTTGCTTTTTGACCGGGTCTCCTCGCCATTGTATTTTTTTATTTTATTTTTTTTGCTTAAAGATTGCCACCTGAGCTAGCCTCTGTTGCCCATCTTCTTCGGTTTCAGAGGGTGGATTTCTCCGTGTTGCTTTTTCCCCAGGTCTCCACGCCCTTGTGTGTTTCTTTTGCTTACCGATTGCCACCTGAGGTAGCCTCTGTTGCCCATCCTCGTCAGTTTCAGAGGGTAGATTTCTCAGTGCTGCTTTTTCCCCAGGTCTCCACGCCCTTGTGTGTTTCTTCTGCTTAAAGTTTGCCACCTGAAGCCAGCCTCTCTTGCCCATCTTCCTCAGTTTCAGAGGGTAGATATTTCAGGGTTGCTTTTTCCCCAAGTCTCCACGCCTTTGGGTTTTGTTTTTGCTTAACGATTGCCACCTGAGCTAGCCTCTCTTGCCCATCTTCCTCAGTTTCAGAGGGTGGATTTCTCCGTGTTGCTTTTTCCCCAGGTCTCCACGCCCTTGTGTGTTTCTTTTGCTTAACGTTTGCCACATGAAGCCAGCCTCTCTTGCCCATCTTCCTCAGTTTCAGAGGGTAGATATTTCAGGGTTGCTTTTTCCCAAGGTCTCCACGCCTTTGTGTTTTGTTTTTGCTTAACGATTGCCACCTGAGGTAGCCTCTGTTGCCCATCTTCCTCAGTTTCAGAGGGTGGATTTCTCCGTGTTGCTTTTTCCCCAGGTCTCCACGCCCTTGTGTGTTTCTTTTGCTTAAAGATTGTCACCTGAGCTAGGCATTGTTGCCCTGCTTCCTCAGTTTCAGAGGGTACCTTTTTCAGGGTTGCTTTTTGACCGGGTCTCCTCGCCATTGTATTTTTTTATTTTATTTTTTTTGCTTAAAGATTGCCACCTGAGCTAGCCTCTGTTGCCCATCTTCTTCGGTTTCAGAGGGTGGATTTCTCCGTGTTGCTTTTTCCCCAGGTCTCCACGCCCTTGTGTGTTTCTTTTGCTTACCGATTGCCACCTGAGGTAGCCTCTGTTGCCCATCCTCGTCAGTTTCAGAGGGTAGATTTCTCAGTGCTGCTTTTTCCAAAGGTCTCCACGCCCTTGTGTGTTTCTTCTGCTTAAAGTTTGCCACCTGAAGCCAGCCTCTCTTGCCCATCTTCCTCAGTTTCAGAGGGTAGATATTTCAGGGTTGCTTTTTCCCCAGGTCTCCACGCCTTTGGGTTTTGTTTTTGCTTAACGATTGCCACCTGAGCTAGCCTCTCTTGCCCATCTTCCTCAGTTTCAGAGGGTGGATTTCTCCGTGTTGCTTTTTCCCCAGGTCTCCACGCCCTTGTGTGTTTCTTTTGCTTAACGTTTGCCACATGAAGCCAGCCTCTCTTGCCCATCTTCCTCAGTTTCAGAGGGTAGATATTTCAGGGTTGCTTATTCCCAAGGTCTCCACGCCTTTGTGTTTTGTTTTTGCTTAACGATTGCCACCTGACGTAGCCTCTGTTGCCCATCTTCCTCAGTTTCAGAGTGTGGATTTCTCCGTGTTGCTTTTTCCCCAGGTCTCCACGCCCTTGTGTGTTTCTTTTGCTTAAAGATTGTCACCTGAGCTAGGCATTGTTGCCCTGCTTCCTCAGTATCAGAGGGTACCTTTTTCAGGGTTGCTTTTTGACCGGGTCTCCTCGCCATTGTATTTTTTTATTTTATTTTTTTTGCTTAAAGATTGCCACCTGAGCTAGCCTCTGTTGCCCATCTTCTTCGGTTTCAGAGGGTGGATTTCTCCGTGTTGCTTTTTCCCCAGGTCTCCACGCCCTTGTGTGTTTCTTTTGCTTACCGATTGCCACCTGAGGTAGCCTCTGTTGCCCATCCTCGTCAGTTTCAGAGGGTAGATTTCTCAGTGCTGCTTTTTCCCCAGGTCTCCACGCCCTTGTGTGTTTCTTCTGCTTAAAGTTTGCCACCTGAAGCCAGCCTCTCTTGCCCATCTTCCTCAGTTTCAGAGGGTAGATATTTCAGGGTTGCTTTTTCCCCAAGTCTCCACGCCTTTGGGTTTTGTTTTTGCTTAACGATTGCCACCTGAGCTAGCCTCTCTTGCCCATCTTCCTCAGTTTCAGAGGGTGGATTTCTCCGTGTTGCTTTTTCCCCAGGTCTCCACGCCCTTGTGTGTTTCTTTTGCTTAACGTTTGCCACATGAAGCCAGCCTCTCTTGCCCATCTTCCTCAGTTTCAGAGTGTAGATATTTCAGGGTTGCTTTTTCCCAAGGTCTCCACGCCTTTGGGTTTTGTTTTTGCTTAACGATTGCCACCTGAGGTAGCCTCTGTTGCCCATCTTCCTCAGTTTCAGAGGGTGGATTTCTCCGTGTTGCTTTTTCCCCAGGTCTCCACGCCCTTGTGTGTTTCTTTTGCTTAAAGATTGTCACCTGAGCTAGGCATTGTTGCCCTGCTTCCTCAGTTTCAGAGGGTACCTTTTTCAGGGTTGCTTTTTGACCGGGTCTCCTCGCCATTGTATTTTTTTATTTTATTTTTTTTGCTTAAAGATTGCCACCTGAGCTAGCCTCTGTTGCCCATCTTCTTCGGTTTCAGAGGGTGGATTTCTCCGTGTTGCTTTTTCCCCAGGTCTCCACGCCCTTGTGTGTTTCTTTTGCTTACCGATTGCCACCTGAGGTAGCCTCTGTTGCCCATCCTCGTCAGTTTCAGAGGGTAGATTTCTCAGTGCTGCTTTTTCCAAAGGTCTCCACGCCCTTGTGTGTTTCTTCTGCTTAAAGTTTGCCACCTGAAGCCAGCCTCTCTTGCCCATCTTCCTCAGTTTCAGAGGGTAGATATTTCAGGGTTGCTTTTTCCCCAGGTCTCCACGCCTTTGGGTTTTGTTTTTGCTTAACGATTGCCACCTGAGCTAGCCTCTCTTGCCCATCTTCCTCAGTTTCAGAGGGTGGATTTCTCCGTGTTGCTTTTTCCCCAGGTCTCCACGCCCTTGTGTGTTTCTTTTGCTTAACGTTTGCCACATGAAGCCAGCCTCTGTTGCCCATCTTCCTCAGTTTCAGAGGGTAGATATTTCAGGGTTGCTTATTCCCAAGGTCTCCACGCCTTTGTGTTTTGTTTTTGCTTAACGATTGCCACCTGACGTAGCCTCTGTTGCCCATCTTCCTCAGTTTCAGAGTGTGGATTTCTCCGTGTTGCTTTTTCCCCAGGTCTCCACGCCCTTGTGTGTTTCTTTTGCTTAAAGATTGTCACCTGAGCTAGGCATTGTTGCCCTGCTTCCTCAGTTTCAGAGGGTACCTTTTTCAGGGTTGCTTTTTGACCGGGTCTCCTCGCCATTGTATTTTTTTATTTTATTTTTTTTGCTTAAAGATTGCCACCTGAGCTAGCCTCTGTTGCCCATCTTCTTCGGTTTCACAGGGTGGATTTCTCCGTGTTGCTTTTTCCCCAGGTCTCCACGCCCTTGTGTGTTTCTTTTGCTTACCGATTGCCACCTGAGGTAGCCTCTGTTGCCCATCCTCGTCAGTTTCAGAGGGTAGATTTCTCAGTGCTGCTTTTTCCCCAGGTCTCCACGCCCTTGTGTGTTTCTTCTGCTTAAAGTTTGCCACCTGAAGCCAGCCTCTCTTGCCCATCTTCCTCAGTTTCAGAGGGTAGATATTTCAGGGTTGCTTTTTCCCCAAGTCTCCACGCCTTTGGGTTTTGTTTTTGCTTAACGATTGCCACCTGAGCTAGCCTCTCTTGCCCATCTTCCTCAGTTTCAGAGGGTGGATTTCTCCGTGTTGCTTTTTCCCCAGGTCTCCACGCCCTTGTGTGTTTCTTTTGCTTAACGATTGCCACCTGAGGTAGCCTCTGTTGCCCATCCTCGTCAGTTTCAGAGGGTAGATTTCTCAGTGCTGCTTTTTCCCCAGGTCTCCACGCCCTTGTGTGTTTCTTTTGCTTAAAGTTTGCCACCTGAAGCCAGACTCTCTTGTCCATCTTCCTCAGTTTCAGAGGGTAGATATTTCAGGGTTGCTTTTTCCCAAGGTCTCCACGCCTTTGTGTTTTCTTTTTGCTTAACGATTGCCACCTGAGGTAGCCTCTGTTGCCCATCTTCCTCAGTTTCAGAGGGTGGATTTCTCCGTGTTGCTTTTTCCCCAGGTCTCCACGCCCTTCTGTCTTTATTTTGCTTAACGTTTGCCACATGAAGCCAGCCTCTCTTGCCCATCTTCCTCAGTTTCAGAGGGTAGATATTTCAGGGTTGCTTTTTCCCAAGGTCTCCACGCCTTTGTGTTTTGTTTTTGCTTAACGATTGCCACCTGAGGTAGCCTCTGTTGCCCATCTTCCTCAGTTTCAGAGGGTGGATTTCTCCGTGTTGCTTTTTCCCCAGGTCTCCACGCCCTTGTGTGTTTCTTTTGCTTAAAGATTGTCACCTGAGCTAGGCATTGTTGCCCTGCTTCCTCAGTTTCAGAGGGTACCTTTTTCAGGGTTGCTTTTTGACCGGGTCTCCTCGCCATTGTATTTTTTTATTTTATTTTTTTTGCTTAAAGATTGCCACCTGAGCTAGCCTCTGTTGCCCATCTTCTTCGGTTTCAGAGGGTGGATTTCTCCGTGTTGCTTTTTCCCCAGGTCTCCACGCCCTTGTGTGTTTCTTTTGCTTACCGATTGCCACCTGAGGTAGCCTCTGTTGCCCATCCTCGTCAGTTTCAGAGGGTAGATTTCTCAGTGCTGCTTTTTCCCCAGGTCTCCACGCCCTTGTGTGTTTCTTCTGCTTAAAGTTTGCCACCTGAAGCCAGCCTCTCTTGCCCATCTTCCTCAGTTTCAGAGGGTAGATATTTCAGGGTTGCTTTTTCCCCAAGTCTCCACGCCTTTGGGTTTTGTTTTTGCTTAACGATTGCCACCTGAGCTAGCCTCTCTTGCCCATCTTCCTCAGTTTCAGAGGGTGGATTTCTCCGTGTTGCTTTTTCCCCAGGTCTCCACGCCCTTGTGTGTTTCTTTTGCTTAACGATTGCCACCTGAGGTAGCCTCTGTTGCCCATCCTCGTCAGTTTCAGAGGGTAGATTTCTCAGTGCTGCTTTTTCCCCAGGTCTCCACGCCCTTGTGTGTTTCTTTTGCTTAAAGTTTGCCACCTGAAGCCAGACTCTCTTGTCCATCTTCCTCAGTTTCAGAGGGTAGATATTTCAGGGTTGCTTTTTCCCAAGGTCTCCACGCCTTTGTGTTTTCTTTTTGCTTAACGATTGCCACCTGAGGTAGCCTCTGTTGCCCATCTTCCTCAGTTTCAGAGGGTGGATTTCTCCGTGTTGCTTTTTCCCCAGGTCTCCACGCCCTTCTGTCTTTATTTTGCTTAACGTTTGCCACATGAAGCCAGCCTCTCTTGCCCATCTTCCTCAGTTTCAGAGGGTAGATATTTCAGGGTTGCTTTTTCCCAAGGTCTCCACGCCTTTGTGTTTTGTTTTTGCTTAACGATTGCCACCTGAGGTAGCCTCTGTTGCCCATCTTCCTCAGTTTCAGAGGGTGGATTTCTCCGTGTTGCTTTTTCCCCAGGTCTCCACGCCCTTGTGTGTTTCTTTTGCTTAAAGATTGTCACCTGAGCTAGGCATTGTTGCCCTGCTTCCTCAGTTTCAGAGGGTACCTTTTTCAGGGTTGCTTTTTGACCGGGTCTCCTCGCCATTGTATTTTTTTATTTTATTTTTTTTGCTTAAAGATTGCCACCTGAGCTAGCCTCTGTTGCCCATCTTCTTCGGTTTCAGAGGGTGGATTTCTCCGTGTTGCTTTTTCCCCAGGTCTCCACGCCCTTGTGTGTTTCTTTTGCTTACCGATTGCCACCTGAGGTAGCCTCTGTTGCCCATCCTCGTCAGTTTCAGAGGGTAGATTTCTCAGTGCTGCTTTTTCCCCAGGTCTCCACGCCCTTGTGTGTTTCTTCTGCTTAAAGTTTGCCACCTGAAGCCAGCCTCTCTTGCCCATCTTCCTCAGTTTCAGAGGGTAGATATTTCAGGGTTGCTTTTTCCCCAGGTCTCCACGCCTTTGGGTTTTGTTTTTGCTTAACGATTGCCACCTGAGCTAGCCTCTCTTGCCCATCTTCCTCAGTTTCAGAGGGTGGATTTCTCCGTGTTGCTTTTTCCCCAGGTCTCCACGCCCTTGTGTGTTTCTTTTGCTTAACGTTTGCCACATGAAGCCAGCCTCTCTTGCCCATCTTCCTCAGTTTCAGAGGGTAGATATTTCAGGGTTGCTTATTCCCAAGGTCTCCACGCCTTTGTGTTTTGTTTTTGCTTAACGATTGCCACCTGACGTAGCCTCTGTTGCCCATCTTCCTCAGTTTCAGAGTGTGGATTTCTCCGTGTTGCTTTTTCCCCAGGTCTCCACGCCCTTGTGTGTTTCTTTTGCTTAAAGATTGTCACCTGAGCTAGGCATTGTTGCCCTGCTTCCTCAGTATCAGAGGGTACCTTTTTCAGGGTTGCTTTTTGACCGGGTCTCCTCGCCATTGTATTTTTTTATTTTATTTTTTTTGCTTAAAGATTGCCACCTGAGCTAGCCTCTGTTGCCCATCTTCTTCGGTTTCAGAGGGTGGATTTCTCCGTGTTGCTTTTTCCCCAGGTCTCCACGCCCTTGTGTGTTTCTTTTGCTTACCGATTGCCACCTGAGGTAGCCTCTGTTGCCCATCCTCGTCAGTTTCAGAGGGTAGATTTCTCAGTGCTGCTTTTTCCCCAGGTCTCCACGCCCTTGTGTGTTTCTTCTGCTTAAAGTTTGCCACCTGAAGCCAGCCTCTCTTGCCCATCTTCCTCAGTTTCAGAGGGTAGATATTTCAGGGTTGCTTTTTCCCCAAGTCTCCACGCCTTTGGGTTTTGTTTTTGCTTAACGATTGCCACCTGAGCTAGCCTCTCTTGCCCATCTTCCTCAGTTTCAGAGGGTGGATTTCTCCGTGTTGCTTTTTCCCCAGGTCTCCACGCCCTTGTGTGTTTCTTTTGCTTAACGTTTGCCACATGAAGCCAGCCTCTCTTGCCCATCTTCCTCAGTTTCAGAGGGTAGATATTTCAGGGTTGCTTTTTCCCAAGGTCTCCACGCCTTTGGGTTTTGTTTTTGCTTAACGATTGCCACCTGAGGTAGCCTCTGTTGCCCATCTTCCTCAGTTTCAGAGGGTGGATTTCTCCGTGTTGCTTTTTCCCCAGGTCTCCACGCCCTTGTGTGTTTCTTTTGCTTAAAGATTGTCACCTGAGCTAGGCATTGTTGCCCTGCTTCCTCAGTTTCAGAGGGTACCTTTTTCAGGGTTGCTTTTTGACCGGGTCTCCTCGCCATTGTATTTTTTTATTTTATTTTTTTTGCTTAAAGATTGCCACCTGAGCTAGCCTCTGTTGCCCATCTTCTTCGGTTTCAGAGGGTGGATTTCTCCGTGTTGCTTTTTCCCCAGGTCTCCACGCCCTTGTGTGTTTCTTTTGCTTACCGATTGCCACCTGAGGTAGCCTCTGTTGCCCATCCTCGTCAGTTTCAGAGGGTAGATTTCTCAGTGCTGCTTTTTCCAAAGGTCTCCACGCCCTTGTGTGTTTCTTCTGCTTAAAGTTTGCCACCTGAAGCCAGCCTCTCTTGCCCATCTTCCTCAGTTTCAGAGGGTAGATATTTCAGGGTTGCTTTTTCCCCAGGTCTCCACGCCTTTGGGTTTTGTTTTTGCTTAACGATTGCCACCTGAGCTAGCCTCTCTTGCCCATCTTCCTCAGTTTCAGAGGGTGGATTTCTCCGTGTTGCTTTTTCCCCAGGTCTCCACGCCCTTGTGTGTTTCTTTTGCTTAACGTTTGCCACATGAAGCCAGCCTCTCTTGCCCATCTTCCTCAGTTTCAGAGGGTAGATATTTCAGGGTTGCTTATTCCCAAGGTCTCCACGCCTTTGTGTTTTGTTTTTGCTTAACGATTGCCACCTGACGTAGCCTCTGTTGCCCATCTTCCTCAGTTTCAGAGTGTGGATTTCTCCGTGTTGCTTTTTCCCCAGGTCTCCACGCCCTTGTGTGTTTCTTTTGCTTAAAGATTGTCACCTGAGCTAGGCATTGTTGCCCTGCTTCCTCAGTATCAGAGGGTACCTTTTTCAGGGTTGCTTTTTGACCGGGTCTCCTCGCCATTGTATTTTTTTATTTTATTTTTTTTGCTTAAAGATTGCCACCTGAGCTAGCCTCTGTTGCCCATCTTCTTCGGTTTCAGAGGGTGGATTTCTCCGTGTTGCTTTTTCCCCAGGTCTCCACGCCCTTGTGTGTTTCTTTTGCTTACCGATTGCCACCTGAGGTAGCCTCTGTTGCCCATCCTCGTCAGTTTCAGAGGGTAGATTTCTCAGTGCTGCTTTTTCCCCAGGTCTCCACGCCCTTGTGTGTTTCTTCTGCTTAAAGTTTGCCACCTGAAGCCAGCCTCTCTTGCCCATCTTCCTCAGTTTCAGAGGGTAGATATTTCAGGGTTGCTTTTTCCCCAAGTCTCCACGCCTTTGGGTTTTGTTTTTGCTTAACGATTGCCACCTGAGCTAGCCTCTCTTGCCCATCTTCCTCAGTTTCAGAGGGTGGATTTCTCCGTGTTGCTTTTTCCCCAGGTCTCCACGCCCTTGTGTGTTTCTTTTGCTTAACGATTGCCACCTGAGGTAGCCTCTGTTGCCCATCCTCGTCAGTTTCAGAGGGTAGATTTCTCAGTGCTGCTTTTTCCCCAGGTCTCCACGCCCTTGTGTGTTTCTTTTGCTTAAAGTTTGCCACCTGAAGCCAGACTCTCTTGTCCATCTTCCTCAGTTTCAGAGGGTAGATATTTCAGGGTTGCTTTTTCCCAAGGTCTCCACGCCTTTGTGTTTTCTTTTTGCTTAACGATTGCCACCTGAGGTAGCCTCTGTTGCCCATCTTCCTCAGTTTCAGAGGGTGGATTTCTCCGTGTTGCTTTTTCCCCAGGTCTCCACGCCCTTCTGTCTTTATTTTGCTTAACGTTTGCCACATGAAGCCAGCCTCTCTTGCCCATCTTCCTCAGTTTCAGAGGGTAGATATTTCAGGGTTGCTTTTTCCCAAGGTCTCCACGCCTTTGTGTTTTGTTTTTGCTTAACGATTACCACCTGAGGTAGCCTCTGTTGCCCATCTTCCTCAGTTTCAGAGGGTGGATTTCTCCGTGTTGCTTTTTCCCCAGGTCTCCACGCCCTTGTGTGTTTCTTTTGCTTAAAGATTGTCACCTGAGCTAGGCATTGTTGCCCTGCTTCCTCAGTTTCAGAGGGTACCTTTTTCAGGGTTGCTTTTTGACCGGGTCTCCTCGCCATTGTATTTTTTTATTTTATTTTTTTTGCTTAAAGATTGCCACCTGAGCTAGCCTCTGTTGCCCATCTTCTTCGGTTTCAGAGGGTGGATTTCTCCGTGTTGCTTTTTCCCCAGGTCTCCACGCCCTTGTGTGTTTCTTTTGCTTACCGATTGCCACCTGAGGTAGCCTCTGTTGCCCATCCTCGTCAGTTTCAGAGGGTAGATTTCTCAGTGCTGCTTTTTCCCCAGGTCTCCACGCCCTTGTGTGTTTCTTTTGCTTAAAGTTTGCCACCTGAAGCCAGCCTCTCTTGCCCATCTTCCTCAGTTTCAGAGGGTAGATATTTCAGGGTTGCTTTTTCCCCAGGTCTCCACGCCTTTGGGTTTTGTTTTTGCTTAACGATTGCCACCTGAGCTAGCCTCTCTTGCCCATCTTCCTCAGTTTCAGAGGGTGGATTTCTCCGTGTTGCTTTTTCCCCAGGTCTCCACGCCCTTGTGTGTTTCTTTTGCTTAACGTTTGCCACATGAAGCCAGCCTCTCTTGCCCATCTTCCTCAGTTTCAGAGGGTAGATATTTCAGGGTTGCTTATTCCCAAGGTCTCCACGCCTTTGTGTTTTGTTTTTGCTTAACGATTGCCACCTGACGTAGCCTCTGTTGCCCATCTTCCTCAGTTTCAGAGGGTGGATTTCTCCGTGTTGCTTTTTCCCCAGGTCTCCACGCCCTTGTGTGTTTCTTTTGCTTAAAGATTGTCACCTGAGCTAGGCATTGTTGCCCTGCTTCCTCAGTATCAGAGGGTACCTTTTTCAGGGTTGCTTTTTGACCGGGTCTCCTCGCCATTGTATTTTTTTATTTTATTTTTTTTGCTTAAAGATTGCCACCTGAGCTAGCCTCTGTTGCCCATCTTCTTCGGTTTCAGAGGGTGGATTTCTCCGTGTTGCTTTTTCCCCAGGTCTCCACGCCCTTGTGTGTTTCTTTTGCTTACCGATTGCCACCTGAGGTAGCCTCTGTTGCCCATCCTCGTCAGTTTCAGAGGGTAGATTTCTCAGTGCTGCTTTTTCCCCAGGTCTCCACGCCCTTGTGTGTTTCTTCTGCTTAAAGTTTGCCACCTGAAGCCAGCCTCTCTTGCCCATCTTCCTCAGTTTCAGAGGGTAGATATTTCAGGGTTGCTTTTTCCCCAAGTCTCCACGCCTTTGGGTTTTGTTTTTGCTTAACGATTGCCACCTGAGCTAGCCTCTCTTGCCCATCTTCCTCAGTTTCAGAGGGTGGATTTCTCCGTGTTGCTTTTTCCCCAGGTCTCCACGCCCTTGTGTGTTTCTTTTGCTTAACGTTTGCCACATGAAGCCAGCCTCTCTTGCCCATCTTCCTCAGTTTCAGAGGGTAGATATTTCAGGGTTGCTTTTTCCCAAGGTCTCCACGCCTTTGGGTTTTGTTTTTGCTTAACGATTGCCACCTGAGGTAGCCTCTGTTGCCCATCTTCCTCAGTTTCAGAGGGTGGATTTCTCCGTGTTGCTTTTTCCCCAGGTCTCCACGCCCTTGTGTGTTTCTTTTGCTTAAAGATTGTCACCTGAGCTAGGCATTGTTGCCCTGCTTCCTCAGTTTCAGAGGGTACCTTTTTCAGGGTTGCTTTTTGACCGGGTCTCCTCGCCATTGTATTTTTTTATTTTATTTTTTTTGCTTAAAGATTGCCACCTGAGCTAGCCTCTGTTGCCCATCTTCTTCGGTTTCAGAGGGTGGATTTCTCCGTGTTGCTTTTTCCCCAGGTCTCCACGCCCTTGTGTGTTTCTTTTGCTTACCGATTGCCACCTGAGGTAGCCTCTGTTGCCCATCCTCGTCAGTTTCAGAGGGTAGATTTCTCAGTGCTGCTTTTTCCAAAGGTCTCCACGCCCTTGTGTGTTTCTTCTGCTTAAAGTTTGCCACCTGAAGCCAGCCTCTCTTGCCCATCTTCCTCAGTTTCAGAGGGTAGATATTTCAGGGTTGCTTTTTCCGCAGGTCTCCACGCCTTTGGGTTTTGTTTTTGCTTAACGATTGCCACCTGAGCTAGCCTCTCTTGCCCATCTTCCTCAGTTTCAGAGGGTGGATTTCTCCGTGTTGCTTTTTCCCCAGGTCTCCACGCCCTTGTGTGTTTCTTTTGCTTAAAGTTTGCCACCTGAAGCCAGACTCTCTTGTCCATCTTCCTCAGTTTCAGAGGGTAGATATTTCAGGGTTGCTTTTTCCCAAGGTCTCCACGCCTTTGTGTTTTCTTTTTGCTTAACGATTGCCACCTGAGGTAGCCTCTGTTGCCCATCTTCCTCAGTTTCAGAGGGTGGATTTCTCCGTGTTGCTTTTTCCCCAGGTCTCCACGCCCTTCTGTCTTTATTTTGCTTAACGTTTGCCACATGAAGCCAGCCTCTCTTGCCCATCTTCCTCAGTTTCAGAGGGTAGATATTTCAGGGTTGCTTTTTCCCAAGGTCTCCACGCCTTTGTGTTTTGTTTTTGCTTAACGATTGCCACCTGAGGTAGCCTCTGTTGCCCATCTTACTCAGTTTCAGAGGGTGGATTTCTCCGTGTTGCTTTTTCCCCAGGTCTCCACGCCCTTGTGTGTTTCTTTTGCTTAAAGATTGTCACCTGAGCTAGGCATTGTTGCCCTGCTTCCTCAGTTTCAGAGGGTACCTTTTTCAGGGTTGCTTTTTGACCGGGTCTCCTCGCCATTGTATTTTTTTATTTTATTTTTTTTGCTTAAAGATTGCCACCTGAGCTAGCCTCTGTTGCCCATCTTCTTCGGTTTCAGAGGGTGGATTTCTCCGTGTTGCTTTTTCCCCAGGTCTCCACGCCCTTGTGTGTTTCTTTTGCTTACCGATTGCCACCTGAGGTAGCCTCTGTTGCCCATCCTCGTCAGTTTCAGAGGGTAGATTTCTCAGTGCTGCTTTTTCCCCAGGTCTCCACGCCCTTGTGTGTTTCTTTTGCTTAAAGTTTGCCACCTGAAGCCAGCCTCTCTTGCCCATCTTCCTCAGTTTCAGAGGGAAGATATTTCAGGGTTGCTTTTTCCCCAGGTCTCCACGCCTTTGGGTTTTGTTTTTGCTTAAAGATTGCCACCTGAGCTAGGCTCTGTTGCCCATCTTCTTCGGTTTCAGAGGGTGGATTCCTCCGTGTTGCTTTTTCCCCCAGGTCTCCACGCCCTTGTGTGTTTCTTTTGCTTACCGATTGCCACCTGAGGTAGCCTCTGTTGCCCATCCTCGTCAGTTTCAGAGGGTAGATTTCTCAGTGCTGCTTTTTCCCCTGGTCTCCACGCCCTTGTGTGTTTCTTTTGCTTAAAGTTTGCCACATGAAGCCAGCCTCTCTTGCCCATCTTCCTCAGTTTCAGAGGGTAGATATTTCAGGGTTGCTTTTTCCCAAGGTCTCCACGCCTTTGGGTTTTGTTTTTGCTTAACGATTGCCACCTGAGGTAGCCTCTGTTGCCCATCTTCCTCAGTATCAGAGGGTGGATTTCTCCGTGTTGCTTTTTCCCCAGGTCTGCACGCCCTTGTGTGTTTCTTTTGCTTAAAGATTGTCACCTGAGCTAGGCATTGTTGCCCTGCTTCCTCAGTTTCAGAGGGTACCTTTTTCAGGGTTGCTTTTTGACCGGGTCTCCTCGCCATTGTATTTTTTTATTTTATTTTTTTTGCTTAAAGATTGCCACCTGAGCTAGCCTCTGTTGCCCATCTTCTTCGGTTTCAGAGGGTGGATTTCTCCGTGTTGCTTTTTCCCCAGGTCTCCACGCCCTTGTGTGTTTCTTTTGCTTACCGATTGCCACCTGAGGTAGCCTCTGTTGCCCATCCTCCTCCGTTTCAGAGGGTAGATTTCTCAGTGCTGCTTTTTCCCCAGGTCTCCACGCCCTTGTGTGTTTCTTCTGCTTAAAGTTTGCCACCTGAAGCCAGCCTCTCTTGCCCATCTTCCTCAGTTTCAGAGGGTAGATATTTCAGAGTTGCTTTTTCCCCAGGTCTCCACGCCTTTGGGTTTTGTTTTTGCTTAACGATTGCCACCTGAGCTAGCCTCTCTTGCCCATCTTCCTCAGTTTCAGAGGGTGGATTTCTCCGTGTTGCTTTTTCCCCAGGTCTCCACGCCCTTGTGTGTTTCTTTTGCTTAACGTTTGCCACATGAAGCCAGCCTCTCTTGCCCATCTTCCTCAGTTTCAGAGGGTAGATATTTGAGGGTTGCTTATTCCCAAGGTCTCCACGCCTTTGTGTTTTGTTTTTGCTTAACGATTGCCACCTGAGGTAGCCTCTGTTGCCCATCTTCCTCAGTTTCAGAGGGTGGATTTCTCCGTGTTGCTTTGTCCCCAGGTCTCCACGCCCTTGTGTGTTTCTTTTGCTTAAAGATTGTCACCTGAGCTAGGCATTGTTGCCCTGCTTCCTCAGTTTCAGAGGGTACCTTTTTCAGGGTTGCTTTTTGACCGGGTCTCCTCGCCATTGTATTTTTTTATTTTATTTTTTTTGCTTAAAGATTGCCACCTGAGCTAGCCTCTGTTGCCCATCTTCTTCGGTTTCAGAGGGTGGATTTCTCCGTGTTGCTTTTTCCCCAGGTCTCCACGCCCTTGTGTGTTTCTTTTGCTTAAAGTTTGCCACCTGAGGTAGCCTCTGTTGCCCATCTTCGTCAGTTTCAGAGGGTAGATTTCTCAGTGCTGCTTTTTCCCCAGGTCTCCACGCCCTTGTGTGTTTCTTTTGCTTAAAGTTTGCCACCTGAAGCCAGCCTCCCTTGCCCATCTTCCTCAGTTTCAGAGTTTGATATTTCAGGGTTGCTTTTTCCCCAGGTCTCCACGCCTTTGGGTTTTGTTTTTGCTTAACGATTGCCACCTGAGCTAGCCTCTCTTGCCCATCTTCCTCAGTTTCAGAGGGTGAATTTCTTCGTGTTGCTTTTTCCCCAGGTCTCCACGCACTTGTGTGTTTCTTTTGCTTAACGTTTTCCACATGAAGCCAGCCTCTCTTGCCCATCTTCCTCAGTTTCAGAGGGTAGATATTTCAGTGTTGCTTTTTCCCCAGGTCTCCACGCCTTTGGGTTTTGTTTTTGCTTAACGATTGCCACCTGAGCTAGCCTCTCTTGCCCATCTTCCTCAGTTTCAGAGGGTGGATTTCTCCGTGTTGCTTTTTCCCCAGGTCTCCACGCCCTTGTGTGTTTCTTTTGCTTAAAGTTTGCCACCTGAAGCCAGCCTCTCTTGCCCATCTTCCTCAGTTTCAGAGGGTAGATATTTCAGGGTTGCTTTGTCCCCAGGTCTCCACGCCTTTGGGTTTTGTTTTTGCTTAACTATTGCCACCTGAGCTAGCCTCTCTTGCCCATCTTCCTCAGTTTCAGAGGGTGGATTTCTCCGTGTTGCTTTTTCCCCAGGTCTCCACGCCCTTGTGTGTTTCTTTTGCTTAACGATTGCCACCTGAGGTAGCCTCTGTTGCCCATCCTCGTCAGTTTCAGGGGGTAGATTTCTCAGTGCTGCTTTTTCCCCAGGTCTCCACGCCCTTGTGTGTTTCTTTTGCTTAAAGTTTGCCACCTGAAGCCAGACTCTCTTGTCCATCTTCCTCAGTTTCAGAGGGTAGATATTTCAGGGTTGCTTTTTCCGAAGGTCTCCACGCCTTTGTGTTTTGTTTTTGCTTAACGATTGCCACCTGAGGTAGCCTCTCTTGCCCATCTTCCTCAGTTTCAGAGGGTGGATTTCTCCGTGTTGCTTTTTCCCCAGGTCTGCACGCCCTTGTGTGTTTCTTTTGCTTAAAGATTGTCACCTGAGCTAGGCATTGTTGCCCTGCTTCCTCAGTTTCAGAGGGTACCTTTTTCAGGGTTGCTTTTTGACCGGGTCTCCTCGCCATTGTATTTTTTTATTTTATTTTTTTTGCTTAAAGATTGCCACCTGAGATAGCCTCTGTTGCCCATCTTCTTCGGTTTCAGAGGGTGGATTTCTCCGTGTTGCTTTTTCCCCAGGTCTCCACGCCCTTGTGTGTTTCTTTTGCTTACCGATTGCCACCTGAGGTAGCCTCTGTTGCCCATCCTCCTCCGTTTCAGAGGGTAGATTTCTCAGTGCTGCTTTTTCCCCAGGTCTCCACGCCCTTGTGTGTTTCTTCTGCTTAAAGTTTGCCACCTGAAGCCAGCCTCTCTTTCCCATCTTCCTCAGTTTCAGAGGGTAGATATTTCAGAGTTGCTTTTTCCCCAGGTCTCCACGCCTTTGGGTTTTGTTTTTGCTTAACGATTGCCACCTGAGCTAGCCTCTCTTGCCCATCTTCCTCAGTTTCAGAGGGTGGATTTCTCCGTGTTGCTTTTTCCCCAGGTCTCCACGCCCTTGTGTGTTTCTTTTGCTTAACGTTTGCCACATGAAGCCAGCCTCTCTTGCCCATCTTCCTCAGTTTCAGAGGGTAGATATTTGAGGGTTGCTTATTCCCAAGGTCTCCACGCCTTTGTGTTTTGTTTTTGCTTAACGATTGCCACCTGAGGTAGCCTCTGTTGCCCATCTTCCTCAGTTTCAGAGGGTGGATTTCTCCGTGTTGCTTTGTCCCCAGGTCTCCACGCCCTTGTGTGTTTCTTTTGCTTAAAGATTGTCACCTGAGCTAGGCATTGTTGCCCTGCTTCCTCAGTTTCAGAGGGTACCTTTTTCACTGTTGCTTTTTGACCGGGTCTCCTCGCCATTGTATTTTTTTATTTTATTTTTTTTGCTTAAAGATTGCCACCTGAGCTAGCCTCTGTTGCCCATCTTCTTCGGTTTCAGAGGGTGGATTTCTCCGTGTTGCTTTTTCCCCAGGTCTCCACGCCCTTGTGTGTTTCTTTTGCTTAAAGTTTGCCACCTGAGGTAGCCTCTGTTGCCCATCTTCGTCAGTTTCAGAGGGTAGATTTCTCAGTGCTGCTTTTTCCCCAGGTCTCCACGCCCTTGTGTGTTTCTTTTGCTTAAAGTTTGCCACCTGAAGCCAGCCTCCCTTGCCCATCTTCCTCAGTTTCAGAGTTTGATATTTCAGGGTTGCTTTTTCCCCAGGTCTCCACGCCTTTGGGTTTTGTTTTTGCTTAACGATTGCCACCTGAGCTAGCCTCTCTTGCCCATCTTCCTCAGTTTCAGAGGGTGAATTTCTTAGTGTTGCTTTTTCCCCAGGTCTCCACGCACTTGTGTGTTTCTTTTGCTTAACGTTTTCCACATGAAGCCAGCCTCTCTTGCCCATCTTCCTCAGTTTCAGAGGGTAGATATTTCAGGGTTGCTTTTTCCCCAGGTCTCCACGCCTTTGGGTTTTGTTTTTGCTTAACGATTGCCACCTGAGCTAGCCTCTCTTGCCCATCTTCCTCAGTTTCAGAGGGTGGATTTCTCCGTGTTGCTTTTTCCCCAGGTCTCCACGCCCTTGTGTGTTTCTTTTGCTTAAAGTTTGCCACCTGAAGCCAGCCTCTCTTGCCCATCTTCCTCAGTTTCAGAGGGTAGATATTTCAGGGTTGCTTTTTCCCCAGGTCTCCACGCCTTTGGGTTTTGTTTTTGCTTAACGATTGCCACCTGAGCTAGCCTCTCTTGCCCATCTTCCTCAGTTTCAGAGGGTGGATTTCTCCGTGTTGCTTTTTCCCCAGGTCTCCACGCCCTTGTGTGTTTCTTTTGCTTAACGATTGCCACCTGAGGTAGCCTCTGTTGCCCATCCTCGTCAGTTTCAGGGGGTAGATTTCTCAGTGCTGCTTTTTCCCCAGGTCTCCACGCCCTTGTGTGTTTCTTTTGCTTAAAGTTTGCCACCTGAAGCCAGACTCTCTTGTCCATCTTCCTCAGTTTCAGAGGGTAGATATATCAGGGTTGCTTTTTCCGAAGGTCTCCACGCCTTTGTGTTTTGTTTTTGCTTAACGATTGCCACCTGAGGTAGCCTCTGTTGCCCATCTTCCTCAGTTTCAGAGGGTGGATTTCTCCGTGTTGCTTTTTCCCCAGGTCTCCACGCCCTTGTGTGTTTCTTTTGCTTAACGATTGCCACCTTAGGTAGCCTCTCTTGCCCATCCTCGTCAGTTTCAGAGGGTAGGTTTCTCAGTGCTGCTTTTTCCCCAGATCTCCACGCCCTTGTGTGTTTCTTTTGCTTAAAGTTTGCCACCTGAAGCCAGACTCTCTTGTCCATCTTCCTCAGTTTCAGAGGGTAGATATTTCAGGGTTGCTTTTTCCCAAGGTCTCCACGCCTTTGTGTTTTGTTTTTGCTTAACGATTGCCACCTGAGGTAGCCTCTGTTGCACATCTTCCTCAGTTTCAGAGGGTGGATTTCTCCGTGTTGCTTTGTCCCCAGGTCTCCACGCCCTTGTGTGTTTCTTTTGCTTAAAGATTGTCACCTGAGCTAGGCATTGTTGCCCTGCTTCCTCAGTTTCAGAGGGTACCTTTTTCAGGGTTGCTTTTTGACCGGGTCTCCTCGCCATTGTATTTTTTTATTTTATTTTTTTTGCTTAAAGATTGCCACCTGAGCTAGCCTCTGTTGCCCATCTTCTTCGGTTTCAGAGGGTGGATTTCTCCGTGTTGCTTTTTCCCCAGGTCTCCACGCCCTTGTGTGTTTCTTTTGCTTAAAGTTTGCCACCTGAGGTAGCCTCTGTTGCCCATCTTCGTCAGTTTCAGAGGGTAGATTTCTCAGTGCTGCTTTTTCCCCAGGTCTCCACGCCCTTGTGTGTTTCTTTTGCTTAAAGTTTGCCACCTGAAGCCAGCCTCCCTTGCCCATCTTCCTCAGTTTCAGAGTTTGATATTTCAGGATTGCTTTTTCCCCAGGTCTCCACGCCTTTGGGTTTTGTTTTTGCTTAACGATTGCCACCTGAGCTAGCCTCTCTTGCCCATCTTCCTCAGTTTCAGAGGGTGAATTTCTTCGTGTTGCTTTTTCCCCAGGTCTCCACGCACTTGTGTGTTTCTTTTGCTTAACGTTTTCCACATGAAGCCAGCCTCTCTTGCCCATCTTCCTCAGTTTCAGAGGGTAGATATTTCAGGGTTGCTTTTTCCCCAGGTCTCCACGCCTTTGGGTTTTGTTTTTGCTTAACGATTGCCACCTGAGCTAGCCTCTCTTGCCCATCTTCCTCAGTTTCAGAGGGTGGATTTCTCCGTGTTGCTTTTTCCCCAGGTCTCCACGCCCTTGTGTGTTTCTTTTGCTTAAAGTTTGCCACCTGAAGCCAGCCTCTCTTGCCCATCTTCCTCAGTTTCAGAGGGTAGATATTTCAGGGTTGCTTTGTCCCCAGGTCTCCACGCCTTTGGGTTTTGTTTTTGCTTAACGATTGCCACCTGAGCTAGCCTCTCTTGCCCATCTTCCTCAGTTTCAGAGGGTGGATTTCTCCGTGTTGCTTTTTCCCCAGGTCTCCACGCCCTTGTGTGTTTCTTTTGCTTAACGATTGCCACCTGAGGTAGCCTCTGTTGCCCATCCTCGTCAGTTTCACGGGGTAGATTTCTCAGTGCTGCTTTTTCCCCAGGTCTCCACGCCCTTGTGTGTTTCTTTTGCTTAAAGTTTGCCACCTGAAGCCAGACTCTCTTGTCCATCTTCCTCAGTTTCAGAGGGTAGATATTTCAGGGTTGCTTTTTCCGAAGGTCTCCACGCCTTTGTGTTTTGTTTTTGCTTAACGATTGCCACCTGAGGTAGCCTCTGTTGCCCATCTTCATCAGTTTCAGAGGGTGGATTTCTCCGTGTTGCTTTTTCCCCAGGTCTCCACGCCCTTGTGTGTTTCTTTTGCTTAACGATTGCCACCTTAGGTAGCCTCTCTTGCCCATCCTCGTCAGTTTCAGAGGGTAGGTTTCTCAGTGCTGCTTTTTCCCCAGATCTCCACGCCCTTGTGTGTTTCTTTTGCTTAAAGTTTGCCACCTGAAGCCAGACTCTCTTGTCCATCTTCCTCAGTTTCAGAGGGTAGATATTTCAGGGTTGCTTTTTCCCAAGGTCTCCACGCCTTTGTGTTTTGTTTTTGCTTAACGATTGCCACCTGAGGTAGCCTCTGTTGCCCATCTTCCTCAGTTTCAGAGGGTGGATTTCTCCGTGTTGCTTTGTCCCCAGGTCTCCACGCCCTTGTGTGTTTCTTTTGCTTAAAGATTGTCACCTGAGCTAGGCATTGTTGCCCTGCTTCCTCAGTTTCAGAGGGTACCTTTTTCAGGGTTGCTTTTTGACCGGGTCTCCTCGCCATTGTATTTTTTTATTTTATTTTTTTTGCTTAAAGATTGCCACCTGAGCTAGCCTCTGTTGCCCATCTTCTTCGGTTTCAGAGGGTGGATTTCTCCGTGTTGCTTTTTCCCCAGGTCTCCACGCCCTTGTGTGTTTCTTTTGCTTAAAGTTTGCCACCTGAGGTAGCCTCTGTTGCCCATCTTCGTCAGTTTCAGAGGGTAGATTTCTCAGTGCTGCTTTTTCCCCAGGTCTCCACGCCCTTGTGTGTTTCTTTTGCTTAAAGTTTGCCACCTGAAGCCAGCCTCCCTTGCCCATCTTCCTCAGTTTCAGAGTTTGATATTTCAGGGTTGCTTTTTCCCCAGGTCTCCACGCCTTTGGGTTTTGTTTTTGCTTAACGATTGCCACCTGAGCTAGCCTCTCTTGCCCATCTTCCTCAGTTTCAGAGGGTGAATTTCTTCGTGTTGCTTTTTCCCCAGGTCTCCACGCACTTGTGTGTTTCTTTTGCTTAACGTTTTCCACATGAAGCCAGCCTCTCTTGCCCATCTTCCTCAGTTTCAGAGGGTAGATATTTCAGGGTTGCTTTTTCCCCAGGTCTCCACGCCTTTGGGTTTTGTTTTTGCTTAACGATTGCCACCTGAGCTAGCCTCTCTTGCCCATCTTCCTCAGTTTCAGAGGGTGGATTTCTCCGTGTTGCTTTTTCCCCAGGTCTCCACGCCCTTGTGTGTTTCTTTTGCTTAAAGTTTGCCACCTGAAGCCAGCCTCTCTTGCCCATCTTCCTCAGTTTCAGAGGGTAGATATTTCAGGGTTGCTTTGTCCCCAGGTCTCCACGCCTTTGGGTTTTGTTTTTGCTTAACGATTGCCACCTGAGCTAGCCTCTCTTGCCCATCTTCCTCAGTTTCAGAGGGTGGATTTCTCCGTGTTGCTTTTTCCCCAGGTCTCCACGCCCTTGTGTGTTTCTTTTGCTTAACGATTGCCACCTGAGGTAGCCTCTGTTGCCCATCCTCGTCAGTTTCAGGGGGTAGATTTCTCAGTGCTGCTTTTTCCCCAGGTCTCCACGCCCTTGTGTGTTTCTTTTGCTTAAAGTTTGCCACCTGAAGCCAGACTCTCTTGTCCATCTTCCTCAGTTTCAGAGGGTAGATATTTCAGGGTTGCTTTTTCCGAAGGTCTCCACGCCTTTGTGTTTTGTTTTTGCTTAACGATTGCCACCTGAGGTAGCCTCTGTTGCCCATCTTCCTCAGTTTCAGAGGGTGGATTTCTCCGTGTTGCTTTTTCCCCAGGTCTCCACGCCCTTGTGTGTTTCTTTTGCTTAAAGATTGTCACCTGAGCTAGGCATTGTTGCCCTGCTTCCTCAGTTTCAGAGGGTACCTTTTTCAGGGTTGCTTTTTGACCGGGTCTCCTCGCCATTGTATTTTTTTATTTTATTTTTTTTGCTTAAAGATTGCCACCTGAGCTAGCCTCTGTTGCCCATCTTCTTCGGTTTCAGAGGGTGGATTTCTCCGTGTTGCTTTTTCCCCAGGTCTCCACGCCCTTGTGTGTTTCTTTTGCTTACCGATTGCCACCTGAGGTAGCCTCTGTTGCCCATCCTCGTCAGTTTCAGAGGGTAGATTTCTCAGTGCTGCTTTTTCCCCAGGTCTCCACGCCCTTGTGTGTTTCTTTTGCTTAAAGATTGTCACCTGAGCTAGGCATTGTTGCCCTGCTTCCTCAGTTTCAGAGGGTACCTTTTTCAGGGTTGCTTTTTGACCGGGTCTCCTCGCCATTGTATTTTTTTATCTTATTTTTTTTGCTTAAAGATTGCCACCTGAGCTAGCCTCTGTTGCCCATCTTCTTCGGTTTCAGAGGGTGGATTTCTCCGTGTTGCTTTTTCCCCAGGTCTCCACGCCCTTGTGTGTTTCTTTTGCTTAAAGATTGCCACCTGAGGTAGCCTCTGTTGCCCATCCTCGTCAGTTTCAGAGGGTAGATTTCTCAGTGCTGCTTTTTCCCCAGGTCTCCACGCCCTTGTGTGTTTCTTCTGCTTAAAGTTTGCCACCTGAAGCAAGCCTCTCTTGGCCATCTTCCTCAGTTTCAGAGGGTAGATAGTTCAGGGTTGCTTTTTTCCCAGGTCTCCACGCCTTTGGGTTTTGTTTTTGCTTAACGATTGCCACCTGAGCTAGCCTCTCTTGCCCATCTTCCTCAGTTTCAGAGGGTGGATTTCTCCGTGTTGCTTTTTCCCCAGGTCTCCACGCCCTTGTGTGTTTCTTTTGCTTAAAGTTTGCCACCTGAAGCCAGCCTCCCTTGCCCATCTTCCTCAGTTTCAGAGTTTGATATTTCAGGGTTGCTTTTTCCCCAGGTCTCCACGCCTTTGGGTTTTGTTTTTGCTTAACGATTGCCACCTGAGCTAGCCTCTCTTGCCCATCTTCCTCAGTTTCAGAGGGTGAATTTCTTCGTGTTGCTTTTTCCCCAGGTCTCCACGCACTTGTGTGTTTCTTTTGCTTAACGTTTACCACATGAAGCCAGCCTCTCTTGCCCATCTTCCTCAGTTTCAGAGGGTAGATATTTCAGGGTTGCTTTTTCCCCAGGTCTCCACGCCTTTGGGTTTTGTTTTTGCTTAACGATTGCCACCTGAGCTAGCCTCTCTTGCCCATCTTCCTCAGTTTCAGAGGGTGGATTTCTCCGTGTTGCTTTTTCCCCAGGTCTCCACGCCCTTGTGTGTTTCTTTTGCTTAAAGTTTGCCACCTGAAGCCAGCCTCTCTTGCCCATCTTCCTCAGTTTCAGAGGGTAGATATTTCAGGGTTGCTTTGTCCCCAGGTCTCCACGCCTTTGGGTTTTGTTTTTGCTTAACGATTGCCACCTGAGCTAGCCTCTCTTGCCCATCTTCCTCAGTTTCAGAGGGTGGATTTCTCCGTGTTGCTTTTTCCCCAGGTCTCCACGCCCTTGTGTGTTTCTTTTGCTTAACGATTGCCACCTGAGGTAGCCTCTGTTGCCCATCCTCGTCAGTTTCAGGGGGTAGATTTCTCAGTGCTGCTTTTTCCCCAGGTCTCCACGCCCTTGTGTGTTTCTTTTGCTTAAAGTTTGCCACCTGAAGCCAGACTCTCTTGTCCATCTTCCTCAGTTTCAGAGGGTAGATATTTCAGGGTTGCTTTTTCCGAAGGTCTCCACGCCTTTGTGTTTTGTTTTTGCTTAACGATTGCCACCTGAGGTAGCCTCTGTTGCCCATCTTCCTCAGTTTCAGAGGGTGGATTTCTCCGTGTTGCTTTTTCCCCAGGTCTCCACGCCCTTGTGTGTTTCTTTTGCTTAAAGATTGTCACCTGAGCTAGGCATTGTTGCCCTGCTTCCTCAGTTTCAGAGGGTACCTTTTTCAGGGTTGCTTTTTGACCGGGTCTCCTCGCCATTGTATTTTTTTATTTTATTTTTTTTGCTTAAAGATTGCCACCTGAGCTAGCCTCTGTTGCCCATCTTCTTCGGTTTCAGAGGGTGGATTTCTCCGTGTTGCTTTTTCCCCAGGTCTCCACGCCCTTGTGTGTTTCTTTTGCTTACCGATTGCCACCTGAGGTAGCCTCTGTTGCCCATCCTCGTCAGTTTCAGAGGGTAGATTTCTCAGTGCTGCTTTTTCCCCAGGTCTCCACGCCCTTGTGTGTTTCTTTTGCTTAAAGATTATCACCTGAGCTAGGCATTGTTGCCCTGCTTCCTCAGTTTCAGAGGGTACCTTTTTCAGGGTTGCTTTTTGACCGGGTCTCCTCGCCATTGTATTTTTTTATCTTATTTTTTTTGCTTAAAGATTGCCACCTGAGCTAGCCTCTGTTGCCCAACTTCTTCGGTTTCAGAGGGTGGATTTCTCCGTGTTGCTTTTTCCCCAGGTCTCCACGCCCTTGTGTGTTTCTTTTGCTTAAAGATTGCCACCTGAGGTAGCCTCTGTTGCCCATCCTCGTCAGTTTCAGAGGGTAGATTTCTCAGTGCTGCTTTTTCCCCAGGTCTCCACGCCCTTGTGTGTTTCTTCTGCTTAAAGTTTGCCACCTGAAGCAAGCCTCTCTTGGCCATCTTCCTCAGTTTCAGAGGGTAGATAGTTCAGGGTTGCTTTTTTCCCAGGTCTCCACGCCTTTGGGTTTTGTTTTTGCTTAACGATTGCCACCTGAGCTAGCCTCTCTTGCCCATCTTCCTCAGTTTCAGAGGGTGGATTTCTCCGTGTTGCTTTTTCCCCAGGTCTCCACGCCCTTGTGTGTTTCTTTTGCTTAAAGTTTGCCACCTGAAGCCAGCCTCCCTTGCCCATCTTCCTCAGTTTCAGAGTTTGATATTTCAGGGTTGCTTTTTCCCCAGGTCTCCACGCCTTTGGGTTTTGTTTTTGCTTAACGATTGCCACCTGATCTAGCCTCTCTTGCCCATCTTCCTCAGTTTCAGAGGGTGAATTTCTTCGTGTTGCTTTTTCCCCAGGTCTCCACGCACTTGTGTGTTTCTTTTGCTTAACGTTTTCCACATGAAGCCAGCCTCTCTTGCCCATCTTCCTCAGTTTCAGAGGGTAGATATTTCAGGGTTGCTTTTTCCCCAGGTCTCCACGCCTTTGGGTTTTGTTTTTGCTTAACGATTGCCACCAGAGCTAGCCTCTCTTGCCCATCTTCCTCAGTTTCAGAGGGTGGATTTCTCCATGTTGCTTTTTCCCCAGGTCTCCACGCCCTTGTGTGTTTCTTTTGCTTAAAGTTTGCCACCTGAAGCCAGCCTCTCTTGCCCATCTTCCTCAGTTTCAGAGGGTAGATATTTCAGGGTTGCTTTTTCCCCAGGTCTCCACGCCTTTGGGTTTTGTTTTTGCTTAACGATTGCCACCTGAGCTAGCCTCTCTTGCCCATCTTCCTCAGTTTCAGAGGGTGGATTTCTCCGTGTTGCTTTTTCCCCAGGTCTCCACGCCCTTGTGTGTTTCTTTTGCTTAACGATTGCCACCTGAGGTAGCCTCTGTTGCCCATCCTCGTCAGTTTCAGGGGGTAGATTTCTCAGTGCTGCTTTTTCCCCAGGTCTCCACGCCCTTGTGTGTTTCTTTTGCTTAAAGTTTGCCACCTGAAGCCAGACTCTCTTGTCCATCTTCCTCAGTTTCAGAGGGTAGATATTTCAGGGTTGCTTTTTCCGAAGGTCTCCACGCCTTTGTGTTTTGTTTTTGCTTAACGATTGCCACCTGAGGTAGCCTCTGTTGCCCATCTTCCTCAGTTTCAGAGGGTGGATTTCTCCGTGTTGCTTTTTCCCCAGGTCTCCACGCCCTTGTGTGTTTCTTTTGCTTAACGATTGCCACCTTAGGTAGCCTCTCTTGCCCATCCTCGTCAGTTTCAGAGGGTAGGTTTCTCAGTGCTGCTTTTTCCCCAGATCTCCACGCCCTTGTGTGTTTCTTTTGCTTAAAGTTTGCCACCTGAAGCCAGACTCTCTTGTCCATCTTCCTCAGTTTCAGAGGGTAGATATTTCAGGGTTGCTTTTTCCCAAGGTCTCCACGCCTTTGTGTTTTGTTTTTGCTTAACGATTGCCACCTGAGGTAGCCTCTGTTGCCCATCTTCCTCAGTTTCAGAGGGTGGATTTCTCCGTGTTGCTTTGTCCCCAGGTCTCCACGCCCTTGTGTGTTTCTTTTGCTTAAAGATTGTCACCTGAGCTAGGCATTGTTGCCCTGCTTCCTCAGTTTCAGAGGGTACCTTTTTCAGGGTTGCTTTTTGACCGGGTCTCCTCGCCATTGTATTTTTTTATTTTATTTTTTTTGCTTAAAGATTGCCACCTGAGCTAGCCTCTGTTGCCCATCTTCTTCGGTTTCAGAGGGTGGATTTCTCCGTGTTGCTTTTTCCCCAGGTCTCCACGCCCTTGTGTGTTTCTTTTGCTTAAAGTTTGCCACCTGAAGTAGCCTCTGTTGCCCATCTTCGTCAGTTTCACAGGGTAGATTTCTCAGTGCTGCTTTTTCCCCAGGTCTCCACGCCCTTGTGTGTTTCTTTTGCTTAAAGTTTGCCACCTGAAGCCAGCCTCCCTTGCCCATCTTCCTCAGTTTCAGAGTTTGATATTTCAGGGTTGCTTTTTCCCCAGGTCTCCACGCCTTTGGGTTTTGTTTTTGCTTAACGATTGCCACCTGAGCTAGCCTCTCTTGCCCATCTTCCTCAGTTTCAGAGGGTGAATTTCTTCGTGTTGCTTTTTCCCCAGGTCTCCACGCACTTGTGTGTTTCTTTTGCTTAACGTTTTCCACATGAAGCCAGCCTCTCTTGCCCATCTTCCTCAGTTTCAGAGGGTAGATATTTCAGGGTTGCTTTTTCCCCAGGTCTCCACGCCTTTGGGTTTTGTTTTTGCTTAACGATTGCCACCTGAGCTAGCCTCTCTTGCCCATCTTCCTCAGTTTCAGAGGGTGGATTTCTCCGTGTTGCTTTTTCCCCAGGTCTCCACGCCCTTGTGTGTTTCTTTTGCTTAAAGTTTGCCACCTGAAGCCAGCCTCTCTTGCCCATCTTCCTCAGTTTCAGAGGGTAGATATTTCAGGGTTGCTTTGTCCCCAGGTCTCCACGCCTTTGGGTTTTGTTTTTGCTTAACGATTGCCACCTGAGCTAGCCTCTCTTGCCCATCTTCCTCAGTTTCAGAGGGTGGATTTCTCCGTGTTGCTTTTTCCCCAGGTCTCCACGCCCTTGTGTGTTTCTTTTGCTTAACGATTGCCACCTGAGGTAGCCTCTGTTGCCCATCCTCGTCAGTTTCACGGGGTAGATTTCTCAGTGCTGCTTTTTCCCCAGGTCTCCACGCCCTTGTGTGTTTCTTTTGCTTAAAGTTTGCCACCTGAAGCCAGACTCTCTTGTCCATCTTCCTCAGTTTCAGAGGGTAGATATTTCAGGGTTGCTTTTTCCGAAGGTCTCCACGCCTTTGTGTTTTGTTTTTGCTTAACGATTGCCACCTGAGGTAGCCTCTGTTGCCCATCTTCCTCAGTTTCAGAGGGTGGATTTCTCCGTGTTGCTTTTTCCCCAGGTCTCCACGCCCTTGTGTGTTTCTTTTGCTTAACGATTGCCACCTTAGGTAGCCTCTCTTGCCCATCCTCGTCAGTTTCAGAGGGTAGGTTTCTCAGTGCTGCTTTTTCCCCAGATCTCCACGCCCTTGTGTGTTTCTTTTGCTTAAAGTTTGCCACCTGAAGCCAGACTCTCTTGTCCATCTTCCTCAGTTTCAGAGGGTAGATATTTCAGGGTTGCTTTTTCCCAAGGTCTCCACGCCGTTGTGTTTTGTTTTTGCTTAACGATTGCCACCTGAGGTAGCCTCTGTTGCCCATCTTCCTCAGTTTCAGAGGGTGGATTTCTCCGTGTTGCTTTGTCCCCAGGTCTCCACGCCCTTGTGTGTTTCTTTTGCTTAAAGATTGTCACCTGAGCTAGGCATTGTTGCCCTGCTTCCTGAGTTTCAGAGGGTACCTTGTTCAGGGTTGCTTTTTGACCGGGTCTCCTCGCCATTGTATTTTTTTATTTTATTTTTTTTGCTTAAAGATTGCCACCTGAGCTAGCCTCTGTTGCCCATCTTCTTCGGTTTCAGAGGGTGGATTTCTCCGTGTTGCTTTTTCCCCAGGTCTCCACGCCCTTGTGTGTTTCTTTTGCTTAAAGTTTGCCACCTGAGGTAGCCTCTGTTGCCCATCTTCGTCAGTTTCAGAGGGTAGATTTCTCAGTGCTGCTTTTTCCCCAGGTCTCCACGCCCTTGTGTGTTTCTTTTGCTTAAAGTTTGCCACCTGAAGCCAGCCTCCCTTGCCCATCTTCCTCAGTTTCAGAGTTTGATATTTCAGGGTTGCTTTTTCCCCAGGTCTCCACGCCTTTGGGTTTTGTTTTTGCTTAACGATTGCCACCTGAGCTAGCCTCTCTTGCCCATCTTCCTCAGTTTCAGAGGGTGAATTTCTTCGTGTTGCTTTTTCCCCAGGTCTCCACGCACTTGTGTGTTTCTTTTGCTTAACGTTTTCCACATGAAGCCAGCCTCTCTTGCCCATCTTCCTCAGTTTCAGAGGGTAGATATTTCAGGGTTGCTTTTTCCCCAGGTCTCCACGCCTTTGGGTTTTGTTTTTGCTTAACGATTGCCACCTGAGCTAGCCTCTCTTGCCCATCTTCCTCAGTTTCAGAGGGTGGATTTCTCCTTGTTGCTTTTTCCCCAGGTCTCCACGCCCTTGTGTGTTTCTTTTGCTTAAAGTTTGCCACCTGAAGCCAGCCTCTCTTGCCCATCTTCCTCAGTTTCAGAGGGTAGATATTTCAGGGTTGCTTTGTCCCCAGGTCTCCACGCCTTTGGGTTTTGTTTTTGCTTAACGATTGCCACCTGAGCTAGCCTCTCTTGCCCATCTTCCTCAGTTTCAGAGGGTGGATTTCTCCGTGTTGCTTTTTCCCCAGGTCTCCACGCCCTTGTGTGTTTCTTTTGCTTAACGATTGCCACCTGAGGTAGCCTCTGTTGCCCATCCTCGTCAGTTTCAGGGGGTAGATTTCTCAGTGCTGCTTTTTCCCCAGGTCTCCACGCCCTTGTGTGTTTCTTTTGCTTAAAGTTTGCCACCTGAAGCCAGACTCTCTTGTCCATCTTCCTCAGTTTCAGAGGGTAGATATTTCAGGGTTGCTTTTTCCGAAGGTCTCCACGCCTTTGTGTTTTGTTTTTGCTTAACGATTGCCACCTGAGGTAGCCTCTGTTGCCCATCTTCCTCAGTTTCAGAGGGTGGATTTCTCCGTGTTGCTTTTTCCCCAGGTCTCCACGCCCTTGTGTGTTTCTTTTGCTTAAAGATTGTCACCTGAGCTAGGCATTGTTGCCCTGCTTCCTCAGTTTCAGAGGGTACCTTTTTCAGGGTTGCTTTTTGACCGGGTCTCCTCGCCATTGTATTTTTTTATTTTATTTTTTTTGCTTAAAGATTGCCACCTGAGCTAGCCTCTGTTGCCCATCTTCTTCGGTTTCAGAGGGTGGATTTCTCCGTGTTGCTTTTTCCCCAGGTCTCCACGCCCTTGTGTGTTTCTTTTGCTTACCGATTGCCACCTGAGGTAGCCTCTGTTGCCCATCCTCGTCAGTTTCAGAGGGTAGATTTCTCAGTGCTGCTTTTTCCCCAGGTCTCCACGCCCTTGTGTGTTTCTTTTGCTTAAAGATTGTCACCTGAGCTAGGCATTGTTGCCCTGCTTCCTCAGTTTCAGAGGGTACCTTTTTCAGGGTTGCTTTTTGACCGGGTCTCCTCGCCATTGTATTTTTTTATCTTATTTTTTTTGCTTAAAGATTGCCACCTGAGCTAGCCTCTGTTGCCCATCTTCTTCGGTTTCAGAGGGTGGATTTCTCCGTGTTGCTTTTTCCCCAGGTCTCCACGCCCTTGTGTGTTTCTTTTGCTTAAAGATTGCCACCTGAGGTAGCCTCTGTTGCCCATCCTCGTCAGTTTCAGAGGGTAGATTTCTCAGTGCTGCTTTTTCCCCAGGTCTCCACGCCCTTGTGTGTTTCTTCTGCTTAAAGTTTGCCACCTGAAGCAAGCCTCTCTTGGCCATCTTCCTCAGTTTCAGAGGGTAGATAGTTCAGGGTTGCTTTTTTCCCAGGTCTCCACGCCTTTGGGTTTTGTTTTTGCTTAACGATTGCCACCTGAGCTAGCCTCTCTTGCCCATCTTCCTCAGTTTCAGAGGGTGGATTTCTCCGTGTTGCTTTTTCCCCAGGTCTCCACGCCCTTGTGTGTTTCTTTTGCTTAACGATTGCCACCTTAGGTAGCCTCTCTTGCCCATCCTCGTCAGTTTCAGAGGGTAGGTTTCTCAGTGCTGCTTTTTCCCCAGATCTCCACGCCCTTGTGTGTTTCTTTTGCTTAAAGTTTGCCACCTGAAGCCAGACTCTCTTGTCCATCTTCCTCAGTTTCAGAGGGTAGATATTTCAGGGTTGCTTTTTCCCAAGGTCTCCACGCCTTTGTGTTTTGTTTTTGCTTAACGATTGCCACCTGAGGTAGCCTCTGTTGCCCATCTTCCTCAGTTTCAGAGGGTGGATTTCTCCGTGTTGCTTTGTCCCCAGGTCTCCACGCCCTTGTGTGTTTCTTTTGCTTAAAGATTGTCACCTGAGCTAGGCATTGTTGCCCTGCTTCCTCAGTTTCAGAGGGTACCTTTTTCAGGGTTGCTTTTTGACCGGGTCTCCTCGCCATTGTATTTTTTTATTTTATTTTTTTTGCTTAAAGATTGCCACCTGAGCTAGCCTCTGTTGCCCATCTTCTTCGGTTTCAGAGGGTGGATTTCTCCGTGTTGCTTTTTCCCCAGGTCTCCACGCCCTTGTGTGTTTCTTTTGCTTAAAGTTTGCCACCTGAGGTAGCCTCTGTTGCCCATCTTCGTCAGTTTCAGAGGGTAGATTTCTCAGTGCTGCTTTTTCCCCAGGTCTCCACGCCCTTGTGTGTTTCTTTTGCTTAAAGTTTGCCACCTGAAGCCAGCCTCCCTTGCCCATCTTCCTCAGTTTCAGAGTTTGATATTTCAGGGTTGCTTTTTCCCCAGGTCTCCACGCCTTTGGGTTTTGTTTTTGCTTAACGATTGCCACCTGAGCTAGCCTCTCTTGCCCATCTTCCTCAGTTTCAGAGGGTGAATTTCTTCGTGTTGCTTTTTCCCCAGGTCTCCACGCACTTGTGTGTTTCTTTTGCTTAACGTTTTCCACATGAAGCCAGCCTCTCTTGCCCATCTTCCTCAGTTTCAGAGGGTAGATATTTCAGGGTTGCTTTTTCCCCAGGTCTCCACGCCTTTGGGTTTTGTTTTTGCTTAACGATTGCCACCTGAGCTAGCCTCTCTTGCCCATCTTCCTCAGTTTCAGAGGGTGGATTTCTCCGTGTTGCTTTTTCCCCAGGTCTCCACGCCCTTGTGTGTTTCTTTTGCTTAAAGTTTGCCACCTGAAGCCAGCCTCTCTTGCCCATCTTCCTCAGTTTCAGAGGGTAGATATTTCAGGGTTGCTTTGTCCCCAGGTCTCCACGCCTTTGGGTTTTGTTTTTGCTTAACGATTGCCACCTGAGCTAGCCTCTCTTGCCCATCTTCCTCAGTTTCAGAGGGTGGATTTCTCCGTGTTGCTTTTTCCCCAGGTCTCCACGCCCTTGTGTGTTTCTTTTGCTTAACGATTGCCACCTGAGGTAGCCTCTGTTGCCCATCCTCGTCAGTTTCAGGGGGTAGATTTCTCAGTGCTGCTTTTTCCCCAGGTCTCCACGCCCTTGTGTGTTTCTTTTGCTTAAAGTTTGCCACCTGAAGCCAGACTCTCTTGTCCATCTTCCTCAGTTTCAGAGGGTAGATATTTCAGGGTTGCTTTTTCCGAAGGTCTCCACGCCTTTGTGTTTTGTTTTTGCTTAACGATTGCCACCTGAGGTAGCCTCTGTTGCCCATCTTCCTCAGTTTCAGAGGGTGGATTTCTCCGTGTTGCTTTTTCCCCAGGTCTCCACGCCCTTGTGTGTTTCTTTTGCTTAAAGATTGTCACCTGAGCTAGGCATTGTTGCCCTGCTTCCTCAGTTTCAGAGGGTACCTTTTTCAGGGTTGCTTTTTGACCGGGTCTCCTCGCCATTGTATTTTTTTATTTTATTTTTTTTGCTTAAAGATTGCCACCTGAGCTAGCCTCTGTTGCCCATCTTCTTCGGTTTCAGAGGGTGGATTTCTCCGTGTTGCTTTTTCCCCAGGTCTCCACGCCCTTGTGTGTTTCTTTTGCTTACCGATTGCCACCTGAGGTAGCCTCTGTTGCCCATCCTCGTCAGTTTCAGAGGGTAGATTTCTCAGTGCTGCTTTTTCCCCAGGTCTCCACGCCCTTGTGTGTTTCTTTTGCTTAACGTTTTCCACATGAAGCCAGCCTCTCTTGCCCATCTTCCTCAGTTTCAGAGGGTAGATATTTCAGGGTTGCTTTTTCCCCAGGTCTCCACGCCTTTGGGTTTTGTTTTTGCTTAACGATTGCCACCTGAGGTAGCCTCTGTTGCCCATCTTCCTCAGTTTCAGAGGGTGGATTTCTCCGTGTTGCTTTTTCCCCAGGTCTCCACGCCCTTGTGTGTTTCTTTTGCTTAAAGTTTGCCACCTGAAGCCAGCCTCTCTTGCCCATCTTCCTCAGTTTCAGAGTGTAGATATTTCAGGGTTGCTCTTTCCCCAGGTCTCCACGCCTTTGGGTTTTGTTTTTGCTTAACGATTGCCACCTGAGCTAGCCTCTCTTGCCCATCTTCCTCAGTTTCAGATGGTGGATTTCTCCGTGTTGCTTTCTCCCCAGGTCTCCACGCCCTTGTGTGTTTCTTTTGCTTAACGTTTGCCACATGAAGCCAGCCTCTCTTGCCCATCTTCCTCAGTTTCAGAGGGTAGATATTTCAGGGTTGCTTTTTCCCCAGGTCTCCACGCCTTTGTGTTTTGTTTTTGCTTAACGATTGCCACCTGAGGTAGCCTCTGTTGCCCATCTTCCTCAGTTTCAGAGGGTGGATTTCTCCGTGTTGCTTTTTCCCCAGGTCTCCACGCCCTTGTGTGTTTCTTTTGCTTAAAGATTGTCACCTGAGCTAGGCATTGTTGCCCTGCTTCCTCAGTTTCAGAGGGTACCTTTTTCAGGGTTGCTTTTTGACCGGGTCTCCTCGCCATTGTATTTTTTTATCTTATTTTTTTTGCTTAAAGATTGCCACCTGAGCTAGCCGCTGTTGCCCATCTTCTTCGGTTTCAGAGGGTGGATTTCTCCGTGTTTCTTTTTCCCCAGGTCTCCACGCCCTTGTGTGTTTCTTTTGCTTACCGATTGCCACCTGAGGTAGCCTCTGTTGCCCATCCTCGTCAGTTTCAGAGGGTAGATTTCTCAGTGCTGCTTTTTGCCCAGGTCTCCACGCCCTTGTGTGTTTCTTTTGCTTAAAGTTTGCCACCTGAAGCCAGCCTCTCTTGCCCATCTTCCTCAGTTTCAGAGGGTAGATATTTCAGGGTTGCTTTTTCCCCAGGTCTCCACGCCTTTGGGTTTTGTTTTTGCTTAACGATTGCCACCTGAGCTAGCCTCTCTTGCCCATCTTCCTCAGTTTCAGAGGGTGGATTTCTCCGTGTTGCTTTTTCCCCAGGTCTCCACGCCCTTGTGTGTTTCTTTTGCTTACCGATTGCCACCTGAGGTAGCCTCTGTTGCCCATCCTCGTCAGTTTCAGAGGGTAGATTTCTCAGTGCTGCTTTTTCCAAAGGTCTCCACGCCCTTGTGTGTTTCTTTTGCTTAAAGTTTGCCACCTGAAGCCAGCCTCTCTTGCCCATCTTCCTCAGTTTCAGAGGTTGATATTTCAGGGTTGCTTTTTCCCCAGGTCTCCACGCCTTTGGGTTTTGTTTTTGCTTAACGATTGCCACCTGAGCTAGCCTCTCTTGCCCATCTTCCTCAGTTTCAGAGGGTGGATTTCTTCGTGTTGCTTTTTCCCCAGGTCTGCACGCACTTGTGTGTTTCTTTTGCTTAACGTTTTCCACATGAAGCCAGCCTCTCTTGCCCATCTTCCTCAGTTTCAGAGGGTAGATATTTCAGGGTTGCTTTTTCCCCAGGTCTCCACGCCTTTGGGTTTTGTTTTTGCTTAACGATTGCCACCTGAGCTAGCCTCTCTTGCCCATCTTCCTCAGTTTCAGAGGGTGGATTTCTCCGTGTTGCTTTTTCCCCAGGTCTCCACGCCCTTGTGTGTTTCTTTTGCTTAAAGTTTGCCACCTGAAGCCAGCCTCTCTTGCCCATCTTCCTCAGTTTCAGAGGGTAGATATTTCAGGGTTGCTTTTTCCCCAGGTCTCCACGCCTTTGGGTTTTGTTTTTGCTTAACGATTGCCACCTGAGCTAGCCTCTCTTGCCCATCTTCCTCAGTTTCAGAGGGTGGATTTCTCCGTGTTGCTTTTTCCCCAGGTCTCCACGCCCTTGTGTGTTTCTTTTGCTTAAAGTTTGCCACATGAAGCCAGCCTCTCTTGCACATCTTCCTCAGTTTCAGAGGGTAGATATTTCAGGGTTGCTTTTTCCCAAGGTCTCCACGCCTTTGTGTTTTGTTTTTGCTTAACGATTGCCACCTGAGGTAGCCTCTGTTGCCCATCTTCCTCAGTTTCAGAGGGTGGATTTCTCCGTGTTGCTTTGTCCCCAGGTCTCCACGCCCTTGTGTGTTTCTTTTGCTTAAAGATTGTCACCTGAGCTAGGCATTGTTGCCCTGCTTCCTCAGTTTCAGAGGGTACCTTTTTCAGGGTTGCTTTTTGACCGGGTCTCCTCGCCATTGTATTTTTTTATTTTATATTTTTGCTTAAAGATTGCCACCTGAGCTAGCCTCTGTTGCCCATCTTCTTCGGTTTCAGAGGGTGGATTTCTCCGTGTTGCTTTTTCCCCAGGTCTCCACGCCCTTGTGTGTTTCTTTTGCTTACCGATTGCCACCTGAGGTAGCCTCTGTTGCCCATCCTCGTCAGTTTCAGAGGGTAGATTTCTCAGTGCTGCTTTTTCCCCAGGTCTCCACGCCCTTGTGTGTTTCTTTTGCTTAAAGTTTGCCACCTGAAGCCAGCCTCTCTTGCCCATCTTCCTCAGTTTCAGAGGTTGATATTTCAGGGTTGCTTTTTCCCCAGGTCTCCACGCCTTTGGGTTTTGTTTTTGCTTAACGATTGCCACCTGAGCTAGCCTCTCTTGCCCATCTTCCTCAGTTTCAGAGGGTGGATTTCTTCGTGTTGCTTTTTCCCCAGGTCTCCACGCCCTTGTGTGTTTCTTTTGCTTAACGTTTTCCACATGAAGCCAGCCTCTCTTGCCCATCTTCCTCAGTTTCAGAGGGTAGATATTTCAGGGTTGCTTTTTCCCCAGGTCTCCACGCCTTTGGGTTTTGTTTTTGCTTAACGATTGCCACCTGAGCTAGCCTCTCTTGCCCATCTTCCTCAGTTTCAGAGGGTGGATTTCTCCGTGTTGCTTTTTCCCCAGGTCTCCACGCCCTTGTGTGTTTCTTTTGCTTACCGATTGCCACCTGAAGCCAGCCTCTCTTGCCCATCTTCCTCAGTTTCAGAGGGTAGATATTTCAGGGTTGCTTTTTCCCCAGGTCTCCACGCCTTTGGGTTTTGTTTTTGCTTAACGATTGCCACCTGAGCTAGCCTCTCTTGCCCATCTTCCTCAGTTTCAGAGGGTGGATTTCTCCGTGTTGCTTTTTCCCCAGGTCTCCACGCCCTTGTGTGTTTCTTTTGCTTAACGTTTGCCACATGAAGCCAGCCTCTCTTGCCCATCTTCCTCAGTTTCAGAGGGTAGATATTTCAGGGTTGCTTTTTCCCAATGTCTCCACGCCTTTGTGTTTTGTTTTTGCTTAACGATTGCCACCTGAGGTAGCCTCTGGTGCCCATCTTTCTCAGTTTCAGAGGGTGGATTTCTCCGTGTTGCTTTTTCCCCAGGTCTCCACGCCCTTGTGTGTTTCTTTTGCTTAAAGATTGTCACCTGAGCTAGGCATTGTTGCCCTGCTTCCTCAGTTTCAGAGGGTACCTTTTTCAGGGTTGCTTTTTGACCGGGTCTCCTCGCCATTGTATTTTTTTATTTTATTTTTTTTGCTTAAAGATTGCCACCTGAGCTAGCCTCTGTTGCCCATCTTCTTCGGTTTCAGAGGGTGGATTTCTCCGTGTTGCTTTTTCCCCAGGTCTCCACGCCCTTGTGTGTTTCTTTTGCTTACCGATTGCCACCTGAGGTAGCCTCTGTTGCCCATCCTCGTCAGTTTCAGAGGGTAGATTTCTCAGTGCCGCTTTTTCCCCAGGTCTCCACGCCCTTGTGTGTTTCTTTTGCTTAAAGTTTGCCACCTGAAGCCAGCCTCTCTTGCCCATCTTCCTCAGTTTCAGAGGGTAGATATTTCAGGGTTGCTTTTTCCCCAGGTCTCCACGCCTTTGGGTTTTTTTTTTTGCTTAACGATTGCCACCTGAGCTAGCCTCTCTTGCCCATCTTCCTCAGTTTCAGAGGGTGGATTTCTCCGTGTTGCTTTTTCCCCAGGTCTCCACGCCCTTGTGTGTTGCTTTTGCTTAACGTTTGCCACATGAAGCCAGTCTCTCTTGCCCATCTTCCTCAGTTTCAGAGGGTAGATATTTCAGGCTTGCTTTTTCCCAAGCTCTCCACGCCTTTGTGTTTTGTTTTTGCTTAACGATCGCCACCTGAGGTAGCCTCTGTTGCCCATCTTCCTCAGTTTCAGTGGGTGGATTTCTCCGTGTTGCTTTTTCCCCAGGTCTCCACGCCCTTGTGTGTTTCTTTTGCTTAAAGATTGTCACCTGAGCTAGGCATTGTTGCCCTGCTTCCTCAGTTTCAGAGGGTACCTTTTTCAGGGTTGCTTTTTAACCGGGTCTCCTCGCCATTGTATTTTTTTATTTTATTTTTTTTGCTTAAAGATTGCCACCTGAGCTAGCCTCTGTTGCCCATCTTCTTCGGTTTCAGAGGGTGGATTTCTGCGTGTTGCTTTTTCCCCAGGTCTCCACGCCCTTGTGTGTTTCTTTTGCTTACCGATTGCCACCTGAGGTAGCCTCTGTTGCCTATCCTCGTCAGTTTCAGAGGGTAGATTTCTCAGTGCTGCTTTTTAACCAGGTCTCCACGCCCTTGTGTGTTTCTTTTGCTTAAAGTTTGCCACCTGAAGCCAGCCTCTCTTGCCCATCTTCCTCAGTTTCAGAGGGTAGATATTTCAGGGTTGCTTTTTCCCCAGGTCTCCACGCCTTTGGGTTTTGTTTTTGTTTAACGATTGCCACCTGAGCTAGCCTCTCTTGCCCATCTTCCTCAGTTTCAGAGGGTGGATTTCTCCGTGTTGCTTTTTCCCCAGGTCTCCACGCTCTTGTGTGTTTCTTTTGCTTACCGATTGCCACCTGAGGTAGCCTCTGTTGCCCATCCTCGTCAGTTTCAGAGGGTAGATTTCTCAGTGCTGCTTTTTCCCCAGGTCTCCACGCCCTTGTGTGTTTCTTTTGCTTAAAGTGTGCCACCTGAAGCCAGACTCTCTTGTCCATCTTCCTCAGTTTCAGAGGGTAGATGTTTCAGGGTTGCTTTTTCCGAAGGTCTCCACGCCTTTGTGTTTTGTTTTTGCTTAACGATTGCCACCTGAGGTAGCCTCTGTTGCCCATCTTCCTCAGTTTCAGAGGGTGGATTTCTCCGTGTTGCTTTTTCCCCAGGTCTCCACGCCCTTGTGTGTTTCTTTTGCTTAAAGATTGTCACCTGAGCTAGGCATTGTTGCCCTGCTTCCTCAGTTTCAGAGGGTACCTTTTTCAGGGTTGCTTTTTGACCGGGTCTCCTCGCCATTGTATTTTTTTATCTTATTTTTTTTGCTTAAAGATTGCCACCTGAGCTAGCCTCTGTTGCCCCTCTTCTTCGGTTTCAGAGGGTGGATTTCTCCGTGTTGCTTTTTCCCCAGGTCTCCACGCCCTTGTGTGTTTCTTTTGCTTACCGATTGCCACCTGAGGTAGCCTCTGTTGCCCATCCTCGTCAGTTTCAGAGGGTAGATTTCTCAGTGCTGCTTTTTCCCCAGGTCTCCACGCCCTTGTGTGTTTCTTCTGCTTAAAGTTTGCCACCTGAAGCCAGCCTCTCTTGGCCATCTTCCTCAGTTTCAGAGGGTAGATAGTTCAGGGTTGCTTTTTCCCCAGGTCTCCACGCCTTTGGGTTTTGTTTTTGCTTAACGATTGCCACCTGAGCTAGCCTCTCTTGCCCATCTTCCTCAGTTTCAGAGGGTGGATTTCTCCGTGTTGCTTTTTCCCCAGGTCTCCACGCCCTTGTGTGTTTCTTTTGCTTAACGTTTGCCACATGAAGCCAGCCTCTCTTGCCCATCTTCCTCAGTTTCAGAGGGTAGATATTTCAGGGTTGCTTATTCCCAAGGTCTCCACGCCTTTGTGTTTTGTTTTTGCTTAACGATTGCCACCTGAGGTAGCCTCTGTTGCCCATCTTCCTCAGTTTCAGAGGGTGGATTTCTCCGTGTTGCTTTGTCCCCAGGTCTCCACGCCCTTGTGTGTTTCTTTTGCTTAAAGATTGTCACCTGAGCTAGGCATTGTTGCCCTGCTTCCTCAGTTTCAGAGGGTACCTTTTTCAGGGTTGCTTTTTGACCGGGTCTCCTCGCCATTGTATTTTTTTATTTTATTTTTTTTGCTTAAAGATTGCCACCTGAGCTAGCCTCTGTTGCCCATCTTCTTCGGTTTCAGAGGGTGGATTTCTCCGTGTTGCTTTTTCCCCAGGTCTCCACGCCCTTGTGTGTTTCTTTTGCTTACCGATTGCCACCTGAGGTAGCCTCTGTTGCCCATCCTCGTCAGTTTCAGAGGGTAGATTTCTCAGTGCTGCTTTTTCCCCAGGTCTCCACGCCCTTGTGTGTTTCTTTTGCTTAAAGTTTGCCACCTGAAGCCAGCCTCTCTTGGCCATCTTCCTCAGTTTCAGAGGTTGATATTTCAGGGTTGCTTTTTCCCCAGGTCTCCACGCCTTTGGGTTTTGTTTTTGCTTAACGATTGCCACCTGAGCTAGCCTCTCTTGCCCATCTTCCTCAGTTTCAGAGGGTGGATTTCTTCGTGTTGCTTTTTCCCAAGGTCTCCACGCACTTGTGTGTTTCTTTTGCTTAACGTTTTCCACATGAAGCCAGCCTCTCTTGCCCATCTTCCTCAGTTTCAGAGGGTAGATATTTCAGGGTTGCTTTTTCCCCAGGTCTCCACGCCTTTGGGTTTTGTTTTTGCTTAACGATTGCCACGTTAGGTAGCCTCTCTTGCCCATCTTCCTCAGTTTCAGAGGGTGGATATCTCCGTGTTGCTTTTTCCCCAGGTCTCCACGCCCTTGTGTGTTTCTTTTGCTTAAAGTTTGCCACCTGAAGCCAGCCTCTGTTGCCCATCTTCCTCAGTTTCAGAGGGTAGATATTTCAGGGTTGCTTTTTCCCCAGGTGTCCACGCCTTTGGGCTTTGTTTTTGCTTAACGATTGCCACCTGAGCTAGCCTCTCTTGCCCATCTTCCTCAGTTTCAGAGGGTGGATTTCTCCGTGTTGCTTTTTCCCCTGGTCTCCACGCCCTTGTGTGTTTCTTTTGCTTAACGATTGCCACCTGAGGTAGCCTCTGTTGCCCATCCTCGTCAGTTTCAGAGGGTAGATTTCTCAGTGCTGCTTTTTCCCCAGGTCTCCACGACCTTGTGTGTTTCTTCTGCTTAAAGTTTGCCACCTGAAGCCAGCCTCTCTTGCCCATCTTCCTCAGTTTCAGAGGGTAGATATTTCAGGGTTGCTTTTTCCCCAGGTCTCCACGCCTTTGGGTTTTGTTTTTGCTTAACGATTGCCACCTGAGCTAGCCTCTGTTGCCCATCTTCCTCAGTTTCAGAGGGTGGATTTCTCCGTGTTGCTTTTTCCCCAGGTCTCCACGAACTTGTGTGTTTCTTTTGCTTAACGTTTGCCACATGAAGCCAGCCTCTCTTGCCCATCTTCCTCAGTTTCAGAGGGTAGATATTTCAGGGTTGCTTTTTCCCAAGGTCTCCACGCCTTTGTGTTTTGTTTTTGCTTAACGATTGCCACCTGAGGTAGCCTCTGGTGCCCATCTTTCTCAGTTTCAGAGGGTGGATTTCTCCGTGTTGCTTTTTCCCCAGGTCTGCACGCCCTTGTGTGTTTCTTTTGCTTAAAGATTGTCACCTGAGCTAGGCATTGTTGCCCTGCTTCCTCAGTTTCAGAGGGTACCTTTTTCAGGGTTGCTTTTTGACCGGGTCTCCTCGCCATTGTATTTTTTTATTTTATTTTTTTTGCTTAAAGATTGCCACCTGAGCTAGCCTCTGTTGCCCATCTTCTTCGGTTTCAGAGGGTGGATTTCTCCGTGTTGCTTTTTCCCCAGGTCTCCACGCCCTTGTGTGTTTCTTTTGCTTACCGATTGCCACCTGAGGTAGCCTCTGTTGCCCATCCTCGTCAGTTTCAGAGGGTAGATTTCTCAGTGCTGCTTTTTCCCCAGGTCTCCACGCCCTTGTGTGTTTCTTTTGCTTAAAGTTTGCCACCTGAAGCCAGCCTCTCTTGCCCATCTTCCTCAGTTTCAGAGGGTAGATATTTCAGGGTTTCTCTTTCCCCAGGTCTCCACGCCTTTGGGTTTTGTTTTTGCTTAACGATTGCCACCTGAGCTAGCCTCTCTTGCCCATCTTCCTCAGCTACAGAGGGTGGATTTCTCCGTGTTGCTTTTTCCCCAGGTCTCCACGCCCTTGTGTGTTTCTTTTGCTTAACGTTTGCCACATGAAGCCAGCCTCTCTTGCCCATCTTCCTCAGTTTCAGAGGGTAGATATTTCAGGGTAGCTTTTTCCCAAGGTCTCCACGCCTTTGTGTTTTGTTTTTGCTTAACGATTGCCACCTGAGGTAGCCTCTGTTGCCCATCTTCCTCAGTTTCAGTTTGTGGATTTCTCCGTGTTGCTTTTTCCCCAGGTCTCCACGCCCTTGTGTGTTTCTTTTGCTTAAAGATTGTCACCTGAGCTAGGCATTGTTGCCCTGCTTCCTCAGTTTCAGAGGGTACCTTTTTCAGGGTTGCTTTTTGACCGGGTCTCCTCGCCATTGTATTTTTTTATTTTATTTTTTTTGCTTAAAGATTGCCACCTGAGCTAGCCTCTGTTGCCCATCTTCTTCGGTTTCAGAGGGTGGATTTCTCCGTGTTGCTTTTTCCCCAGGTCTCCACGCCCTTGTGTGTTTCTTTTGCTTACCGATTGCCACCTGAGGTAGCCTCTGTTGCCCATCCTCGTCAGTTTCAGAGGGTAGATTTCTCAGTGCTGCTTTTTCCCCAGGTCTCCACGCCCTTGTGTGTTTCTTTTGCTTAAAGTTTGCCACCTGAAGCCAGCCTCTCTTGCCCATCTTCCTTAGTTTCAGAGGGTAGATATTTCAGGGTTGCTTTTTCCCCAGGTCTCCACGCCTTTGGGTTTTGTTTTTGCTTAACGATTGCCACCTGAGCTAGCCTCTCTTGCCCATCTTCCTCAGTTTCAGAGGGTGGATTTCTCCGTGTTGCTTTTTCCCCAGGTCTCCACGCCCTTGTGTGTTTCTTTTGCTTAAAGTTTGCCACCTGAAGCCAGCCTCTCTTGCCCATCTTCCTCAGTTTCAGAGGGTAGATATTTCAGGGTTGCTTTTTCCCCAGGTCTCCACGCCTTTGGGTTTTGTTTTTGCTTAACGATTGCCACCTGAGCTAGCCTCTCTTGCCCATCTTCCTCAGTTTCAGAGGGTGGATTTCTCCGTGTTGCTTTTTCCCCAGGTCTGCACGCCCTTGTGTGTTTCTTTTGCTTAACGTTTGCCACATGAAGCCAGCCTCTCTTGCCCATCTTCCTCAGTTTCAGAGGGTAAATATTTCAGGGTTGCTTTTTCCCAAGGTCTCCACGCCTTTGTGTTTTGTTTTTCCTTAACGATTGCCACCTGAGTTAGCCTCTGTTGCCCATCTTCCTCAGTTTCAGAGGGTGGATTTCTCCGTGTTGCTTTTTCCCCAGGTCTCCACGCCCTTGTGTGTTTCTTTTGCTTAACGTTTGCCACATGAAGCCAGCCTCTCTTGCCCATCTTCCTCAGTTTCAGAGGGTAGATATTTCAGGCTTGCTTTTTCCCAAGGTCTCCACGCCTTTGTGTTTTGTTTTTGCTTAACGATTGCCACCTGAGGTAGCCTCTGGTGCCCATCTTCCTCAGTTTCAGTGTGTGGATTTCTCCGTGTTGCTTTTTCCCCAGGTCTCCACGCCCTTGTGTGTTTCTTTTGCTTAAAGATTGTCACCTGAGCTAGGCATTGTTGCCCTGCTTCCTCAGTTTCAGAGGGTACCTTTTTCAGGGTTGCTTTTTGACCGGGTCTCCTCGCCATTGTATTTTTTTATTTTATTTTTTTTGCTTAAAGATTGCCACCTGAGCTAGCCTCTGTTGCCCATCTTCTTCGGTTTCAGAGGGTGGATTTCTCCGTGTTGCTTTTTCCCCAGGTCTCCACGCCCTTGTGTGTTTCTTTTGCTTACCGATTGCCACCTGAGGTAGCCTCTGTTGCCCATCCTCGTCAGTTTCAGAGGGTAGATTTCTCAGTGCTGCTTTTTCCCCAGGTCTCCACGCCCTTGTGTGTTTCTTTTGCTTAAAGTTTGCCACCTGAAGCCAGCCTCTCTTGCCCATCTTCCTCAGTTTCAGAGGGTAGATATTTCAGGGTTGCTTTTTCCCCAGGTCTCCACGCCTTTGGGTTTTGTTTTTGCTTAACGATTGCCACCTGAGCTAGCCTCTCTTGCCCATCTTCCTCAGTTTCAGAGGGTGGATTTCTCCGTGGTGCTTTCTCCCCAGGTCTGCACGCCCTTGTGTGTTTCTTTTGCTTAACGTTTGCCACATGAAGCCAGCCTCTCTTGCCCATCTTCCTCAGTTTCAGAGGGTAGATATTTCAGGGTAGCTTTTTCCCAAGGTCTCCACGCCTTTGTGTTTTGTTTTTGCTTAACGATTGCCACCTGAGGTAGCCTCTGTTGCCCATCTTCCTCAGTTTCAGTGGGTGGATTTCTCCGTGTTGCTTTTTCCACAGGTCTCCACGCCCTTGTGTGTTTCTTTTGCTTAAAGATTGTCACCTGAGCTAGGCATTGTTGCCCTGCTTCCTCAGTTTCAGAGCGTACCTTTTTCAGGGTTGCTTTTTGACCGGGTCTCCTCGCCATTGTATTTTTTTATTTTATTTTTTTTGCTTAAAGATTGCCACCTGAGCTAGCCTCTGTTGCCCAACTTCTTCGGTTTCAGAGGGTGGATTTCTCCGTGTTGCTTTTTCCCCAGGTCTCCACGCCCTTGTGTGTTTCTTTTGCTTACCGATTGCCACCTGAGGTAGCCTCTGTTGCCCATCCTCGTCAGTTTCAGAGGGTAGATTTCTCAGTGCTGCTTTTTCCCCAGGTCTCCACGCCCTTGTGTGTTTCTTTTGCTTAAAGTTTGCCACCTGAAGCCAGCCTCTCTTGCCCATCTTCCTCAGTTTCAGAGGGTAGATATTTCAGGGTTGCTTTTTCCCCAGGTCTCCACGCCTTTGGGTTTTGTTTTTGCTTAACGATTGCCACCTGAGCTAGCCTCTCTTGCCCATCTTCCTCAGTTTCAGAGGGTGGATTTCTCCGTGTTGCTTTTTCCCCAGGTCTCGACGCCCTTGTGTGTTTCTTTTGCTTAAAGTTTGCCACCTGAAGCCAGCCTCTCTTGCCCATCTTCCTCAGTTTCAGAGGGTAGATATTTCAGGGTTGCTTTTTCCCCAGGTCTCCACGCCTTTGGGTTTTGTTTTTGCTTAACGATTGCCACCTGAGCTAGCCTCTGTTGCCCATCTTCCTCAGTTTCAGAGGGTGGATTTCTCCGTGTTGCTTTCTCCCCAGGTCTGCACGCCCTTGTGTGTTTCTTTTGCTTAACGTTTGCCACATGAAGCCAGCCTCTCTTGCCCATCTTCCTCAGTTTCAGAGGGTAGATATTTCAGGGTTGCTTTTTCCCAAGGTCTCCACGCCTTTGTGTTTTGTTTTTGCTTAACGATTGCCACCTGAGGTAGCCTCTGGTGCCCATCTTCCTCAGTTTCAGAGGGTGGATTTCTCCGTGTTGCTTTTTCCCCAGGTCTCCACGCCCTTGTGTGTTTCTTTTGCTTAAAGATTGTCACCTGAGCTAGGCATTGTTGCCCTGCTTCCTCAGTTTCAGAGGGTACCTTTTTCAGGGTTGCTTTTTGACCGGGTCTCCTCGCCATTGTATTTTTTTATTTTATTTTTTTTGCTTAAAGATTGCCACCTGAGCTAGCCTCTGTTGCCCATCTTCTTCGGTTTCAGAGGGTGGATTTCTCCGTGTTGCTTTTTCCCCAGGTCTCCACGCCCTTGTGTGTTTCTTTTGCTTACCGATTGCCACCTGAGGTAGCCTCTGTTGCCCATCCTCGTCAGTTTCAGAGGGTAGATTTCTCAGTGCTGCTTTTTCCCCAGGTCTCCACGCCCTTGTGTGTTTCTTTTGCTTAAAGTTTGCCACCTGAAGCCAGCCTCTCTTGCCCATCTTCCTCAGTTTCAGAGGGTAGATATTTCAGGGTTGCTTTTTCCCCAGGTCTCCACGCCTTTGGGTTTTGTTTTTGCTTAACGATTGCCACCTGAGCTAGCCTCTCTTGCCCATCTTCCTCAGTTTCAGAGGGTGGATTTCTCCGTGTTGCTTTTTCCCCAGGTCTCCACGCCCTTGTGTGTTTCTTTTGCTTAAAGTTTGCCACCTGAAGCCAGCCTCTCTTGCCCATCTTCCTCAGTTTCAGAGGGTAGATATTTCAGGGTTGCTTTTTCCCAAGGTCTCCACGCCTTTGTGTTTTGTTTTTGCTTAACGATTGCCACCTGAGGTAGCCTCTGGTGCCCATCTTCCTCAGTTTTAGTGTGTGGATTTCTCTGTGTTGCTTTTTCCCCAGGTCTCCACGCCCTTGTGTGTTTCTTTTGCTTAAAGATTGTCACCTGAGCTAGGCATTGTTGCCCTGCTTCCTCAGTTTCAGAGGGTACCTTTTTCAGGGTTGCTTTTTGACCGGGTCTCCTCGCCATTGTATTTTTTTATTTTACTTTTTTTTGCTTAAAGATTGCCACCTGAGCTAGCCTCTGTTGCCCATCTTCTTCGGTTTCAGAGGGTGGATTTCTCCGTGTTGCTTTTTCCCCAGGTCTCCACGCCCTTGTGTGTTTCTTTTGCTTACCGATTGCCACCTGAGGTAGCCTCTGTTGCCCATCCTCGTCAGTTTCAGAGGGTAGATTTCTCAGTGCTGCTTTTTCCCCAGGTCTCCACGCCCTTGTGTGTTTCTTCTGCTTAAAGTTTGCCACCTGAAGCCAGCCTCTCTTGCCCATCTTCCTCAGTTTCAGAGGGTAGATATTTCAGGGTTGCTTTTTCCCCAGGTCTCCACGCCTTTGGGTTTTGTTTTTGCTTAACGATTGCCACCTGAGCTAGCCTCTCTTGCCCATCTTCCTCAGTTTCAGAGGGTGGATTTCTCCGTGTTGCTTTTTCCCCAGGTCTCCACGCCCTTGTGTGTTTCTTTTGCTTAACGTTTGCCACATGAAGCCAGCCTCTCTTGCCCATCTTCCTCAGTTTCAGAGGGTAGATATTTCAGGGTTGCTTTTTCCCAAGGTCTCCACGCCTTTGTGTTTTGTTTTTGCTTAACGATTGCCACCTGAGGTAGCCTCTGGTGCCCATCTTCCTCAGTTTTAGTGTGTGGATTTCTCCGTGTTGCTTTTTCCCCAGGTCTCCACGCCCTTGTGTGTTTCTTTTGCTTAAAGATTGTCACCTGAGCTAGGCATTGTTGCCCTGCTTCCTCAGTTTCAGAGGGTACCTTTTTCAGGGTTGCTTTATGACCGGGTCTCCTCGCCATTGTATTTTTTTATTTTATTTTTTTTGCTTAAAGATTGCCACCTGAGCTAGCCTCTGTTGCCCATCTTCTTCGGTTTCAGAGGGTGGATTTCTCCGTGTTGCTTTTTCCCCAGGTCTCCACGCCCTTGTGTGTTTCTTTTGCTTACCGATTGCCACCTGAGGAAGCCTCTGTTGCCCATCCTCGTCAGTTTCAGAGGGTAGATTTCTCAGTGCTGCTTTTTCCGCAGGTCTCCAAGCCCTTGTGTGTTTCTTCTGCTTAAAGTTTGCCACCTGAAGCCAGCCTCTCTTGCCCATCTTCCTCAGTTTCAGAGGGTAGATATTTCAGGGTTGCTTTTTCCCCAGGTCTCCACGCCTTTGGGTTTTCTTTTTGCTTAACAATTGCCACCTGAGCTAGCCTCTCTTGCCCATCTTCCTCAGTTTCAGAGGGTGGATTTCTCCGTGTTGCTTTTTCCCCAGGTCTCCACGCCCTTGTGTGTTTCTTTTGCTTAACGTTTGCCACATGAAGCCAGCCTCTCTTGCCCATCTTCCTCAGTTTCAGAGGGTAGATATTTCAGGGTTGCTTTTTCCCAAGGTCTCCACGCCTTTGTGTTTTGTTTTTGCTTAACGATTGCCACCTGAGGTAGCCTCTGGTGCCCATCTTCCTCAGTTTCAGAGGGTGGATTTCTCCGTGTTGCTTTTTCCCCAGGTCTCCACGCCCTTGTGTGTTTCTTTTGCTTACCGATTGCCACCTGAGGTAGCCTCTGTTGCCCATCCTCGTCAGTTTCAGAGGGTAGATTTCTCAGTGCTGCTTTTTCCCCAGGTCTCCACGCCTTTGTGTGTTTCTTTTGCTTAAAGTTTGCCACCTGAAGCCAGCCTCTCTTGCCCATCTTCCTCAGTTTCAGAGGGTAGATATTTCAGGGTTGCTTTTTCCCCAGGTCTCCACGCCTTTGGGTTATGTTTTTGCTTAACGATTGCCACCTGAGGTAGCCTCTGTTGCCCATCTTCCTCAGTTTCAGTGGGTGGATTTCTCCGTGTTGCTTTTTCCCCAGGTCTCCACGCCCTTGTGTGTTTCTTTTGCCTAAAGATTGTCACCTGAGCTAGGCATTGTTCCCCTGCTGCCTCAGTTTCAGAGGGTACCTTTTTCAGGGTTGCTTTTTGACCGGGTCTCCTCGCCATTGTACTTTTTTATTTTATTTTTATTGCTTAAAGATTGCCACCTGAGCTAGCCTCTGTTGCCCATCTTCTTCAGTTTCAGAGGGTGGATTTCTCCGTGTTGCTTTTTCCCCAGGTCTCCACGCCCTTGTGTGTTTCTTTTGCTTACCGATTGCCACCTGAGGTAGCCTCTGTTGCCCATCCTCGTCAGTTTCAGATGGTACATATCTCAGTGCTGCTTTTTCCCCAGGTCTCCACGCCCTTGTGTGTTTCTTTTGCTTAAAGTTTGCCACCTGAAGCCAGCCTCTCTTGCCCATCTTCCTCAGTTTCAGAGGGTAGATATTTCAGGCTTGCTTTTTCCCCAGGTCTTCACGCCTTTGGGTTTTGTTTTTGCTTAACGATTGCCACCTGAGGTAGCCTCTGTTGCCCATCTTCCTCAGTTTCAGAGTGTGGATTTCTCCATGTTGCTTTTTCCCCAGGTCTCCACGCCCTTGTGTGTTTCTTTTGCTTAAAGATTGTCACCTGAGCTAGGCATTGTTGCCCTGCTTCCTCAGTTTCAGAGGGTACCTTTTTCAGGGTTGCTTTTTGACCGGGTCTCCTCGCCATTGTATTTTTTTATTTTATTTTTTTTGCTTAAAGATTGCCACCTGAGCTAGCCTCTGTTGCCCATCTTCTTCGGTTTCAGAGGGTGGATTTCTCCGTGTTGCTTTTTCCCCAGGTCTCCACGCCCTTGTGTGTTTCTTTTGCTTACCGATTGCCACCTGAGGTAGCCTCTGTTGCCCATCCTCGTCAGTTTCAGAGGGTAGATTTCTCAGTGCTGCTTTTTCCCCAGGTCTCCACGCCCTTGTGTGTTTCTTTTGCTTAAAGTTTGCCACCTGAAGCCAGCCTCTCTTGCCCATCTTCCTCAGTTTCAGAGGGTAGATATTTCAGGGTTGCTTTTTCCCCAGGTCTCCACGCCTTTGGGTTTTGTTTTTGCTTAACGATTGCCACCTGAGCTAGCCTCTCTTGCCCATCTTCCTCAGTTTCAGAGGGTGGATTTCTCCGTGTTGCTTTTTCCCCAGGTCTCCACGCCCTTGTGTGTTTCTTTTGCTTAAAGTTTGCCACCTGAAGCCAGCCTCTCTTGCCCATCTTCCTCAGTTTCAGAGGGTAGATATTTCAGGGTTGCTTTTTCCCAAGGTCTCCACGCCTTTGTGTTTTGTTTTTGCTTAACGATTGCCACCTAAGGTAGCCTCTGGTGCCCATCTTCCTCAGTTTTAGTGTGTGGATTTCTCCGTGTTGCTTTTTCCCCAGGTCTCCACGCCCTTGTGTGTTTCTTTTGCTTAAAGATTGTCACCTGAGCTAGGCATTGTTGCCCTGCTTCCTCAGTTTCAGAGGGTACCTTTTTCAGGGTTGCTTTTTGACCGGGTCTCCTCGCCATTGTATTTTTTTATTTTACTTTTTTTTGCTTAAAGATTGCCACCTGAGCTAGCCTCTGTTGCCCATCTTCTTCGGTTTCAGAGGGTGGATTTCTCCGTGTTGCTTTTTCCCCAGGTCTCCACGCCCTTGTGTGTTTCTTTTGCTTACCGATTGCCACCTGAGGTAGCCTCTGTTGCCCATCCTCGTCAGTTTCAGAGGGTAGATTTCTCAGTGCTGCTTTTTCCCCAGGTCTCCACGCCCTTGTGTGTTTCTTCTGCTTAAAGTTTGCCACCTGAAGCCAGCCTCTCTTGCCCATCTTCCTCAGTTTCAGAGGGTAGATATTTAAGGGTTGCTTTTTCCCCAGGTCTCCACGCCTTTGGGTTTTGTTTTTGCTTAACGATTGCCACCTGAGCTAGCCTCTCTTGCCCATCTTCCTCAGTTTCAGAGGGTGGATTTCTCCGTGTTGCTTTTTCCCCAGGTCTCCACGCCCTTGTGTGTTTCTTTTGCTTAACGTTTGCCACATGAAGCCAGCCTCTCTTGCCCATCTTCCTCAGTTTCAGAGGGTAGATATTTCAGGGTTGCTTTTTCCCAAGGTCTCCACGCCTTTGTGTTTTGTTTTTGCTTAACGATTGCCACCTGAGGTAGCCTCTGGTGCCCATCTTCCTCAGTTTTAGTGTGTGGATTTCTCCGTGTTGCTTTTTCCCCAGGTCTCCACGCCCTTGTGTGTTTCTTTTGCTTAAAGATTGTCACCTGAGCTAGGCATTGTTGCCCTGCTTCCTCAGTTTCAGAGGGTACCTTTTTCAGGGTTGCTTTTTGACCGGGTCTCCTCGCCATTGTATTTTTTTATTTTATTTTTTTTGCTTAAAGATTGCCACCTGAGCTAGCCTCTGTTGCCCATCTTCTTCGGTTTCAGAGGGTGGATTTCTCCGTGTTGCTTTTTCCCCAGGTCTCCACGCCCTTGTGTGTTTCTTTTGCTTACCGATTGCCACCTGAGGTAGCCTCTGTTGCCCATCCTCGTCAGTTTCAGAGGGTAGATTTCTCAGTGCTGCTTTTTCCCCAGGTCTCCAAGCCCTTGTGTGTTTCTTCTGCTTAAAGTTTGCCACCTGAAGCCAGCCTCTCTTGCCCATCTTCCTCAGTTTCAGAGGGTAGATATTTCAGGGTTGCTTTTTCCCAAGGTCTCCACGCCTTTGGGTTTTGTTTTTGCTTAACAATTGCCACCTGAGCTAGCCTCTCTTGCCCATCTTCCTCAGTTTCAGAGGGTGGATTTCTCCGTGTTGCTTTTTCCCCAGGTCTCCACGCCCTTGTGTGTTTCTTTTGCTTAACGTTTGCCACATGAAGCCAGCCTCTCTTGCCCATCTTCCTCAGTTTCAGAGGGTAGATATTTCAGGGTTGCTTTTTCCCAAGGTCTCCACGCCTTTGTGTTTTGTTTTTGCTTAACGATTGCCACCTGAGGTAGCCTCTGGTGCCCATCTTCCTCAGTTTCAGAGGGTGGATTTCTCCGTGTTGCTTTTTCCCCAGGTCTCCACGCCCTTGTGTGTTTCTTTTGCTTACCGATTGCCACCTGAGGTAGCCTCTGTTGCCCATCCTCGTCAGTTTCAGAGGGTAGATTTCTCAGTGCTGCTTTTTCCCCAGGTCTCCACGCCTTTGTGTGTTTCTTTTGCTTAAAGTTTGCCACCTGAAGCCAGCCTCTCTTGCCCATCTTCCTCAGTTTCAGAGGGTAGATATTTCAGGGTTGCTTTTTCCCCAGGTCTCCACGCCTTTGGGTTATGTTTTTGCTTAACGATTGCCACCTGAGGTAGCCTCTGTTGCCCATCTTCCTCAGTTTCAGTGGGTGGATTTCTCCGTGTTGCTTTTTCCCCAGGTCTCCACGCCCTTGTGTGTTTCTTTTGCCTAAAGATTGTCACCTGAGCTAGGCATTGTTCCCCTGCTTCCTCAGTTTCAGAGGGTACCTTTTTCAGGGTTGCTTTTTGACCGGGTCTCCTCGCCATTGTACTTTTTTATTTTATTTTTATTGCTTAAAGATTGCCACCTGAGCTAGCCTCTGTTGCCCATCTTCTTCAGTTTCAGAGGGTGGATTTCTCCGTGTTGCTTTTTCCCCAGGTCTCCACGCCCTTGTGTGTTTCTTTTGCTTACCGATTGCCACCTGAGGTAGCATCTGTTGCCCATCCTCGTCAGTTTCAGATGGTACATATCTCAGTGCTGCTTTTTCCCCAGGTCTCCACGCCCTTGTGTGTTTCTTTTGCTTAAAGTTTGCCACCTGAAGCCAGCCTCTCTTGCCCATCTTCCTCAGTTTCAGAGGGTAGATATTTCAGGCTTGCTTTTTCCCCAGGTCTTCACACCTTTGGGTTTTGTTTTTGCTTAACGATTGCCACCTGAGCTAGCCTCTGTTGCCCATCTTCCTCAGTTTCAGAGTGTGGATTTCTCCATGTTGCTTTTTCCCCAGGTCTCCACGCCCTTGTGTGTTTCTTTTGCTTAAAGTTTGCCACCTGAAGCCAGCCTCTCTTGCCCATCTTCCTCAGTTTCAGAGGGTAGATATTTCAGGGTTGCTTTTTCCCAAGGTCTCCACGCCTTTGTGTTTTGTTTTTGCTTAACGATTGCCACCTGAGGTAGCTTCTGGTGCCCATCTTCCTCAGTTTTAGTGTGTGGATTTCTCCGTGTTGCTTTTTCCCCAGGTCTCCACGCCCTTGTGTGTTTCTTTTGCTTAAAGATTGTCACCTGAGCTAGGCATTGTTGCCCTGCTTCCTCAGTTTCAGAGGGTACCTTTTTCAGGGTTGCTTTTTGACCGGGTCTCCTCGCCATTGTATTTTTTTATTTTACTTTTTTTTGCTTAAAGATTGCCACCTGAACTAGCCTCTGTTGCCCATCTTCTTCGGTTTCAGAGGGTGGATTTCTCCGTGTTGCTTTTTCCCCAGGTCTCCACGCCCTTGTGTGTTTCTTTTGCTTACCGATTGCCACCTGAGGTAGCCTCTGTTGCCCATCCTCGTCAGTTTCAGAGGGTAGATTTCTCAGTGCTGCCTTTTCCCCAGGTCTCCACGCCCTTCTGTGTTTCTTTTGCTTAAAGTTTGCCACCTGAAGCCAGCCTCTCTTGCCCATCTTCCTCAGTTTCAGAGGGTAGATATTTCAGGGTTGCTTTTTCCCCAGGTCTCCACGCCTTTGGGTTTTGTTTTTGCTTAACGATTGCCACCTGAGCTAGCCTCTCTTGCCCATCTTCCTCAGTTTCAGAGGGTGGATTTCTCCGTGTTGCTTTCTCCCCAGGTCTGCACGCCCTTGTGTGTTTCTTTTGCTTAACGTTTGCCACATGAAGCCAGCCTCTCTTGCCCATCTTCCTCAGTTTCACAGGGTAGATATTTCAGGGTTGCTTTTTCCCAAGGTCTCCACGCCTTTGTGTTTTGTTTTTGCTTAACGATTGCCACCTGAGGTAGCCTCTGTTGCCCATCTTCCTCAGTTTCAGAGGGTGGATTTCTCCGTGTTGCTTTTTCCCCAGGTCTCCACGCCCTTGTGTGTTTATTTTGCTTAAAGATTGTCACCTGAGCTAGGCATTGTTGCCCTGCTTCCTCAGTTTCAGAGGGTACCTTTTTCAGGGTTGCTTTTTGACCGGGTCTCCTCGCCATTGTATTTTTTTATTTTATTTTTTTTGCTTAAAGATTGCCACCTGAGCTAGCCTCTGTTGCCCATCTTCTTCGGTTTCACAGGGTGGATTTCTCCGTGTTGCTTTTTCCCCAGGTCTCCACGCCCTTGTGTGTTTCTTTTGCTTACCGATTGCCACCTGAGGTAGCCTCTGTTGCCCATCCTCGTCAGTTTCAGAGGGTAGATTTCTCAGTGCTGCTTTTTCCCCAGGTCTCCACGCCCTTGTGTGTTTCTTTTGCTTAAAGTTTGCCACCTGAAGCCAGCCTCTCTTGCCCATCTTCCTCAGTTTCAGAGGGTAGATATTTCAGGGTTGCTTTTTCCCCAGGTCTCCACGCCTTTGGGTTTTGTTTTTGCTTAACGATTGCCACCTGAGCTAGCCTCTCTTGCCCATCTTCCTCAGTTTCAGAGGGTGGATTTCTCCGTGTTGCTTTTTCCCCAGGTCTCCACGCCCTTGTGTGTTTCTTTTGCTTAAAGTTTGCCACCTGAAGCCAGCCTCTCTTGCCCATCTTCCTCAGTTTCAGAGGGTAGATATTTCAGGGTTGCTTTTTCCCCAGGTCTCCACGCCTTTGGGTTTTGTTTTTGCTTAACGATTGCCACCTGAGCTAGCCTCTCTTGCCCATCTTCCTCAGTTTCAAAGGGTGGATTTCTCCGTGTTGCTTTCTCCCCAGGTCTGCACGCCCTTGTGTGTTTCTTTTGCTTAACGTTTGCCACATGAAGCCAGCCTCTCTTGCCCATCTTCCTCAGTTTCAGAGGGTAGATATTTCAGGGTTGCTTTTTCCCAAGGTCTCCACGCCTTTGTGTTTTGTTTTTGCTTAACGATTGCCACCTGAGGTAGCCTCTGTTGCCCATCTTCCTCAGTTTCAGAGGGTGGATTTCTCCGTGTTGCTTTTTCCCCAGGTCTCCACGCCCTTGTGTGTTTATTTTGCTTAAAGATTGTCACCTGAGCTAGGCATTGTTGCCCTGCTTCCTCAGTTTCAGAGGGTACCTTTTTCAGGGTTGCTTTTTGACCGGGTCTCCTCGCCATTGTATTTTTTTATTTTATTTTTTTTGCTTAAAGATTGCCACCTGAGCTAGCCTCTGTTGCCCATCTTCTTCGGTTTCACAGGGTGGATTTCTCCGTGTTGCTTTTTCCCCAGGTCTCCACGCCCTTGTGTGTTTCTTTTGCTTACCGATTGCCACCTGAGGTAGCCTCTGTTGCCCATCCTCGTCAGTTTCAGAGGGTAGATTTCTCAGTGCTGCTTTTTCCCCAGGTCTCCACGCCCTTGTGTGTTTCTTTTGCTTAAAGTTTGCCACCTGAAGCCAGCCTCTCTTGCCCATCTTCCTCAGTTTCAGAGGGTAGATATTTCAGGGTTGCTTTTTCCCCAGGTCTCCACGCCTTTGGGTTTTGTTTTTGCTTAACAATTGCCACCTGAGCTAGCCTCTCTTGCCCATCTTCCTCAGTTTCAGAGGGTGGATTTCTCCGTGTTCTTTTTCCCCAGGTCTCCACGCCCTTGTGTGTTTCTTTTGCTTAACGTTTGCCACATGAAGCCAGCCTCTCTTGCCCATCTTCCTCAGTTTCAGAGGGTAGATATTTCAGGGTTGCTTTTTCCCAAGGTCTCCACGCCTTTGTGTTTTGTTTTTGCTTAACGATTGCCACCTGAGGTAGCCTCTGGTGCCCATCTTCCTCAGTTTCAGAGGGTGGATTTCTCCGTGTTGCTTTTTCCCCAGGTCTCCACGCCCTTGTGTGTTTCTTTTGCTTAAAGATTGTCACCTGAGCTAGGCATTGTTGCCCTGCTTCCTCAGTTTCAGAGGGTACCTTTTTCAGGGTTGCTTTTTGACCGGGTCTCCTCGCCATTGTACTTTTTTATTTTATTTTTTTTGCTTAAAGATTGCCACCTGAGCTAGCCTCTGTTGCCCATCTTCTTCGGTTTCAGAGGGTGGATTTCTCCGTGTTGCTTTTTCCCCAGGTCTCCACGCCCTTGTGTGTTTCTTTTGCTTACCGATTGCCACCTGAGGTAGCCTCTGTTGCCCATCCTCGTCAGTTTCAGAGGGTAGATTTCTCAGTGCTGCTTTTTCCGCAGGTCTCCACGCCCTTGTGTGTTTCTTCTGCTTAAAGTTTGCCACCTGAAGAAAGCCTCTCTTGCCCATCTTCCTCAGTTTCAGAGGGTAGATATTTCAGGGTTGCTTTTTCCCCAGGTCTCCACGACTTTGGGTTTTGTTTTTGCTTAACGATTGCCACCTGAGCTAGCCTCTCTTGCCCATCTTCCTCAGTTTCAGAGGGTGGATTTCTCCGTGTTGCTTTTTCCCCAGGTCTCCACGCCCTTGTGTGTTTCTTTTGCTTAAAGTTTGCCACCTGAAGCCAGCCTCTCTTGCCCATCTTCCTCAGTTTCAGAGGGTAGATATTTCAGGGTTGCTTTTTCCCCAGGTCTCCACGCCTTTGGGTTTTGTTTTTGCTTAACGATTGCCACCTGAGCTAGCCTCTCTAGCCCATCTTCCTCAGTTTCAGAGGGTGGATTTCTCCGTGTTGCTTTCTCACCAGGTCTGCACGCCCTTGTGTGTTTCTTTCGCTTAACGTTTGCCACATGAAGCCAGCCTCTCTTGCCCATCTTCCTCAGTTTCAGAGGGTAGATATTTCAGGGTTGCTTTTTCCCCAGGTCTCCACGACTTTGGGTTTTGTTTTTGCTTAACGATTGCCACCTGAGCTAGCCTCTCTTGCCCATCTTCCTCAGTTTCAGAGGGTGGATTTCTCCGTGTTGCTTTTTCCCCAGGTCTCCACGCCCTTGTGTGTTTCTTTTGCTTAAAGTTTGCCACCTGAAGCCAGCCTCTCTTGCCCATCTTCCTCAGTTTCAGAGGGTAGATATTTCAGGGTTGCTTTTTCCCCAGGTCTCCACGCCTTTGGGTTTTGTTTTTGCTTAACGATTGCCACCTGAGCTAGCCTCTCTTGCCCATCTTCCTCAGTTTCAGAGGGTGGATTTCTCCGTGTTGCTTTCTCCCCAGGTCTGCACGCCCTTGTGTGTTTCTTTTGCTTAACGTTTGCCACATGAAGCCAGCCTCTCTTGCCCATCTTCCTCAGTTTCAGAGGGTAGATATTTCAGGGTTGCTTTTTCCCAAGGTCTCCACGCCTTTGTGTTTTGTTTTTGCTTAACGATTGCCACCTGAGGTAGCCTCTGTTGCCCATCTTCCTCAGTTTCAGAGGGTGGATTTCTCCGTGTTGCTTTTTCCCCAGGTCTCCACGCCCTTGTGTGTTTATTTTGCTTAAAGATTGTCACCTGAGCTAGGCATTGTTGCCCTGCTTCCTCAGTTTCAGAGGGTACCTTTTTCAGGGTTGCTTTTTGACCGGGTATCCTCGCCATTGTATTTTTTTATTTTATTTTTTTTTGCTTAAAGATTGCCACCTGAGCTAGCCTCTGTTGCCCATCTTCTTCGGTTTCAGAGGGTGGATTTCTCCGTGTTGCTTTTTCCCCAGGTCTCCACGCCCTTGTGTGTATCTTTTGCTTACCGATTGCCACCTGAGGTAGCCTCTGTTGCCCATCCTCGTGAGTTTCAGAGGGTAGATTTCTCAGTGCTGCTTTTTCCCCAGGTCTCCAAGCCCTTGTGTGTTTCTTCTGCTTAAAGTTTGCCACCTGAAGCCAGCCTCTCTTGCCCATCTTCCTCAGTTTCAGAGGGTAGATATTTCAGGGTTGCTTTTTCCTCAGGTCTCCACGCCTTTGGGTTTTGTTTTTGCTTAACAATTGCCACCTGAGCTAGCCTCTCTTGCCCATCTTCCTCAGTTTCAGAGGGTGGATTTCTCCGTGTTGCTTTTTCCCCAGGTCTCCACGCCCTTGTGTGTTTCTTTTGCTTAACGTTTGCCACATGAAGCCAGCCTCTCTTGCCCATCTTCCTCAGTTTCAGAGGGTAGATATTTCAGGGTTGCTTTTTCCCAAGGTCTCCACGCCTTTGTGTTTTGTTTTTGCTTAACGATTGCCACCTGAGGGAGCCTCTGGTGCCCATCTTCCTCAGTTTCAGTGTGTGGATTTCTCCGTGTTGCTTTTTCCCCAGGTCTCCACGCCCTTGTGTGTTTCTTTTGCTTAAAGATTGTCACCTGAGCTAGGCATTGTTGCCCTGCTTCCTCAGTTTCAGAGGGTACCTTTTTCAGGGTTGCTTTTTGACCGGGTCTCCTCGCCATTGTATTTTTTTATTTTATTTTTTTTGCTTAAAGATTGCCACCTGAGCTAGCCTCTGTTGCCCATCTTCTTCGGTTTCAGAGGGTGGATTTCTCCGTGTTGCTTTTTCCCCAGGTCTCCACACCCTTGTGTGTTTCTTTTGCTTACCGATTGCCACCTGAGGTAGCCTCTGTTGCCCATCCTCGTCAGTTTCAGAGGGTAGATTTCTCAGTGCTGCTTTTTCCCCAGGTCTCCACGCCCTTGTGTGTTTCTTCTGCTTAAAGTTTGCCACCTGAAGCCAGCCTCTCTTGCCCATCTTCCTCAGTTTCAGAGGGTAGATATTTCAGGGTTGCTTTTTCCCCAGGTCTCCACGCCTTTGGGTTTTGTTTTTGCTTAACAATTGCCACCTGAGCTAGCCTCTCTTGCCCATCTTCCTCAGTTTCAGAGGGTGGATTTCTCCGTGTTGCTTTTTCCCCAGTTCTCCACGCCCTTGTGTGTTTCTTTTGCTTAACGTTTGCCACATGAAGCCAGCCTCTCTTGCCCATCTTCCTCAGTTTCAGAGGGTAGATATTTCAGGGTTGCTTTTTCCCAAGGTCTCCACGCCTTTGTGTTTTGTTTTTGCTTAACGATTGCCACCTGAGGTAGCCTCTGGTGCCCATCTTCCTCAGTTTCAGAGGGTGGATTTCTCCGTGTTGCTTTTTCCCCAGGTCTCCACGCCCTTGTGTGTTTCTTTTGCTTAAAGATTGTCACCTGAGCTAGGCATTGTTGCCCTGCTTCCTCAGTTTCAGAGGGTACCTTTTTCAGGGTTGCTTTTTGACCGGGTCTCCTCGCCATTGTACTTTTTTATTTTATTTTTTTTGCTTAAAGATTGCCACCTGAGCTAGCCTCTGTTGCCCATCTTCTTCGGTTTCAGAGGGTGGATTTCTCCGTGTTGCTTTTTCCCCAGGTCTCCACGCCCTTGTGTGTTTCTTTTGCTTACCGATTGCCACCTGAGGTAGCCTCTGTTGCCCATCCTCGTCAGTTTCAGAGGGTAGATTTCTCAGTGCTGCTTTTTCCCCAGGTCTCCACGCCCTTGTGTGTTTCTTCTGCTTAAAGTTTGCCACCTGAAGCCAGCCTCTCTTGCCCATCTTCCTCAGTTTCAGAGGGTAGATATTTCAGGGTTGCTTTTTCCCCAGGTCTCCACGCCTTTGGGTTTTGTTTTTGCTTAACAATTGCCACCTGAGCTAGCCTCTCTTGCCCATCTTCCTCAGTTTCAGAGGGTGGATTTCTCCGTGTTGCTTTTTCCCCAGGTCTCCACGCCCTTGTGTGTTTCTTTTGCTTAACGTTTGCCACATGAAGCCAGCCTCTCTTGCCCATCTTCCTCAGTTACAGAGGGTAGATATTTCAGGGTTGCTTTTTCCCAAGGTCTCCACGCCTTTGTGTTTTGTTTTTGCTTAACGATTGCCACCTGAGGTAGCCTCTGGTGCCCATCTTCCTCAGTTTCAGAGGGTGGATTTCTCCGTGTTGCTTTTTCCCCAGGTCTCCACGCCCTTGTGTGTTTCTTTTGCTTACCGATTGCCACCTGAGGTAGCCTCTGTTGCCCATCCTCGTCAGTTTCAGAGGGTAGATTTCTCAGTGCTGCTTTTTCCCCAGGTCTCCACGCCCTTGTGTGTTTCTTTTGCTTAAAGTTTGCCACCTGAAGCCAGCCTCTCTTGCCCATCTTCCTCAGTTTCAGAGGGTAGATATTTCAGGGTTGCTTTTTCCCCAGGTCTCCACGCCTTTGGGTTTTGTTTTTGCTTAACGATTGCCACCTGAGCTAGCCTCTCTTGCCCATCTTCCTCAGTTTCAGAGGGTGGATTTCTCCGTGTTGCTTTTTCCCCAGGTCTCCACGCCCTTGTGTGTTTCTTTTGCTTAACGTTTGCCACATGAAGCCAGCCTCTCTTGCCCATCTTCCTCAGTTTCAGAGGGTAGATATTTCAGGGTTGCTTTTTCCCAAGGTCTCCACGCCTTTGTGTTTTGTTTTTGCTTAACGATTGCCACCTGAGGTAGCCTCCGTTGCCCATCTTCCTCAGTTTCAGTGGGTGGATTTCTCCGTGTTGCTTTTTCCCCAGGTCTCCACGCCCTTGTGTGTTTCTTTTGCTTAAAGATTGTCACCTGAGCTAGGCATTGTTCCCCTGCTTCCTCAGTTTCAGAGGGTACCTTTTTCAGGGTTGCTTTTTGACCGGGTCTCCTCGCCATTGTACTTTTTTATTTTATTTTTTTTGCTTAAAGATTGCCACCTGAGCTAGCCTCTGTTGCCCATCTTCTTCAGTTTCAGAGGGTGGATTTCTCCGTGTTGCTTTTTCCCCAGGTCTCCACGCCCTTGTGTGTTTCTTTTGCTTAACGATTGCCACCTGAGGTAGCCTCTGTTGCCCATCCTCGTCAGTTTCAGATGGTAGATTTCTCAGTGCTGCTTTTTCCCCAGGTCTCCACGCCCTTGTGTGTTTCTTTTGCTTAAAGTTTGCCACCTGAAGCCAGCCTCTCTTGCCCATCTTCCTCAGTTTCAGAGGGTAGATATTTCAGGGTTGCTTTTTCCCCAGGTCTCCACGCCTTTGTGTTTTGTTTTTGCTTAACGATTGCCACCTGAGCTAGCCTCTCTTGCCCATCTTCCTCAGTTTCAGAGGGTGGATTTCTCCGTGTTGCTTTTTCCCCAGGTCTCCACGCCCTTGTGTGTTTCTTTTGCTTAACGTTTGCCACATGAAGCCAGCCTCTCTTGCCCATCTTCCTCAGTTTCAGAGGGTAGATATTTCAGGCTTGCTTTTTCCCCAGGTCTTCACGCCTTTGGGTTTTGTTTTTGCTTAACGATTGCCACCTGAGCTAGCCTCTGTTGCCCATCTTCCTCAGTTTCAGAGTGTGGATTTCTCCATGTTGCTTTTTCCCCAGGTCTCCACGCCCTTGTGTGTTTCTTTTGCTTAAAGATTGTCACCTGAGCTAGGCATTGTTGCCCTGCTTCCTCAGTTTCAGAGGGTACCTTTTTCAGGGTTGCTTTTTGACCGGGTCTCCTCGCCATTGTATTTTTTTATTTTATTTTTTTTGCTTAAAGATTGCCACCTGAGCTAGCCTCTGTTGCCCAACTTCTTCGTTTTCAGAGGGTGGATTTCTCCGTGTTGCTTTTTCCCCAGGTCTCCACGCCCTTGTGTGTTTCTTTTGCTTACCGATTGCCACCTGAGGTAGCCTCTGTTGCCCATCCTCGTCAGTTTCAGAGGGTAGATTTCTCAGTGCTGCTTTTTCCCCAGGTCTCCACGCCCTTGTGTGTTTCTTTTGCTTAAAGTTTGCCACCTGAAGCCAGCCTCTCTTGCCCATCTTCCTCAGTTTCAGAGGGTAGATATTTCAGGGTTGCTTTTTCCCCAGGTCTCCACGCCTTTGGGTTTTGTTTTTGCTTAACGATTGCCACCTGAGCTAGCCTCTCTTGCCCATATTCCTCAGTTTCAGAGGGTGGATTTCTCAGTGTTGCTTTTTCCCCAGGTCTCCACGCCCTTGTGTGTTTCTTTTGCTTAACGTTTGCCACATGAAGCCAGCCTCTCTTGCCCATCTTCCTCAGTTTCAGAGGGTAGATATTTCAGGGTTGCTTTTTCCCAAGGTCTCCACGCCTTTGTGTTTTGTTTTTGCTTAACGATTGCCACCTGAGGTAGCCACTGGTGCCCATCTTCCTCAGTTTCAGAGGGTGGATTTCTCCGTGTTGCTTTTTCCCCAGGTCTCCACGCCCTTGTGTGTTTCTTTTGCTTAAAGATTGTCACCTGAGCTAGGCATTGTTCCCCTGCTTCCTCAGTTTCAGAGGGTACCTTTTTCAGGGTTGCTTTTTGACCGGGTCTCCTCGCCATTGTATTTTTTTATTGTATTTTTTTTGCTTAAAGATTGCCACCTGAGCTAGCCACTGTTGCCCATCTTCTTCGGTTTCAGAGGGTGGATTTCTCCGTGTTGCTTTTTCCCCAGGTCTCCACGCCCTTGTGTGTTTCTTTTGCTTACCGATTGCCACCTGAGGTAGCCTCTGTTGCCCTTCCTGGTCAGTTTCAGAGGGTAGATTTCTCAGTGCTGCTTTTTCCCCAGGTCTCCACGCCCTTGTGTGTTTCTTTTGCTTAAAGTTTGCCACCTGAAGCCAGCCTCTCTTGCCCATCTTCCTCAGTTTCAGAGGGTAGATATTTCAGGGTTGCTTTTTCCCCAGGTCTCCACGCCTTTGTGTTTTGTTTTTGCTTAACGATTGCCACCTGAGCTAGCCTCTGGTGCCCATCTTCCTCAGTTTCAGAGGGTGGATTTCTCCGTGTTGCTTTTTCCCCAGGTCTCCACGCCCTTGTGTGTTTCTTTTGCTTAAAGATTGTCACCTGAGCTAGGCATTGTTGCCCTGCTTCCTCAGTTTCAGAGGGTACCTTTTTCAGGGTTGCTTTTTGACCGGGTCTCCTCGCCATTGTACTTTTTTATTTTATTTTTTTTGCTTAAAGATTGCCACCTGAGCTAGCCTCTGTTGCCCATCTTCTTCGGTTTCAGAGGGTGGATTTCTCCGTGTTGCTTTTTCCCCAGGTCTCCACGCCCTTGTGTGTTTCTTTTGCTTACCGATTGCCACCTGAGGTAGCCTCTGTTGCCCATCCTCGTCAGTTTCAGAGGGTAGATTTCTCAGTGCTGCTTTTTCCCCAGGTCTCCACGCCCTTGTGTGTTTCTTCTGCTTAAAGTTTGCCACCTGAAGCCAGCCTCTCTTGGCCATCTTCCTCAGTTTCAGAGGGTAGATATTTCAGGGTTGCTTTTTCCCCAGGTCTCCACGCCTTTGGGTTTTGTTTTTGCTTAACAATTGCCACCTGAGCTAGCCTCTCTTGCCCATCTTCCTCAGTTTCAGAGGGTGGATTTCTCCGTGTTGCTTTTTCCCCAGGTCTCCACGCCCTTGTGTGTTTCTTTTGCTTAACGTTTGCCACATGAAGCCAGCCTCTCTTGCCCATCTTCCTCAGTTTCAGAGGGTAGATATTTCAGGGTTGCTTTTTCCCCAGGTTTTCACGCCTTTGGGTTTTGTTTTTGCTTAACGATTGCCTCCTGAGCTAGCCTCTGTTGCCCATCTTCCTCAGTTTCAGAGGGTGGATTTCTCCGTGTTGCTTTTTTCCCAGGTCTCCACGCCCTTGTGTGTTTCTTTTGCTTAAAGATTGGCACCTGAGCTAGCCTCTGTAGCCCATCTTCGTCCGTTTCAGAGGGTGGATTTCTAAGTGTTGCCTTTTCGCCAGCTACCCACGCCCTTGTGTGTTTCTTTTGCTTAAAGATTGTCACCTGAGCTAGGCACTGTTGCCCTGCTTCCTCAGTTTCAGAGGGTACCTTTTTCAGGGTTGCTTTTTGACCGGGTCTCCTCGCCATTGTATTTTTTTATTTTATTTTTTTTGCTTAAACATTGCCACCTGAGCTATTCTCTGTTGCCCATCTTCTTCGGTTTCAGAGGGTAGATTTCTCAGTGTTGCTTTTTCGCCAGCTCTCCATGCCCTTGCGTCTTTTTTTTTTTTCTGCTTAAAGATTGCCACCTGAGCTAGCCTCTCTTGCCCATCTTCCTCAGTTTCAGAGGGTGGATTTCTCCGTGTTGCTTTTTCCCCAGGTCTCCACGCCCTTGTGTGTTTCTTTTGCTTAACGATTGCCACCTGAGCTAGCCTCTGTTGCCCATCCTCGTCAGTTTCAGAGGGTAGATTTCTCAGTGCTGCTTTTTCCCCAGGTCTCCACGCCCTTGTGTGTTTCTTTTGCTTAAAGTTTGCCACCTGAAGCCCGCCTCTCTTGCCCATCTTCCTCAGTTTCAGAGGGTAGATATTTCAGGGTTGCTTTTTCCCAAGGTCTCCACGCCTTTGTGTTTTGTTTTTGCTTAACGATTGCCACCTGAGGCAGCCACTGGTGCCCATCTTCCTCAGTTTCAGAGGGTGGATTTCTCCGTGTTGCTTTTTCCCCAGGTCTCCACCCCCTTGTGTGTTTCTTTTGTTTAAAGATTGTCACCTGAGCTAGGCATTGTTGCCCTGCTTCCTCAGTTTCAGAGGGTACCTTTTTCAGGGTTGCTTTTTGACCGGGTCTCCTCACCATTGTATTTTTTTATTTTATTTTTTTTGCTTAAAGATTGCCACCTGAGCTAGCCGCTGTTGCCCATCTTCTTCGGTTTCAGAGGGTGGATTTATCCGTGTTGCTTTTTCCCCAGGTCTCCACGCCCTTGTGTGTTTCTTTTGCTTACCGATTGCCACCTGAGCTAGCCTCTGTTGCCCATCTTCCTCAGTTTCAGAGGGTGGATTTCTCCGTGTTGCTTTTTTCCCAGGTCTCCACGCCCTTGTGTGTTTCTTTTGCTTAAAGATTGGCACCTGAGCTAGCCTCTGTAGCCCATCTTCGTCCGTTTCAGAGGGTGGATTTCTAAGTGTTGCCTTTTCGCCAGCTACCCACGCCCTTGTGTGTTTCTTTTGCTTAAAGATTGTCACCTGAGCTAGGCACTGTTGCCCTGCTTCCTCAGTTTCAGAGGGTACCTTTTTCAGGGTTGCTTTTTGACCGGGTCTCCTCGCCATTGTATTTTTTTATTTTATTTTTTTTGCTTAAACATTGCCACCTGAGCTATTCTCTGTTGCCCATCTTCTTCGGTTTCAGAGGGTAGATTTCTCAGTGTTGCTTTTTCGCCAGCTCTCCATGCCCTTGCGTCTTTTTTTTTTTTCTGCTTAAAGATTGCCACCTGAGCTAGCCTCTCTTGCCCATCTTCCTCAGTTTCAGAGGGTGGATTTCTCCGTGTTGCTTTTTCCCCAGGTCTCCACGCCCTTGTGTGTTTCTTTTGCTTAACGATTGCCACCTGAGCTAGCCTCTGTTGCCCATCCTCGTCAGTTTCAGAGGGTAGATTTCTCAGTGCTGCTTTTTCCCCAGGTCTCCACGCCCTTGTGTGTTTCTTTTGCTTAAAGTTTGCCACCTGAAGCCCGCCTCTCTTGCCCATCTTCCTCAGTTTCAGAGGGTAGATATTTCAGGGTTGCTTTTTCCCAAGGTCTCCACGCCTTTGTGTTTTGTTTTTGCTTAACGATTGCCACCTGAGGCAGCCACTGGTGCCCATCTTCCTCAGTTTCAGAGGGTGGATTTCTCCGTGTTGCTTTTTCCCCAGGTCTCCACCCCCTTGTGTGTTTCTTTTGTTTAAAGATTGTCACCTGAGCTAGGCATTGTTGCCCTGCTTCCTCAGTTTCAGAGGGTACCTTTTTCAGGGTTGCTTTTTGACCGGGTCTCCTCACCATTGTATTTTTTTATTTTATTTTTTTTGCTTAAAGATTGCCACCTGAGCTAGCCGCTGTTGCCCATCTTCTTCGGTTTCAGAGGGTGGATTTATCCGTGTTGCTTTTTCCCCAGGTCTCCACGCCCTTGTGTGTTTCTTTTGCTTACCGATTGCCACCTGAGGTAGCCTCTGTTGCCCATCCTCGTCAGTTTCAGATGGTAGATTTCTCAGTGCTGCTTTTTCCCCAGGTCTCCACGCCCTTGTGTGTTTCTTTTGCTTAAAGTTTGCCACCTGAAGCCAGCCTCTCTTGCCCATCTTCCTCAGTTTCAGAGGGTAGATATTTCAGGGTTGCTTTTTCCCCAGGTCTCCACGCCTTTGGGTTTTGTTTTTGCTTAACGATTGCCACCTGAGCTAGCCTCTCTTGCCCATCTTCCTCAGTTTCAGAGGGTGGATTTCTCCGTGTTGCTTTTTCCCCAGGTCTCCACGCCCTTGTGTGTTTCTTTTGCTTAACGTTTGCCACATGAAGCCAGCCTCTCTTGCCCATCTTCCTCAGTTTCAGAGGGTAGATATTTCAGGCTTGCTTTTTCCCAAGGTCTCCACGCCTTTGTGTTTTGTTTTTGCTTAACGATTGCCACCTGAGCTAGCCTCTGTTGCCCATTTTCGTCCGTTTCAGAGGGTGGATTTCTCAGTGTTGCCTTTTCGCCAGCTCCCCACGCCCTTGTGTGTTTCTTTTGCTTAAAGATTGTCACCTGAGCTAGGCACTGTTGCCCTGCTTCCTCAGTTTCAGAGGGTACCTTTTTCAGGGTTGCTTTTTGACCGGGTCTCCTCGCCATTGTATTTTTTTATTTTATTCTTTTTGCTTAAAGATTGCCACCTGAGCTAGCCTCTGTTTCCCATCTTCTTCGGTTTCAGAGGGTAGATTTCTCAGTGTTTCTTTTTCGCCAGCTCTCCATGCCCTTGCGTCTTTTTTTTTTTCTGCTTAAAGGTTGCAACCTGAGCTAGCCTCTCTTGCCCATCTTCCTCAGTTTCAGAGGTGGATTTCTCCGTATTGCTTTTTCCCCAGGTCTCCACGCCCTTGTGTGTTTCTTTTGCTTAACGATTGCCACCTGAGGTAGCCTCTGTTGCCCATCCTCGTCAGTTTCAGATGGTGGATTTCTCCGTGTTGCTTTTTCCCCAGGTCTCCACGCCCTTGTGTGTTTCTTTTGCTTAACGTTTGCCACCTGAAACCAGCCTCTCTTGCCCATCTTCCTCAGTTTCAGAGGGTAGATATTTCAGGGTTGCTTATTCCCCAGGTCTCCACGCCTTTGTGTTTTCTTTTTGCTTAACGATTGCCACCTGAGGTAGCCTCTGTTGCCCATCTTCCTCAGTTTCAGAGGGTGGATTTCTCCGTGTTGCTTTTTTCCCAGGTCTCCACGCCCTTGTGTGTTTCTTTTGCTTAAAGATTGGCACCTGAGCTAGCCTCTGTAGCCCATCTTCGTCCGTTTCAGAGGGTGGATTTCTAAGTGTTGCCTTTTCGCCAGCTCCCCACGCCCTTGTGTGTTTCTTTTGCTTAAAGATTGTCACCTGAGCTAGGCACTGTTGCCCTGCTTCCTCAGTTTCAGAGGGTACCTTTTTCACGGTTGCTTTTTGACCGGGTCTCCTCGCCATTGTATTTTTTTATTTTATTTTTTTTGCTTAAAGATTGCCACCTGAGCTATTCTCTGTTGCCCATCTTCTTCGGTTTCAGAGGGTAGATTTCTCAGTGTTGCTTTTTCGCCACCTCTCCATGCCCTTGCGTATTTTTTTTCTTTCTGCTTAAAGATTGCCACCTGAGCTAGCCTCTCTTGCCCATCTTCCTCAGTTTCAGAGGGTAGATATATCAGTGCTGCTTTTTCCCCAGGTCTCCACGCCTTTGTGTTTTCTTATTGCTTAACGATTGCCACCTGAGGTAGCCTCTGTTGCCCATCTTCCTCAGTTTCAGAGGGTGGATTTCTCCGTGTTGCTTTTTTCCCAGGTCTCCACGCCCTTGTGTGTTCCTTTTGCTTAAAGATTGCCACCTGAGCTAGCCTCTGTTGCCCATCTTAGTCAGTTTCAGAGGGTGGATTTCTCAGTGTTGCCTTTTCGCCAGCTCCCCACGCCCTTGTGTGTTCCTTTTGCTTAAAGATTGTCACCTGAGCTAGGCACTGTTGCCCTGCTTCCTCAGTTTCAGAGGGTACCTTTTTCAGGGTTGCTTTTAGACCGGGTCTCCTCGCCATTGTATTTTTTTATTTTATTCTTTTTGCTTAAAGATTGCCACCTGAGCTAGCCACTGTTTACAATCTTCTTCGGTTTCAGAGGGTAGATTTCTCAGTGTTTCTTTTTCGCCAGCTCTCCATGCCCTTGCGTCTTTTTTTTTTTCTGCTTAAAGGTTGCAACCTGAGCTAGCCTCTCTTGCCCATCTTCCTCAGTTTCAGAGGTGGATTTCTCCGTATTGCTTTTTCCCCAGGTCTCCACGCCCTTGTGTGTTTCTTTTGCTTAACGATTGCCACCTGAGGTAGCCTCTGTTGCCCATCCTCGTCAGTTTCAGATGGTGGATTTCTCCGTGTTGCTTTTTCCCCAGGTCTCCACGCCCTTGTGTGTTTGTTTTGCTTAACGTTTGCCACCTGAAGCCAGCCTCTCTTGCCCATCTTCCTCAGTTTCAGAGGGTAGATATTTCAGGGTTGCTTATTCCCCAGGTCTCCACGCCTTTGTGTTTTCTTTTTGCTTAACGATTGCCACCTGAGGTAGCCTCTGTTGCCCATCTTACTCAGTTTCAGAGGGTGGATTTCTCCGTGTTGCTTTTTTCCCAGGTCTCCACGCCCTTGTGTGTTTCTTTTGCTTAAAGATTGGCACCTGAGCTAGCCTCTGTAGCCCATCTTCGTCCGTTTCAGAGGGTGGATTTCTAAGTGTTGCCTTTTCGCCAGCTCCCCACGCCCATGTGTGTTTCTTTTGCTTAAAGATTGTCACCTGAGCTAGGCACTGTTGCCCTGCTTCCTCAGTTTCAGAGGGTACCTTTTTCAGGGTTGCTTTTTGACCTGGTCTCCTCGCCATTGTATTTTTTTATTTTATTTTTTTTGCTTAAAGATTGCCACCTGAGCTAGCCTCTCTTGCCCATCTTCCTCAGTTTCAGAGGGTAGATATTTCAGGGTTGCTTTTTCCCCAGGTCTCCACGCCCTTGTGTGTTTCTTTTGCTTAACGATTGCCACCTGAGGTAGCCTCTGTTGCCCATCTTCCTCAGCTTCAGAGGGTGGATTTCTCCGTGTTGCTTTTTCCCCAGGTCTCCACGCCCTTGTGTGTTTCTTTTGCTTAACGTTTGCCACATGAAGCCAGCCTCTCTTGCCCATCTTCCTCAGTTTCAGAGGGTAGATATTTCAGGGTTGCTTTTTCCCCAGGTCTCCACGACTTTGGGTTTTGTTTTTGCTTAACGATTGCCACCTGAGCTAGCCGCTGTTGCCCATCTTCTTCGGTTTCAGAGGGTGGATTTCTCCGTGTTGCTTTTTCCCCAGGTCTCCACGCCCTTGTGTGTTTCTTTTGCTTACCGATTGCCACCTGAGGTAGCCTCTGTTGCCCATCCTCGTCAGTTTCAGAGGGTAGATTTCTCAGTGCTGCTTTTTCCCCAGGTCTCCACGCCCTTGTGTGTTTCTTTTGCTTAAAGTTTGCCACCTGAAGCCAGCCTCTCTTGCCCATCTTCCTCAGTTTCAGAGGGTAGATATTTCAGGGTTGCTTTTTCCCCAGGTCTCCACGCCTTTGGGTTTTGTTTTTGCTTAACGATTGCCACCTGAGCTAGCCTCTCTAGCCCATCTTCCTCAGTTTCAGAGGGTGGATTTCTCCGTGTTGCTTTTTCCCCAGGTCTCCACACCCTTGTGTGTTTCTTTTGCTTAACGTTTGCCACATGAAGCCAGCCTCTCTTGCCCATGTTCCTCAGTTTCAGAGGGTAGATATTTCAGGCTTGCTTTTTCCCAAGGTCTCCACGCCTTTGTGTTTTGTTTTTGCTTAACGATTGCCACCTGAGGTAGCCTCTGTTGCCCATCTTCCTCAGTTTCAGAGTGTGGATTTCTCCGTGTTGCTTTTTCCCCAGGTCTCCACGCCCTTGTGTGTTTCTTTTGCTTAAAGATTGTCACCTGAGCTAGGCATTGTTGCCCTGCTTCCTCAGTTTCAGAGGGTACCTTTTTCAGGGTTGCTTTTTGACCGGGTCTCCTCGCCATTGTACTTTTTTATTTTATTTTTTTTGCTTAAAGATTGCCACCTGAGCTAGCCTCTGTTGCCCATCTTCTTCGGTTTCAGAGGGTGGATTTCTCCGTGTTGCTTTTTCCCCAGGTCTCCACGCCCTTGTGTGTTTCTTTTGCTTACCGATTGCCACCTGAGGTAGCCTCTGTTGCCCATCCTCGTCAGTTTCAGAGGGTAGATTTCTCAGTGCTGCTTTTTCCCCAGGTCTCCACGCCCTTGTGTGTTTCTTCTGCTTAAAGTTTGCCACCTGAAGCCAGCCTCTCTTGGCCATCTTCCTCAGTTTCAGAGGGTAGATATTTCAGGGTTGCTTTTTCCCCAGGTCTCCACGCCTTTGGGTTTTGTTTTTGCTTAACAATTGCCACCTGAGCTAGCCTCTCTTGCCCATCTTCCTCAGTTTCAGAGGGTGGATTTCTCCGTGTTCTTTTTCCCCAGGTCTCCACGCCCTTGTGTGTTTCTTTTGCTTAACGTTTGCCACATGAAGCCAGCCTCTCTTGCCCATCTTCCTCAGTTTCAGAGGGTAGATATTTCAGGGTTGCTTTTTCCCCAGGTTTTCACGCCTTTGGGTTTTGTTTTTGCTTAACGATTGCCTCCTGAGCTAGCCTCTGTTGCCCATCTTCCTCAGTTTCAGAGGGTGGATTTCTCCGTGTTGCTTTTTTCCCAGGTCTCCACGCCCTTGTGTGTTTCTTTTGCTTAAAGATTGGCACCTGAGCTAGCCTCTGTAGCCCATCTTCGTCCGTTTCAGAGGGTGGATTTCTAAGTGTTGCCTTTTCGCCAGCTACCCACGCCCTTGTGTGTTTCTTTTGCTTAAAGATTGTCACCTGAGCTAGGCACTGTTGCCCTGCTTCCTCAGTTTCAGAGGGTACCTTTTTCAGGGTTGCTTTTTGACCGGGTCTCCTCGCCATTGTATTATTTTATTTTATTTTTTTTGCTTAAACATTGCCACCTGAGCTATTCTCTGTTGCCCATCTTCTTCGGTTTCAGAGGGTAGATTTCTCAGTGTTGCTTTTTCGCCAGCTCTCCATGCCCTTGCGTCTTTTTTTTTTTTCTGCTTAAAGATTGCCACCTGAGCTAGCCTCTCTTGCCCATCTTCCTCAGTTTCAGAGGGTGGATTTCTCCGTGTTGCTTTTTCCTCAGGTCTCCACGCCCTTGTGTGTTTCTTTTGCTTAACGATTGCCACCTGAGCTAGCCTCTGTTGCCCATCCTCGTCAGTTTCAGAGGGTAGATTTCTCAGTGCTGCTTTTTCCCCAGGTCTCCACGCCCTTGTGTGTTTCTTTTGCTTAAAGTTTGCCACCTGAAGCCCGCCTCTCTTGCCCATCTTCCTCATTTTCAGAGGGTCGATATTTCAGGGTTGCTTTTTCCCCAGGTCTCCACGCCTTTGGGTTTTGTTTTTGCTTAACGATTGCCACCTGAGCTAGCCTCTCTTGCCCATATTCCTCAGTTTCAGAGGGTGGATTTCTCCGTGTTGCTTTTTCCCCAGGTCTCCACGCCCTTGTGTGTTTCTTTTGCTTAACGTTTGCCACATGAAGCCAGCCTCTCTTGCCCATCTTCCTCAGTTTCAGAGGGTAGATATTTCAGGGTTGCTTTTTCCCAAGGTCTCCACGCCTTTGTGTTTTGTTTTTGCTTAACGATTGCCACCTGAGGCAGCCACTGGTGCCCATCTTCCTCAGTTTCAGAGGGTGGATTTCTCCGTGTTGCTTTTTCCCCAGGTCTCCACGCCCTTGTGTGTTTCTTTTGTTTAAAGATTGTCACCTGAGCTAGGCATTGTTGCCCTGCTTCCTCAGTTTCAGAGGGTACCTTTTTCAGGGTTGCTTTTTGACCGGGTCTCCTCACCATTGTATTTTTTTATTTTATTTTTTTTGCTTAAAGATTGCCACCTGAGCTAGCCGCTGTTGCCCATCTTCTTCGGTTTCAGAGGGTGGATTTATCCGTGTTGCTTTTTCCCCAGGTCTCCACGCCCTTGTGTGTTTCTTTTGCTTACCGATTGCCACCTGAGGTAGCCTCTGTTGCCCATCCTCTTCAGTTTCTGATGGTAGATTTCTCAGTGCTGCTTTTTCCCCAGGTCTCCACGCCCTTGTGTGTTTCTTTTGCTTAAAGTTTGCCACCTGAAGCCAGCCTCTCTTGCCCATCTTCCTCAGTTTCAGAGGGTAGATATTTCAGGGTTGCTTTTTCCCCAGGTCTCCACGCCTTTGGGTTTTGTTTTTGCTTAACGATTGCCACCTGAGCTAGCCTCTCTTGCCCATCTTCCTCAGTTTCAGAGGGTGGATTTCTCCGTGTTGCTTTTTCCCCAGGTCTCCACGCCCTTGTGTGTTTCTTTTGCTTAACGTTTGCCACATGAAGCCAGCCTCTCTTGCCCATCTTCCTCAGTTTCAGAGGGTAGATATTTCAGGCTTGCTTTTTCCCAAGGTCTCCACGCCTTTGTGTTTTGTTTTTGCTTAACGATTGCCACCTGAGCTAGCCTCTGTTGCCCATCTTCGTCCGTTTCAGAGGGTGGATTTCTCAGTGTTGCCTTTTCGCCAGCTCCCCACGCCCTTGTGTGTTCCTTTTGCTTAAAGATTGTCACCTGAGCTAGGCACTGTTGCCCTGCTTCCTCAGTTTCAGAGGGTACCTTTTTCAGGGTTGCTTTTTGACCGGGTCTCCTCGCCATTGTATTTTTTTATTTTATTCTTTTTGCTTAAAGATTGCCACCTGAGCTAGCCTCTGTTTCCCATCTTCTTCGGTTTCAGAGGGTAGATTTCTCAGTGTTTCTTTTTCGCCAGCTCTCCATGCCCTTGCGTCTTTTTTTTTTTCTGCTTAAAGGTTGCAACCTGAGCTAGCCTCTCTTGCCCATCTTCCTCAGTTTCAGAGGTGGATTTCTCCGTATTGCTTTTTCCCCAGGTCTCCACGCCCTTGTGTGTTTCTTTTGCTTAACGATTGCCACCTGAGGTAGCCTCTGTTGCCCATCCTCGTCAGTTTCAGATGGTGGATTTCTCCGTGTTGCTTTTTCCCCAGGTCTCCACGCCCTTGTGTGTTTCTTTTGCTTAACGTTTGCCACCTGAAACCAGCCTCTCTTGCCCATCTTCCTCAGTTTCAGAGGGTAGATATTTCAGGGTTGCTTATTCCCCAGGTCTCCACGCCTTTGTGTTTTCTTTTTGCTTAACGATTGCCACCTGAGGTAGCCTCTGTTGCCCATCTTCCTCAGTTTCAGAGGGTGGATTTCTCCGTGTTGCTTTTTTCCCAGGTCTCCACGCCCTTGTGTGTTTCTTTTGCTTAAAGATTGGCACCTGAGCTAGCCTCTGTAGCCCATCTTCGTCCGTTTCAGAGGGTGGATTTCTAAGTGTTGCCTTTTCGCCAGCTCCCCACGCCCTTGTGTGTTTCTTTTGCTTAAAGATTGTCACCTGAGCTAGGCACTGTTGCCCTGCTTCCTCAGTTTCAGAGGGTACCTTTTTCAGGGTTGCTTTTTGACCGGGTCTCCTCGCCATTGTATTTTTTTATTTTATTTTTTTTGCTTAAAGATTGCCACCTGAGCTATTCTCTGTTGCCCATCTTCTTCGGTTTCAGAGGGTAGATTTCTCAGTGTTGCTATTTCGCCACCTCTCCATGCCCTTGCGTCTTTTTTTTCTTTCTGCTTAAAGATTGCCACCTGAGCTAGCCTCTCTTGCCCATCTTCCTCAGTTTCAGAGGGTAGATATATCAGTGCTGCTTTTTCCCCAGGTCTCCACGCCTTTGTGTTTTCTTATTGCTTAACGATTGCCACCTGAGGTAGCCTCTGTTGCCCATCTTCCTCAGTTTCAGAGGGTGGATTTCTCCGTGTTGCTTTTTTCCCAGGTCTCCACGCCCTTGTGTGTATCTTTTGCTTAAAGATTGCCACCTGAGCTAGCCTCTGTTGCCCATCTTAGTCCGTTTCAGAGGGTGGATTTCTCAGTGTTGCCTTTTCGCCAGCTCCCCACGCCCTTGTGTGTTCCTTTTGCTTAAAGATTGTCACCTGAGCTAGGCACTGTTGCCCTGCTTCCTCAGTTTCAGAGGGTACCTTTTTCAGGGTTGCTTTTAGACCGGGTCTCCTCGCCATTGTATTTTTTTATTTTATTCTTTTTGCTTAAAGATTGCCACCTGAGCTAGCCTCTGTTTACCATCTTCTTCGGTTTCAGAGGGTAGATTTCTCAGTGTTTCTTTTTCGCCAGCTCTCCATGCCCTTGCGTCTTTTTTTTTTTCTGCTTAAAGGTTGCAACCTGAGCTAGCCTCTCTTGCCCATCTTCCTCAGTTTCAGAGGTGGATTTCTCCGTATTGCTTTTTCCCCAGGTCTCCACGCCCTTGTGTGTTTCTTTTGCTTAACGATTGCCACCTGAGGTAGCCTCTGTTGCCCATCCTCGTCAGTTTCAGATGGTGGATTTCTCCGTGTTGCTTTTTCCCCAGGTCTCCACGCCCTTGTGTGTTTGTTTTGCTTAACGTTTGCCACCTGAAGCCAGCCTCTCTTGCCCATCTTCCTCAGTTTCAGAGGGTAGATATTTCAGGGTTGCTTATTCCCCAGGTCTCCACGCCTTTGTGTTTTCTTTTTGCTTAACGATTGCCACCTGAGGTAGCCTCTGTTGCCCATCTTACTCAGTTTCAGAGGGTGGATTTCTCCGTGTTGCTTTTTTCCCAGGTCTCCACGCCCTTGTGTGTTTCTTTTGCTTAAAGATTGGCACCTGAGCTAGCCTCTGTAGCCCATCTTCGTCCGTTTCAGAGGGTGGATTTCTAAGTGTTGCCTTTTCGCCAGCTCCCCACGCCCATGTGTGTTTCTTTTGCTTAAAGATTGTCACCTGAGCTAGGCACTGTTGCCCTGCTTCCTCAGTTTCAGAGGGTACCTTTTTCAGGGTTGCTTTTTGACCTGGTCTCCTCGCCATTGTATTTTTTTATTTTATTTTTTTTGCTTAAAGATTGCCACCTGAGCTAGCCTCTCTTGCCCATCTTCCTCAGTTTCAGAGGGTAGATATTTCAGGGTTGCTTTTTCCCCAGGTCTCCACGCCCTTGTGTGTTTCTTTTGCTTAACGATTGCCACCTGAGGTAGCCTCTGTTGCCCATCTTCCTCAGCTTCAGAGGGTGGATTTCTCCGTGTTGCTTTTTCCCCAGGTCTCCACGCCCTTGTGTGTTTCTTTTGCTTAACGTTTGCCACATGAAGCCAGCCTCTCTTGCCCATCTTCCTCAGTTTCAGAGGGTAGATATTTCAGGGTTGCTTTTTCCCCAGGTCTCCACGCCTTTGGGTTTTGTTTTTGCTTAACGATTGCCACCTGAGCTAGCCTCTCTTGCCCATCTTCCTCAGTTTCAGAGGGTGGATTTCTCCGTGTTGCTTTTTCCCCAGGTCTCCATGCCCTTGTGTGTTTCTTTTGCTTAAAGTTTGCCACCTGAAGGCAGCCTCTCTTGCCCATCTTCCTCAGTTTCAGAGGGTAGATATTTCAGGGTTGCTTCTTCCCCAGGTCTCCACGCCTTTGTGTTTTGTTTTTGCTTAACGATTGCCACCTGAGCTACCCTCTCTTGCCCATCTTCCTCAGTTTCAGAGGGTGGATTTCTCCGTGTTGCTTTTTCCCCAGGTCTCCACGCCCTTGTGTGTTTCTTTTGCTTAAAGATTGTCACCTGAGCTAGGCATTGTTGCCCTGCTTCCTCAGTTTCAGAGGGTACCTTTTTCAGGGTTGCTTTTTGACCGGGTCTCCTCGCCATTGTATTTTTTTATTTTATTTTTTTTGCTTAAAGATTGCCACCTGAGCTAGCCTCTGTTGCCCATCTTCTTCGGTTTCAGAGGGTGGATTTCTCCGTGTTGCTTTTTCCCCAGGTCTCCACGCCCTTGTGTGTTTCTTTTGCTTACCGATTGCCACCTGAGGTAGCCTCTGTTGCCCATCCTCGTCAGTTTCAGAGGGTAGATTTCTCAGTGCTGCTTTTTCTCCAGGTCTCCACGCCCTTGTGTGTTTCTTTTGCTTAAAATTTGCCACCTGAAGCCAGCCTCTCTTGCCCATCTTCCTCAGTTTCAGAGGGTAGATATTTCAGGGTTGCTTTTTCCCCAGGTCTCCACGCCTTTGGGTTTTGTTTTTGCTTAACGATTGCCACCTGAGCTAGCCTCTCTTGCCCATCTTCCTCAGTTTCAGAGGGTGGATTTCTCCGTGTTGCTTTTTCCCCAGGTCTCCATGCCCTTGTGTGTTTCTTTTGCTTAAAGTTTGCCACCTGAAGCCAGCCTCTCTTGCCCATCTTCCTCAGTTTCAGAGGGTAGATATTTCAGGGTTGCTTCTTCCCCAGGTCTCCACTCCTTTGGGTTTTGTTTTTGCTTAACGATTGCCACCTGAGCTACCCTCTCTTGCCCATCTTCCTCAGTTTCAGAGGGTGGATTTCTCCGTGTTGCTTTTTCCCCAGGTCTCCACGCCCTTGTGTGTTTCTTTTGCTTAAAGATTGTCACCTGAGCTAGGCATTGTTGCCCTGCTTCCTCAGTTTCAGAGGGTAACTTTTTCAGGGTTGCTTTTTGACCGGGTCTCCTCGCCATTGTATTTTTTTATTTTATTTTTTTTGCTTAAAGATTGCCACCTGAGCTAGCCTCTGTTGCCCATCTTCTTCTTTTTCTGAGGGTGGATTTCTCCGTGTTGCTTTTTCCCCAGGTCACCACGCCCTTGTGTGTTTCTTTTGCTTACCGATTGCCACCTGAGGTAGCCTCTGTTGCCCATCCTCATCAGTTTCAGAGGGTAGATTTCTCAGTGCTGCTTTTTCCCCAGGTCTCCACGCCCTTGTGTGTTTCTTTTGCTTAAAGTTTGCCACCTGAAGCCAGCCTCTCTTGCCCATCTTCCTCAGTTTCAGAGGGTAGATATATCAGTGCTGCTTTTTCCCCAGGTCTCCACGCCTTTGTGTTTTCTTATTGCTTAACGATTGCCACCTGAGGTAGCCTCTGTTGCCCATCTTCCTCAGTTTCAGAGGGTGGATTTCTCCGTGTTGCTTTTTTCCCAGGTCTCCACGCCCTTGTGTGTATCTTTTGCTTAAAGATTGCCACCTGAGCTAGCCTCTGTTGCCCATCTTAGTCCGTTTCAGAGGGTGGATTTCTCAGTGTTGCCTTTTCGCCAGCTCCCCACGCCCTTGTGTGTTCCTTTTGCTTAAAGATTGTCACCTGAGCTAGGCACTGTTGCCCTGCTTCCTCAGTTTCAGAGGGTACCTTTTTCAGGGTTGCTTTTAGACCGGGTCTCCTCGCCATTGTATTTTTTTATTTTATTCTTTTTGCTTAAAGATTGCCACCTGAGCTAGCCTCTGTTTACCATCTTCTTCGGTTTCAGAGGGTAGATTTCTCAGTGTTTCTTTTTCGCCAGCTCTCCATGCCCTTGCGTCTTTTTTTTTTTCTGCTTAAAGGTTGCAACCTGAGCTAGCCTCTCTTTCCCATCTTCCTCAGTTTCAGAGGTGGATTTCTCCGTATTGCTTTTTCCCCAGGTCTCCACGCCCTTGTGTGTTTCTTTTGCTTAACGATTGCCACCTGAGGTAGCCTCTGTTGCCCATCCTCGTCAGTTTCAGATGGTGGATTTCTCCGTGTTGCTTTTTCCCCAGGTCTCCACGCCCTTGTGTGTTTGTTTTGCTTAACGTTTGCCACCTGAAGCCAGCCTCTCTTGCCCATCTTCCTCAGTTTCAGAGGGTAGATATTTCAGGGTTGCTTATTCCCCAGGTCTCCACGCCTTTGTGTTTTCTTTTTGCTTAACGATTGCCACCTGAGGTAGCCTCTGTTGCCCATCTTCCTCAGTTTCAGAGGGTGGATTTCTCCGTGTTGCTTTTTTCCCAGGTCTCCACGCCCTTGTGTGTTTCTTTTGCTTAAAGATTGGCACCTGAGCTAGCCTCTGTTGCCCATCTTCGTCCGTTTCAGAGGGTGGATTTCTCAGTGTTGCCTTTTCGCCAGCTCCCCACGCCCATGTGTGTTTCTTTTGCTTAAAGATTGTCACCTGAGCTAGGCACTGTTGCCCTGCTTCCTCAGTTTCAGAGGGTACCTTTTTCAGGGTTGCTTTTTGACCTGGTCTCCTCGCCATTGTATTTTTTTATTTTATTTTTTTTGCTTAAAGATTGCCACCTGAGCTAGCCTCTGTTGCCCATCTTCTTCGGTTTCTGAGGGTGGATTTCTCCGTGTTGCTTTTTCCCCAGGTCTCCACGCCCTTGTGTGTTTCTTTTGCTTACCAATTGCCACCTGAGGTAGCCTCTGTTGCCCATCCTCGTTAGTTTCAGAGGGTAGATTTCTCAGTGCTGCTTTTTCCCCAGGTCTCCACGCACTTATGTCTTTCTTTTGCTTTAAGTTTGCCACCTGAAGCCAGCCTCTCTTGCCCATCTTCCTCAGTTTCAGAGGGTAGATATTTCAGGGTTGCTTTTTCCCCAGGTCTCCACGCCTTTGGGTTTTGTTTTTGCTTAACGATTGCCACCTGAGCTAGCCTCTCTTGCCCATCTTCCTCAGTTTCAGAGGGTGGATTTCTCCGTGTTGCTTTTTCCCTAGGTCTCCACGCACTTGTGTGTTTCTTTTGCTTAACGATTGCCACCTGAGTTAGCCTCTGTTGCCCATCCTCGTCAGTTTCAGAGGGTAGATTTCTCAGTGCTGCTTTTTCCCCAGGTCTCCACGCCCTTGTGTGTTTCTTTTGCTTAAAGTTTGCCACCTAAAGCCAGCCTCTCTTGCCCATCTTCCTCAGTTTCAGAGGGTAGATATTTCAGGGTTGCTTTTTTCCCAGGTCTCCACGCCCTTGTGTGTTTCTTTTGCTTAAGGATTGCCACCTGAGGTAGCCTCTGTTGCCCATCTTCCTCAGCTTCAGAGGGTGGATTTCTCCGTGTTGCTTTTTCCCCAGGTCTCCACGCCCTTGTGTGTTTCTTTTGCTTAAATTTTGCCACCTGAAGCCAGCCTCTCTTGCCCATCTTCCTCAGTTTCAGAGGGTAGATATTTCAGGGTTGCTTTTTCCCCAGGTCTCCACGCCTTTGTGTTTTGTTTTTGCTTAACGATTGCCACCTGAGGAAGACTCTGTTTCCCATCTTCCTCAGTTTCAGAGGGTGGATTTCTCCGTGTTGCTTTTTCCCCAGGTCTCCAGGCCCTTGTGTGTTTCTTTTGCTTAAAGATTGTCACCTGAGCTAGGCATTGTTGCCCTGCTTCCTCAGTTTCAGAGGGTACCTTTTTCAGGGTTGCTTTTTGACCGGGTCTCCTCGCCATTGTATTTTTTTATTTTATTTTTTTTGCTTAAAGATTGCCACCTGAGCTAGCCTCTGTTGCCCATCTTCTTCGGTTTCAGAGGGTGGATTTCTCCGTGTTGCTTTTTCCCCAGGTCTCCACGCCCTTGTGTGTTTCTTTTGCTTACCGATTGCCACCTGAGGTAGCCTCTGTTGCCCATCCTCGTCAGTTTCAGAGGGTAGATTTCTCAGTGCTGCTTTTTCCCCAGGTCTCCACGCCCTTGTGTGTTTCTTTTGCTTAAAGTTTGCCACCTGAAGCCAGCCTCTCTTGCCCATCTTCCTCAGTTTCAGAGGGAAGATATTTCAGGGTTGCTTTTTCCCCAGGTCTCCACGCCTTTGGGTTTTGTTTTTGCTTAAAGATTGCCACCTGAGCTAGGCTCTGTTGCCCATCTTCTTCGGTTTCAGAGGGTGGATTCCTCCGTGTTGCTTTTTCCCCCAGGTCTCCACGCCCTTGTGTGTTTCTTTTGCTTACCGATTGCCACCTGAGGTAGCCTCTGTTGCCCATCCTCGTCAGTTTCAGAGGGTAGATTTCTCAGTGCTGCTTTTTCCCCTGGTCTCCACGCCCTTGTGTGTTTCTTTTGCTTAAAGTTTGCCACCTGAAGCCAGCCTCTCTTGCCCATCTTCCTCAGTTTCAGAGGGTAGATATTTCAGGGTTGCTTTTTCCCCAGGTCTCCACGCCTTTGGGTTTTGTGTTTGCTTAACGATTGCCACCAGAGCTAGCCTCTCTTGCCCATCTTCCTCAGTTTCAGAGGGTGGATTTCTCCGTGTTGCTTTTTCCCCAGGTCTCCACGCCCTTGTGTGTTTCTTTTGCTTAAAGTTTGCCACCTGAAGCCAGCCTCTCTTGCCCATCTTCCTCAGTTTCAGAGGGTAGATATTTCAGGGTTGCTTTTTCCCCAGGTCTCCACGCCTTTGGGTTTTGTTTTTGCTTAACGATTGCCACCTGAGCTAGCCTCTCTTGCCCATCTTCCTCAGTTTCAGAGGGTGGATTTCTCCGTGTTGCTTTTTCCCCAGGTCTCCACGCCCTTGTGTGTTTCTTTTGCTTAACGTTTGCCACATGAAGCCAGCCTCTCTTGCATATCTTCCTCAGTTTCAGAGGGTAGATATTTCAGGGTTGCTTTTTCCCCAGGTCTCCACGCCTTTGGGTTTTGTTTTTGCTTAACGATTGCCACCTGAGCTAGCCTCTCTTGCCCATCTTCCTCAGTTTCAGAGGGTAGATATTTCAGGGTTGCTTATTGCCCAGGTCTCCACGCCTTTGTGTTTTCTTTTTGCTTAACGATTGCCACCTGAGGTAGCCTCTGTTGCCCATCTTCCTCAGTTTCAGAGGGTGGATTTCTCCGTGTTGCTTTTTACCCAGGTCTCCACGCCCTTGTGTGTTTCTTTTGCTTAATGATTGCCTCCTGAGCTAGCCTCTGTTGCCCATCTTCGTCCGTTTCAGAGGGTGGATTTCTCAGTGTTGCCTTTTCGCCAGCTCCCCACGCCCTTGTGTGTTTCTTTTGCTTAAAGATTGTCACCTGAGCTAGGCACTGTTGCCCTGCTTCCTCAGTTTCAGAGGGTTCCTTTTTCAGGGTTGCTTTTTGACCGGGTCTCCTCGCCATTGTATTTTTTTATTTTATTCTTTTTGCTTAAAGATTGCCACCTGAGCTAGCCTCTGTTGCCCATCTTCTTCGGTTTCAGAGGGTAGATTTCTCGCTGTTGCTTTTTCGCCAGCTCTCCACGCCCTTGCGTCATTTTTTTTTTTTTCTGCTTAAAGGTTGCAACCTGACTACCTGCTTTTGCCCATGTTCCTCAGTTTCAGAGGGTGGATTTCTCAGTGCTGCTTTTTCCCCAGGTCTCCACGCCCTTGTGTGTTTCTTTTGCTTACCGATTGCCACCTGAGGTAGCCTCTGTTGCCCATCCTCGTCTGTTTCAGAGGGTAGATTTCTCAGTGCTGCTTTTTCCCCAGGTCTCCACGCCCTTGTGTGTTTCTTTTGCTTAAAGTTTGCCACCTGAAGCCAGCCTCTCTTGCCCATCTTCCTCAGTTTCAGAGGGTAGATATTTCAGGGTTGCTTTTTCCCCAGGTCTCCACGCCTTTGGGTTTTGTTTTTGCTTAACGATTGCCACCTGAGCTAGCCTCTCTTGCCCATATTCCTCAGTTTCTGAGGGTGGATTTCTCCGTGTTGCTTTTTCCCCAGGTCTCCACGCCCTTGTGTGTTTCTTTTGCTTAACGTTTGCCACATGAAGCCAACCTCTCTTGCCCATCTTCCTCAGTTTCAGAGGGTAGATATTTCAGGGTTGCTTTTTCCCAAGGTCTCCACGCCTTTGTGTTTTGTTTTTGCTTAACGATTGCCACCTGAGGAAGACTCTGTTGCCCATCTTCCTCAGTTTCAGAGGGTGGATTTCTCCGTGTTTCTTTTTCCCCAGGTCTCCACGCCCTTGTGTGTTTCTTTTGCTTAAAGGTTGTCACCTGAGCTAGGCATTGTTGCCCTGCTTCCTCAGTTTCAGAGGGTACCATTTTCAGGGTTGCTTTTTGACCGGGTCTCCTCGCCATTGTATTTTTTTATTTTATTTTTTTTGCTTAAAGATTGCCACCTGAGCTAGCCTCTGTTGCCCATATTCTTCGGTTTCAGAGGGTGGATTTCTCCGCGTTGCTTTTTCCCCAGGTCTCCACGCCCTTGTGTGTTTCTTTTGCTTACCGATTGCCACCTGAGGTAGCCTCTGTTGCCCATCCTCGTCAGTTTCAGAGGGTAGATTTCTCAGTGCTGTTTTTCCCCAGGTCTCCACGCCCTTGTGTGTTTCTTTTGCTTAATGTTTGCCACATGAAGCCAGCCTCTCTTGCCCATCTTCCTCAGTTTCAGAGGGAAGATATTTCAGGGTTGCTTTTTCCCCAGGTCTCCACGCCTTTGGGTTTTGTTTTTGCTTAAAGATTGCCACCTGAGCTAGGCTCTGTTGCCCATCTTCTTCGGTTTCAGAGGGTGGATTCCTCCGTGTTGCTTTTTCCCCAGGTCTCCACGCCCTTGTGTGTTTCTTTTGCTTACCGATTGCCACCTGAGGTAGCCTCTGTTGCCCATCTTCCTCAGTTTCAGAGGGTGGATTTCTCAGTGCTGCTTTTTCCCCTGGTCTCCACGCCCTTGTGTGTTTCTTTTGCTTAAAGTTTGCCACCTGAAGCCAGCCTCTCTTGCCCATCTTCCTCAGTTTCAGAGGGTAGATATTTCAGGGTTGCTTTTTCCCCAGGTCTCCACGCCTTTGGGTTTTGTTTTTGCTTAACGATTGCCACCTGAGCAAGCCTCTCTTGCCCATCTTCCTCAGTTTCAGAGGGTGGATTTCTCCGTGTTGCTTTTTCCCCAGGTCTCCAAGCCCTTGTGTGTTTCTTTTGCTTGACGATTGCCACCTGAGGTAGCCTCTGTTGCCCATCCTCGTCAGTTTCAGAGGGTAGATTTCTCAGTGCTGCTTTTTCCCCAGGTCTCCACGCCCTTGTGTGTTTCTTTTGCTTAAAGTTTGCCACCTGAAGCCAGCCTCTCTTGCCCATCTTCCTCAGTTTCAGAGGGTAGATATTTCAGGGTTGCTTTTTCCCCAGGTCTCCACGCCCTTGTGTGTTTCTTTTGCTTAACGATTGCCACCTGAGGTAGCCTCTGTTGCCCATCTTCCTCAGCTTCAGAGGGTGGATTTCTCCGTGTTGCTTTTTCCCCAGGTCTCCACGCCCTTGTGTGTTTCTTTTGCTTAAAGTTTGCCACCTGAAGCCAGCCTCTCTTGCCCATCTTCCTCAGTTTCAGAGGGTAGATATTTCAGGGTAGCTTCTTCCCCAGGTCTCCACGCCTTTGGGTTTTGTTTTTGCTTAACGATTGCCACCTGAGCTAGCCTCTCTTGCCCATCTTCCTCAGTTTCAGAGGGTGGATTTCTCCGTGTTGCTTTTCCCCAGGTCTCCACGCCCTTGTGTGTTTCTTTTGCTTAACGTTTGCCCTTTGAAGCCAGCCTCTCTTGCCCATCTTCCTCAGTTTCAGAGGGTAGATATTTCAGGGTTGCTTTTTCCCAAGGTCTCCACGCCTTTGTGTTTTGTTTTTGCTTAACGATTGCCACCTGAGGAAGACTTTGTTGCCCATCTTCCTCAGTTTCAGAGGGTGGATTTCTCCGTGTTGCTTTTTCCCCAGGTCTCCACGCCCTTGTGTGTTTCTTTTGCTTAAAGATTGTCACCTGAGCTAGGCATTGTTGCCCTGCTTCCTCAGTTTCAGAGGGTACCTTTTTCAGGGTTGCTTTTTGACCGTGTCTCCTCGCCATTGTACTTTTTTATTTTATTTTTTTTGCTTAAAGATTGCCACCTGAGCTAGCCTCTGTTGCCCATCTTCTTCGGTTTCAGAGGGTGGATTTCTCCGTGTTGCTTTTTCCCCAGGTCTCCACGCCCTTGTGTGTTTCTTTTGCTTACCGATTGCCACCTGAGGTAGCCTCTGTTGCCCATCCTCGTCAGTTTCAGAGGGTAGATTTCTCAGTGCTGCTTTTTCCCCAGGTCTCCACGCCCTTGTGTGTTTCTTTTGCTTAAAGTTTGCCACCTGAAGCCAGCCTCTCTTGCCCATCTTCCTCAGTTTCAGAGGGTAGATATTTCAGGGTTGCTTTTTCCCCAGGTCTCCACGCCTTTGGCTTTTGTTTTTGCTTAACGATTGCCACCTGAGGTAGCCTCTCTTGCCCATCTTCCTCAGTTTAAGAGGGTGGATTTCTCCGTGTTGGTTTTTCCCCAGGTCTCCACGCCCTTGTGTGTATCTTTGGCTTAACGATTGCCACCTGAGGTAGCCTCTGTTTCCCATCCTTGTCAGTTTCAGAGGGTAGATTTCTCAGTGCTGCTTTTTCCCCAGGTCTCCACGCCCTTGTATGTTTCTTTTGCTTAAAGTTTGCCACCTGAAGCCAGCCTCTCTTGCCCATCTTCCTCAGTTTCAGAGGGTAGATATTTCAGGGTTGCTTTTTCCCCAGGTCTCCACGCCTTTGGGTTTTGTTTTTGCTTAACGATTGCCACCTGAGCTAGCCTCTCTTGCCCATCTTCCTCAGTTTCAGAGGGTGGATTTCTCCGTGTTGCTTTTTCCCCAGGTCTCCACGCCCTTGTGTGTTTCTTTTGCTTAAAGTTTGCCACCTGAAGCCAGCCTCTCTTGCCCATCTTCCTCAGTTTCAGAGGGTAGATATTTCAGGGTTTCTTTTTCCCCAGGTCTCCACGCCTTTGGGTTTTGTTTTTGCTTAACGATTGCCACCTGAGCTAGCCTCTCTTGCCCATCTTCCTCAGTTTCAGAGGGTGGATTTCTCCGTGTTGCTTTTTCCCCAGGTCTCCACGCCCTTGTGTGTTTCTTTTGCTTAACGTTTGCCACATGAAGCCAGCCTCTCTTGCATATCTTCCTCAGTTTCAGAGGGTAGATATTTCAGGGTTGCTTTTTCCCCAGGTCTCCACGCCTTTGGGTTTTGTTTTTGCTTAACGATTGCCACCTGAGCTAGCCTCTCTTGCCCATCTTCCTCAGTTTCAGAGGGTAGATATTTCAGGGTTGCTTATTGCCCAGGTCTCCACGCCTTTGTGTTTTCTTTTTGCTTAACGATTGCCACCTGAGGTAGCCTCTGTTGCCCATCTTCCTCAGTTTCAGAGGGTGGATTTCTCCGTGTTGCTTTTTACCCAGGTCTCCACGCCCTTGTGTGTTTCTTTTGCTTAACGATTGCCACCTGAGGTAGCCTCTGTTGCCCATCCTCGTCAGTTTCAGAGGGTAGATTTCTCAGTGTTGCCTTTTCGCCAGCTCCCCACGCCCTTGTGTGTTTATTTTGCTTACAGATTGTCACCTGAGCTAGGCACTGTTGCCCTGCTTCCTCAGTTTCTGAGGGTTCCTTTTTCAGGGTTGCTTTTTGACCGGGTCTCCTCGCCATTGTATTTTTTTATTTTATTCTTTTTGCTTAAAGATTGCCACCTGAGCTAGCCTCTGTTGCCCATCTTCTTCGGTTTCAGAGGGTAGATTTCTCGCTGTTGCTTTTTCGCCAGCTCTCCACGCCCTTGCGTCATTTTTTTTTTTTCTGCTTAAAGGTTGAAACCTGACTACCTGCTTTTGCCCATGTTCCTCAGTTTCAGAGGGTGGATTTCTCAGTGCTGCTTTTTCCCCAGGTCTCCACGCCCTTGTGTGTTTCTTTTGCTTACCGATTGCCACCTGAGGTAGCCTCTGTTGCCCATCCTCGTCTGTTTCAGAGGGTAGATTTCTCAGTGCTGCTTTTTCCCCAGGTCTCCACGCCCTTGTGTGTTTCTTTTGCTTAAAGTTTGCCACCTGAAGCCAGCCTCTCTTGCCCATCTTCCTCAGTTTCAGAGGGTAGATATTTCAGGGTTGCTTTTTCCCCAGGTCTCCACGCCTTTGGGTTTTGTTTTTGCTTAACGATTGCCACCTGAGCTAGCCTCTCTTGCCCATCTTCCTCAGTTTCAGAGGGTGGATTTCTCCGTGTTGCTTTTTCCCCAGGTCTCCACGCCCTTGTGTGTTTCTTTTGCTTAACGATTGCCACCTGAGGTAGCCTCTGTTGCCCATCCTCGTCAGTTTCATAGGGTAGATTTCTCAGTGCTGCTTTTTCCCCAGGTCTCCACGCCCTTGTGTGTTTCTTTTGCTTAAAGTTTGCCACCTGAAGCCAGCCTCTCTTGCCCATCTTCCTCAGTTTCAGAGGGTAGATATTTCAGGGTTGCTTTTTCCCCAGGTCTCCACGCCTTTGGGTTTTGTTTTTGCTTAACGATTGCCACCTGAGGTAGCCTCTGTTGCCCATCTTCCTCAGTTTCAGAGGGTGGATTTCTCCGTGTTGCTTTTTCCCCAGGTCTCCACACCCTTGTGTGTTTCTTTTGCTTAACGTTTGCCACCTGAAGCCAGCCTCTGTTGCCCATCTTCCTCAGTTTCAGAGGGTGGATTTCTCCGTGTTGCTTTTTACCCAGGTCTCCACGCCCTTGTGTGTTTCTTTTGCTTAAAGATTGCCTCCTGAGCTTGCCTCTGTTGCCCATCTTCGTCCGTTTCAGAGGGTGGATTTCTCAGTGTTGCCTTTTCGCCAGCTCCCCACGCCCTTGTGTGTTTCTTTTGCTTACAGATTGTCACCTGAGCTAGGCACTGTTGCCCTGATTCCTCAGTTTCAAAGGGTACCTTTTTCAGGGTTGCTTTTTGACCGGGTCTCCTCGCCATTGTATTTTTTTATTTTATTTTTTTTGCTTAAAGATTGCCACCTGAGCTAGCCTCTGTGGCCCATCCTCGTCAGTTTCAGAGGGTAGATTTCTCAGTGCTGCTTTTTCCACAAGTCTCCACGCCCTTGTGTGTTTCTTTTGCTTAAAGTTTGCCACCTGAAGCCAGCCTCTCTTGCCCATCTTCCTCAGTTTCAGAGGGTAGATATTTCAGGGTTGCTTTTTCCCCAGGTCTCCACGCCCTTGTGTGTTTCTTTTGCTTAACGATTGCCACCTGAGGTAGCCTCTGTTGCCCATCTTCCTCAGCTTCAGAGGGTGGATTTCTCCGTGTTGCTTTTTCCCCAGGTCTCCACGCCCTTGTGTGTTTCTTTTGCTTAAAGTTTGCCACCTGAAGCCAGCCTCTCTTGCCCATCTTCCTCAGTTTCAGAGGGTAGATATTTCAGGGTTGCTTCTTCCCCAGGTCTCCACGCCGTTGGGTTTTGTTTTTGCTTAATGATTGCCACCTGAGCTAGCCTCTCTTGCCCATCTTCCTCAGTTTCAGAGGGTGGATTTCTCCGTGTTGCTTTTTCCCCAGGTCTCCACGCCCTTGTGTGTTTCTTTTGCTTAACGTTTGCCACATGAAGCCAGCCTCTCTTGCCCATCTTCCTCAGTTTCAGAGGGTAGATTTCTCAGTGCTGCTTTTTCCCCAGGTCTCCACGCCCTTGTGTGTTTCTTTTGCTTAAAGTTTGCCACCTGAAGCCAGCCTCTCTTGCCCATCTTCCTCAGTTTCAGAGGGTAGATATTTCAGGGTTGCTTTTTCCCCAGGTCTCCACGCCTTTGGCTTTTGTTTTTGCTTAACGATTGCCACCTGAGGTAGCCTCTCTTGCCCATCTTCCTCAGTTTCAGAGGTTGGATTTCTCCGTGTTGGTTTTTCCCCAGGTCTCCACGCCCTTGTGTGTATCTTTGGCTTAACGATTGCCACCTGAGGTAGCCTCTGTTTCCCATCCTTGTCAGTTTCAGAGGGTAGATTTCTCAGTGCTGCTTTTTCCCCAGGTCTCCACGCCCTTGTATGTTTCTTTTGCTTAAAGTTTGCCACCTGAAGCCAGCCTCTCTTGCCCATCTTCCTCAGTTTCAGAGCGTAGATATTTCAGGGTTGCTTTTTCCCCAGGTCTCCACGCCTTTGGGTTTTGTTTTTGCTTAACGATTGCCACCTGAGCTAGCCTCTCTTGCCCATCTTCCTCAGTTTCAGAGGGTGGATTTCTCCGTGTTGCTTTTTCCCCAGGTCTCCACGCCCTTGTGTGTTTCTTTTGCTTAAAGTTTGCCACCTGAAGCCAGCCTCTCTTGCCCATCTTCCTCAGTTTCAGAGGGTAGATATTTCAGGGTTTCTTTTTCCCCAGGTCTCCACGCCTTTGGGTTTTGTTTTTGCTTAACGATTGCCACCTGAGCTAGCCTCTCTTGCACATCTTCCTCAGTTTCAGAGGGTGGATTTCTCCGTGTTGCTTTTTCCCCAGGTCTCCACGCCCTTGTGTGTTTCTTTTGCTTAACGTTTGCCACATGAAGCCAGCCTCTCTTGCATATCTTCCTCAGTTTCAGAGGGTAGATATTTCAGGGTTGCTTTTTCCCCAGGTCTCCACGCCTTTGGGTTTTGTTTTTGCTTAACGATTGCCACCTGAGCTAGCCTCTCTTGCCCATCTTCCTCAGTTTCAGAGGGTAGATATTTCAGGGTTGCTTATTGCCCAGGTCTCCACGCCTTTGTGTTTTCTTTTTGCTTAACGATTGCCACCTGAGGTAGCCTCTGTTGCCCATCTTCCTCAGTTTCAGAGGGTGGATTTCTCCGTGTTGCTTTTTACCCAGGTCTCCACGCCCTTGTGTGTTTCTTTTGCTTAATGATTGCCTCCTGAGCTAGCCTCTGTTGCCCATCTTCGTCCGTTTCAGAGGGTGGATTTCTCAGTGTTGCCTTTTCGCCAGCTCCCCACGCCCTTGTGTGTTTCTTTTGCTTAAAGATTGTCACCTGAGCTAGGCACTGTTGCCCTGCTTCCTCAGTTTCTGAGGGTTCCTTTTTCAGGGTTGCTTTTTGACCTGGTCTCCTCGCCATTGTATTTTTTTATTTTATTCTTTTTGCTTAAAGATTGCCACCTGAGCTAGCCTCTGTTGCCCATCTTCTTCGGTTTCAGAGGGTAGATTTCTCGCTGTTGCTTTTTCGCCAGCTCTCCACGCCCTTGCGTCATTTTTTTTTTTTTCTGCTTAAAGGTTGCAACCTGACTACCTGCTTTTGCCCATGTTCCTCAGTTTCAGAGGGTGGATTTCTCAGTGCTGCTTTTTCCCCAGGTCTCCACGCCCTTGTGTGTTTCTTTTGCTTACCGATTGCCACCTGAGGTAGCCTCTGTTGCCCATCCTCGTCTGTTTCAGAGGGTAGATTTCTCAGTGCTGCTTTTTCCCCAGGTCTCCACGCCCTTGTGTGTTTCTTTTGCTTAAAGTTTGCCACCTGAAGCCAGCCTCTCTTGCCCATCTTCCTCAGTTTCAGAGGGTAGATATTTCAGGGTTGCTTTTTCCCCAGGTCTCCACGCCTTTGGGTTTTGTTTTTGCTTAACGATTGCCACCTGAGCTAGCCTCTCTTGCCCATCTTCCTCAGTTTCAGAGGGTGGATTTCTCCGTGTTGCTTTTTCCCCAGGTCTCCACGCCTTTGTGTGTTTCTTTTGCTTAACGATTGCCACCTGAGGTAGCCTCTGTTGCCCATCCTCGTCAGTTTCAGAGGGTAGATTTCTCAGTGCTGCTTTTTCCCCAGGTCTCCACGCCCTTGTGTGTTTCTTTTGCTTAAAGTTTGCCACCTGAAGCCAGCCTCTCTTGCCCATCTTCCTCAGTTTCAGAGGGTCGATATTTCAGGGTTGCTTTTTCCCCAGGTCTCCACGCCTTTGGGTTTTGTTTTTGCTTAACGATTGCCACCTGAGCTAGCCTCTCTTGCCCATCTTCCTCAGTTTCAGAGGGTGGATTTCTCCGTGTTGCTTTTTCCCCAGGTCTCCACGCCCTTGTGTGTTTCTTTTGCTTAAAGATTGCCTCCTGAGCTTGCCTCTGTTGCCCATCTTCGTCCGTTTCAGAGGGTGGATTTCTCAGTGTTGCCGTTTCGCCAGCTCCCCACGCCCTTGTGTGTTTCTTTTGCTTAAAGAGTGTCACCTGAGCTAGGCACTGTTGCCCTGCTTCCTCAGTTTCAAAGGGTACCTTTTTCAGGGTTGCTTTTTGACCGGGTCTCCTCGCCATGGTATTTTTTTATTTTATTTTTTTTGCTTAAAGATTGCCACCTGAGCTAGCCTCTGTTGCCCATCTTCTTCGGTTTCAGAGGGTAGATTTCTCACTGTTGCTTTTTCGCCAGCTCTCCACGCCCTTGCGTCTTTTTTTTTTTTCTGCTTAAAGGTTGCAACCTGACTAGCTTCCTTTGCCCATGCTTGTCAGTTTCAGAGGGTGGATTTCTCCGTGTTGCTTTTTCCCCAGGTCTCCACGCCCTTGTGTTTTTCTTTTGCTTACCGATTGCCACCTGAGGTAGCCTCTGTTGCCCATCCTCGTCAGTTTCAGAGGGTAGATTTCTCAGTGCTGCTTTTTCCCCAGGTCTCCACGCCCTTGTGTGTTTCTTTTGCTTAAAGTTTGCCACCTGAAGCCAGCCTCTCTTGCCCATCTTCCTCAGTTTCAGAGGGTAGATATTTCAGGGTTGCTTTTTCCCCAGGTCTCCACGCCTTTGGGTTTTGTTTTTGCTTAACGATTGCCACCTGAGCTAGCCTGTCTTGCCCATCTTCCTCAGTTTCAGAGGGTGGATTTCTCCGTGTTGCTTTTTCCCCAGGTCTCCACGCCCTTGTGTGTTTCTTTTGCTTAACGATTGCCACCTGAGGTAGCCTCTGTTGCCCATCTTCCTCAGTTTCAGAAGGTGGATTTCTCCGTGTTGCTTTTTCCCCAGGTCTCCACGCCCTTGTGTGTTTCTTTTGCTTAACGATTGCCACCTGAGGTAGCCTCTGTTGCCCATCCTCGTCAGTTTCAGAGGGTAGATTTCTCAGTGCTGCTTTTTCCCCAGGTCTCCACGCCCTTGTGTGTTTCTTTTGCTTAAAGTTTGCCACCTGAAGCCAGCCTCTCTTGCCCATCTTCCTCAGTTTCAGAGGGTAGATATTTCAGGGTTGCTTTTTCCCCAGGTCTCCACGCCTTTGGGTTTTGTTTTTGCTTAACGATTGCCACCTGAGCTAGCCTGTCTTGCCCATCTTCCTCAGTTTCAGAGGGTGGATTTCTCCGTGTTGCTTTTTCCCCAGGTCTCCACGCCCTTGTGTGTTTCTTTTGCTTAACGATTGCCACCTGAGGTAGCCTCCGTTGCCCATCTTCCTCAGTTTCAGAGGGTGGATTTCTCCGTGTTGCTTTTTACCCAGGTCTCCACGCCCTTGTGTGTTTCTTTTGCTTAAAGATTGCCTCCTGAGCTTGCCTCTGTTGCCCATCTTCGTCCGTTTCAGAGGGTGGATTTCTCAGTGTTGCCTTTTCGCCAGCTCCCCACGCCCTTGTGTGTTTCTTTTGCTTAAAGATTGTCACCTGAGCTAGGCACTGTTGCCCTGCTTCCTCAGTTTCAAAGGGTACCTTTTTCAGGGTTGCTTTTTGACCGGGTCTCCTCGCCATGGTATTTTATTATTTTATTTTTTTTGCTTAAAGATTGCCACCTGAGCTAGCCTCTGTTGCCCATCTTCTTCGGTTTCAGAGGGTAGATTTCTCACTGTTGCTTTTTCGCCAGCTCTCCACGCCCTTGCGTCTTTTTTTTTTTTCTGCTTAAAGGTTGCAACCTGACTAGCTTCCTTTGCCCATGTTCCTCAGTTTCAGAGGGTGGATTTCTCCGTGTTGCTTTTTCCCCAGGTCTCCACGCCCTTGTGTTTTTCTTTTGCTTACCGATTGCCACCTGAGGTAGCCTCTGTTGCCCATCCTCGTCAGTTTCAGAGGGTAGATTTCTCAGTGCTGCTTTTTCCCCAGGTCTCCACGCCCTTGTGTGTTTCTTTTGCTTAAAGTTTGCCACCTGAAGCCAGCCTCTCTTGCCCATCTTCCTCAGTTTCAGAGGGTAGATATTTCAGGGTTGCTTTTTCCCCAGGTCTCCACGCCTTTGCGTTTTGTTTTTGCTTAACGATTGCCACCTGAGCTAGCCTCTGTTGCCCATCTTCCTCAGCTTCCGGGGGTGGATTTCTCCGTGTTGCTTTTTCCCCAGGTCTCCACGCCCTTGTGTGTTTCTTTTGCTTAAAGTTTGCCACCTGAAGCCAGCCTCTCTTGCCCATCTTCCTCAGTTTCAGAGGGTAGATATTTCAGGGTTGCTTTTTCCCCAGGTCTCCACGCCTTTGGGTTTTGTTTATGCTTAACGATTGCCACCTGAGCTAGCCTCTCTTGCCCATCTTCCTCAGTTTCAGAGGGTGGATTTCTCCGTGTTGCTTTTTCCCCAGGTCTCCACACCCTTGTGTGTTTCTTTTGCTTAACGTTTGCCACCTGAAGCCAGCCTCTCTTGCCCATCTTCCTCAGTTTCAGAGGGTAGATATTTCAGGGTTGCTTATTCCCCAGGTCTCCACGCCTTTGTGTTTTCTTTTTGCTTAACGATTGCCACCTGAGGTAGCCTCTGTTGCCCATCTTCCTCAGTTTCAGAGGGTGGATTTCTCCGTGTTGCTTTTTACCCAGGTCTCCACGCCCTTGTGTGTTTCTTTTGCTTAAAGATTGCCTCCTGAGCTAGCCTCTGTTGCCCATCTTCGTCCGTTTCAGAGGGTGGATTTCTCTGTGTTGCCTTTTCGCCAGCTCCCCACGCCCTTGTGTGTTTCTTTTGCTTAAAGATTGTCACCTGAGCTAGGCACTGTTGCCCTGCTTCCTCAGTTTCAAAGGGTACCTTTTTCAGGGTTGCTTTTTGACCGGGTCTCCTCGCCATTGTATTTTTTTATTTTATTTTTTTTGCTTAAAGATTGCCACCTGAGCTAGCCTCTGTTGCCCATCTTCTTCGGTTTCAGAGGGTAGATTTCTCCGTGTTGCTTTTTCGCCAGCTCTCCACGCCCTTGCGTCTTTTTTATTTTTCTGCTTAAAGGTTGCAACCTGACTAGCTTCTTTTGCCCATCTTCCTCAGTTTCAGAGGGTTGATTTCTCCGTGTTGCTTTTTCCCCAGGTCTCCACGCCCTTGTGTGTTTCTTTTGCTTAAAGTTTGCCACCTGAAGCCAGCCTCTCTTGCCCATCTTCCTCAGTTTCAGAGGGTAGATATTTCAGGGTTGCTTTTTCCCCAGGACTTCACGCCTTTGGGTTTTGTTTTTGTTTAACGATTGCCACCTGAGCTAGCCTCTCTTGCCCATCTTCCTCAGTTTCAGAGGGTGGATTTTTCCGTGATGCTTTTTCCCCAGGTCTCCACGCCCTTGTGTGTTTCTTTTGCTTACCGATTGCCACCTGAGGTAGCCTCTGTTGCCCATCCTCGTCAGTTTCAGAGGGTAGATTTCTCAGTGCTGCTTTTTCCCCAGGTCTCCACGCCCTTGTGTGTTTCTTTTGCTTAAAGTTTGCCACCTGAAGCCAGCCTCTCTTGCCCATCTTCCTCAGTTTCAGAGGGTAGATATTTCAGGGTTGCTTTTTCCCCAGGTCTCCACGCCTTTGGTTTTTGTTTTTGCTTAACGATTGCAACCTGAGCTAGCCTCTCTTGCCCATCTTCCTCAGTTTCAGAGGGTGGATTTCTCCGTGTTGCTTTTTCCCCAGGTCTCCACGCCCTTGTGTGTTTCTTTTGCTTAACGATTGCCACCTGAAGCCAGCCTCTCTTGCCCATCTTCCTCAGTTTCAGAGGGTAGATATATCAGGGTTGCTTTTTCCCCAGGTCTCCACGCCTTTGGGTTTTGTTTTTGCTTAACGATTGCCACCTGAGCTAGCCTCTCTTGCCCATCTTCCTCAGTTTCATAGGGTGGATTTCTCCGTGTTGCTTTTTCCCCAGGTCTCCACGCCGTTGTGTGTTTCTTTTGCTTAACGTTTGCCACATGAAGCCAGCCTCTCTTGCCCATCTTCCTCAGTGTCAGAGGGTAGATATTTCAGGATTGCTTTTTCGGAAGGTCTCCACGCCTTTGTGTTTTGTTTTTGCTTAACGATTGCCACCTGAGGTAGCCTCTGTTGCCCATCTTCCTCAGTTTCATAGGGTGGATTTCTCCGTGTTGCTTTTTCCCCAGGTCTCCACGCCCTTGTGTGTTTCTTTTGCTTAACGATTGCCACCTGAGGTAGCCTCTGTTGCCCATCCTCGTCAGTTTCAGAGGGTAGATTTCTCAGTGCTGCTTTTTCCCCAGGTCTCCACGCCCTTGTGTGTTTCTTTTGCTTAAAGTTTGCCACCTGAAGCCAGCCTCTCTTGCCCATCTTCCTCAGTTTCAGAGGGTAGATATTTCAGGGTTGCTTTTTCCCCAGGTCTCCACGCCTTTGGGTTTTGTTTTTGCTTAACGATTGCCACCTGAGCTAGCCTCTCTTGCCCATCTTCCTCAGTTTCAGAGGGTGGATTTCTCCGTGTTGCTTTTTCCCCAGGTCTCCACGCCCTTGTGTGTTTCTTTTGCTTAACGATTGCCACCTGAGGTAGCCTCTGTTGCCCATCCTCGTCCGTTTCAGAGGGTAGATTTCTCAGTGATGCCTTTTCCCAAGGTCTCCACGCCCTTGTGTGTTTCTTTTGCTTAAAGTTTGCCACATGAAGCCAGCCTCTCTTGCCCATCTTCCTCAGTTTCAGAGGGTAGATATTTCAGGTTTGCTTTTTCCCCAGGTCTCCACGCCTTTGGGTTTTGTTTTTGCTTAACGATTGCCACCTGAGCTAGCCTCTCTTGCCCATCTTCCTCAGTTTCAGAGGGTGGATTTCTCCGTCTTGCTTTTTCCCCAGGTCTCCACGCCCTTGTGTGTTTCTTTTGCTTAAAGTTTGCCACATGAAGCCAGCCTCTCTTGCCCATCTTCCTCAGTTTCAGAGGGTAGATATTTCAGGTTTGCTTTTTCCCCAGGTCTCCACGCCTTTGGGTTTTGTTTTTGCTTAACGATTGCCACCTGAGCTAGCCTCTCTTGCCCATCTTCCTCAGTTTCAGAGGGTGGATTTCTCCGTGTTGCTTTTTCCCCAGGTCTCCACGCCCTTGTGTGTTTCTTTTGCTTAACGTTTGCCACATGAAGCCAGCCTCTCTTGCCCATCTTCCTCAGTTTCAGAGAGTAGATATTTCAGGGTTGCTTTTTCCCAAGGTCTCCACGCCTTTGTGTTTTGTTTTTGCTTAACGATTGCCACCTGAGGTAGCCTCTGTTGCCCCTCTTCCTCAGTTTCAGAGGGTGGATTTCTCCGTGTTGCTTTTTCCCCAGGTCTCCACGCCCTTGTGTGTTTCTTTTGCTTGAAGTTTCCCACCTGAAGCCAGCCTCTCTTGCCCATCTTCCTCAGTTTCAGAGGGTAGATATTTCAGGGTTGCTTTGTCCCCAGGTCTCCACGCCTTTAGGTTTTGTTTTTGCTTAACGATTGCCACCTGAGCTAGCCTCTGTTGCCCCTCTTCCTCAGTTTCAGAGGGTGGATTTCTCCGTGTTGCTTTTTCCCCAGGTCTCCACGCCCTTGTGTGTTTCTTTTGCTTAACGATTGCCACCTGAGGTAGCCTCTGTTGCCCATCCTCGTCAGTTTCAGAGGGTAGATTTCTCAGTGCTCCTTTTTCCCCAGTTCTCCACGCCCTTGTGTGTTTCTTTTGCTTAAAGTTTGCCACCTGAAGCCAGCCTCTCTTGCCCATCTTCCTCAGATTCAGAGGGTAGAGATTTCAGGGTTGCTTTTTCCCCAGGTCTCCACGCCTTTGGGTTTTGTTTTTGCTTAACGATTGCCACCTGAGCTAGCCTCTCTTGCCCATCTTCCTCAGTTTCAGAGGGTGGATTTCTCCGTGTTGCTTTTTCCCCAGGTCTCCACGCCCTTGTGTGTTTCTTTTGCTTAACGTTTGCGACCTGAAGCCAGCCTCTCTTGCCCATCTTCCTCACTTTCAGAGGGTAGATATTTCACGGTTCCTTATTCCCCAGGTCTCCACGCCTTTGTGTTTTCTTTTTGCTTAACGATTGCCACCTGAGGTAGCCTCTGTTGCCCATCTTCCTCAGTTTCAGAGGGTGGATTTCTCCGTGTTGCTTTTTACCCGGGTCTCCACGCCCTTGTGTGTTTCTTTTGCTTAACGATTGCCTCCTGAGCTAGCCTCTGTTGCCCATCTTCGTCCGTTTCAGAGGGTGGATTTCTCAGTGTTGCCTTTTCGCCAGCTCCCCACGCCCTTGTGTGTTTCTTTTGCTTAAAGATTGTCACCTGAGCTAGGCACTGTTGCCCTGCTTCCTCAGTTTCAGAGGGTTCCTTTTTCAGGGTTGCTTTTTGACCGGGTCTCCTCGCCATTGTATTTTTTTATTTTATTCTTTTTGCTTAAAGATTGCCACCTGAGCTAGCCTCTGTTGCGGATCTTCTTCGGTTTCAGAGGGTAGATTTCTCGCTGTTGCTTTTTCGCCAGCTCTCCACGCCCTTGCGTCATTTTTGTTTTTCTGATTAAAGGTTGCAACCTGACTAGCTGCTTTTGCCCATGTTCCTCAGTTTCAGAGGGTGGATTTCTCCGTGTTGCTTTTTCCCCAGGTCTCCACGCCCTTGTGTGTTTCTTTTGCTTAAAGTTTGCCACCTGAAGCCAGCCTCTCTTGCCCATCTTCCTCAGTTTCAGAGGGTAGATATTTCAGGGTTGCTTTTTCCCCAGGTCTCCACGCCTTTGGGTTTTGTTTTTGCTTAACGATTGCCACCTGAGCTAGCCTCTCTTGCCCATCTTCCTCAGTTTCAGAGGGTGGATTTCTCCGTGTTGCTTTTTCCCCAGGTCTCCACGCCCTTGTGTGTTTCTTTTGCTTAACGATTGCCACCTGAGGTAGCCTCTGTTGCCCATCCTCGTCAGTTTCAGAGGGTAGATTTCTCAGTGCTGCTTTTTCCCCAGGTCTCCACGCCCTTGTGTGTGTCTTTTGCTTAAAGTTTGCCACCTGAAGCCAGCCTCTCTTGCCCATCTTCCTCAGTTTCAGAGGGTAGATATTTCAGGGTTGCTTTTTCCCCAGGTCTCCACGCCTTTGGGTTTTGTTTTTGCTTAACGATTGCCACCTGAGCTAGCCTCTCTTGCCCATCTTCCTCAGTTTCAGAGGGTGGATTTCTCCGTGTTGCTTGTTCCCCAGGTCTCCACGCCCTTGTGTGTTTCTTTTGCTTAACGTTTGCCACCTGAAGCCAGCCTCTCTTGCCCATCTTCCTCAGTTTCAGAGTGTAGATATTTCAGTGTTGCTTATTCCCCAGGTCTCCACGCCTTTGTGTTTTCTTTTTGCTTAACGATTGCCACCTGAGGTAGCCTCTGTTGCCCATCTTCCTCAGTTTCAGAGGGTGGATTTCTCCGTGTTGCTTTTTACCCAGGTCTCCACGCCCTTGTGTGTTTCTTTTGCTTAAAGATTGCCTCCTGAGCTTGCCTCTGTTGCCCATCTTCGTCCGTTTCAGAGGGTGGATTTCTCAGTGTTGCCTTTTCGCCAGCTCCCCACGCCCTTGTGTGTTTCTTTTGCTTAAAGATTGTCACCTGAGCTAGGCACTGTTGCCCTGCTTCCTCAGTTCAAAGGGTACCTTTTTCAGGGTTGCTTTTTGACCGGGTCTCCTCGCCATTCTATTTTTTTATTTTGTTTTTTTTGCTTAAAGATTGCCACCTGAGCTAGCCTCTGTTGCCCATCTTCTTCGGTTTCAGAGGGTAGATTTCTCACTGTTGCTTTTTCGCCAGCTCTCCACGCCCTTGCGTCTTTTTTTTTTTTCTGCTTAAAGGTTGCAACCTGACTAGCTTCTTTTGCCCATGTTCGTCAGTTTCAGAGGGTGGATTTCTCCGTGTTGCTTTTTCCCCAGGTCTCCACGCCCTTGTGTGTTTCTTTTGCTTACCGATTGCCACCTGAGGTAGCCTCTGTTGCCCATCCTCGTCAGTTTCAGAGGGTAGATTTCTCACTGCTGCTTTTTCCCCAGGTCTCCACGCCCTTGTGTGTTTCTTTTGCATAAAGTTTGCCACCTGAAGCCAGCCTCTCTTGCCCATCTTCCTCAGTTTCAGAGGGTAGATATTTCAGGGTTGCTTTTCCCCAGGTCTCCACGCCTTTGGGTTTTGTTTTTGCTTAACGATTGCCACCTGAGGTAGCCTCTGTTGCCCATCTTCCTCAGCTTCAGAGGGTGGATTTCTCCGTGTTGCTTTTTCCCCAGGTCTCCACGCCCTTGTGTGTTTCTTTTGCTTAACGTTTGCCACCTGAAGCCAGCCTCTCTTGCCCATCTTCCTCAGTTTCAGAGGGTAGATATTTCAGGGTTGCTTTTTCCCCAGGTCTTCACACCTTTGAGTTTTGTTTTTGATTAACGATTGCCACCTGAGCTAGCCTCTCTTGCCCATCTTCCTCAGTTTCAGAGGGTGGATTTCTCCGTGTTGCTTTTTCCCCAGGTCTCCACGCCCTTGTGTGTTTCTTTTGCTTAACGGTTGCCACCTGAGGTAGCCTCTGTTGCCCATCCTCGTCAGTTTCAGAGGGTAGATTTCTCAGTGCTGCTTTTTCCCCAGGTCTCCACGCCCTTGTGTGTTTCTTTTGCTTAAAGTTTGCCACCTGAAGCCAGCCTCTCTTGCCCATCTTCCTCAGTTTCAGAGGGTAGATATTTCAGGGTTGCTTTTTCCCCAGGTCTCCACGCCTTTGGGTTTTGTTTTTGCTTAACGATTGCCACCTGAGCTAGCCTCTCTTGCCCATCTTCCTCAGTTTCAGAGGGTGGAATTCTCCGTGTTGCTTTTTCCCCAGGTCTCCACGCCCTTGTGTGTTTCTTTTGCTTAACGTTTGCCACCTGAAGCCAGCCTCTCTTGCCCATCTTCCTCAGTTTCAGAGGGTAGATATTTCAGGGTTGCTTATTCCCCAGGTCTCCACGCCTTTGTGTTTTCTTTTTGCTTAACGATTGCCACCTGAGGTAGCCTCTGTTGCCCATCTTCCTCAGTTTCAGAGGGTGGATTTCTCCGTGTTGCTTTTTACCCAGGTCTCCACGCCCTTGTGTGTTTCTTTTGCTTACCGATTGCCACCTGAGGTAGCCTCTGTTGCCCATCCTCGTCAGTTTCAGAGGGTAGATTTCTCAGTGCTGCTTTTTCCCCAGGTCTCCACGCCCTTGTGTGTTTCTTTTGCTTAAAGTTTGCCACCTGAAGCCAGCCTCTCTTGCCCATCTTCCTCAGTTTCAGAGGGTAGATATTTCAGGGTTGCTTTTTCCCCAGGTCTCCACGCCTTTGTGTTTTGTTTTTGCTTAACGATTGCCACCTGAGCTAGCCTCTCTTGCCCATCTTCCTCAGTTTCAGAGGGTGGATTTCTCCGTGTTGCTTTTTCCCCAGGTCTCCACGCCCTTGTGTGTTTCTTTCGCTTAACGATTGCCACCTGAGGTAGCCTCTGTTGCCCATCCTCGTCAGTTTCAGAGGGTAGATTTCTCAGTGTTGCTTTTTCGCCAGCTCTCCATGCCCTTGCGTCTTTTTATTTTCTGCTTAAAGGTTGCAACCTGAGCTAGCTTATTTTGCCCATGTTCGTCAGTTTCAGAGGGAGGATTTCTCCGTGTTGCTTTTTCCCCAGGTCTCCACGCCCTTGTGTGTTTCTTTTGCTTAACGATTGCCACCTGAGGTAGCCTCTGTTGCCCATCCTCGTCAGTTTCAGAGGGTAGATTTCTCAGTGCTGCTTTTTCCCCAGGTCTCCACGCCCTTGTGTGTTTCTTTTGCTTAAAGTTTGCCACCTGAAGCCAGCCTCTCTTGCCCATCTTCCTCAGTTTCAGAGGGTAGATATTTCAGGGTTGCGTTTTTCCCAGGTCTCCACGCCTTTGGGTTTTGTTTTTGCTTAACGATTGCCACCTGAGCTAGCCTCTCTTGCCCATCTTCCTCAGTTTCAGAGGGTGGATTTCTCCGTGTTGCTTTTTCCCCAGGTCTCCACGCCCTTGTGTGTTTCTTTTGCTTACCGATTGCCACCTGAGGTAGCCTCTGTTGCCCATCCTCGTCAGTTTCAGAGGGTAGATTTCTCAGTGCTGCTTTTTCCCCAAGTCTCCATGCCGTTGTGTGTTTCTTTTGCGTAAAGTTTGCCACCTGAAGCCAGCCTCTCTTGCCCATCTTCCTCAGTTTCAGAGGGTAGATATTTCAGGGTTGCTTTTTCCCCAGGTCTCCACGCCTTTGGGTTTTGTTTTTGCTTAACGATTGCCACCTAGCTAGCCTCTCTTGCCCATCTTCCTCAGTTTCAGAGGGTGGATTTCTCCGTGTTGCTTTTTCCCCAGGTCTCCACGCCCTTGTGTTTTTCTTTTGCTTAACGTTTGCCACCTGAAGCCAGCCTCTCTTGCCCATCTTCCTCAGTTTCAGAGTGTAGATATTTCAGTGTTGCTTATTCCCCAGGTCTCCACGCCTTTGTGTTTTCTTTTTGCTTAACGATTGCCACCTGAGGTAGCCTCTGTTGCCCATCTTCCTCAGTTTCAGAGGGTGGATTTCTCCGTGTTGCTTTTTACCCAGGTCTCCACGCCCTTGTGTGTTTCTTTTGCTTAAAGATTGCCTCCTGAGCTTGCCTCTGTTGCCCATCTTCGTCCGTTTCAGAGGGTGGATTTCTCAGTGTTGCCTTTTCGCCAGCTCCCCACGCCCTTGTGTGTTTCTTTTGCTTAAAGATTGTCACCTGAGCTAGGCACTGTTGCCCTGCTTCCTCAGTTCAAAGGGTACCTTTTTCAGGGTTGCTTTTTGACCGGGTCTCCTCGCCATTGTATTTTTTTATTTTGTTTTTTTTGCTTAAAGATTGCCACCTGAGCTAGCCTCTGTTGCCCATCTTCTTCGGTTTCAGAGGGTAGATTTCTCACTGTTGCTTTTTCGCCAGCTCTCCACGCCCTTGCGTCTTTTTTTTTTTTCTGCTTAAAGGTTGCAACCTGACTAGCTTCTTTTGCCCATGTTCGTCAGTTTCAGAGGGTGGATTTCTCCGTGTTGCTTTTTCCCCAGGTCTCCACGCCCTTGTGTGTTTCTTTTGCTTAACGATTGCCACCTGAGGTAGCCTCTGTTGCCCATCCTCGTCAGTTTCAGAGGGTAGATTTCTCACTGCTGCTTTTTCCCCAGGTCTCCACGCCCTTGTGTGTTTCTTTTGCTTAAAGTTTGCCACCTGAAGCCAGCCTCTCTTGCCCATCTTCCTCAGTTTCAGAGGGTAGATATTTCAGGGTTGCTTTTCCCCAGGTCTCCACGCCTTTGGGTTTTGTTTTTGCTTAACGATTGCCACCTGAGGTAGCCTCTGTTGCCCATCTTCCTCAGCTTCAGAGGGTGGATTTCTCCGTGTTGCTTTTTCCCCAGGTCTCCACGCCCTTGTGTGTTTCTTTTGCTTAACGTTTGCGACCTGAAGCCAGCCTCTCTTGCCCATCTTCCTCAGTTTCAGAGGGTAGATATTTCAGGGTTGCTTTTTCCCCAGGTCTTCACGCCTTTGAGTTTTGTTTTTGCTTAACGATTGCCACCTGAGCTAGCCTCTGTTGCCCATCTTCCTCAGTTTCAGAGGGTGGATTTCTCCGTGTTGCTTTTTCCCCAGGTCTCCACGCCCTTGTGTGTTTCTTTTGCTTAACGATTGCCACCTGAGGTAGCCTCTGTTGCCCATCCTCGTCAGTTTCAGAGGGTAGATTTCTCAGTGCTGCTTTTTCCCCAGGTCTCCAAGCCCTTGTGTGTTTCTTTTGTTTAAAGTTTGCCACCTGAAGCCAGCCTCTCTTGCCCAACTTCCTCAGTTTCAGAGGGTAGATATTTCAGGGTTGCTTTTTCCCCAGGTCTCCACGCCTTTGGGTTTTGTTTTTGCTTAGCGATTGCCACCTGAGCTAGCCTCTCTTGCCCATCTTCCTCAGTTTCAGAGGGTGGATTTCTCCGTGTTGCTTTTTCCCCAGGTCTCCACGCCCTTGTGTGTTTCTTTTGCTTAACGTTTGCCACCTGAAGCCAGCCTCTCTTGCCCATCTTCCTCAGTTTCAGAGGGTAGATATTTCAGGGTTGCTTATTCCCCAGGTCTCCACGCCTTTGTGTTTTCTTTTTGCTTAACGATTGCCACCTGAGGTAGCCTCTGTTGCCCATCTTCCTCAGTTTCAGAGGGTGGATTTCTCCGTGTTGCTTTTTACCCAGGTCTCCACGCCCTTGTGTGTTTCTTTTGCTTACCGATTGCCACCTGAGGTAGCCTCTGTTGCCCATCCTCGTCAGTTTCAGAGGGTAGATTTCTCAGTGTTGCTTTTTCGCCAGCTCTCCATGCCCTTGCGTCTTTTTTTTTCTGCTTAAAGGTTGCAACCTGAGCTAGCTTATTTTGCCCATGTTCGTCAGTTTCAGAGGGAGGATTTCTCCGTGTTGCTTTTTCCCCAGGTCTCCACGCCCTTGTGTGTTTCTTTTGCTTAACGATTGCCACCTGAGGTAGCCTCTGTTGCCCATCCTCGTCAGTTTCAGAGGGTAGATTTCTCAGTGCTGCTTTTTCCCCAGGTCTCCACGCCCTTGTGTGTTTCTTTTGCTTAAAGTTTGCCACCTGAAGCCAGCCTCTCTTGCCCATCTTCCTCAGTTTCAGAGGGTAGATATTTCAGGGTTGCTTTTTTCCCAGGTCTCCACGCCTTTGGGTTTTGTTTTTGCTTAACGATTGCCACCTGAGCTAGCCTCTCTTGCCCATCTTCCTCAGTTTCAGAGGGTGGATTTCTCCGTGTTGCTTTTTCCCCAGGTCTCCACGCCCTTGTGTGTTTCTTTTGCTTACCGATTGCCACCTGAGGTAGCCTCTGTTGCCCATCCTCGTCAGTTTCAGAGGGTAGATTTCTCAGTGCTGCTTTTTCCCCAAGACTCCATGCCGTTGTGTGTTTCTTTTGCGTGAAGTTTGCCACCTGAAGCCAGCCTCTCTTGCCCATCTTCCTCAGTTTCAGAGGGTAGATATTTCAGGGTTGCTTTTTCCCCAGGTCTCCACGCCTTTGGGTTTTGTTTTTGCTTAACGATTGCCACCTGAGCTAGCCTCTCTTGCCCATCTTCCTCAGTTTCAGAGGGTGGATTTCTCCGTGTTGCTTTTTCCCCAGGTCTCCACGCCCTTGTGTGTTTCTTTTGCTTAACGTTTGCCAAATGAAGCCAGCCTCTCTTGCCCATCTTCCTCAGTTTCAGAGGGTAGATATTTCAGGGTTGCTTATTCCCCAGGTCTCCACGACTTTGTGTTTTCTTTTTGCTTAACGATTGCCACCTGAGGTAGCCTCTGTTGCCCATCTTCCTCAGTATCAGAGGGTGGATTTCTCCGTGTTGCTTTTTCCCCAGGTCTCCACGCCCTTGTGTGTTTCTTTTGCTTAAAGATTGCCTCCTGAGCTTGCCTCTGTTGCCCATCTTCGTCCGTTTCAGAGGGTGGATTTCTCAGTGTTGCCTTTTCGCCAGCTCCCCACGCCCTTGTGTGTTTCTTTTGCTTAAAGATTGTCACCTGAGCTAGGCACTGTTGCCCTGCTTCCTCAGTTTCAAAGGGTACATTTTTCAGGGTTGCTTTTTGACCGGGTCTCCTCGCCATTGTATTTTTCTATTTTATTTTTTTTGCTTAAAGATTGCCACCTGAGCTAGCCTCTGTTGCCCATCTTCTTCGGTTTCAGAGGGTAGATTTCTCACTGTTGCTTTTTCGCCAGCTCTCCACGCCCTTGCGTCTTTTTTTTTTTTCTGCTTAAAGGTTGCAACCTGACTAGCTTCTTTTGCCCATGTTCGTCAGTTTCAGAGGGAGGATTTCTCCGTGTTGCTTTTTCCCCAGGTCTCCACGCCCTTGTGTGTTTCTTTTGCTTAACGATTGCCACCTGAGGTAGCCTCTGTTGCCCATCCTCGTCAGTTTCAGAGGGTAGATTTCTCAGTGCTGCTTTTTCCCCAGGTCTCCACGCCCTTGTGTGTTTCTTTTGCTTAAAGTTTGCCACCTGAAGCCAGCCTCTCTTGCCCATCTTCCTCAGTTTCAGAGGGTAGATATTTCAGGGTTGCTTTTTCCCCAGGTCTCCACGCCTTTGGGTTTTGTTTTTGCTTAACGATTGCCACCTGAGCTAGCCTCTCTTGCCCATCTTCCTCAGTTTCAGAGGGTGGATTTCTCCGTGTTGCTTTTTCCCCAGGTCTCCACGCCCTTGTGTGTTTCTTTTGCTTAACGATTGCCACCTGAGGTAGCCTCTGTTGCCCATCCTCGTCCGTTTCAGAGGGTAGATTTCTCAGTGATGCCTTTTCCCAAGGTCTCCACGCCCTTGTGTGTTTCTTTTGCTTAAAGTTTGCCACCTGAAGCCAGCCTCTCTTGCCCATCTTCCTCAGTTTCAGAGGGTCGATATTTCAGGGTTGCTTTTTCCCCAGGTCTCCACGCCTTTGGGTTTTGTTTTTGCTTAACGATTGCCACCTGAGGTAGCCTCTGTTGCCCATCTTCCTCAGCTTCAGAGGGTGGATTTCTCCGTGTTGCTTTTTCCCCAGGTCTCCACGCCCTTGTGTGTTTCTTTTGCTTAAAGTTTGCCACCTGAAGCCAGCCTCTCTTGCCCATCTTCCTCAGTTTCAGAGGGTAGATATTTCAGGGTTGCTTTTTCCCCAGGTCTTCACGCCTTTGGGTTTTGTTTTTGCTTAACGATTGCCACCTGAGCTAGCCTCTGTTGCCCATCTTCCTCAGTTTCAGAGGGTGGATTTTTCCGTGTTGCTTTTTCCCCAGGTCTCCACGCCCTTGTGTGTTTCTTTTGCTTACCGATTGCCACCTGAGGTAGCCTCTGTTGCCCATCCTCGTCAGTTTCAGAGGGTAGATTTCTCAGTGCTGCTTTTTCCCCAGGTCTCCACGCCCTTGTGTGTTTCTTTTGCTTAAAGTTTGCCACCTGAAGCCAGCCTCTCTTGCCCATCTTCCTCAGTTTCAGAGGGTAGATATTTCAGGGTTGCTTTTTCCCCAGGTCTCCACGCCTTTGTGTTTTGTTTTTGCTTAACGATTGCCACCTGAGCTAGCCTCTCTTGCCCATCTTCCTCAGTTTCAGAGGGTGGATTTCTCCGTGTTGCTTTTTCCCCAGGTCTCCACGCCCTTGTGTGTTTCTTTCGCTTAACGATTGCCACCTGAGGTAGCCTCTGTTGCCCATCCTCGTCAGTTTCAGAGGGTAGATTTCTCAGTGTTGCTTTTTCGCCAGCTCTAAATGCCCCTGCGTCTTTTTTTTTTCTGCTTAAAGGTTGCAACCTGAGCTAGCTTCTTTTGCCCATGTTCGTCAGTTTCAGAGGGAGGATTTCTCCGTGTTGCTTTTTCCCCAGGTCTCCACGCCCTTGTGTGTTTCTTTTGCTTAACGATTGCCACCTGAGGTAGCCTCTGTTGCCCATCCTCGTCAGTTTCAGAGGGTAGATTTCTCAGTGCTGCTTTTTCCCCAGGTCTCCACGCCCTTGTGTGTTTCTTTTGCTTAAAGTTTGCCACCTGAAGCCAGCCTCTCTTGCCCATCTTCCTCAGTTTCAGAGGGTAGATATTTCAGGGTTGCTTTTTCCCCAGGTCTCCACGCCTTTGGGTTTTGTTTTTGCTTAACGATTGCCACCTGAGCTAGCCTCTCTTGCCCATCTTCCTCAGTTTCAGAGGGTGGATTTCTCCGTGTTGCTTTTTCCCCAGGTCTCCACGCCCTTGTGTGTTTCTTTTGCTTAACGATTGCCACCTGAGGTAGCCTCTGTTGCCCATCCTCGTCAGTTTCAGAGGGTAGATTTCTCAGTGCTGCTTTTTCCCCAGGTCTCCACGCCCTTGTGTGTTTCTTTTGCTTAAAGTTTGCCACCTGAAGCCAGCCTCTCTTGCCCATCTTCCTCAGTTTCAGAGGGTAGATATTTCAGGGTTGCTTTTTCCCCAGGTCTCCACGCCTTTGGTTTTTGTTTTTGCTTAACGATTGCCACCTGAGCTAGCCTCTCTTGCCCATCTTCCTCAGTTTCAGAGGGTGGATTTCTCCGTGTTGCTTTTTCCCCAGGTCTCCATGCCCTTGTGTGTTTCTTTTGCTTAACGTTTGCCACCTGAAGCCAGCCTCTCTTGCCCATCTTCCTCAGTTTCAGAGTGTAGATATTTCAGTGTTGCTTTTTCCCCAGGTCTCCACGCCTTTGTGTTTTCTTTTTGCTTAACGATTGCCACCTGAGATAGCCTCTGTTGCCCATCTTCCTCAGTTTCAGAGGGTGGATTTCTCCGTGTTGCTTTTTACCCAGGTCTCCACGCCCTTGTGTGTTTCTTTTGCTTAAAGATTGCCTCCTGAGCTTGCCTCTGTTGCCCATCTTCGTCCGTTTCAGAGGGTGGATTTCTCAGTGTTGCCTTTTCGCCAGCTCCCCACGCCCTTGTGTGTTTCTTTTGCTTAAAGATTGTCACTTGAGCTAGGCACTGTTGCCCTGCTTCCTCAGTTTCAAAGGGTAGCTTTTTCAGGGTTGCTTTTTGACCGGGTCTCCTCGCCATTGTATTTTTTTATTTTATTTTTTTTGCTTAAAGATTGCCACCTGAGCTAGCCTCTGTTGCCCATCTTCTTCGGTTTCAGAGGGTAGATTTCTCACTGTTGCTTTTTCGCCAGCTCTCCACGCCCTTGCGTCTTTTTTTTTTTTCTGCTTAAAGGTTGCAACCTGACTAGCTTCTTTTGTCCATGTTCGTCAGTTTCAGAGGGTGGATTTCTCCGTGTTGCTTTTTCCCCAGGTCTCCACGCCCTTGTGTGTTTCTTTTGCTTAACGATTGCCACCTGAGGTATCCTCTGTTGCCCATCCTCGTCAGTTTCAGAGGGTAGATTTCTCAGTGCTGCTTTTTGCCCAGGTCTCCACGCCCTTGTGTGTTTCTTTTGCTTAAAGTTTGCCACCTGAAGCCAGCCTCTCTTGCCCATCTTCCTCAGTTTCAGAGGGTAGATATTTCAGGGTTGCTTTTTCCCCAGGTCTCCACGCCTTTGGGTTTTGTTTTTGCTTAACGATTGCCACCTGAGCTAGCCTCTCTTGCCCATCTTGCTCAGTTTCAGAGGGTGGATTTCTCCGTGTTGCTTTTTCCCCAGGTCTCCACGAACTTGTGTGTTTCTTTTGCTTAATGTTTGCCACCTGAAGCCAGCCTCTCTTGCCCATCTTCCTCAGTTTCAGAGGGTAGATATATCAGGGTTGCTTTTTCCCCAGGTCTCCACGCCTTTGGGTTTTGTTTTTGCTTAACGATTGCCACCTGAGCTAGCCTCTCTTGCCCATCTTCCTCAGTTTCAGAGGGTAGATTTCTCCGTGTTGCTTTTTCCCCAGGTCTCCACGCCCTTGTGTGTTTCTTTTGCTTAACGTTTGCCACATGAAGCCAGCCTCTCTTGCCCATCTTCCTCAGTGTCAGAGGGTAGATATTTCAGGATTGCTTTTTCGCAAGGTCTCCACGCCTTTGTGTTTTGTTTTTGCTTAACGATTGCCACCTGAGGTAGCCTCTGTTGCCCATCTTCCTCAGTTTCAGAGGCTGGATTTCTCCGTGTTGCTTTTTCCCCAGGTCTCCACGCCCTTGTGTGTTTCTTTTGCTTAACGATTGCCACCTGAGGTAGCCTCTGTTGCCCATCCTCGTCCGTTTCAGAGGGTAGATTTCTCAGTGATGCCTTTTCCCAAGGTCTCCACGCCCTTGTGTGTTTCTTTTGCTTAAAGTTTGCCACCTGAAGCCAGCCTCTCTTGCCCATCTTCCTCAGTTTCAGAGGGTCGATATTTCAGGGTTGCTTTTTCCCCAGGTCTCCACGCCTTTGTGTTTTGTTTTTGCTTAACGATTGCCACCTGAGGTAGCCTCTGTTGCCCATCTTCCTCAGCTTCAGAGGGTGGATTTCTCCGTGTTGCTTTTTCCCCAGGTCTCCACGCCCTTGTGTGTTTCTTTTGCTTAAAGTTTGCCACCTGAAGCCAGCCTCTCTTGCCCATCTTCCTCAGTTTCAGAGGGTAGATATTTCAGGGTTGCTTTTTCCCCAGGTCTTCACGCCTTTGGGTTTTGTTTTTGCTTAACGATTGCCACCTGAGCTAGCCTCTGTTGCCCATCTTCCTCAGTTTCAGAGGGTGGATTTTTCCGTGTTGCTTTTTCCCCAGGTCTCCACGCCCTTGTGTGTTTCTTTTGCTTACCGATTGCCACCTGAGGTAGCCTCTGTTGCCCATCCTCGTCAGTTTCAGAGGGTAGATTTCTCAGTGCTGCTTTTTCCCCAGGTCTCCACGCCCTTGTGTGTTTCTTTTGCTTAAAGTTTGCCACCTGAAGCCAGCCTCTCTTGCCCATCTTCCTCAGTTTCAGAGGGTAGATATTTCAGGGTTGCTTTTTCCCCAGGTCTCCACGCCTTTGTGTTTTGTTTTTGCTTAACGATTGCCACCTGAGCTAGCCTCTCTTGCCCATCTTCCTCAGTTTCAGAGGGTGGATTTCTCAGTGTTGCTTTTTCCCCAGGTCTCCACGCCCTTGTGTGTTTCTTTCGCTTAACGATTGCCACCTGAGGTAGCCTCAGTTGCCCATCCTCGTCAGTTTCAGAGGGTAGATTTCTCAGTGTTGCTTTTTCGCCAGCTCTAAATGCCCCTGCGTCTTTTTTTTTTCTGCTTAAAGGTTGCAACCTGAGCTAGCTTCTTTTGCCCATGTTCGTCAGTTTCAGAGGGAGGATTTCTCCGTGTTGCTTTTTCCCCAGGTCTCCACGCCCTTGTGTGTTTCTTTTGCTTAACGATTGCCACCTGAGGTAGCCTCTGTTGCCCATCCTCGTCAGTTTCAGAGGGTAGATTTCTCAGTGCTGCTTTTTCCCCAGGTCTCCACGCCCTTGTGTGTTTCTTTTGCTTAAAGTTTGCCACCTGAAGCCAGCCTCTCTTGCCCATCTTCCTCAGTTTCAGAGGGTAGATATTTCAGGGTTGCTTTTTTCCCAGGTCTCCACGCCTTTGGGTTTTGTTTTTGCTTAACGATTGCCACCTGAGCTAGCCTCTCTTGCCCATCTTCCTCAGTTTCAGAGGGTGGATTTCTCCGTGTTGCTTTTTCCCCAGGTCTCCACGCCCTTGTGTGTTTCTTTTGCTTAACGGTTGCCACCTGAGGTAGCCTCTGTTGCCCATCCTCGTCAGTTTCAGAGGGTAGATTTCTCAGTGCTGCTTTTTCCCCAGGTCTCCACGCCCTTGTGTGTTTCTTTTGCTTAAAGTTTGCCACCTGAAGCCAGCCTCTCTTGCCCATCTTCCTCAGTTTCAGAGGGTAGATATTTCAGGGTTGCTTTTTCCCCAGGTCTCCACGCCTTTGTGTTTTGTTTTTGCTTAACGATTGCCACCTGAGCTAGCCTCTCTTGCCCATCTTCCTCAGTTTCAGAGGGTGGATTTCTCCGTGTTGCTTTTTCCCCAGGTCTCCACGCCCTTGTGTGTTTCTTTCGCTTAACGATTGCCACCTAAGGTAGCCTCTGTTGCCCATCCTCGTCAGTTTCAGAGGGTAGATTTCTCAGTGTTGCTTTTTCGCCAGCTCTAAATGCCCTTGCGTCTTTTTTTTTTCTGCTTAAAGGTTGCAACCTGAGCTAGCTTCTTTTGCCCATGTTCGTCAGTTTCAGAGGGAGGATTTCTCCGTGTTGCTTTTTCCCCAGGTCTCCACGCCCTTGTGTGTTTCTTTTGCTTAACGATTGCCACCTGAGGTAGCCTCTGTTGCCCATCCTCGTCAGTTTCAGAGGGTAGATTTCTCAGTGCTGCTTTTTCCCCAGGTCTCCACGCCCTTGTGTGTTTCTTTTGCTTAACGATTGCCACCTGAGGTAGCCTCTGTTGCCCATCCTCGTCAGTTTCAGAGGGTAGATTTCTCAGTGCTGCTTTTTCCCCAGGTCTCCACGCCCTTGTGTGTTTCTTTTGCTTAAAGTTTGCCACCTGAAGCCAGCCTCTCTTGCCCATCTTCCTCAGTTTCAGAGGGTAGATATTTCAGGGTTGCTTTTTTCCCAGGTCTCCACGCCTCTGGGTTTTGTTTTTGCTTAACGATTGCCACCTGAGCTAGCCTCTCTTGCCCATCTTCCTCAGTTTCAGAGGGTGGATTTCTCCGTGTTGCTTTTTCCCCAGGTCTCCACGCCCTTGTGTGTTTCTTTTGCTTAACGATTGCCACCTGAGGTAGCCTCTGTTGCCCATCCTCGTCAGTTTCAGAGGGTAGATTTCTCAGTGCTGCTTTTTCCCCAAGTCTCCACGCCCTTGTGTGTTTCTTTTGCTTAACGATTGCCACCTGAGGTAGCCTCTCTTGCCCATCTTCCTCAGTTTCAGAGGGTAGATATATCAGGGTTGCTTTTTCCCCAGGTCTCCAGGCCTTTGGGTTTTGTTTTTGCTTAACGATTGCCACCTGAGCTAGCCTCTCTTGCCCATCTTCCTCAGTTTCAGAGGGTGGATTTCTCCGTGTTGCTTTTTCCCCAGGTCTCCACGCCCTTGTGTGTTTCTTTTGCTTAACGTTTGCCACATGAAGCCAGCCTCTCTTGCCCATCTTCCTCAGTGTCAGAGGGTAGATATTTCAGGATTGCTTTTTCGCAAGGTCTCCACGCCTTTGTGTTTTGTTTTTGCTTAACGATTGCCACCTGAGGTAGCCTCTGTTGCCCATCTTCCTCAGTTTCAGAGGGTGGATTTCTCCGTGTTGCTTTTTCCCCAGGTCTCCACGCCCTTGTGTGTTTCTTTTGCTTAACGATTGCCACCTGAGGTAGCCTCTGTTGCCCATCCTCGTCCGTTTCAGAGAGTAGATTTCTCAGTGATGCCTTTTCCCAAGGTCTCCACGCCCTTGTGTGTTTCTTTTGCTTAAAGTTTGCCACCTGAAGCCAGCCTCTCTTGCCCATCTTCCTCAGTTTCAGAGGGTCGATATTTCAGGGTTGCTTTTTCCCCAGGTCTCCACGCCTTTGGGTTTTGTTTTTGCTTAACGATTGCCACCTGAGGTAGCCTCTGTTGCCCATCTTCCTCAGCTTCAGAGGGTGGATTTCTCCGTGTTGCTTTTTCCCCAGGTCTCCACGCCCTTGTGTGTTTCTTTTGCTTAAAGTTTGCCACCTGAAGCCAGCCTCTCTTGCCCATCTTCCTCAGTTTCAGAGGGTAGATATTTCAGGGTTGCTTTTTCCCCAGGTCTTCACGCCTTTGGGTTTTGTTTTTGCTTAACGATTGCCACCTGAGCTAGCCTCTGTTGCCCATCTTCCTCAGTTTCAGAGGGTGGATTTCTCCGTGTTGCTTTTTCCCCAGGTCTCCACGCCCTTGTGTGTTTCTTTTGCTTACCGATTGCCACCTGAGGTAGCCTCTGTTGCCCATCCTCGTCAGTTTCAGAGGGTAGATTTCTCAGTGCTGCTTTTTCCCCAGGTCTCCACGCCCTTGTGTGTTTCTTTTGCTTAAAGTTTGCCACCTGAAGCCAGCCTCTCTTGCCCATCTTCCTCAGTTTCAGAGGGTAGATATTTCAGGGTTGCTTTTTCCCCAGGTCTCCACGCCTTTGTGTTTTGTTTTTGCTTAACGATTGCCACCTGAGCTAGCCTCTCTTGCCCATCTTCCTCAGCTTCAGAGGGTGGATTTCTCCGTGTTGCTTTTTCCCCAGGTCTCCACGCCCTTGTGTGTTTCTTTCGCTTAACGATTGCCACCTGAGGTAGCCTCTGTTGCCCATCCTCGTCAGTTTCAGAGGGTAGATTTCTCAGTGTTGCTTTTTCGCCAGCTCTAAATGCCCCTGCGTCTTTTTTTTTTCTGCTTAAAGGTTGCAACCTGAGCTAGCTTCTTTTGCCCATGTTCGTCAGTTTCAGAGGGAGGATTTCTCCGTGTTGCTTTTTCCCCAGGTCTCCACGCCCTTGTGTGTTTCTTTTGCTTAACGATTGCCACCTGAGGTAGCCTCTGTTGCCCATCCTCGTCAGTTTCAGAGGGTAGATTTCTCAGTGCTGCTTTTTCCCCAGGTCTCCACGCCCTTGTGTGTTTCTTTTGCTTAAAGTTTGCCACCTGAAGCCAGCCTCTCTTGCCCATCTTCCTCAGTTTCAGAGGGTAGATATTTCAGGGTTGCTTTTTTCCCAGGTCTCCACGCCTTTGGGTTTTGTTTTTGCTTAACGATTGCCACCTGAGCTAGCCTCTCTTGCCCATCTTCCTCAGTTTCAGAGGGTGGATTTCTCCGTGTTGCTTTTTCCCCAGGTCTCCACGCCCTTGTGTGTTTCTTTTGCTTAACGATTGCCACCTGAGGTAGCCTCTGTTGCCCATCCTCGTCAGTTTCAGAGGGTAGATTTCTCAGTGCTGCTTTTTCCCCAAGTCTCCATGCCCTTGTGTGTTTCTTTTGCGTAAAGTTTGCCACCTGAAGCCAGCCTCTCTTGCCCATCTTCCTCAGTTTCAGAGGGTAGATATTTCAGGGTTGCTTTTTTCCCAGGTCTCCACGCCTTTGGGTTTTGTTTTTGCTTAACGATTGCCACCTGAGCTAGCCTCTCTTGCCCATCTTCCTCAGTTTCAGAGGGTGGATTTCTCCGTGTTGCTTTTTCCCCAGGTCTCCACGCCCTTGTGTGTTTCTTTTGCTTAACGTTTGCCACATGAAGCCAGCCTCTCTTGCCCATCTTCTTCAGTTTCAGAGGGTAGATATTTCAGGGTTGCTTATTCCCCAGGTCTCCACGCCTTTGTGTTTTCTTTTTGCTTAACGATTGCCACCTGAGGTAGCCTCTGTTGCCCATCTTCCTCAGTTTCAGAGGGTGGATTTCTCCGTGTTGCTTTTTACCCAGGTCTCCACGCCCTTGTGTGTTTCTTTTGCTTAAAGATTGCCTCCTGAGCTTGCCTCTGTTGCCCATCTTCGTCCGTTTCAGAGGGTGGATTTCTCAGTGTTGCCTTTTCGCCAGCTCCCCACGCCCTTGTGTGTTTCTTTTGCTTAAAGATTGTCACCTGAGCTAGGCACTGTTGCCCTGCTTCCTCAGTTTCAAAGGGTACCTTTTTCAGGGTTGCTTTTTGACCGGGTCTCCTCGCCATTGTATTTTTCTATTTTATTTTTTTTGCTTAAAGATTGCCACCTGAGCTAGCCTCTGTTGCCCATCTTCTTCGGTTTCAGAGGGTAGATTTCTCACTGTTGCTTTTTCGCCAGCTCTCCACGCCCTTGCGTCTTTTTTTTTTTTCTGCTTAAAGGTTGCAACCTGACTAGCTTCTTTTGCCCATGTTCGTCAGTTTCAGAGGGAGGATTTCTCCGTGTTGCTTTTTCCCCAGGTCTCCACGCCCTTGTGTGTTTCTTTTGCTTAACGATTGCCACCTGAGGTAGCCTCTGTTGCCCATCCTCGTCAGTTTCAGAGGGTAGATTTCTCAGTGCTGCTTTTTCCCCAGGTCTCCACGCCCTTGTGTGTTTCTTTTGCTTAAAGTTTGCCACCTGAAGCCAGCCTCTCTTGCCCATCTTCCTCAGTTTCAGAGGGTAGATATTTCAGGGTTGCTTTTTCCCCAGGTCTCCACGCCTTTGGGTTTTGTTTTTGCTTAACGATTGCCACCTGAGCTAGCCTCTCTTGCCCATCTTCCTCAGTTTCAGAGGGTGGATTTCTCCGTGTTGCTTTTTCCCCAGGTCTCCACGCCCTTGTGTGTTTCTTTTGCTTAACGTTTGCCACCTGAAGCCAGCCTCTCTTGCCCATCTTCCTCAGTTTCAGAGTGTAGATATTTCAGTGTTGCTTTTTCCCCAGGTCTCCACGCCTTTGTGTTTTCTTTTTGCTTAACGATTGCCACCTGAGGTAGCCTCTGTTGCCCATCTTCCTCAGTTTCAGAGGGTGGATTTCTCCGTGTTGCTTTTTACCCAGGTCTCCACGCCCTTGTGTGTTTCTTTTGCTTAAAGTTTGCCACCTGAAGCCAGCCTCTCTTGCCCATCTTCCTCAGTTTCAGAGGGTAGATATTTCAGGGTTGCTTTTTCCCCAGGTCTTCACGCCTTTGAGTTTTGTTTTTGCTTAACGATTGCCACCTGAGCTAGCCTCTGTTGCCCATCTTCCTCAGTTTCAGAGGGTGGATTTCTCCGTGTTGCTTTTTCCCCAGGTCTCCACGCCCTTGTGTGTTTCTTTTGCTTAACGGTTGCCACCTGAGGTAGCCTCTGTTGCCCATCCTCGTCAGTTTCAGAGGGTAGATTTCTCAGTGCTGCTTTTTCCCCAGGTCTCCACGCCCTTGTGTGTTTCTTTTGCTTAAAGTTTGCCACCTGAAGCCAGCCTCTCTTGCCCATCTTCCTCAGTTTCAGAGGGTAGATATTTCAGGGTTGCTTTTTCCCCAGGTCTCCACGCCTTTGGGTTTTGTTTTTGCTTAACGATTGCCACCTGAGCTAGCCTCTCTTGCCCATCTTCCTCAGTTTCAGAGGGTGGATTTCTCCGTGTTGCTTTTTCCCCAGGTCTCCACGCCCTTGTGTGTTTCTTTTGCTTAACGTTTGCCACCTGAAGCCAGCCTCTGTTGCCCATCTTCCTCAGTTTCAGAGGGTAGATATTTCAGGGTTGCTTATTCCCCAGGTCTCCACGCCTTTGTGTTTTCTTTTTGCTTAACGATTGCCACCTGAGGTAGCCTCTGTTGCCCATCTTCCTCAGTTTCAGAGGGTGGATTTCTCCGTGTTGCTTTTTACCCAGGTCTCCACGCCCTTGTGTGTTTCTTTTGCTTACCGATTGCCACCTGAGGTAGCCTCTGTTGCCCATCCTCGTCAGTTTCAAGGGTAGATTTCTCAGTGCTGCTTTTTCCCCAGGTCTCCACGCCCTTGTGTGTTTCTTTTGCTTAAAGTTTGCCACCTGAAGCCAGCCTCTCTTGCCCATCTTCCTCAGTTTCAGAGGGTAGATATTTCAGGGTTGCTTTTTTCCCAGGTCTCCACGCCTTTGGGTTTTGTTTTTGCTTAACGATTGCCACCTGAGCTAGCCTCTCTTGCCCATCTTCCTCAGTTTCAGAGGGTGGATTTCTCCGTGTTGCTTTTTCCCCAGGTCTCCACGCCCTTGTGTGTTTCTTTTGCTTAACGATTGCCACCTGAGGTAGCCTCTGTTGCCCATCCTCGTCAGTTTCAGAGGGTAGATTTCTCAGTGCTGCTTTTTCCCCAGGTCTCCATGCCCTTGTGTGTTTCTTTTGCGTAAAGTTTGCCACCTGAAGCCAGCCTCTCTTGCCCATCTTCCTCAGTTTCAGAGGGTAGATATTTCAGGGTTGCTTTTTCCCCAGGTCTCCACGCCTTTGGGTTTTGTTTTTGCTTAACGATTGCCACCTGAGCTAGCCTCTCTTGCCCATCTTCCTCAGTTTCAGAGGGTGGATTTCTCCGTGTTGCTTTTTCCCCAGGTCTCCACGCCCTTGTGTGTTTCTTTTGCTTAACGGTTGCCACCTGAGGTAGCCTCTGTTGCCCATCCTCGTCAGTTTCAGAGGGTAGATTTCTCAGTGCTGCTTTTTCCCCAGGTCTCCACGCCCTTGTGTGTTTCTTTTGCTTAAAGTTTGCCACCTGAAGCCAGCCTCTCTTGCCCATCTTCCTCAGTTTCAGAGGGTAGATATTTCAGGGTTGCTTTTTCCCCAGGTCTCCACGCCTTTGGGTTTTGTTTTTGCTTAACGATTGCCACCTGAGCTAGCCTCTCTTGCCCATCTTCCTCAGTTTCAGAGGGTGGATTTCTCCGTGTTGCTTTTTCCCCAGGTCTCCACGCCCTTGTGTGTTTCTTTTGCTTAACGTTTGCCACCTGAAGCCAGCCTCTCTTGCCCATCTTCCTCAGTTTCAGAGTGTAGATATTTCAGTGTTGCTTTTTCCCCAGGTCTCCACGCCTTTGTGTTTCCTTTTGCTTAACGATTGCCACCTGAGGTAGCCTCTGTTGCCCATCTTCCTCAGTTTCAGAGGGTGGATTTCTCCGTGTTGCTTTTTACCCAGGTCTCCACGCCCTTGTGTGTTTCTTTTGCTTAAAGATTGCCTCCTGAGCTTGCCTCTGTTGCCCATCTTCGTCCGTTTCAGAGGGTGGATTTCTCAGTGTTGCCTTTTCGCCAGCTCCCCAAGCCCTTGTGTGTTTCTTTTGCTTAAAGATTGTCACCTGAGCTAGGCACTGTTGCCCTGCTTCCTCAGTTTCAAAGGGTACGTTTTTCAGGGTTGCTTTTTGACCGGGTCTCCTCGCCATTGTATTTTTTTATTTTATTTTTTTTGCTTAAAGATTGCCACCTGAGCTAGCCTCTGTTGCCCATCTTCTTCGGTTTCAGAGGGTAGATTTCTCACTGTTGCTTTTTCGCCAGCTCTCCACGCCCTTGCGTCTTTTTTTTTTTTCTGCTTAAAGGTTGCAACCTGACTAGCTTCTTTTGCCCATGTTCGTCAGTTTCAGAGGGTGGATTTCTCCGTGTTGCTTTTTCCCCAGGTCTCCACGCCCTTGTGTGTTTCTTTTGCTTAACGATTGCCACCTGAGGTAGCCTCTGTTGCCCATCCTCGTCAGTTTCAGAGGGTAGATTTCTCAGTGCTGCTTTTTCCTCAGGTCTCCACGCCCTTGTGTGTTTCTTTTGCTTAAAGTTTGCCACCTGAAGCCAGCCTCTCTTGCCCATCTTCCTCAGTTTCAGAGGGTCGATATTTCAGGGTTGCTTTTTCCCCAGGTCTCCACGCCTTTGGGTTTTGTTTTTGCTTAACGATTGCCACCTGAGGTAGCCTCTGTTGCCCATCTTCCTCAGCTTCAGAGGGTGGATTTCTCCGTGTTGCTTTTTCCCCAGGTCTCCACGCCCTTGTGTGTTTCTTTTGCTTAAAGTTTGCCACCTGAAGCCAGCCTCTCTTGCCCATCTTCCTCAGTTTCAGAGGGTAGATATTTCAGGGTTGCTTTTTCCCCAGGTCTTCACGCCTTTGAGTTTTGTTTTTGCTTAACGATTGCCACCTGAGCTAGCCTCTGTTGCCCATCTTCCTCAGTTTCAGAGGGTGGATTTCTCCGTGTTGCTTTTTCCCCAGGTCTCCACGCCCTTGTGTGTTTCTTTTGCTTAACGGTTGCCACCTGAGGTAGCCTCTGTTGCCCATCCTCGTCAGTTTCAGAGGGTAGATTTCTCAGTGCTGCTTTTTCCCCAGGTCTCCACGCCCTTGTGTGTTTCTTTTGCTTAAAGTTTGCCACCTGAAGCCAGCCTCTCTTGCCCATCTTCCTCAGTTTCAGAGGGTAGATATTTCAGGGTTGCTTTTTCCCCAGGTCTCCACGCCTTTGGGTTTTGTTTTTGCTTAACGATTGCCACCTGAGCTAGCCTCTCTTGCCCATCTTCCTCAGTTTCAGAGGGTGGATTTCTCCGTGTTGCTTTTTCCCCAGGTCTCCACGCCCTTGTGTGTTTCTTTTGCTTAACGTTTGCCACCTGAAGCCAGCCTCTGTTGCCCATCTTCCTCAGTTTCAGAGGGTAGATATTTCAGGGTTGCTTATTCCCCAGGTCTCCACGCCTTTGTGTTTTCTTTTTGCTTAACGATTGCCACCTGAGGTAGCCTCTGTTGCCCATCTTCCTCAGTTTCAGAGGGTGGATTTCTCCGTGTTGCTTTTTATCCAGGTCTCCACGCCCTTGTGTGTTTCTTTTGCTTACCGATTGCCACCTGAGGTAGCCTCTGTTGCCCATCCTCGTCAGTTTCAGAGGGTAGATTTCTCAGTGCTGCTTTTTCCCCAGGTCTCCACGCCCTTGTGTGTTTCTTTTGCTTAAAGTTTGCCACCTGAAGCCAGCCTCTCTTGCCCATCTTCCTCAGTTTCAGAGGGTAGATATTTCAGGGTTGCTTTTTCCCCAGGTCTCCACGCCTTTGTGTTTTGTTTTTGCTTAACGATTGCCACCTGAGCAAGCCTCTCTTGCCCATCTTCCTCAGTTTCAGAGGGTGGATTTCTCCGTGTTGCTTTTTCCCCAGGTCTCCACGCCCTTGTGTGTTTCTTTCGCTTAACGATTGCCACCTGAGGTAGCCTCTGTTGCCCATCCTCGTCAGTTTCAGAGGGTAGATTTCTCAGGGTTGCTTTTTCGCCAGCTCTAAATGCCCTTGCGTCTTTTTTTTTTCTGCTTAAAGGTTGCAACCTGAGCTAGCTTCTTTTGCCCATGTTCGTCAGTTTCAGAGGGAGGATTTCTCCGTGTTGCTTTTTCCCCAGGTCTCCACGCCCTTGTGTGTTTCTTTTGCTTAACGATTGCCACCTGAGGTAGCCTCTGTTGCCCATCCTCGTCAGTTTCAGAGGGTAGATTTCTCAGTGCTGCTTTTTCCCCAGGTCTCCACGCCCTTGTGTGTTTCTTTTGCTTAAAGTTTGCCACCTGAAGCCAGCCTCTCTTGCCCATCTTCCTCAGTTTCAGAGGGTAGATATTTCAGGGTTGCTTTTTTCCCAGGTCTCCACGCCTTTGGGTTTTGTTTTTGCTTAACGATTGCCACCTGAGCTAGCCTCTCTTGCCCATCTTCCTCAGTTTCAGAGGGTGGATTTCTCCGTGTTGCTTTTTCCCCAGGTCTCCACGCCCTTGTGTGTTTCTTTTGCTTAACGATTGCCACCTGAGGTAGCCTCTGTTGCCCATCCTCGTCAGTTTCAGAGGGTAGATTTCTCAGTGCTGCTTTTTCCCCAAGTCTCCATGCCCTTGTGTGTTTCTTTTGCGTAAAGTTTGCCACCTGAAGCCAGCCTCTCTTGCCCATCTTCCTCAGTTTCAGAGGGTAGATATTTCAGGGTTGCTTTTTCCCCAGGTCTCCACGCCTTTGGGTTTTGTTTTTGCTTAACGATTGCCACCTGAGCTAGCCTCTCTTGCCCATCTTCCTCAGTTTCAGAGGGTGGATTTCTCCGTGTTGCTTTTTCCCCAGGTCTCCACGCCCTTGTGTGTTTCTTTTGCTTAACGGTTGCCACCTGAGGTAGCCTCTGTTGCCCATCCTCGTCAGTTTCAGAGGGTAGATTTCTCAGTGCTGCTTTTTCCCCAGGTCTCCACGCCCTTGTGTGTTTCTTTTGCTTAAAGTTTGCCACCTGAAGCCAGCCTCTGTTGCCCATCTTCCTCAGTTTCAGAGGGTAGATATTTCAGGGTTGCTTTTTCCCCAGGTCTCCACGCCTTTGGGTTTTGTTTTTGCTTAACGATTGCCACCTGAGCTAGCCTCTCTTGCCCATCTTCCTCAGTTTCAGAGGGTGGATTTCTCCGTGTTGCTTTTTCCCCAGGTCTCCACGCCCTTGTGTGTTTCTTTTGCTTAACGTTTGCCACCTGAAGCCAGCCTCTGTTGCCCATCTTCCTCAGTTTCAGAGGGTAGATATTTCAGGGTTGCTTATTCCCCAGGTCTCCACGCCTTTGTGTTTTCTTTTTGCTTAACGATTGCCACCTGAGGTAGCCTCTGTTGCCCATCTTCCTCAGTTTCAGAGGGTGGATTTCTCCGTGTTGCTTTTTACCCAGGTCTCCACGCCCTTGTGTGTTTCTTTTGCTTACCGATTGCCAACTGAGGTAGCCTCTGTTGCCCATCCTCGTCAGTTTCAGAGGGTAGATTTCTCAGTGCTGCTTTTTCCCCAAGTCTCCACGCACTTGTGTGTTTCTTTTGCTTAAAGTTTGCCACCTGAAGCCAGCCTCTCTTGCCCATCTTCCTCAGTTTCAGAGGGTAGATATTTCAGGGTTGCTTTTTCCCCAGGTCTCCACGCCTTTGTGTTTTGTTTTTGCTTAACGATTGCCACCTGAGCTAGCCTCTCTTGCCCATCTTCCTCAGTTTCAGAGGGTGGATTTCTCCGTGTTGCTTTTTCCCCAGGTCTCCACGCCCTTGTGTGTTTCTTTTGCTTACCGATTGCCACCTGAGGTAGCCTCTGTTGCCCATCCTCGTCAGTTTCAGAGGGTAGATTTCTCAGTGCTGCTTTTTCCCCAGGTCTCCACGCCCTTGTGTGTTTCTTTTGCTTAAAGTTTGCCACCTGAAGCCAGCCTCTCTTGCCCATCTTCCTCAGTTTCAGAGGGTAGATATTTCAGGGTTGCTTTTTCCCCAGGTCTCCACGCCTTTGTGTTTTGTTTTTGCTTAACGATTGCCACCTGAGCTAGCCTCTCTTGCCCATCTTCCTCAGTTTCAGAGGGTGGATTTCTCCGTGTTGCTTTTTCCCCAGGTCTCCACGCCCTTGTGTGTTTCTTTCGCTTAACGATTGCCACCTGAGGTAGCCTCTGTTGCCCATCCTCGTCAGTTTCAGAGGGTAGATTTCTCAGTGCTGCTTTTTCCCCAAGTCTCCATGCCCTTGTGTGTTTCTTTTGCGTAAAGTTTGCCACCTGAAGCCAGCCTCTCTTGCCCATCTTCCTCAGTTTCAGAGGGTAGATATTTCAGGGTTGCTTTTTCCCCAGGTCTCCACGCCTTTGGGTTTTGTTTTTGCTTAACGATTGCCACCTGAGCTAGCCTCTCTTGCCCATCTTCCTCAGTTTCAGAGGGTGGATTTCTCCGTGTTGCTTTTTCCCCAGGTCTCCACGCCCTTGTGTGTTTCTTTTGCTTAACGGTTGCCACCTGAGGTAGCCTCTGTTGCCCATCTTCCTCAGTTTCAGAGGGTGGATTTCTCCGTGTTGCTTTTTACCCAGGTCTCCACGCCCTTGTGTGTTTCTTTTGCTTAAAGATTGTCACCTGAGCTAGGCACTGTTGCCCTGCTTCCTCAGTTTCAAAGGTACCTTTTTCAGGGTTGCTTTTTGACCAGGTCTCCTCGCCATTGTATTTTTTATTTTATTTTTTTTGCTTAAAGATTGCCACCTGAGCTAGCCTCTGTTGCCCATCTTCTTCGGTTTCAGAGGGTAGATTTCTCACTGTTGCTTTTTCGCCAGCTCTCCACGCCCTTGCGTCTTTTTTTTTTTTCTGCTTAAAGGTTGCAACCTGACTAGCTTCTTTTGCCCATGTTCGTCAGTTTCAGAGGGTGGATTTCTCCGTGTTGCTTTTTCCCCAGGTCTCCACGCCCTTGTGTGTTTCTTTTGCTTACCGATTGCCACCTGAGGTAGCCTCTGTTGCCCATCCTCGTCAGTTTCAGAGGGTAGATTTCTCAGTGCTGCTTTTTCCCCAGGTCTCCACGCCCTTGTGTGTTTCTTTTGCTTAAAGTTTGCCACCTGAAGCCAGCCTCTCTTGCCCATCTTCCTCAGTTTCAGAGGGTAGATATTTCAGGGTTGCTTTTTCCCCAGGTCTCCACGCCTTTGGGTTTTGTTTTTGCTTAACGATTGCCACCTGAGGTAGCCTCTGTTGCCCATCTTCCTCAGCTTCAGAGGGTGGATTTCTCCGTGTTGCTTTTTCCCCAGGTCTCCACGCCCTTGTGTGTTTCTTTTGCTTAAAGTTTGCCACCTGAAGCCAGCCTCTCTTGCCCATCTTCCTCAGTTTCAGAGGGTAGATATTTCAGGGTTGCTTTTTCCCCAGGTCTTCACGCCTTTGAGTTTTGTTTTTGCTTAACGATTGCCACCTGAGCTAGCCTCTGTTGCCCATCTTCCTCAGTTTCAGAGGGTGGATTTCTCCGTGTTGCTTTTTCCCCAGGTCTCCACGCCCTTGTGTGTTTCTTTTGCTTAACGGTTGCCACCTGAGGTAGCCTCTGTTGCCCATCCTCGTCAGTTTCAGAGGGTAGATTTCTCAGTGCTGCTTTTTCCCCAGGTCTCCACGCCCTTGTGTGTTTCTTTTGCTTAAAGTTTGCCACCTGAAGCCAGCCTCTCTTGCCCATCTTCCTTAGTTTCAGAGGGTAGATATTTCAGGGTTGCTTTTTCCCCAGGTCTCCACGCCTTTGGGTTTTGTTTTTGCTTAACGATTGCCACCTGAGCTAGCCTCTCTTGCCCATCTTCCTCAGTTTCAGAGGGTGGATTTCTCCGTGTTGCTTTTTCCCCAGGTCTCCACGCCCTTGTGTGTTTCTTTTGCTTAACGTTTGCCACCTGAAGCCAGCCTCTCTTGCCCATCTTCCTCAGTTTCAGAGGGTGGATTTCTCAGTGTTGCCTTTTCGCCAGCTCCCCACGCCCTTGTGTGTTTCTTTTGCTTAAAGATTGTCACCTGAGCTAGGCACTGTTGCCCTGCTTCCTCAGTTTCAAAGGGTACCTTTTTCAGGGTTGCTTTTTGACCGGGTCTCCTCGCCATTGTATTTTTTTATTTTATTTTTTTTGCTTAAAGATTGCCACCTGAGCTAGCCTCTGTTGCCCATCTTCTTCGGTTTCAGAGGGTAGATTTCTCACTGTTGCTTTTTCGCCAGCTCTCCAGGCCCTTGCGTCTTTTTTTTTTTTCTTCTTAAAGGTTGCAACCTGACTAGCTTCTTTTGCCCATGTTCGTCAGTTTCAGAGGGTGGATTTCTCCGTGTTGCTTTTTCCCCATGTCTCCACGCCCTTGTGTGTTTCTTTTGCTTAACGATTGCCACCTGAGGTAGCCTCTGTTGCCCATCCTCGTCAGTTTCAGAGGGTAGATTTCTCAGTGCTGCTTTTTCCTCAGGTCTCCACGCCCTTGTGTGTTTCTTTTGCTTAAAGTTTGCCACCTGAAGCCAGCCTCTCTTGCCCATCTTCCTCAGTTTCAGAGGGTAGATATTTCAGGGTTTCTTTTTCCCCAGGTCTCCACGCCTTTGGGTTTTCTTTTTGCTTAACGATTGCCACCTGAGCTAGCCTCTCTTGCCCATCTTCCTCAGTTTCAGAGGGTGGATTTCTCCATGTTGCTTTTTCCCCAGGTCTCCACGCCCTTGTGTGTTTCTTTTGCTTAACGATTGCCACCTGAGGTAGCCTCTGTTGCCCATCCTCGTCAGTTTCAGAGGGTGGATTTCTCCGTGCTGCTTTTTCCCCAGGTCTCCACGCCCTTGTGTGTTTCTTTTGCTTAACGTTTGCCACCTGAAGCCAGCCTCTCTTGCCCATCTTCCTCAGTTTCAGAGGGTAGATATTTCAGGGTTGCTTTTTCCCCAGGTCTCCACGCCTTTGTGTTTTCTTTTTGCTTAACGATTGCCACCTGAGGTAGCCTCTGTTGCCCATCTTCCTCAGTTTCAGAGGGTGGATTTCTCAGTGTTGCCTTTTCGCCAGCTCCCCACGCCCTTGTGTGTTTCTTTTGCTTAAAGATTGTCACCTGAGCTAGGCACTGTTGCCCTTCTTCCTCAGTTTCAAAGGGTACCTTTTTCAGGGTTGCTTTTTGACCGGGTCTCCTCGCCATTGTAATTTTTTATTTTATTTTTTTTGCTTAAAGATTGCCACCTGAGCTAGCCTCTGTTGCCCATCTTCTTCGGTTTCAGAGGGTAGATTTCTCACTGTTGCTTTTTCGCCAGCTCTCCACGCCGTTGCGTCTTTTTTTTTTTTCTGCTTAAAGGTTGCAACCTGACTAGCTTCTATTGCCCATGTTCCTCAGTTTCAGAGGGTGGATTTCTCCGTGTTGCTTTTTCCCCAGGTCTCCACGCCCTTGTGTGTTTCTTTTGCTTAAAGTTTGCCACCTGAAGCCAGCCTCTCTTGCCCATCTTCCTCAGTTTCAGAGGGTAGATATATCAGGGTTGCTTTTTCCCCAGGACTTCCCGCCTTTGGGTTTTGTTTTTGCTTAACGATTGCCACCTGAGCTAGCCTCTGTTGCCCATCTTCCTCAGTTTCAGAGGGTGGATTTTTCCGTGTTGCTTTTTCCCCAGGTCTCCACGCCCTTGTGTGTTTCTTTTGCTTACCGATTGCCACCTGAGGTAGCCTCTGTTGCCCATCCTCGTCAGTTTCAGAGGGTAGATTTCTCAGTGCTGCTTTTTCCCCAGGTCTCCACGCCCTTGTGTGTTTCTTTTGCTTAAAGTTTGCCAGCTGAAGCCAGCCTCTCTTGCCCATCTTCCTCAGTTTCAGAGGGTAGATATTTCAGGGTTGCTTTTTCCCCAGGTCTCCACGCCTTTGGGTTTTGTTTTTCCTTAACGATTCCCACGTGAGGTAGCCTCTGTTGCCCATCTTCCTCAGTTTCAGAGGGTGGATTTCTCCGTGTTGCTTTTTCCCCAGGTCTCCACGCCCTTGTGTGTTTCTTTTGCTTAAAGTTTGCCACCTGAAGCCAGCCTCTCTTGCCCATCTTCCTCAGTTTCAGAGGGTAGATATTTCAGGGTTGCTTTTTCCCCAGGTCTCCACGCCTTTGGGTTTTCTTTTTGCTTAACGATTGCCACGTGAGGTAGCCTCTGTTGCCCATCTTCCTCAGTTTCAGAGGGTGGATTTCTCCGTGTTGCTTTTTCCCCAGGTCTCCACGCCCTTGTGTGTTTCTTTTGCTTAATGATTGCCACCTGAGGTACCCTCTGTTGCCCATCCTCGTCAGTTTCAGAGGGTAGATTTCTCAGTGCTGCTTTTTCCCCAGGTCTCCACGCCCTTGTGTGTTTCTTTTGCTTAAAGTTTGCCACCTGAAGCCAGCCTCTCTTGCCCATCTTCCTCAGTTTCAGAGGGTAGATATTTCAGGGTTGCTTTTTCCCCAGGTCTCCACGCCTTTGGGTTTTGTTTTTGCTTAACGATTGCCACCTGAGCTAGCCTCTGTTGCCCATCTTCCTCAGCTTCAGAGGGTGGATTTCTCCGTGTTGCTTTTTCCCCAGGTCTCCACGCCCTTGTGTGTTTCTTTTGCTTAAAGTTTGCCACATGAAGCCAGCCTCACTTGCCCATCTTCCTCAGTTTCAGAGGGTAGATATTTCAGGGTTGCTTATTCCCCAGGTCTCCACGCCTTTGTGTTTTCTTTTTGCTTAACGATTGCCACCTGAGGTAGCCTCTGTTGCCCATCTTCCTCAGTTTCAGAGGGTGGATTTCTCCGTGTTGCTTTTTACCCAGGTCTCCACGCCCTTGTGTGTTTCTTTTGCTTAAAGATTGCCTCCTGAGCTTGCCTCTGTTGCCCATCTTCGTCCGTTTCAGAGGGTGGATTTCTCAGTGTTGCCTTTTCGCCAGCTCCCCACGCCCTTGTGTGTTTCTTTTGCTTAAAGATTGTCACCTGAGCTAGGCACTGTTGCCCTGCTTCCTCAGTTTCAAAGGTACCTTTTTCAGGGTTGCTTTTTGACCGGGTCTCCTCGCCATTGTATTTTTTTATTTTATTTTTTTTGCTTAAACATTGCCACCTGAGCTACCCTCTGTTGCCCATCTTCTTCAGTTTCAGGGGTAGATTTCTCACTGTTGCTTTTTCGCCAGCTCTCCACGCCCTTGCGTCTTTTTTTTTTTTCTGCTTAAAGGTTGCAACCTGACTAGCTTCTTTTGCCCATGTTCGTCAGTTTCAGAGGGTGGATTTCTCCGTGTTGCTTTTTCCCCAGGTCTCCACGCCCTTGTGTGTTTCTTTTGCTTAACGATTGCCACCTGAGGTAGCCTCTGTTGCCCATCCTCGTCAGTTTCAGAGGGTAGATTTCTCTGTGCTGCTTTTTCCCCAGGTCTCCACGCCCTTGTGTGTTTCTTTTGCTTAAAGTTTGCCACGTGAAGCCAGCCTCTCTTGCCCATCTTCCTCAGTTTCAGAGGGTAGATATTTCAGGGTTGCTTTTTCCTCAGCTCTCCACGCCTTTGGGTTTTGTTTTTGCTTAACGATTGCCACCTGATGTAGCCACTGTTGCCCATCTTCCTCAGCTTCAGAGGGTGGATTTCTCCGTGTTGCTTTTTCCCCAGGTCTCCACGCCCTTGTGTGTTTCTTTTGCTTAAAGTTTGCCACCTGAAGCCAGCCTCTCTTGCCCATCTTCCTCAGTTTCAGAGGGTAGATATTTCAGGGTTGCTTTTTCCCCAGGTCTCCACGCCTTTGGGTTTTCTTTTTGCTTAACGATTGCCACGTGAGGTAGCCTCTGTTGCCCATCTTCCTCAGTTTCAGAGGGTGGATTTCTCCGTGTTGCTTTTTCCCCAGGTCTCCACGCCCTTGTGTGTTTCTTTTGCTTAACCATTGCCACCTGAGGTAGCCTCTGTTGCCCATCCTCGTCAGTTTCAGAGGGTAGATTTCTCAGTGCTGCTTTTTCCCCAGGTCTCCACGCCCTTGTGTGTTTCTTTTGCTTAAAGTTTGCCACCTGAAGCCAGCCTCTCTTGCCCATCTTCCTCAGTTTCAGAGGGTAGATATTTCAGGGTTGCTTTTTCCCCAGGTCTCCACGCCTTTGGGTTTTGTTTTTGCTTAACGATTGCCACCTGAGCTAGCCTGTGTTGCCCATCTTCCTCAGCTTCAGAGGGTGGATTTCTCCGTGTTGCTTTTTCCCCAGGTCTCCACGCCCTTGTGTGTTTCTTTTGCTTAAAGTTTGCCACATGAAGCCAGCCTCACTTGCCCATCTTCCTCAGTTTCAGAGGGTAGATATTTCAGGGTTGCTTATTCCCCAGGTCTCCACGCCTTTGTGTTTTCTTTTTGCTTAACGATTGCCACCTGAGGTAGCCTCTGTTGCCCATCTTCCTCAGTTTCAGAGGGTGGATTTCTCCGTGTTGCTTTTTACCCAGGTCTCCACGCCCTTGTGTGTTTCTTTTGCTTAAAGATTGCCTCCTGAGCTTGCCTCTGTTGCCCATCTTCGTCCGTTTCAGAGGGTGGATTTCTCAGTGTTGCCTTTTCGCCGGCTCTCCACGCCCTTGTGTGTTTCTTTTGCTTAAAGATTGTCACCTGAGCTAGGCACTGTTGCCCTGCTTCCTCAGTTTCTGAGGGTACCTTTTTCAGGGTTGCTTTTTGACCGGGTCTCCTCGCCATTGTATTTTTTTATTTTATTTCTTTTGCTTAAAGATTGCCACCTGAGCTAGCCTCTGTTGCCCCTCTTCTTCGGTTTCAGAGGGTAGATTTCTCAGTGTTGCTTTTTCGCCAGGTCTCCATGCCCTTGCGTCTTTTTTTTTTTCTGCTTAAAGGTTGCAACCTGAGCTAGCTTCTTTTGCCCATGTTCGTCAGTTTCAGAGGGAGGATTTCTCCGTGTTGCTTTTTCCCCAGGTCTCCACGCCCTTGTGTGTTTCTTTTGCTTAACGATTGCCACCTGAGGTAGCCTCTGTTGCCCATCCTCGTCAGTTTCAGAGGGTAGATTTCTCAGTGCTGCTTTTTCCCCAGGTCTCCACGCCCTTGTGTGTTTCTTTTGCTTAAAGTTTGCCACCTGAAGCCAGCCTCTCTTGCCCATCTTCCTCAGTTTCAGAGGGTAGATATTTCAGGGTTGCTTATTCCCCAGGTCTCCACGCCTTTGTGTTTTCTTTTTGCTTAACGATTGCCACCTGAGGTAGCCTCTGTTGCCCATCTTCCTCAGTTTCAGAGGGTGGATTTCTCCGTGTTGCTTTTTACCCAGGTCTCCACGCCCCTGTGTGGTTCTTTTGCTTAAAGATTGCCTCCTGAGCTTGCCTCTGTTGCCCATCTTCGTCCGTTTCAGAGGGTGGATTTCTCAGTGTTGCCTTTTCGCCAGCTCTCCACGCCCTTGTGTGTTTCTTTTGCTTAAAGATTGTCACCTGAGCTAGGCGCTGTTGCCCTGCTTCCTCAGTTTCAGAGGGTACCTTTTTCAGGGTTGCTTTTTGACCGGGTCTCCTCGCCATTGTATTTTTTTATTTTATTTTTTTTGCTTAAAGATTGCCACCTGAGCTAGCCTCTGTTGCCCCTCTTCTTCGGTTTCAGAGGGTAGACTTCTCAGTGTTGCTTTTTCGCCAGGTCTCCATGCCCTTGCGTCTTTTTTTTTTTTCTGCTTAAAGGTTGCAACCTGACTAGCTTCTTTTGCCCATCTTCCTCAGCTTCAGAGGGTGGATTTCTCCGTGTTGCTTTTTCCCCAGGTCTCCACGCCCTTGTGTGTTTCTTTTGCTTAACGATTGCCACCTGAGGTAGCCTGTGTTGCCCATCCTCGTCAGTTTCAGAGGGTAGATATCTCAGTGCTGCTTTTTCCCCAGGTCTCCACGCCCTTGTGTGTTTCTTTTGCTTAAAGTTTGCCACCTGAAGCCAGCCTCTCTTGCCCATCTTCCTCAGTTTCAGAGGGTAGATATTTCAGGGTTGCTTTTTCCCCAGGCCTCCACGCCTTTGTGTATTCTTTTTGCTTAACGATTGCCACCTGAGGTAGCCTCTGTTGCCCGTCTTCCTCAGTTTCAGAGGGTGGATTTCTCCGTGTTGCTTTTTCCCCAGGTCTCCACGCCCTTGTGTGTTTCTTTTGCTTAAAGCTTGCCACCTGAGCTAGCCTCTGTTGCCCATCTTCGTTCATTCCAGAGGGTGGATTTCTCTGTTTTGCCTTTTCGCCAGCTCCGCACGCCCTTGTGTGTTTCTTTTGCTTAAAGATTGTCACCTGAGCTAGGCACTGTTGCCCTGCTTCCTCAGTTTCTGAGGGTACCTTTTTCAGGGTTGCTTTTTGACCGGGTCTCCTCGCCATTGTATTTTTTTATTTTTTTTTTTTTTGCTTAAAGATTGCCACCTGAGCTAGCCTCTGTTGCCCATCTTCTTCGGTTTCAGAGGGTAGATTTCTCACTGTTGCTTTTTCGCCAGGTCTCCATGCCCTTGCGTCTTTTTTTTTTTCTGCTTAAAGGTTGCAACCTGAGCTAGCTTCTTTTGCCCATGTTCGTCAGTTTCAGAGGGAGGATTTCTCCGTGTTGCTTTTTCCCCAGGTCTCCACGCCCTTGTGTGTTTCTTTTGCTTAACGATTGCCACCTGAGGTAGCCTCTGTTGCCCATCCTCGTCAGTTTCAGAGGGTAGATTTCTCAGTGCTGCTTTTTCCCCAGGTCTCCACGCCCTTGTGTGTTTCTTTTGCTTAAAGTTTGCCACCTGAAGCCAGCCTCTCTTGCCCATCTTCCTCAGTTTCAGAGGGTAGATATTTCAGGGTTGCTTTTTCCCCAGGTCTCCACGCCTTTGGGTTTTGTTTTTGCTTAACGATTGCCACCTGAGCTAGCCTCTCTTGCCCATCTTCCTCAGTTTCAGAGGGTGGATTTCTCCGTGTTGCTTTTTCCCCAGGTCTCCACGCCCTTGTGTGTTTCTTTTGCTTACCGATTGCCACCTGAGGTAGCCTCTGTTGCCCATCCTCGTCAGTTTCAGAGGGTACATTTCTCAGTGCTGCTTTTTCCCCCGGTCTCCACGCCCTTGTGTGTTTCTTTTGCTTAAAGTTTGCCACCTGAAGCCAGCCTCTCTTGCCCATCTTCCTCAGTTTCAGAGGGTAGATATTTCAGGGATGCTTTTACCCCAGGTCTCCACGCCTTTGGGTTTTGTTTTTGCTTAACGATTGCCACCTGAGGTAGCCTCTGTTGCCCATCTTCCTCAGCTTCAGAGGGTGGATTTCTCCGTGTTGCTTTTTCCCCAGGTCTCCACGCCCTTCTGTGTTTCTTTCGCTTAACGATTGCCACCTGAGGTAGCCTCTGTTGCCCATCCTCGTCAGTTTCAGAGGGTAGATTTCTCAGTGTTGCTTTTTCGCCAGCTCTCCATGCCCTTGCGTCTTTTGTTTTTCTGCTTAAAGGTTGCAACCTGACTAGCTTCTTTTGCCCATGTTCGTCAGTTTCAGAGGGAGGATTTCTCCGTGTTGCTTTTTCCCCAGGTCTCCACGCCCTTGTGTGTTTCTTTTGCTTAACGATTGCCACCTGAGGTAGCCTCTGTTGCCCATCCTCGTCAGTTTCAGAGGGTAGATTTCTCAGTGCTGCTTTTTCCCCAGGTCTCCACGCCCTTGTGTGTTTCTTTTGCTTAAAGTTTGCCACCTGAAGCCAGCCTCTCTTGCCCATCTTCCTCAGTTTCAGAGGGTAGATATTTCAGGGTTGCTTTTTCCCCAGGTCTCCACGCCTTTGGGTTTTGTTTTTGCTTAACGATTGCCACCTGAGCTAGCCTCTCTTGCCCATCTTCCTCAGTTTCAGAGGGTGGATTTCTCCGTGTTGCTTTTTCCCCAGGTCTCCACGCCCTTGTGTGTTTCTTTTGCTTACCGATTGCCACCTGAGGTAGCCTCTGTTGCCCATCCTCGTCAGTTTCAGAGGGTAGATTTCTCAGTGCTGCTTTTTCCCCAGGTCTCCACGCCCTTGTGTGTTTCTTTTGCTTAAAGTTTGCCACCTGAAGCCAGCCTCTCTTGCCCATCTTCCTCAGTTTCAGAGGGCAGATATTTCAGGGTTGCTTTTTCCCCAGGTCTCCACGCCTTTGGGTTTTGTTTTTGCTTAACGATTGCCACCTGAGGTAGCCTCTGTTGCCCATCTTCCTCAGCTTCAGAGGGTGGATTTCTCCGTGTTGCTTTTTCCCCAGGTCTCCACGCCCTTGTGTGTTTCTTTTGCTTAAAGTTTGCCACCTGAAGCCAGCCTCTCTTGCCCATCTTCCTCAGTTTCAGAGGGTAGATATTTCAGGGTTGCTTTTTCCCCAGGTCTCCACGCCTTTGGGTTTTGTTTTTGCTTAACGATTGCCACCTGAGCTAGCCTCTCTTGCCCATCTTCCTCAGTTTCAGAGGGTGGATTTCTCCGTGTTGCTTTTTCCCCAGGTCTCCACGCCCTTGTGTGTTTCTTTTGCTTAACGTTTGCCACCTGAAGCCAGCCTCTCTTGCCCATCTTCCTCAGTTTCAGAGGGTGGATTTCTCAGTGTTGCCTTTTCGCCAGCTCCCCACGCCCTTGTGTGTTTCTTTTGCTTAAAGATTGTCACCTGAGCTAGGCACTGTTGCCCTGCTTCCTCAGTTTCAAAGGGTACCTTTTTCAGGGTTGCTTTTTGACCGGGTCTCCTCGCCATTGTATTTTTTTATTTTATTTTTTTTGCTTAAAGATTGCCACCTGAGCTAGCCTCTGTTGCCCATCTTCTTCGGTTTCAGAGGGTAGATTTCTCACTGTTGCTTTTTCGCCAGCTCTCCAGGCCCTTGCGTCTTTTTTTTTTTTCTTCTTAAAGGTTGCAACCTGACTAGCTTCTTTTGCCCATGTTCGTCAGTTTCAGAGGGTGGATTTCTCCGTGTTGCTTTTTCCCCATGTCTCCACGCCCTTGTGTGTTTCTTTTGCTTAACGATTGCCACCTGAGGTAGCCTCTGTTGCCCATCCTCGTCAGTTTCAGAGGGTAGATTTCTCAGTGCTGCTTTTTCCTCAGGTCTCCACGCCCTTGTGTGTTTCTTTTGCTTAAAGTTTGCCACCTGAAGCCAGCCTCTCTTGCCCATCTTCCTCAGTTTCAGAGGGTAGATATTTCAGGGTTTCTTTTTCCCCAGGTCTCCACGCCTTTGGGTTTTCTTTTTGCTTAACGATTGCCACCTGAGCTAGCCTCTCTTGCCCATCTTCCTCAGTTTCAGAGGGTGGATTTCTCCATGTTGCTTTTTCCCCAGGTCTCCACGCCCTTGTGTGTTTCTTTTGCTTAACGATTGCCACCTGAGGTAGCCTCTGTTGCCCATCCTCGTCAGTTTCAGAGGGTGGATTTCTCCGTGCTGCTTTTTCCCCAGGTCTCCACGCCCTTGTGTGTTTCTTTTGCTTAACGTTTGCCACCTGAAGCCAGCCTCTCTTGCCCATCTTCCTCAGTTTCAGAGGGTAGATATTTCAGGGTTGCTTATTCCCCAGGTCTCCACGCCTTTGTGTTTTCTTTTTGCTTAACGATTGCCACCTGAGGTAGCCTCTGTTGCCCATCTTCCTCAGTTTCAGAGGGTGGATTTCTCAGTGTTGCCTTTTCGCCAGCTCCCCACGCCCTTGTGTGTTTCTTTTGCTTAAAGATTGTCACCTGAGCTAGGCACTGTTGCCCTTCTTCCTCAGTTTCAAAGGGTACCTTTTTCAGGGTTGCTTTTTGACCGGGTCTCCTCGCCATTGTAATTTTTTATTTTATTTTTTTTGCTTAAAGATTGCCACCTGAGCTAGCCTCTGTTGCCCATCTTCTTCGGTTTCAGAGGGTAGATTTCTCACTGTTGCTTTTTCGCCAGCTCTCCACGCCGTTGCGTCTTTTTTTTTTTCTGCTTAAAGGTTGCAACCTGACTAGCTTCTATTGCCCATGTTCCTCAGTTTCAGAGGGTGGATTTCTCCGTGTTGCTTTTTCCCCAGGTCTCCACGCCCTTGTGTGTTTCTTTTGCTTAAAGTTTGCCACCTGAAGCCAGCCTCTCTTGCCCATCTTCCTCAGTTTCAGAGGGTAGATATATCAGGGTTGCTTTTTCCCCAGGACTTCCCGCCTTTGGGTTTTGTTTTTGCTTAACGATTGCCACCTGAGCTAGCCTCTGTTGCCCATCTTCCTCAGTTTCAGAGGGTGGATTTTTCCGTGTTGCTTTTTCCCCAGGTCTCCACGCCCTTGTGTGTTTCTTTTGCTTACCGATTGCCACCTGAGGTAGCCTCTGTTGCCCATCCTCGTCAGTTTCAGAGGGTAGATTTCTCAGTGCTGCTTTTTCCCCAGGTCTCCACGCCCTTGTGTGTTTCTTTTGCTTAAAGTTTGCCAGCTGAAGCCAGCCTCTCTTGCCCATCTTCCTCAGTTTCAGAGGGTAGATATTTCAGGGTTGCTTTTTCCCCAGGTCTCCACGCCTTTGGGTTTTGTTTTTGCTTAACGATTCCCACGTGAGGTAGCCTCTGTTGCCCATCTTCCTCAGTTTCAGAGGGTGGATTTCTCCGTGTTGCTTTTTCCCCAGGTCTCCACGCCCTTGTGTGTTTCTTTTGCTTAAAGTTTGCCACCTGAAGCCAGCCTCTCTTGCCCATCTTCCTCAGTTTCAGAGGGTAGATATTTCAGGGTTGCTTTTTCCCCAGGTCTCCACGCCTTTGGGTTTTCTTTTTGCTTAACGATTGCCACGTGAGGTAGCCTCTGTTGCCCATCTTCCTCAGTTTCAGAGGGTGGATTTCTCCGTGTTGCTTTTTCCCCAGGTCTCCACGCCCTTGTGTGTTTCTTTTGCTTAATGATTGCCACCTGAGGTACCCTCTGTTGCCCATCCTCGTCAGTTTCAGAGGGTAGATTTCTCAGTGCTGCTTTTTCCCCAGGTCTCCACGCCCTTGTGTGTTTCTTTTGCTTAAAGTTTGCCACCTGAAGCCAGCCTCTCTTGCCCATCTTCCTCAGTTTCAGAGGGTAGATATTTCAGGGTTGCTTTTTCCCCAGGTCTCCACGCCTTTGGGTTTTGTTTTTGCTTAACGATTGCCACCTGAGCTAGCCTCTGTTGCCCATCTTCCTCAGCTTCAGAGGGTGGATTTCTCCGTGTTGCTTTTTCCCCAGGTCTCCACGCCCTTGTGTGTTTCTTTTGCTTAAAGTTTGCCACATGAAGCCAGCCTCACTTGCCCATCTTCCTCAGTTTCAGAGGGTAGATATTTCAGGGTTGCTTATTCCCCAGGTCTCCACGCCTTTGTGTTTTCTTTTTGCTTAACGATTGCCACCTGAGGTAGCCTCTGTTGCCCATCTTCCTCAGTTTCAGAGGGTGGATTTCTCCGTGTTGCTTTTTACCCAGGTCTCCACGCCCTTGTGTGTTTCTTTTGCTTAAAGATTGCCTCCTGAGCTTGCCTCTGTTGCCCATCTTCGTCCGTTTCAGAGGGTGGATTTCTCAGTGTTGCCTTTTCGCCAGCTCCCCACGCCCTTGTGTGTTTCTTTTGCTTAAAGATTGTCACCTGAGCTAGGCACTGTTGCCCTGCTTCCTCAGTTTCAAAGGTACCTTTTTCAGGGTTGCTTTTTGACCGGGTCTCCTCGCCATTGTATTTTTTTATTTTATTTTTTTTGCTTAAAGATTGCCACCTGAGCTACCCTCTGTTGCCCATCTTCTTCAGTTTCAGGGGTAGATTTCTCACTGTTGCTTTTTCGCCAGCTCTCCACGCCCTTGCGTCTTTTTTTTTTTTCTGCTTAAAGGTTGCAACCTGACTAGCTTCTTTTGCCCATGTTCGTCAGTTTCAGAGGGTGGATTTCTCCGTGTTGCTTTTTCCCCAGGTCTCCACGCCCTTGTGTGTTTCTTTTGCTTAACGATTGCCACCTGAGGTAGCCTCTGTTGCCCATCCTCGTCAGTTTCAGAGGGTAGATTTCTCTGTGCTGCTTTTTCCCCAGGTCTCCACGCCCTTGTGTGTTTCTTTTGCTTAAAGTTTGCCACGTGAAGCCAGCCTCTCTTGCCCATCTTCCTCAGTTTCAGAGGGTAGATATTTCAGGGTTGCTTTTTCCTCAGCTCTCCACGCCTTTGGGTTTTGTTTTTGCTTAACGATTGCCACCTGATGTAGCCACTGTTGCCCATCTTCCTCAGCTTCAGAGGGTGGATTTCTCCGTGTTGCTTTTTCCCCAGGTCTCCACGCCCTTGTGTGTTTCTTTTGCTTAAAGTTTGCCACCTGAAGCCAGCCTCTCTTGCCCATCTTCCTCAGTTTCAGAGGGTAGATATTTCAGGGTTGCTTTTTCCCCAGGTCTCCACGCCTTTGGGTTTTCTTTTTGCTTAACGATTGCCACGTGAGGTAGCCTCTGTTGCCCATCTTCCTCAGTTTCAGAGGGTGGATTTCTCCGTGTTGCTTTTTCCCCAGGTCTCCACGCCCTTGTGTGTTTCTTTTGCTTAACGATTGCCACCTGAGGTAGCCTCTGTTGCCCATCCTCGTCAGTTTCAGAGGGTAGATTTCTCAGTGCTGCTTTTTCCCCAGGTCTCCACGCCCTTGTGTGTTTCTTTTGCTTAAAGTTTGCCACCTGAAGCCAGCCTCTCTTGCCCATCTTCCTCAGTTTCAGAGGGTAGATATTTCAGGGTTGCTTTTTCCCCAGGTCTCCACGCCTTTGTGTTTTCTTTTTGCTTAACGATTGCCACCTGAGGTAGCCTCTGTTGCCCATCTTCCTCAGTTTCAGAGGGTGGATTTCTCAGTGTTGCCTTTTCGCCAGCTCCCCACGCCCTTGTGTGTTTCTTTTGCTTAAAGATTGTCACCTGAGCTAGGCACTGTTGCCCTTCTTCCTCAGTTTCAAAGGGTACCTTTTTCAGGGTTGCTTTTTGACCGGGTCTCCTCGCCATTGTAATTTTTTATTTTATTTTTTTTGCTTAAAGATTGCCACCTGAGCTAGCCTCTGTTGCCCATCTTCTTCGGTTTCAGAGGGTAGATTTCTCACTGTTGCTTTTTCGCCAGCTCTCCACGCCGTTGCGTCTTTTTTTTTTTCTGCTTAAAGGTTGCAACCTGACTAGCTTCTATTGCCCATGTTCCTCAGTTTCAGAGGGTGGATTTCTCCGTGTTGCTTTTTCCCCAGGTCTCCACGCCCTTGTGTGTTTCTTTTGCTTAAAGTTTGCCACCTGAAGCCAGCCTCTCTTGCCCATCTTCCTCAGTTTCAGAGGGTAGATATATCAGGGTTGCTTTTTCCCCAGGACTTCCCGCCTTTGGGTTTTGTTTTTGCTTAACGATTGCCACCTGAGCTAGCCTCTGTTGCCCATCTTCCTCAGTTTCAGAGGGTGGATTTTTCCGTGTTGCTTTTTCCCCAGGTCTCCACGCCCTTGTGTGTTTCTTTTGCTTACCGATTGCCACCTGAGGTAGCCTCTGTTGCCCATCCTCGTCAGTTTCAGAGGGTAGATTTCTCAGTGCTGCTTTTTCCCCAGGTCTCCACGCCCTTGTGTGTTTCTTTTGCTTAAAGTTTGCCAGCTGAAGCCAGCCTCTCTTGCCCATCTTCCTCAGTTTCAGAGGGTAGATATTTCAGGGTTGCTTTTTCCCCAGGTCTCCACGCCTTTGGGTTTTGTTTTTGCTTAACGATTCCCACGTGAGGTAGCCTCTGTTGCCCATCTTCCTCAGTTTCAGAGGGTGGATTTCTCCGTGTTGCTTTTTCCCCAGGTCTCCACGCCCTTGTGTGTTTCTTTTGCTTAAAGTTTGCCACCTGAAGCCAGCCTCTCTTGCCCATCTTCCTCAGTTTCAGAGGGTAGATATTTCAGGGTTGCTTTTTCCCCAGGTCTCCACGCCTTTGGGTTTTCTTTTTGCTTAACGATTGCCACGTGAGGTAGCCTCTGTTGCCCATCTTCCTCAGTTTCAGAGGGTGGATTTCTCCGTGTTGCTTTTTCCCCAGGTCTCCACGCCCTTGTGTGTTTCTTTTGCTTAATGATTGCCACCTGAGGTACCCTCTGTTGCCCATCCTCGTCAGTTTCAAAGGGTAGATTTCTCAGTGCTGCTTTTTCCCCAGGTCTCCACGCCCTTGTGTGTTTCTTTTGCTTAAAGTTTGCCACCTGAAGCCAGCCTCTCTTGCCCATCTTCCTCAGTTTCAGAGGGTAGATATTTCAGGGTTGCTTTTTCCCCAGGTCTCCACGCCTTTGGGTTTTGTTTTTGCTTAACGATTGCCACCTGAGCTAGCCTCTGTTGCCCATCTTCCTCAGCTTCAGAGGGTGGATTTCTCCGTGTTGCTTTTTCCCCAGGTCTCCACGCCCTTGTGTGTTTCTTTTGCTTAAAGTTTGCCACATGAAGCCAGCCTCACTTGCCCATCTTCCTCAGTTTCAGAGGGTAGATATTTCAGGGTTGCTTATTCCCCAGGTCTCCACGCCTTTGTGTTTTCTTTTTGCTTAACGATTGCCACCTGAGGTAGCCTCTGTTGCCCATCTTCCTCAGTTTCAGAGGGTGGATTTCTCCGTGTTGCTTTTTACCCAGGTCTCCACGCCCTTGTGTGTTTCTTTTGCTTAAAGATTGCCTCCTGAGCTTGCCTCTGTTGCCCATCTTCGTCCGTTTCAGAGGGTGGATTTCTCAGTGTTGCCTTTTCGCCAGCTCCCCACGCCCTTGTGTGTTTCTTTTGCTTAAAGATTGTCACCTGAGCTAGGCACTGTTGCCCTGCTTCCTCAGTTTCAAAGGTACCTTTTTCAGGGTTGCTTTTTGACCGGGTCTCCTCGCCATTGTATTTTTTTATTTTATTTTTTTTGCTTAAAGATTGCCACCTGAGCTACCCTCTGTTGCCCATCTTCTTCAGTTTCAGGGGTAGATTTCTCACTGTTGCTTTTTCGCCAGCTCTCCACGCCCTTGCGTCTTTTTTTTTTTTCTGCTTAAAGGTTGCAACCTGACTAGCTTCTTTTGCCCATGTTCGTCAGTTTCAGAGGGTGGATTTCTCCGTGTTGCTTTTTCCCCAGGTCTCCACGCCCTTGTGTGTTTCTTTTGCTTAACGATTGCCACCTGAGGTAGCCTCTGTTGCCCATCCTCGTCAGTTTCAGAGGGTAGATTTCTCTGTGCTGCTTTTTCCCCAGGTCTCCACGCCCTTGTGTGTTTCTTTTGCTTAAAGTTTGCCACGTGAAGCCAGCCTCTCTTGCCCATCTTCCTCAGTTTCAGAGGGTAGATATTTCAGGGTTGCTTTTTCCTCAGCTCTCCACGCCTTTGGGTTTTGTTTTTGCTTAACGATTGCCACCTGATGTAGCCACTGTTGCCCATCTTCCTCAGCTTCAGAGGGTGGATTTCTCCGTGTTGCTTTTTCCCCAGGTCTCCACGCCCTTGTGTGTTTCTTTTGCTTAAAGTTTGCCACCTGAAGCCAGCCTCTCTTGCCCATCTTCCTCAGTTTCAGAGGGTAGATATTTCAGGGTTGCTTTTTCCCCAGGTCTCCACGCCTTTGTGTTTTCTTTTTGCTTAACGATTGCCACGTGAGGTAGCCTCTGTTGCCCATCTTCCTCAGTTTCAGAGGGTGGATTTCTCCGTGTTGCTTTTTCCCCAGGTCTCCACGCCCTTGTGTGTTTCTTTTGCTTAACGATTGCCACCTGAGGTAGCCTCTGTTGCCCATCCTCGTCAGTTTCAGAGGGTAGATTTCTCAGTGCTGCTTTTTCCCCAGGTCTCCACGCCCTTGTGTGTTTCTTTTGCTTAAAGTTTGCCACCTGAAGCCAGCCTCTCTTGCCCATCTTCCTCAGTTTCAGAGGGTAGATATTTCAGGGTTGCTTTTTCCCCAGGTCTCCACGCCTTTGGGTTTTGTTTTTGCTTAACGATTGCCACCTGAGCTAGCCTGTGTTGCCCATCTTCCTCAGCTTCAGAGGGTGGATTTCTCCGTGTTGCTTTTTCCCCAGGTCTCCACGCCCTTGTGTGTTTCTTTTGCTTAAAGTTTGCCACATGAAGCCAGCCTCACTTGCCCATCTTCCTCAGTTTCAGAGGGTAGATATTTCAGGGTTGCTTATTCCCCAGGTCTCCACGCCTTTGTGTTTTCTTTTTGCTTAACGATTGCCACCTGAGGTAGCCTCTGTTGCCCATCTTCCTCAGTTTCAGAGGGTGGATTTCTCCGTGTTGCTTTTTACCCAGGTCTCCACGCCCTTGTGTGTTTCTTTTGCTTAAAGATTGCCTCCTGAGCTTGCCTCTGTTGCCCATCTTCGTCCGTTTCAGAGGGTGGATTTCTCAGTGTTGCCTTTTCGCCGGCTCTCCACGCCCTTGTGTGTTTCTTTTGCTTAAAGATTGTCACCTGAGCTAGGCACTGTTGCCCTGCTTCCTCAGTTTCTGAGGGTACCTTTTTCAGGGTTGCTTTTTGACCGGGTCTCCTCGCCATTGTATTTTTTTATTTTATTTCTTTTGCTTAAAGATTGCCACCTGAGCTAGCCTCTGTTGCCCCTCTTCTTCGGTTTCAGAGGGTAGATTTCTCAGTGTTGCTTTTTCGCCAGGTCTCCATGCCCTTGCGTCTTTTTTTTTTTCTGCTTAAAGGTTGCAACCTGAGCTAGCTTCTTTTGCCCATGTTCGTCAGTTTCAGAGGGAGGATTTCTCCGTGTTGCTTTTTCCCCAGGTCTCCACGCCCTTGTGTGTTTCTTTTGCTTAACGATTGCCACCTGAGGTAGCCTCTGTTGCCCATCCTCGTCAGTTTCAGAGGGTAGATTTCTCAGTGCTGCTTTTTCCCCAGGTCTCCACGCCCTTGTGTGTTTCTTTTGCTTAAAGTTTGCCACCTGAAGCCAGCCTCTCTTGCCCATCTTCCTCAGTTTCAGAGGGTAGATATTTCAGGGTTGCTTATTCCGCAGGTCTCCACGCCTTTGTGTTTTCTTTTTGCTTAACGATTGCCACCTGAGGTAGCCTCTGTTGCCCATCTTCCTCAGTTTCAGAGGGTGGATTTCTCCGTGTTGCTTTTTACCCAGGTCTCCACGCCCCTGTGTGGTTCTTTTGCTTAAAGATTGCCTCCTGAGCTTGCCTCTGTTGCCCATCTTCGTCCGTTTCAGAGGGTGGATTTCTCAGTGTTGCCTTTTCGCCAGCTCTCCACGCCCTTGTGTGTTTCTTTTGCTTAAAGATTGTCACCTGAGCTAGGCGCTGTTGCCCTGCTTCCTCAGTTTCAGAGGGTACCTTTTTCAGGGTTGCTTTTTGACCGGGTCTCCTCGCCATTGTATTTTTTTATTTTATTTTTTTTGCTTAAAGATTGCCACCTGAGCTAGCCTCTGTTGCCCCTCTTCTTCGGTTTCAGAGGGTAGACTTCTCAGTGTTGCTTTTTCGCCAGGTCTCCATGCCCTTGCGTCTTTTTTTTTTTTCTGCTTAAAGGTTGCAACCTGACTAGCTTCTTTTGCCCATCTTCCTCAGCTTCAGAGGGTGGATTTCTCCGTGTTGCTTTTTCCCCAGGTCTCCACGCCCTTGTGTGTTTCTTTTGCTTAACGATTGCCACCTGAGGTAGCCTGTGTTGCCCATCCTCGTCAGTTTCAGAGGGTAGATATCTCAGTGCTGCTTTTTCCCCAGGTCTCCACGCCCTTGTGTGTTTCTTTTGCTTAAAGTTTGCCACCTGAAGCCAGCCTCTCTTGCCCATCTTCCTCAGTTTCAGAGGGTAGATATTTCAGGGTTGCTTTTTCCCCAGGCCTCCACGCCTTTGTGTATTCTTTTTGCTTAACGATTGCCACCTGAGGTAGCCTCTGTTGCCCGTCTTCCTCAGTTTCAGAGGGTGGATTTCTCCGTGTTGCTTTTTCCCCAGGTCTCCACGCCCTTGTGTGTTTCTTTTGCTTAAAGCTTGCCACCTGAGCTAGCCTCTGTTGCCCATCTTCGTTCATTCCAGAGGGTGGATTTCTCTGTTTTGCCTTTTCGCCAGCTCCGCACGCCCTTGTGTGTTTCTTTTGCTTAAAGATTGTCACCTGAGCTAGGCACTGTTGCCCTGCTTCCTCAGTTTCTGAGGGTACCTTTTTCAGGGTTGCTTTTTGACCGGGTCTCCTCGCCATTGTATTTTTTTATTTTTTTTTTTTTTGCTTAAAGATTGCCACCTGAGGTAGCCTCTGTTGCCCATCTTCTTCGGTTTCAGAGGGTAGATTTCTCACTGTTGCTTTTTCGCCAGGTCTCCATGCCCTTGCGTCTTTTTTTTTTTCTGCTTAAAGGTTGCAACCTGAGCTAGCTTCTTTTGCCCATGTTCGTCAGTTTCAGAGGGAGGATTTCTCCGTGTTGCTTTTTCCCCAGGTCTCCACGCCCTTGTGTGTTTCTTTTGCTTAACGATTGATACCTGAGGTAGCCTCTGTTGCCCATCCTCGTCAGTTTCAGAGGGTAGATTTCTCAGTGCTGCTTTTTCCCCAGGTCTCCACGCCCTTGTGTGTTTCTTTTGCTTAAAGTTTGCCACCTGAAGCCAGCCTCTCTTGCCCATCTTCCTCAGTTTCAGAGGGTAGATATTTCAGGGTTGCTTTTTCCCCAGGTCTCCACGCCTTTGGGTTTTGTTTTTGCTTAACGATTGCCACCTGAGCTAGCCTCTCTTGCCCATCTTCCTCAGTTTCAGAGGGTGGATTTCTCCGTGTTGCTTTTTCCCCAGGTCTCCACGCCCTTGTGTGTTTCTTTTGCTTACCGATTGCCACCTGAGGTAGCCTCTGTTGCCCATCCTCGTCAGTTTCAGAGGGTACATTTCTCAGTGCTGCTTTTTCCCCCGGTCTCCACGCCCTTGTGTGTTTCTTTTGCTTAAAGTTTGCCACCTGAAGCCAGCCTCTCTTGCCCATCTTCCTCAGTTTCAGAGGGTAGATATTTCAGGGATGCTTTTACCCCAGGTCTCCACGCCTTTGGGTTTTGTTTTTGCTTAACGATTGCCACCTGAGGTAGCCTCTGTTGCCCATCTTCCTCAGCTTCAGAGGGTGGATTTCTCCGTGTTGCTTTTTCCCCAGGTCTCCACGCCCTTGTGTGTTTCTTTTTCTTAAAGTTTGCCACCTGAAGCCAGCCTCTCTTGCCCATCTTCCTCAGTTTCAGAGGGTAGATATTTCAGGGTTGCTTTTTCGCAAGGTCTCCACGCCTTTGTGTTTTGTTTTTGCTTGACGATTGCCACCTGAGGTAGCCTCTGTTGCCCATCTTCCTCAGTTTCAGAGGGTGGATTTCTCCGTGTTGCTTTTTCCCCAGGTCTCCACGCCCTTGTGTGTTTCTTTTGCTTACCGATTGCCACCTGAGGTAGCCTCTGTTGCCCATCCTCGTCAGTTTCAGAGGGTAGATTTCTCAGTGCTGCTTTTTCCCCAGGTCTCCACGCCCTTGTGTGTTTCATTTGCTTAAAGTTTGCCACCTGAAGCCAGCCTCTCTTGCCCATCTTCCTCAGTTTCAGAGGGTAGATATTTCACGGTTGCTTATTGCCCAGGTCTCCACGCCTTTGTGTTTTCTTTTTGCTTAACGATTGCCACCTGAGGTAGCCTCTGTTGCCCATCTTCCTCAGTTTCAGAGGGTGGATTTCTCCGTGTTGCTTTTTACCCAGGTCTCCACGCCCTTGTGTGTTTCTTTTGCTTAAAGATTGCCTCCTTAGCTAGCCTCTGTTGCCCATCTTCGTCCGTTTCAGAGGGTGGATTTCTCAGTGTTGCCTTTTCGCCAGCTCCCCACGCCCTTGTGTGTTTCTTTTGCTTAAAGATTGTCACCTGAGCTAGGCACTGTTGCCCTGCTTCCTCAGTTTCAAAGGTACCTTTTTCAGGGTTGCTTTTTGACCGGGTCTCCTCGCCATTGTATTTTTTTATTTTATTTTTTTTGCTTAAAGATTGCCACCTGAGCTAGCCTCTGTTGCCCATCTTCTTCGGTTTCAGAGGGTAGATTTCTCACTGTTGCTTTTTCGCCAGATCTCCACGCCCTTGCGTCTTTTTTTTTTTTTCTGCTTAAAGGTTGCAACCTGACTAGCTTCTTTTGCCCATGTTCGTCAGTTTCAGAGGGTGGATTTCTCCGTGTTGCTTTTTCCCCAGGTCTCCACGCCCTTGTGTGTTTCTTTTGCTTAACGATTGCCACCTGAGGTAGCCTCTGTTGCCCATCCTCGTCAGTTTCAGAGGGTAGATTTCTCAGTGCTGCTTTTTCCCCAGGTCTCCACGCCCTTGTGTGTTTCTTTTGCTTAAAGTTTGCCACCTGAAGCCAGCCTCTCTTGCCCATCTTCCTCAGTTTCAGAGGGTAGATATTTCAGGGTTGCTTTTTCCCCAGGTCTCCACGCCTTTGGGTTTTGTTTTTGCTTAACGATTGCCACCTGATGTAGCCACTGTTGCCCATCTTCCTCAGCTTCAGAGGGTGGATTTCTCCGTGTTGCTTTTTCCCCAGGTCTCCACGCCCTTGTGTGTTTCTTTTGCTTAAAGTTTGCCACCTGAAGCCAGCCTCTCTTGCCCATCTTCCTCAGTTTCAGAGGGTAGATATTTCAGGGTTGCTTTTTCCCCAGGTCTCCACGCCTTTGGGTTTTGTTTTTGCTTAACGATTGCCACGTGAGGTAGCCTCTGTTGCCCATCTTCCTCAGTTTCAGAGGGTGGATTTCTCCGTGTTGCTTTTTCCCCAGGTCTCCATGCCCTTGTGTGTTTCTTTTGCTTAACGTTTGCCACATGAAGCCAGCCTCTCTTGCCCATCTTCCTCAGTTTCAGAGGGTAGATATTTCAGGGTTGCTTTTTCGCAAGGTCTCCACGCCTTTGTGTTTTGTTTTTGCTTAACGATTGCCACCTGAGGTAGCCTCTGTTGCCCATCTTCCTCAGTTTCAGAGGGTGGATTTCTCCGTGTTGCTTTTTCCCCAGGTCTCCACGCCCTTGTGTGTTTCTTTTGCTTAACGATTGCCACCTGAGGTAGCCTCTGTTGCCCATCCTCGTCAGTTTCAGAGGGTAGATTTCTCAGTGCTGCTTTTTCCCCAGGTCTCCACGCCCTTGTGTGTTTCTTTTGCTTAACGTTTGCCACATGAAGGCAGCCTCTCTTGCCCATCTTCCTCAGTTTCAGAGGATAGATATTTCAGGGTTGCTTTTTCCCCAGGTCTCCACCCCTTTGGGTTTGTTTTTGCTTAACGATTGCCACGTGAGGTAGCCTCTGTTGCCCATCTTCCTCAGCTTCAGAGGGTGGATTTCTCCGTGTTGCTTTTTCCCCAGGTCTCCACGCCCTTGTGTGTTTCTTTTGCTTAAAGTTTGCCACCTGAAGCCAGCCTCTCTTGCCCATCTTCCTCAGTTTCAGAGGGTAGATATTTCAGGGTTGCTTTTTCCCCAGGTCTCCACGCCTTTCGGTTTTGTTTTTGCTTAACGATTGCCACCTGAGCTAGCCTCTGTTGCCCATCTTCCTCAGCTTCAGAGGGTGGATTTCTCCGTGTTGCTTTTTACCCAGGTCTCCACGCCCTTGTGTGTATCTTTTGCTTAAAGCTTGCCACCTGAGCTAGCCTCTGTTGCCCATCTTCGTTCATTCCAGAGGGTGGATTTCTCTGTTTTGCCTTTTCGCCAGCTCCGCACGCCCTTGTGTGTTTCTTTTGCTTAAAGATTGTCACCTGAGCTAGGCACTGTTGCCCTGCTTCCTCAGTTTCTGAGGGTACCTTTTTCAGGGTTGCTTTTTGACCGGGTCTCCTCGCCATTGTATTTTTTTATTTTATTTCTTTTGCTTAAAGATTGCCACCTGAGCTAGCCTCTGTTGCCCCTCTTCTTCGGTTTCAGAGGGTAGATTTCTCAGTGTTGCTTTTTCCCCAGGTCTCCACGCCCTTGTGTGTTTCTTCTGCTTAAAGTTTGCCACCTGAAGCCAGCCTCTCTTGCCCATCTTCCTCAGTTTCAGAGGGTAGATATTTCAGGGTTGCTTTTTCCCCAGGTCTCCACGCCTTTGTGTCTTCTTTTTGCTTAACGATTGCCACCTGAGCTAGCCTCTCTTGCCCATCTTCCTCAGTTTCAGAGGGTGGATTTTTCCGTGTTGCTTTTTCCCCAGGTCTCCACGCCCTTGTGTGTTTCTTTTGCTTAACGATTGCCACCTGAGGTAGCCTCTGTTGCCCATCCTCGTCAGTTTCAGAGGGTAGATTTCTCAGTGCTGCTTTTTCCCCAGGTCTCCACGCCCTTGTGTGTTTCTTTTGCTTAAAGTTTGCCACCTGAAGCCAGCCTCTCTTGCCCATCTTCCTCAGTTTCAGAGGGTAGATATTTCAGGGTTGCTTAGTCCCAGGTCTCCACGCCTTTGTGTTTTCTTTTTGCTTAACGATTGCCACCTGAGGTAGCCTCTGTTGCCCATCTTCCTCAGTTTCAGAGGGTGGATTTCTCCGTGTTGCTTTTTACCCAGGTCTCCACGCCCCTGTGTGGTTCTTTTGCTTAAAGATTGCCTCCTGAGCTTGCCTCTGTTGCCCATCTTCGTCCGTTTCAGAGGGTGGATTTCTCAGTGTTGCCTTTTCGCCAGCTCTCCACGCCCTTGTGTGTTTCTTTTGCTTAAAGATTGTCACCTGAGCTAGGCGCTGTTGCCCTGCTTCCTCAGTTTCAGAGGGTACATTTTTCAGGGTTGCTTTTTGACCGGGTCTCCTCGCCATTGTATTTTTTTATTTTATTTTTTTTGCTTAAAGATTGCCACCTGAGCTAGCCTCTGTTGCCCCTCTTCTTCGGTTTCAGAGGGTAGACTTCTCAGTGTTGCTTTTTCGCCAGGTCTCCATGCCCTTGCGTCTTTTTTTTTTTTCTGCTTAAAGGTTGCAACCTGACTAGCTTCTTTTGCCCATCTTCCTCAGCTTCAGAGGGTGGATTTCTCCGTGTTGCTTTTTCCCCAGGTCTCCACGCCCTTGTGTGTTTCTTTTGCTTAACGTTTGCCACATGAAGCCAGCCTCTCTTGCCCATCTTCCTCAGTTTCAGAGGGTAGATATTTCAGGGTTGCTTATTCCCCAGGTCTCCACGCCTTTGTGTTTTCTTTTTGCTTAACGATTGCCACCTGAGGTAGCCTCTGTTGCCCATCTTCCTCAGTTTCAGAGGGTGGATTTCTCCGTGTTGCTTTTTACCCAGGTCTCCACGCCCTTGTGTGTTTCTTTTGCTTAAAGCTTGCCACCTGAGCTAGCCTCTGGTGCCCATCTTCGTTCATTCCAGAGGGTGGATTTCTCAGTTTTGCCTTTTCGCCAGCTCCGCACGCCCTTGTGTGTTTCTTTTGCTTAAAGATTGTCACCTGAGCTAGGCACTGTTGCCCTGCTTCCTCAGTTTCTGAGGGTACCTTTTTCAGGGTTGCTTTTTGACCGGGTCTCCTCGCCATTGTATTTTTTTATTTTATTTTTTTTGCTTAAAGATTGCCACCTGAGCTAGCCTCTGTTGCCCCTCTTCTTCGGTTTCAGAGGGTAGATTTCTCAGTGTTGCTTTTTCGCCAGGTCTCCATGCCCTTGCGTCTTTTTTTTTTTCTGCTTAAAGGTTCCAACCTGAGCTAGCTTCTTTTGCCCATGTTCGTCAGTTTCAGAGGGAGGATTTCTCCGTGTTGCTTTTTCCCCAGGTCTCCACGCCCTTGTGTGTTTCTTTTGCTTAACGATTGCCACCTGAGGTAGCCTCTGTTGCCCATCCTCGTCAGTTTCAGAGGGTAGATTTCTCAGTGCTGCTTTTTCCCCAGGTCTCCACGCCCTTCTGTGTTTCTTTTGCTTAAAGTTTGCCACCTGAAGCCAGCCTCTCTTGCCCATCTTCCTCAGTTTCAGAGGGTAGATATTTCAGGGTTGCTTTTTCCCCAGGTCTCCACGCCTTTGGGTTTTGTTTTTGCTTAACGATTGCCACCTGAGGTAGCCTCTGTTGCCCATCTTCCTCAGTTTCAGAGGGTGGATTTCTCCGTGTTGCTTTTTCCCCAGGTCTCCACGCCCTTGTGTTTTTCTTTTGCTTAAAGCTTGCCACCAGAGCTAGCCTCTGTTGCCCATCTTCGTTCATTCCAGAGGGTGGATTTCTCAGTTTTGCCTTTTCGCCAGCTCCGCACGCCCTTGTGTGTTTCTTTTGCTTAAAGATTGTCACCTGAGCTAGGCACTGTTGCCCTGCTTCCTCAGTTTCTGAGGGTACCTTTTTCAGGGTTGCTTTTTGACCGGGTCTCCTCGCCTTTGTATTTTTTTATTTTATTTTTTTTGCTTAAAGATTGCCACCTGAGCTAGCCTCTGTTGCCCATCTTCTTCGGTTTCAGAGGGTAGATTTCTCACTGTTGCTTTTTCGCCAGGTCTCCATGCCCTTGCGTCTTTTTTTTTTCTGCTTAAAGGTTGCAACCTGAGCTAGCTTCTTTTGCCCATGTTCATCAGTTTCAGAGGGAGGATTTCTCCGTGTTGCTTTTTCCCCAGGTCTCCACGCCCTTGTGTGTTTCTTTTGCTTAAGGATTGCCACCTGAGGTAGCCTCTGTTGCCCATCCTCGTCAGTTTCAGAGGGTAGATTTCTCAGTGCTGCTTTTTCCCCAGGTCTCCACGCCCTTGTGTGTTTCTTTTGCTTAACGTTTGCCAACTGAAGCCAGCCTCTCTTGCCCATCTTCCTCAGTTTCAGAGGGTAGATATTTCAGGGTTGCTTTTTCACCAGGTCTCCACGCCTTTGGGTTTTGTTTTTGCTTAACGATTGCCACCTGATGTAGCCACTGTTGCCCATCTTCCTCAGCTTCAGAGGGTGGATTTCTCCGTGTTGCTTTTTCCCCAGGTCTCCACGCCCTTGTGTGTTTCTTTTGCTTAAAGTTTGCCACCTGAAGCCAGCCTCTCTTGCCCATCTTCCTCAGTTTCAGAGGGTAGATATTTCAGGGTTGCTTTTTCCTCAGGTCTCCACGTCTTTGGGTTTTGTTTTTGCTTAACGATTGCCACCTGAGGTAGCCTCTGTTGCCCATCCTCGTCAGTTTCAGAGGGTAGATTTCTCAGTGCTGCTTTTTCCCCAGGTCTCCACGCCCTTGTGTGTTTCTTTTGCTTAACGTTTGCCACATGAAGGCAGCCTCTCTTGCCCATCTTCCTCAGTTTCAGAGGATAGATATTTCAGGGTTGCTTTTTCCCCAGGTCTCCACGCCTTTGGGTTTTGTTTTTGCTTACCGATTGCCACGTGAGGTAGCCTCTGTTGCCCATCTTCCTCAGCTTCAGAGGGTGGATTTCTCCGTGTTGCTTTTTCCCCAGGTCTCCACGCCCTTGTGTGTTTCTTTTGCTTAAAGTTTGCCACCTGAAGCCAGCCTCTCTTGCCCATCTTCCTCAGTTTCAGAGGGTAGATATTTCAGGGTTGCTTTTTCCCCAGGTCTCCACGCCTTTGGGTTTTGTTTTTGCTTAACGATTGCCACCTGAGCTAGCCTCTGTTGCCCAGCTTCGTTCATTCCAGAGGGTGGATTTCTCAGTTTTGCCTTTTCGCCAGCTCCGCACGCCCTTGTGTGTTTCTTTTGCTTAAAGATTGTCACCTGAGCTAGGCACTGTTGCCCTGCTTCCTCAGTTTCTGAGGGTACCTTTTTCAGGGTTGCTTTTTGACCGGGTCTCCTCGCCATTGTATTTTTTTATTTTATTTTTTTTGCTTAAAGATTGCCACCTGAGCTAGCCTCTGTTGCCCCTCTTCTTCGGTTTCAGAGGGTAGATTTCTCAGTGTTGCTTTTTCGCCAGGTCTCCATGCCCTTGCGTCTTTTTTTTTTTCTGCTTAAAGGTTGCAACCTGAGCTAGCTTCTTTTGCCCATGTTCGTCAGTTTCAGAGGGAGGATTTCTCCGTGTTGCTTTTTCCCCAGGTCTCCACGCCCTTGTGTGTTTCTTTTGCTTAACGATTGCCACCTGAGGTAGCCTCTGTTGCCCATCCTCGTCAGTTTCAGAGGGTAGATTTCTCAGTGCTGCTTTTTCCCCAGGTCTCCACGCCCTTGTGTGTTTCTTTTGCTTAAAGTTTGCCACCTGAAGCCAGCCTCTCTTGCCCATCTTCCTCAGTTTCAGAGGGTAGATATTTCAGGGTTGCTTTTTCCCCAGGTCTCCACGCCTTTGGGTTTTGTTTTTGCTTAACGATTGCCACCTGAGCTAGCCTCTCTTGCCCATCTTCCTCAGTTTCAGAGGGTGGATTTCTCCGTGTTGCTTTTTCCCCAGGTCTCCATGCCCTTGTGTGTTTCTTTTGCTTACCGATTGCCACCTGAGGTAGCCTCTGTTGCCCATCCTCGTCAGTTTCAGAGGGTAGATTTCTCAGTGCTGCTTTTTCCCCAGGGCTCCACGCCCTTGTGTGTTTCTTTTGCTTAAAGTTTGCCACCTGAAGCCAGCCTCTCTTGCCCATCTTCCTCAGTTTCAGAGGGTAGATATTTCAGGGTTGCTTTTTCCCCAGGTCTCCACGCCTTTGGGTTTTGTTTTTGCTTAACGATTGCCACCTGAGCTAGCCTCTCTTGCCCATCTTCCTCAGTTTCAGAGGGTGGATTTCTCCGTGTTGCTTTTTCCCCAGGTCTCCACGCCCTTGTGTGTTTCTTTTGCTTAAAGATTGCCTCCTTAGCTAGCCTCTGTTGCCCATCTTCGTCCGTTTCAGAGGGTGGATTTCTCAGTGTTGCCTTTTCGCCAGCTCCCCACGCCCTTGTGTGTTTCTTTTGCTTAAAGATTGTCACCTGAGCTAGGCACTGTTGCCCTGCTTCCTCAGTTTCAAAGGTACCTTTTTCAGGGTTGCTTTTTGACCGGGTCTCCTCGCCATTGTATTTTTTTATTTTATTTTTTTTGCTTAAAGATTGCCACCTGAGCTAGCCTCTGTTGCCCATCTTCTTCGGTTTCAGAGGGTAGATTTCTCACTGTTGCTTTTTCGCCAGCTCTCCACGCCCTTGCGTCTTTTTTTTTTTTCTGCTTAAAGGTTGCAACCTGACTAGCTTCTTTTGCCCATGTTCGTCAGTTTCAGAGGGTGGATTTCTCCGTGTTGCTTTTTCCCCAGGTCTCCACGCCTTTGGGTTTTGTTTTTGCTTAACGATTGCCACGTGAGGTAGCCTCTGTTGCCCATCTTCCTCAGCTTCAGAGGGTGGATTTCTCCGTGTTGCTTTTTCCCCAGGTCTCCACGCCCTTGTGTGTTTCTTTTGCTTAAAGTTTGCCACCTGAAGCCAGCCTCTCTTGCCCATCTTCCTCAGTTTCAGACGGTAGATATTTCAGGGTTGCTTTTTCCCCAGGTCTCCACGACTTTGGGTTTTGTTTTTGCTTAACGATTGCCACCTGAGCTAGCCTCTATTGCCCATCTTCCTCAGCTTCAGAGGGTGGATTTCTCCGTGTTGCTTTTTCCCCAGGTCTCCACGCCCTTGTGTGTTTCTTTTGCTTATAGTTTGCCACATGAAGCCAGCCTCTCTTGCCCATCTTCCTCAGTTTCAGAGGGTAGATTTCTCAGTGCTGCATTTTCCCCAGGTCTCCACGCCCTTGTGTGTTTCTTTTGCTTAAAGTTTGCCACCTGAAGCCAGCCTCTCTTGCCCATCTTCCTCAGTTTCAGAGGGTAGATATTTCAGGGTTGCTTTTTCCCCAGGTCTCCACGCCTTTGGGTTTTGTTTTTGCATAATGATTGCCACCTGAGCTAGCCTCTCTTCCCCATCTTCCTCAGTTTCAGAGGGTGGATTTCTCCGTGTTGCTTTTTCCCCAGGTCTCCACGCCCTTGTGTGTTTCTTTTGCTTAACGATTGCCACCTGAGGTAGCCTCTGTTGCCCATCCTCGTCAGTTTCAGAGGGTAGATTTCTCAGTGCTGCTTTTTCCCCAGGGCTCCACGCCCTTGTGTGTTTCTTTTGCTTAAAGTTTGCCACCTGAAGCCAGCCTCTCTTGCCCATCTTCCTCAGTTTCAGAGGGTAGATATTTCAGGGTTGCTTTTTCCCCAGGTCTCCACGCCTTTGGGTTTTGTTTTTGCTTAACGATTGCCACCTAAGCTAGCCTCTCTTGCCCATCTTCCTCAGTTTCAGAGGGTGGATTTCTCCGTGTTGCTTTTTCCCCAGGTCTCCACGCCCTTGTGTGTTTCTTTTGCTTAACGTTTGCCACATGAAGCCAGCCTCTCTTGCCCATCTTCCTCAGTTTCAGAGGGTAGATATTTCAGGGTTGCTTATTCCCCAGGTCTCCACGCCTTTGTGTTTTCTTTTTGCTTAACGATTGCCACCTGAGGTAGCCTCTGTTGCCCATCTTCCTCAGTTTCAGAGGGTGGATTTCTCCGTGTTGCTTTTTACCCAGGTCTCCACGCCCTTGTGTGTTTCTTTTGCTTAAAGCTTGCCACCTGAGCTAGCCTCTGGTGCCCATCTTCGTTCATTCCAGAGGGTGGATTTCTCAGTTTTGCCTTTTCGCCAGCTCCGCACGCCCTTGTGTGTTTCTTTTGCTTAAAGATTGTCACCTGAGCTAGGCACTGTTGCCCTGCTTCCTCAGTTTCTGAGGGTACCTTTTTCAGGGTTGCTTTTTGACCGGGTCTCCTCGCCATTGTATTTTTTTATTTTATTTTTTTTGCTTAAAGATTGCCACCTGAGCTAGCCTCTGTTGCCCCTCTTCTGCGGTTTCAGAGGGTAGATTTCTCAGTGTTGCTTTCTCGCCAGGTCTCCATGCCCTTGCGTCTTTTTTTTTTTCTGCTTAAAGGTTGCAACCTGAGCTAGCTTCTTTTGCCCATGTTCGTCAGTTTCAGAGGGAGGATTTCTCCGTGTTGCTTTTTCCCCAGGTCTCCACGCCCTTGTGTGTTTCTTTTGCTTAACGATTGCCACCTGAGGTAGCCTCTGTTGCCCATCCTCGTCAGTTTCAGAGGGTAGATTTCTCAGTGCTGCTTTTTCCCCAGGTCTCCACGCCCTTGTGTGTTTCTTTTGCTTAAAGTTTGCCACCTGAAGCCAGCCTCTCTTGCCCATCTTCCTCAGTTTCAGAGGGTAGATATTTCAGGGTTGCTTTTTCCCCAGGTCTCCACGCCTTTGGGTTTTGTTTTTGCTTAACGATTGCCACCTGAGGTAGCCTCTGTTGCCCATCTTCCTCAGTTTCAGAGGGTGGATTTCTCCGTGTTGCTTTTTCCCCAGGTCTCCACGCCCTTGTGTTTTTCTTTTGCTTAAAGCTTGCCACCTGAGCTAGCCTCTGTTGCCCATCTTCGTTCATTCCAGAGGGTGGATTTCTCAGTTTTGCCTTTTCGCCAGCTCCGCACGCCCTTGTGTGTTTCTTTTGCTTAAAGATTGTCACCTGAGCTAGGCACTGTTGCCCTGCTTCCTCAGTTTCTGAGGGTACCTTTTTCAGGGTTGCTTTTGGACCGGGTCTCCTCGCCATTGTATTTTTTTATTTTATTTTTTTTGCTTAAAGATTGCCACCTGAGCTAGCCTCTGTTGCCCATCTTCTTCGGTTTCAGAGGGTAGATTTCTCACTGTTGCTTTTTCGCCAGGTCTCCATGCCCTTGCGTCTTTTTTTTTTCTGCTTAAAGGTTGCAACCTGAGCTAGCTTCTTTTGCCCATGTTCATCAGTTTCAGAGGGAGGATTTCTCCGTGTTGCTTTTTCCCCAGGTCTCCACGCCCTTGTGTGTTTCTTTTGCTTAACGATTGCCACCTGAGGTAGCCTCTGTTGCCCATCCTCGTCAGTTTCAGAGGGTAGATTTCTCAGTGCTGCTTTTTCCCCAGGTCTCCACGCCCTTGTGTGTTTCTTTTGCTTAACGTTTGCCACCTGAAGCCAGCCTCTCTTGCCCATCTTCCTCAGTTTCAGAGGGTAGATATTTCAGGGTTGCTTTTTCACCAGGTCTCCACGCCTTTGGGTTTTGTTTTTGCTTAACGATTGCCACCTGATGTAGCCACTGTTGCCCATCTTCCTCAGCTTCAGAGGGTGGATTTCTCCGTGTTGCTTTTTCCCCAGGTCTCCACGCCCTTGTGTGTTTCTTTTGCTTAAAGTTTGCCACCTGAAGCCAGCCTCTCTTGCCCATCTTCCTCAGTTTCAGAGGGTAGATATTTCAGGGTTGCTTTTTCCTCAGGTCTCCACGTCTTTGGGTTTTGTTTTTGCTTAACGATTGCCACCTGAGGTAGCCTCTGTTGCCCATCCTCGTCAGTTTCAGAGGGTAGATTTCTCAGTGCTGCTTTTTCCCCAGGTCTCCACGCCCTTGTGTGTTTCTTTTGCTTAACGTTTGCCACATGAAGGCAGCCTCTCTTGCCCATCTTCCTCAGTTTCAGAGGATAGATATTTCAGGGTTGCTTTTTCCCCAGGTCTCCACGCCTTTGGGTTTTGTTTTTGCTTACCGATTGCCACGTGAGGTAGCCTCTGTTGCCCATCTTCCTCAGCTTCAGAGGGTGGATTTCTCCGTGTTGCTTTTTCCCCAGGTCTCCACGCCCTTGTGTGTTTCTTTTGCTTAAAGTTTGCCACCTGAAGCCAGCCTCTCTTGCCCATCTTCCTCAGTTTCAGAGGGTAGATATTTCAGGGTTGCTTTTTCCCCAGGTCTCCACGCCTTTGGGTTTTGTTTTTGCTTAACGATTGCCACCTGAGCTAGCCTCTGTTGCCCAGCTTCGTTCATTCCAGAGGGTGGATTTCTCAGTTTTGCCTTTTCGCCAGCTCCGCACGCCCTTGTGTGTTTCTTTTGCTTAAAGATTGTCACCTGAGCTAGGCACTGTTGCCCTGCTTCCTCAGTTTCTGAGGGTACCTTTTTCAGGGTTGCTTTTTGACCGGGTCTCCTCGCCATTGTATTTTTTTATTTTATTTTTTTTGCTTAAAGATTGCCACCTGAGCTAGCCTCTGTTGCCCCTCTTCTTCGGTTTCAGAGGGTAGATTTCTCAGTGTTGCTTTTTCGCCAGGTCTCCATGCCCTTGCGTCTTTTTTTTTTTCTGCTTAAAGGTTGCAACCTGAGCTAGCTTCTTTTGCCCATGTTCGTCAGTTTCAGAGGGAGGATTTCTCCGTGTTGCTTTTTCCCCAGGTCTCCACGCCCTTGTGTGTTTCTTTTGCTTAACGATTGCCACCTGAGGTAGCCTCTGTTGCCCATCCTCGTCAGTTTCAGAGGGTAGATTTCTCAGTGCTGCTTTTTCCCCAGGTCTCCACGCCCTTGTGTGTTTCTTTTGCTTAAAGTTTGCCACCTGAAGCCAGCCTCTCTTGCCCATCTTCCTCAGTTTCAGAGGGTAGATATTTCAGGGTTGCTTTTTCCCCAGGTCTCCACGCCTTTGGGTTTTGTTTTTGCTTAACGATTGCCACCTGAGCTAGCCTCTCTTGCCCATCTTCCTCAGTTTCAGAGGGTGGATTTCTCCGTGTTGCTTTTTCCCCAGGTCTCCATGCCCTTGTGTGTTTCTTTTGCTTACCGATTGCCACCTGAGGTAGCCTCTGTTGCCCATCCTCGTCAGTTTCAGAGGGTAGATTTCTCAGTGCTGCTTTTTCCCCAGGGCTCCACGCCCTTGTGTGTTTCTTTTGCTTAAAGTTTGCCACCTGAAGCCAGCCTCTCTTGCCCATCTTCCTCAGTTTCAGAGTGTAGATATTTCAGGGTTGCTTTTTCCCCAGGTCTCCACGCCTTTGGGTTTTGTTTTTGCTTAACGATTGCAACCTGAGCTAGCCTCTCTTGCCCATCTTCCTCAGTTTCAGAGGGTGGATTTCTCCGTGTTGCTTTTTCCCCAGGTCTCCACGCCCTTGTGTGTTTCTTTTGCTTAAAGATTGCCTCCTTAGCTAGCCTCTGTTGCCCATCTTCGTCCGTTTCAGAGGGTGGATTTCTCAGTGTTGCCTTTTCGCCAGCTCCCCACGCCCTTGTGTGTTTCTTTTGCTTAAAGATTGTCACCTGAGCTAGGCACTGTTGCCCTGCTTCCTCAGTTTCAAAGGTACCTTTTTCAGGGTTGCTTTTTGACCGGGTCTCCTCGCCATTGTATTTTTTTATTTTATTTTTTTTGCTTAAAGATTGCCACCTGAGCTAGCCTCTGTTGCCCATCTTCTTCGGTTTCAGAGGGTAGATTTCTCACTGTTGCTTTTTCGCCAGCTCTCCACGCCCTTGCGTCTTTTTTTTTTTTCTGCTTAAAGGTTGCAACCTGACTAGCTTCTTTTGCCCATGTTCGTCAGTTTCAGAGGGTGGATTTCTCCGTGTTGCTTTTTCCCCAGGTCTCCACGCCCTTGTGTGTTTCTTTTGCTTAAAGTTTGCCACCTGAAGCCAGCCTCTCTTGCCCATCTTCCTCAGTTTCAGAGGGTAGATATTTCAGGGTTGCTTTTTCACCAGGTCTCCACGCCTTTGGGTTTTGTTTTTGCTTAACGATTGCCACCTGATGTAGCCACTGTTGCCCATCTTCCTCAGCTTCAGAGGGTGGATTTCTCCGTGTTGCTTTTTCCCCAGGTCTCCACGCCCTTGTGTGTTTCTTTTGCTTAAAGTTTGCCACCTGAAGCCAGCCTCTCTTGCCCATCTTCCTCAGTTTCACAGGGTAGATATTTCAGGGTTGCTTTTTCGCCAGCTCCCCACGCCCTTGTGTGTTTCTTTTGCTTAAAGATTGTCACCTGAGCTAGGCACTGTTGCCCTGCTTCCTCAGTTTCAAAGGTACCTTTTTCAGGGTTGCTTTTTGACCGGGTCTCCTCGCCATTGTATTTTTTTATTTTATTTTTTTTGCTTAAAGATTGCCACCTGAGCTATTCTCTGTTGCCCATCTTCTTCGGTTTCAGAGGGTAGATTTCTCACTGTTGCTTTTTCGCCAGCTCTCCACGCCCTTGCGTCTTTTTTTTTTTTCTGCTTAAAGGTTGCAACCTGACTACCTTCTTTTGCCCATGTTCATCAGTTTCAGAGGGTGGATTTCTCCGTGTTGCTTTTTCCCCAGGTCTCCACGCCCTTGTGTGTTTCTTTTGCTTAACGATTGCCACCTGAGGTAGCCTCTGTTGCCCATCCTCGTCAGTTTCAGAGGGTAGATTTCTCTGTGCTGCTTTTTCCCCAGGTCTCCACGCCCTTGTGTGTTTCTTTTGCTTAAAGTTTGCCACCTGAAGCCAGCCTCTCTTGCCCATCTTCCTCAGTTTCAGAGGGTAGATATTTCAGGGTTGCTTTTTCCCCAGGTCTCCACGCCTTTGGGTTTTGTTTTTGCTTAACGATTGCCACCTGATGTAGCCACTGTTGCCCATCTTCCTCAGCTTCAGAGGGTGGATTTCTCCGTGTTGCTTTTTCCCCAGGTCTCCACGCCCTTGTGTGTTTCTTTTGCTTAAAGTTTGCCACCTGAAGCCAGCCTCTCTTGCCCATCTTCCTCAGTTTCAGAGGGTAGATATTTCAGGGTTGCTTTTTCCCCAGGTCTCCACGCCTTTGGGTTTTGTTTTTGCTTAACGATTGCCACGTGAGGTAGCCTCTGTTGCCCATCTTCCTCAATTTCAGAGGGTGGATTTCTCCGGGTTGCTTTTTCCCCAGGTCTCCACGCCCTTGTGTGTTTCTTTTGCTTAACGATTGCCACCTGAGGTAGCCTCTGTTGCCCATCCTCGTCAGTTTCAGAGGGTAGATTTCTCAGTGCTGCTTTTTCCCCAGGTCTCCACGCCCTTGTGTGTTTCTTTTGCTTAACGTTTGCCACATGAAGGCAGCCTCTCTTGCCCATCTTCCTCAGTTTCAGAGGATAGATATTTCAGGGTTGCTTTTTCCCCAGGTCTCCACGCCTTTGGGTTTTGTTTTTGCTTACCGATTGCCACGTGAGGTAGCCTCTGTTGCCCATCTTCCTCAGCTTCAGAGGGTGGATTTCTCCGTGTTGCTTTTTCCCCAGGTCTCCACGCCCTTGTGTGTTTCTTTTGCTTAAAGTTTGCCACCTGTAGCCAGCCTCTCTTGCCCATCTTCCTCAGTTTCAGAGGGTAAATATTTCAGGGTTGCTTTTTCCCCAGGTCTCCACGCCTTTGGGTTTTGTTTTTGCTTAACGATTGCCACCTGAGCTAGCCTCTGTTGCCCTTCTTCCTCAGCTTCAGAGGGTGGATTTCTCCGTGTTGCTTTTTCCCCAGGTCTCCACGCCCTTGTGTGTTTCTTTTGCTTAAAGTTTGCCACATGAAGCCAGCCTCTCTTGCCCATCTTCCTCCCTTTCAGAGGGTAGATTTCTCAGTGCTGCATTTTCCCCAGGTCTCCACGCCCTTGTGTGTTTCTTTTGCTTAAAGTTTGCCACCTGAAGCCAGCCTCTCTTGCCCATCTTCCTCAGTTTCAGAGGGTAGATATTTCAGGGTTGCTTTTTCCCCAGGTCTCCACGCCTTTGGGTTTTGTTTTTGCTTAACGATTGCCACCTGAGCTAGCCTCTCTTGCCCATCTTCCTCAGTTTCAGAGGGTGGATTTCTCCGTGTTGCTTTTTCCCCAGGTCTCCATGACCTTGTGTGTTTCTTTTGCTTACCGATTGCCACCTGAGGTAGCCTCTGTTGCCCATCCTCGTCAGTTTCAGAGGGTAGATTTCTCAGTGCTGCTTTTTCCCCAGGTCTCCACGCCCTTGTGTGTTTCTTTTGCTTAAAGTTTGCCACCTGAAGCCAACCTCTCTTGCCCATCTTCCTCAGTTTCAGAGGGTAGATATTTCAGGGTTGCTTTTTCCCCAGGTCTCCACGCCTTTGGGTTTTGTTTTTGCTTAACGATTGCCACCTGAGCTAGCCTCTCTTGCCCATCTTCCTCAGTTTCAGAGGGTGGATTTCTCCGTGTTGCTTTTTCCCCAGGTCTCCACGCCCTTGTGTGTTTCTTTTGCTTAAAGATTGTCACCTGAACTAGGCACTGTTGCCCTGCTTCCTCAGTTTCTGAGGGTACCTTTTTCAGGGTTGCTTTTTGACCGGGTCTCCTCGCCATTGTATTTTTTTATTTTATTTTTTTTACTTAAAGATTGCCACCTGAGCTAGCCTCTGTTGCCCCTCTTCTTCGGTTTCAGAGGGTAGATTTCTCAGTGTTGCTTTTTCGCCAGGTCTCCATGCCCTTGCGTCTTTTTTTTTGTCTGCTTAAAGGTTGCAACCTGAGCTAGCTTCTTTTGCCCATGTTCGTCAGTTTCAGAGGGAGGATTTCTCCGTGTTGCTTTTTCCCCAGGTCTCCACGCCTTTGTGTGTTTCTTTTGCTTAACGATTGCCACGTGAGGTAGCCTCTGTTGCCCATCTTCCTCAGCTTCAGAGGGTGGATTTCTCCGTGTTGCTTTTTCCCCAGGTCTCCACGCCCTTGTGTGTTTCTTTTGCTTAACGTTTGCCACCTGAAGCCAGCCTCTCTTGCCCATCTTCCTCAGTTTCAGAGGGTAGATATTTCAGGGTTGCTTTTTCCCCAGGTCTCCACGCCTTTGGGTTTTGTTTTTGCTTAACGATTGCCACCTGAGGTAGCCTCTGTTGCCCCTCTTCCTCAGTTTCAGAGGGTGGATTTCTCCGTGTTGCTTTTTCCCCAGGTCTCCACGCCCTTGTGTTTTTCTTTTGCTTAAAGCTTGCCACCTGAGCTAGCCTCTGTTGCCCATCTTCGTTCATTCCAGAGGGTGGATTTCTCAGTTTTGCCTTTTCGCCAGCTCCGCACGCCCTTGTGTGTTTCTTTTGCTTAAAGATTGTCACCTGAGCTAGGCACTGTTGCCCTGCTTCCTCAGTTTCTGAGGGTACCTTTTTCAGGGTTGCTTTTTGACCGGGTCTCCTCGCCATTGTATTTTTTTATTTTATTTTTTTTGCTTAAAGATTGCCACCTGAGCTAGCCTCTGTTGCCCATCTTCTTCGGTTTCAGAGGGTAGATTTCTCACTGTTGCTTTTTCGCCAGGTCTCCATGCCCTTGCGTCTTTTTTTTTTCTGCTTAAAGGTTGCAACCTGAGCTAGCTTCTTTTGCCCATGTTCATCAGTTTCAGAGGGAGGATTTCTCCGTGTTGCTTTTTCCCCAGGTCTCCACGCCCTTGTGTGTTTCTTTTGCTTAACGATTGCCACCTGAGGTAGCCTCTGTTGCCCATCCTCGTCAGTTTCAGAGGGTAGATTTCTCAGTGCTGCTTTTTCCCCAGGTCTCCACGCCCTTGTGTGTTTCTTTTGCTTAACGTTTGCCACCTGAAGCCAGCCTCTCTTGCCCATCTTCCTCAGTTTCAGAGGGTAGATATTTCAGGGTTGCTTATTCCCCAGGTCTCCACGCCTTTGTGTTTTCTTTTTGCTTAACGATTGCCACCTGAGGTAGCCTCTGTTGCCCATCTTCCTCAGTTTCAGAGGGTGGATTTCTCCGTGTTGCTTTTTACCCAGGTCTCCACGCCCTTGTGTGTTTCTTTTGCTTAAAGATTGCCTCCTTAGCTAGCCTCTGTTGCCCATCTTCGTCCGTTTCAGAGGGTGGATTTCTCAGTGTTGCCTTTTCGCCAGCTCCCCACGCCCTTGTGTGTTTCTTTTGCTTAAAGATTGTCACCTGAGCTAGGCATTGTTGCCCTGCTTCCTCAGTTTCAAAGGTACCTTTTTCAGGGTTGCTTTTTGACCAGGTCTCCTCGCCATTGTATTTTTTTATTTTATTTTTTTTGCTTAAAGATTGCCACCTGAGCTAGCCTCTGTTGCCCATCTTCTTCGGTTTCAGAGGGTAGATTTCTCACTGTTGCTTTTTCGCCAGCTCTCCACGCCCTTGCGTCTTTTTTTTTTTTCTGCTTAAAGGTTGCAACCTGACTAGCTTCTTTTGCCCATGTTCGTCAGTTTCAGAGGGTGGATTTCTCCGTGTTGCTTTTTCCCCAGGTCTCCACGCCCTTGTGTGTTTCTTTTGCTTAACGATTGCCACCTGAGGTAGCCTCTGTTGCCCATCCTCGTCAGTTTCAGAGGGTAGATTTCTCTGTGCTGCTTTTTCCCCAGGTCTCCACGCCCTTGTGTGTTTCTTTTGCTTAAAGTTTGCCACCTGAAGCCAGCCTCTCTTGCCCATCTTCCTCAGTTTCAGAGGGTAGATATTTCAGGGTTGCTTTTTCACCAGGTCTCCACGCCTTTGGGTTTTGTTTTTGCTTAACGATTGCCACCTGATGTAGCCACTGTTGCCCATCTTCCTCAGCTTCAGAGGGTGGATTTCTCCGTGTTGCTTTTTCCCCAGGTCTCCACGCCCTTGTGTGTTTCTTTTGCTTAAAGTTTGCCACCTGAAGCCAGCCTCTCTTGCCCATCTTCCTCAGTTTCAGAGGGTAGATATTTCAGGGTTGCTTTTTCCTCAGGTCTCCACGCCTTTGGGTTTTGTTTTTGCTTAACGATTGCCACGTTAGGTAGCCTCTGTTGCCCATCTTCCTCAGTTTCAGAGGGTGGATTTCTCCGTGTTGCTTTTTCCCCAGGTCTCCACGCCCTTGTGTGTTTCTTTTGCTTAACGTTTGCCACATGAAGCCAGCCTCTCTTGCCCATCTTCCTCAGTTTCAGAGGGTAGATATTTCAGGGTTGCTTTTTCGCAAGGTCTCCACGCCTTTGTGTTTTGTTTTCGCTTAACGATTGCCACCTGAGGTAGCCTCTGTTGCCCATCTTCCTCAGTTTCAGAGGGTGGATTTCTCCGTGTTGCTTTTTCCCCAGGTCTCCACGCCCTTGTGTGTTTCTTTTGCTTAACGATTGCCACCTGAGGTAGCCTCTGTTGCCCATCCTCGTCAGTTTCAGAGGGTAGATTTCTCAGTGCTGCTTTTTCCCCAGGTCTCCACGCCCTTGTGTGTTTCTTTTGCTTAACGTTTGCCACATGAAGGCAGCCTCTCTTGCCCATCTTCCTCAGTTTCAGAGGATAGATATTTCAGGGTTGCTTTTTCCCCAGGTCTCCACGCCTTTGGGTTTTGTTTTTGCTTACCGATTGCCACGTGAGGTAGCCTCTGTTGCCCATCTTCCTCAGCTTCAGAGGGTGGATTTCTCCGTGTTGCTTTTTCCCCAGGTCTCCACGCCCTTGTGTGTTTCTTTTGCTTAAAGTTTGCCACCTGAAGCCAGCCTCTCTTGCCCATCTTCCTCAGTTTCAGAGGGTAGATATTTCAGGGTTGCTTTTTCCCAAGGTCTCCACGCCTTTGGGTTTTGTTTTTGCTTAACGATTGCCACCTGAGCTAGCCTCTGTTGCCCATCTTCGTCCGTTTCAGAGGGTGGATTTCTCAGTGTTGCCTTTTCGCCAGCTCCCCACGCCCTTGTGTGTTTCTTTTGCTTAAAGATTGTCACCTGAGCTAGGCACTGTTGCCCTGCTTCCTCAGTTTCAGAGGGTACCTTTTTCAGGGTTGCTTTTTGACCGGGTCTCCTCGCCATTGTATTTTTTTATTTTATTTTTTTTGCTTAAAGATTGCCACCTGAGCTAGCCTCTGTTGCCCGTCTTCTTCGGTTTCAGAGGGTAGATTTCTCAGTGTTGCTTTTTCGCCAGGTCTCCATGCCCTTGCGTCTTTTTTTTTTTCTGCTTAAAGGTTGCAACCTGAGCTAGCTTCTTTTGCCCATGTTCGTCAGTTTCAGAGGGAAGATTTCTCCGTGTTGCTTTTTCCCCAGGTCTCCACGCCCTTGTGTGTTTCTTTTGCTTAACGATTGCCACCTGAGGTAGCCTCTGTTGCCCATCCTCGTCAGTTTCAGAGGGTAGATTTCTCAGTGCTGCTTTTTCCCCAGGTCTCCACGCCCTTGTGTGTTTCTTTTGCTTAAAGTTTGCCACCTGAAGCCAGCCTCTCTTGCCCATCTTCCTCAGTTTCAGAGGGTAGATATTTCAGGGTTGCTTTTTCCCCAGGTCTCCACGCCTTTGGGTTTTGTTTTTGCTTAACGATTGCCACCTGAGATAGCCTCTCTTGCCCATCTTCCTCAGTTTCAGAGGGTGGATTTCTCCGTGTTGCTTTTTCCCCAGGTCTCCATGCCCTTGTGTGTTTCTTTTGCTTACCGATTGCCACCTGAGGTAGCCTCTGTTGCCCATCCTCGTCAGTTTCAGAGGGTAGATTTCTCAGTGCTGCTTTTTCCCCAGGGCTCCACGCCCTTGTGTGTTTCTTTTGCTTAAAGTTTGCCACCTGAAGCCAGCCTCTCTTGCCCATCTTCCTCAGTTTCAGAGGGTAGATATTTCAGGGTTGCTTTTTCCCCAGGTCTCCACGCCTTTGTGTTTTCTTTTTGCTTAACGATTGCCACCTGAGCTAGCCTCTCTTGCCCATCTTCCTCAGTTTCAGAGGGTGGATTTCTCCGTGTTGCTTTTTCCCAGTTCTCCACGCCCTTGTGTGTTTCTTTTGCTTAACGTTTGCCACATGAAGCCAGCCTCTCTTGCCCATCTTCCTCAGTTTCAGAGGGTAGATATTTCAGGGTTGCTTATTCCCCAGGTCTCCACGCCTTTGTGTTTTCTTTTTGCTTAACGATTGCCACCTGAGGTAGCCTCTGTTGCCCATCTTCCTCAGTTTCAGAGGGTGGATTTCTCCGGGTTGCTTTTTCCCCAGGTCTCCACGCCCTTGTGTGTTTCTTTTGCTTAAAGCTTGCCACCTGAGCTAGCCTCTTTTGCCCATCTTCGTTCATTCCAGAGGGTGTATTTCTCAGTTTTGCCTTTTCGCCAGCTCCGCACGCCCTTGTGTGTTTCTTTTGCTTAAAGATTGTCACCTGAGCTAGGCACTGTTGCCCTGCTTCCTCAGTTTCTGAGGGTACCTTTTTCAGGGTTGCTTTTTGACCGGGTCTCCTCGCCATTGTATTTTTTTATTTTATTTTTTTTGCTTAAAGATTGCCACCTGAGCTAGCCTCTGTTGCCCATCTTCTTCGGTTTCAGAGGGTAGATTTCTCACTGTTGCTTTTTCGCCAGGTCTCCATGCCCTTGCGTCTTTTTTTTTTTCTGCTTAAAGGTTGCAACCTGAGCTAGCTTCTTTTGCCCATGTTCGTCAGTTTCAGAGGGAGGATTTCTCCGTGTTGTTTTTTCCCCAGGTCTCCACGCCCTTGTGTGTTTCTTTTGCTTAACGATTGCCACCTGAGGTAGCCTCTGTTGCCCATCCTCGTCAGTTTCAGAGGGTAGATTTCTCAGTGCTGCTTTTTCCCCAGGTCTCCACGCCTTTGGGTTTTGTTTTTGCTTACCGATTGCCACCTGAGGTAGCCTCTGTTGCCCATCCTCGTCAGTTTCAGAGGGTAGATTTCTCAGTGCTGCTTTTTCCTCAGGGCTCCACGCCCTTGTGTGTTTCTTTTGCTTAAAGTTTGCCTCCTGAAGCCAGCCTCTCTTGCCCATCTTCCTCAGTTTCAGAGGGTAGATATTTCAGGGTTGCTTTTTCCCCAGGTCTCCACGCCTTTGGGTTTTGTTTTTGCTTAACGATTGCCACATGAGCTAGCCTCTCTTGCCCATCTTCCTCAGTTTCAGAGGGTGGATTTCTCCGTGTTGCTTTTTCCCCAGGTCTCCATGCCCTTGTGTGTTTCTTTTGCTTACCGATTGCCACCTGAGGTAGCCTCTGTTGCCCATCCTCGTCAGTTTCAGAGGGTAGATTTCTCAGTGCTGCTTTTTCCCCCGGTCTCCACGCCCTTGTGTGTTTCTTTTGCTTAAAGTTTGCCACCTGAAGCCAGCCTCTCTTGCCCATCTTCCTCAGTTTCAGAGGGTAGATATTTCAGGGATGCTTTTACCCCAGGTCTCCACGCCTTTGGGTTTTGTTTTTGCTTAACGATTGCCACCTGAGGTAGCCTCTGTTGCCCATCTTCCTCAGCTTCAGAGGGTGGATTTCTCCGTGTTGCTTTTTCCCCAGGTCTCCACGCCCTTGTGTGTTTCTTTTGCTTAAAGTTTGCCACCTGAAGCCAGCCTCTCTTGCCCATCTTCCTCAGTTTCAGAGGGTAGATATTTCAGGGTTGCTTTTTCGCAAGGTCTCCACGCCTTTGTGTTTTGTTTTTGCTTGACGATTGCCACCTGAGGTAGCCTCTGTTGCCCATCTTCCTCAGTTTCAGAGGGTGGATTTCTCCGTGTTGCTTTTTCCCCAGGTCTCCACGCCCTTGTGTGTTTCTTTTGCTTACCGATTGCCACCTGAGGTAGCCTCTGTTGCCCATCCTCGTCAGTTTCAGAGGGTAGATTTCTCAGTGCTGCTTTTTCCCCAGGTCTCCACGCCCTTGTGTGTTTCTTTTGCTTAAAGTTTGCCACCTGAAGCCAGCCTCTCTTGCCCATCTTCCTCAGTTTCAGAGGGTAGATATTTCACGGTTGCTTATTCCCCAGGTCTCCACGCCTTTGTGTTTTCTTTTTGCTTAACGATTGCCACCTGAGGTAGCCTCTGTTGCCCATCTTCCTCAGTTTCAGAGGGTGGATTTCTCCGTGTTGCTTTTTACCCAGGTCTCCACGCCCTTGTGTGTTTCTTTTGCTTAAAGATTGCCTCCTTAGCTAGCCTCTGTTGCCCATCTTCGTCCGTTTCAGAGGGTGGATTTCTCAGTGTTGCCTTTTCGCCAGCTCCCCACGCCCTTGTGTGTTTCTTTTGCTTAAAGATTGTCACCTGAGCTAGGCACTGTTGCCCTGCTTCCTCAGTTTCAAAGGTACCTTTTTCAGGGTTGCTTTTTGACCGGGTCTCCTCGCCATTGTATTTTTTTATTTTATTTTTTTTGCTTAAAGATTGCCACCTGAGCTAGCCTCTGTTGCCCATCTTCTTCGGTTTCAGAGGGTAGATTTCTCACTGTTGCTTTTTCGCCAGGTCTCCATGCCCTTGCGTCTTTTTTTTTTTTCTGCTTAAAGGTTGCAACCTGACTAGCTTCTTTTGCCCATGTTCGTCAGTTTCAGAGGGTGGATTTCTCCGTGTTGCTTTTTCCCCAGGTCTCCACGCCCTTGTGTGTTTCTTTTGCTTAACGATTGCCACCTGAGGTAGCCTCTGTTGCCCATCCTCGTCAGTTTCAGAGGGTAGATTTCTCTGTGCTGCTTTTTCCCCAGGTCTCCACGCCCTTGTGTGTTTCTTTTGCTTAAAGTTTGCCACCTGAAGCCAGCCTCTCTTGCCCATCTTCCTCAGTTTCAGAGGGTAGATATTTCAGGGTTGCTTTTTCCCCAGGTCTCCACGCCTTTGGGTTTTGTTTTTGCTTAACGATTGCCACCTGATGTAGCCACTGTTGCCCATCTTCCTCAGCTTCAGAGGGTGGATTTCTCCGTGTTGCTTTTTCCCCAGGTCTCCACGCCCTTGTGTGTTTCTTTTGCTTAAAGTTTGCCACCTGAAGCCAGCCTCTCTTGCCCATCTTCCTCAGTTTCAGAGGGTAGATATTTCAGGGTTGCTTTTTCCCCAGATCTCCACGCCTTTGGGTTTTGTTTTTGCTTAACGATTGCCACGTGAGGTAGCCTCTGTTGCCCATCTTCCTCAGTTTCAGAGGGTGGATTTCTCCGTGTTGCTTTTTCCCCAGGTCTCCACGCCCTTGTGTGTTTCTTTTGCTTAACGTTTGCCACATGAAGCCAGCCTCTCTTGCCCATCTTCCTCAGTTTCAGAGGGTAGATATTTCAGGGTTGCTTTTTCGCAAGGTCTCCACGCCTTTGTGTTTTGTTTTTGCTTAACGATTGCCACCTGAGGTAGCCTCTGTTGCCCATCTTCCTCAGTTTCAGAGGGTGGATTTCTCCGTGTTGCTTTTTCCCCAGGTCTCCACGCCCTTGTGTGTTTCTTTTGCTTAACGATTGCCACCTGAGGTAGCCTCTGTTGCCCATCCTCGTCAGTTTCAGAGGGTAGATTTCTCAGTGCTGCTTTTTCCCCAGGGCTCCACGCCCTTGTGTGTTTCTTTTGCTTAAAGTTTGCCACCTGAAGCCAGCCTCTCTTGCCCATCTTCCTCAGTTTCAGAGGGTAGATATTTCAGGGTTGCTTTTTCCCCAGGTCTCCACGCCTTTGGGTTTTGTTTTTGCTTAACGATTGCCACCTGAGCTAGCCTCTCTTGCCCATCTTCCTCAGTTTCAGAGGGTGGATTTCTCCGTGTTGCTTTTTCCCCAGGTCTCCACGCCCTTGTGTGTTTCTTTTGCTTAACGTTTGCCACATGAAGCCAGCCTCTCTTGCCCATCTTCCTCAGTTTCAGAGGGTAGATATTTCAGGGTTGCTTATTCCCCAGGTCTCCACGCCTTTGTGTTTTGTTTTTGCTTAACGATTGCCACGTGAGGTAGCCTCTGTTGCCCATCTTCCTCAGTTTCAGAGGGTGGATTTCTCCGTGTTGCTTTTTACCCAGGTCTCCACGCCCTTGTGTGTTTCTTTTGCTTAAAGCTTGCCACCTGAGCTAGCCTCTGGTGCCCATCTTCGTTCATTCCAGAGGGTGGATTTCTCAGTTTTGCCTTTTCGCCAGCTCCGCACGCCCTTGTGTGTTTCTTTTGCTTAAAGATTGTCACCTGAGCTAGGCACTGTTGCCCTGCTTCCTCAGTTTCTGAGGGTACCTTTTTCAGGGTTGCTTTTTGACCGGGTCTCCTCGCCATTGTATTTTTTTATTTTATTTTTTTTGCTTAAAGATTGCCACCTGAGCTAGCCTCTGTTGCCCCTCTTCTTCGGTTTCAGAGGGTAGATTTCTCAGTGTTGCTTTTTCGCCAGGTCTCCATGCCCTTGCGTCTTTTTTTTTTTCTGCTTAAAGGTTGCAACCTGAGCTAGCTTCTTTTGCCCATGTTCGTCAGTTTCAGAGGGAGGATTTCTCCGTGTTGCTTTTTCCCCAGGTCTCCACGCCCTTGTGTGTTTCTTTTGCTTAACGATTGCCACCTGAGGTAGCCTCTGTTGCCCATCCTCGTCAGTTTCAGAGGGTAGATTTCTCAGTGCTGCTTTATCCCCAGGTCTCCACGCCCTTGTGTGTTTCTTTTGCTTAAAGTTTGCCACCTGAAGCCAGCCTATCTTGCCCATCTTCCTCAGTTTCAGAGGGTAGATATTTCAGGGTTGCTTTTTCCCCAGGTCTCCACGCCTTTGGGTTTTGTTTTTGCTTAACGATTGCCACCTGAGGTAGCCTCTGTTGCCCATCTTCCTCAGTTTCAGAGGGTGGATTTCTCCGTGTTGCTTTTTCCCCAGGTCTCCACGCCCTTGTGTTTTTCTTTTGCTTAAAGCTTGCCACCTGAGCTAGCCTTTGTTGCCCATCTTCGTTCATTCCAGAGGGTGGATTTCTCAGTTTTGCCTTTTCGCCAGCTCCGCACGCCCTTGTGTGTTTCTTTTGCTTAAAGATTGTCACCTGAGCTAGGCACTGTTGCCCTGCTTCCTCAGTTTCTGAGGGTACCTTTTTCAGGGTTGCTTTTTGACCGGGTCTGCTCGCCATTGTATTTTTTTATTTTATTTTTTTTGCTTAAAGATTGCCACCTGAGCTAGCCTCTGTTGCCCATCTTCTTCGGTTTCAGAGGGTAGATTTCTCACTGTTGCTTTTTCGCCAGGTCTCCATGCCCTTGCGTCTTTTTTATTTCTGCTTAAAGGTTCCAACCTGAGCTAGCTTCTTTTGCCCATGTTCATCAGTTTCAGAGGGAGGATTTCTCCGTGTTGCTTTTTCCCCAGGTCTCCACGCCCTTGTGTGTTTCTTTTGCTTAACGATTGCCACCTGAGGTAGCCTCTGTTGCCCATCCTCGTCAGTTTCAGAGGGTAGATTTCTCAGTGCTGCTTTTTCCCCAGGTCTCCACGCCCTTGTGTGTTTCTTTTGCTTAACGTTTGCCACCTGAAGCCAGCCTCTCTTGCCCATCTTCCTCAGTTTCAGAGGGTAGATATTTCAGGGTTGCTTATTCCCCAGGTCTCCACGCCTCTGTGTTTTCTTTTTGCTTAACGATTGCCACCTGAGGTAGCCTCTGTTGCCCATCTTCCTCAGTTTCAGAGGGTGGATTTCTCCGTGTTGCTTTTTACCCAGGTCTCCACGCCCTTGTGTGTTTCTTTTGCTTAAAGATTGCCTCCTTAGCTAGCCTCTGTTGCCCATCTTCGTCCGTTTCAGAGGGTGGATTTCTCAGTGTTGCCTTTTCGCCAGCTCCCCACGCCCTTGTGTGTTTCTTTTGCTTAAAGATTGTCACCTGAGCTAGGCACTGTTGCCCTGCTTCCTCAGTTTCAAAGGTACCTTTTTCAGGGTTGCTTTTTGACCAGGTCTCCTCGCCATTGTATTTTTTTATTTTATTTTTTTTGCTTAAAGATTGCCACCTGAGCTAGCCTCTGTTGCCCATCTTCTTCGGTTTCAGAGGGTAGATTTCTCACTGTTGCTTTTTCGCCAGCTCTCCACGCCCTTGCGTCTTTTTTTTTTTTCTGCTTAAAGGTTGCAACCTGACTAGCTTCTTTTGCCCATGTTCGTCAGTTTCAGAGGGTGGATTTCTCCGTGTTGCTTTTTCCCCAGGTCTCCACGCCCTTGTGTGTTTCTTTTGCTTAACGATTGCCACCTGAGGTAGCCTCTGTTGCCCATCCTCGTCAGTTTCAGAGGGTAGATTTCTCTGTGCTGCTTTTTCCCCAGGTCTCCACGCCCTTGTGTGTTTCTTTTGCTTAAAGTTTGCCACCTGAAGCCAGCCTCTCTTGCCCATCTTCCTCAGTTTCAGAGGGTAGATATTTCAGGGTTGCTTTTTCACCAGGTCTCCACGCCTTTGGGTTTTGTTTTGGCTTAACGATTGCCACCTGATGTAGCCACTGTTGCCCATCTTCCTCAGCTTCAGAGGGTGGATTTCTCCGTGTTGCTTTTTCCCCAGGTCTCCACGCCCTTGTGTGTTTCTTTTGCTTAAAGTTTGCCACCTGAAGCCAGCCTCTCTTGCCCATCTTCCTCAGTTTCAGAGGGTAGATATTTCAGGGTTGCTTTTTCCTCAGGTCTCCACGCCTTTGGGTTTTGTTTTTGCTTAACGATTGCCACGTTAGGTAGCCTCTGTTGCCCATCTTCCTCAGTTTCAGAGGGTGGATTTCTCCGTGTTGCTTTTTCCCCAGGTCTCCACGCCCTTGTGTGTTTCTTTTGCTTAACGTTTGCCACATGAAGCCAGCCTCTCTTGCCCATCTTCCTCAGTTTCAGAGGGTAGATATTTCAGGGTTGCTTTTTCGCAAGGTCTCCACGCCTTTGTGTTTTGTTTTTACTTAACGATTGCCACCTGAGGTAGCCTCTGTTGCCCATCTTCCTCAGTTTCAGAGGGTGGATTTCTCCGGGTTGCTTTTTCCCCAGGTCTCCACGCCCTTGTGTGTTTCTTTTGCTTAACGATTGCCACCTGAGGTAGCCTCTGTTGCCCATCCTCGTCAGTTTCAGAGGGTAGATTTCTCAGTGCTGCTTTTTCCCCAGGTCTCCAGGCCCTTGTGTGTTTCTTTTGCTTAACGTTTGCCACATGAAGGCAGCCTCTCTTGCCCATCTTCCTCAGTTTCAGAGGATAGATATTTCAGGGTTGCTTTTTCCCCAGGTCTCCACGCCTTTGGGTTTTGTTTTTGCTTAACGATTGCCACGTGAGGTAGCCTCTGTTGCCCATCTTCCTCAGCTTCAGAGGGTGGATTTCTCCGTGTTGCTTTTTCCCCAGGTCTCCACGCCCTTGTGTGTTTCTTTTGCTTAAAGTTTGCCACCTGAAGCCAGCCTCTCTTGCCCATCTTCCTCAGTTTCAGAGGGTAGATATTTCAGGGTTGCTTTTTCCCCAGGTCTCCACGCCTTTGGGTTTTGTTTTTGCTTAACGATTGCCACCTGAGCTAGCCTCTGTTGCCCAGCTTCGTTCATTCCAGAGGGTGGATTTCTCAGTTTTGCCTTTTCGCCAGCTCCGCACGCCCTTGTGTGTTTCTTTTGCTTAAAGATTGTCACCTGAGCTAGGCACTGTTGCCCTGCTTCCTCAGTTTCTGAGGGTACCTTTTTCAGGGTTGCTTTTTGACCGGGTCTCCTCGCCATTGTATTTTTTTATTTTATTTTTTTTGCTTAAAGATTGCCACCTGAGCTAGCCTCTGTTGCCTCTCTTCTTCGGTTTCAGAGGGTAGATTTCTCAGTGTTGCTTTTTCGCCAGGTCTCCATGCCCTTGCGTCTTTTTTTTTTTCTGCTTAAAGGTTGCAACCTGAGCTAGCTTCTTTTGCCCATGTTCGTCAGTTTCAGAGGGAGGATTTCTCCGTGTTGCTTTTTCCCCAGGTCTCCACGCCCTTGTGTGTTTCTTTTGCTTAACGATTGCCACCTGAGGTAGCCTCTGTTGCCCATCCTCGTCAGTTTCAGAGGGTAGATTTCTCAGTGCTGCTTTTTCCCCAGGTCTCCACGCCCTTGTGTGTTTCTTTTGCTTAAAGTTTGCCACCTGAAGCCAGCCTCTCTTGCCCATCTTCCTCAGTTTCAGAGGGTAGATATTTCAGGGTTGCTTTTTCCCCAGGTCTCCACGCCTTTGGGTTTTGTTTTTGCTTAACGATTGCCACCTGAGCTAGCCTCTCTTGCCCATCTTCCTCAGTTTCAGAGGGTGGATTTCTCCGTGTTGCTTTTTCCCCAGGTCTCCATGCCCTTGTGTGTTTCTTTTGCTTACCGATTGCCACCTGAGGTAGCCTCTGTTGCCCATCCTCGTCAGTTTCAGAGGGTAGATTTCTCAGTGCTGCTTTTTCCCCAGGGCTCCACGCCCTTGTGTGTTTCTTTTGCTTAAAGTTTGCCACCTGAAGCCAGCCTCTCTTGCCCATCTTCCTCAGTTTCAGAGGGTAGATATTTCAGGGTTGCTTTTTCCCCAGGTCTCCACGCCTTTGGGTTTTGTTTTTGCTTAACGATTGCCAGCTGAGCTAGCCTCTCTTGCCCATCTTCCTCAGTTTCAGAGGGTGGATTTCTCCGTGTTGCTTTTTCCCCAGGTCTCCACGCCCTTGTGTGTTTCTTTTGCTTAAAGATTGCCTCCTTAGCTAGCCTCTGTTGCCCATCTTCGTCCGTTTCAGAGGGTGGATTTCTCAGTGTTGCCTTTTCGCCAGCTCCCCACGCCCTTGTGTGTTTCTTTTGCTTAAAGATTGTCACCTGAGCTAGGCACTGTTGCCCTGCTTCCTCAGTTTCAAAGGTACCTTTTTCAGGGTTGCTTTTTGACCGGGTCTCCTCGCCATTGTATTTTTTTATTTTATTTTTTTTGCTTAAAGATTGCCACCTGAGCTAGCCTCTGTTGCCCATCTTCTTCGGTTTCAGAGGGTAGATTTCTCACTGTTGCTTTTTCGCCAGCTCTCCACGCCCTTGCGTCTTTTTTTTTTTTCTGCTTAAAGGTTGCAACCTGACTAGCTTCTTTTGCCCATGTTCGTCAGTTTCAGAGGGTGGATTTCTCCGTGTTGCTTTTTCCCCAGGTCTCCACGCCCTTGTGTGTTTCTTTTGCTTAACGATTGCCACCTGAGGTAGCCTCTGTTGCCCATCCTCGTCAGTTTCAGAGGGTAGATTTCTCTGTGCTGCTTTTTCCCCAGGTCTCCACGCCCTTGTGTGTTTCTTTTGCTTAAAGTTTGCCACCTGAAGCCAGCCTCTCTTGCCCATCTTCCTCAGTTTCAGAGGGTAGATATTTCAGGGTTGCTTTTTCCCCAGGTCTCCACGCCTTTGGGTTTTGTTTTTGCTTAACGATTGCCACCTGATGTAGCCACTGTTGCCCATCTTCCTCAGCTTCAGAGGGTGGATTTCTCCGTGTTGCTTTTTCCCCAGGTCTCCACGCCCTTGTGTGTTTCTTTTGCTTAAAGTTTGCCACCTGAAGCCAGCCTCTCTTGCCCATCTTCCTCAGTTTCAGAGGGTAGATATTTCAGGGTTGCTTTTTCCCCAGGTCTCCACGCCTTTGGGTTTTGTTTTTGCTTAACGATTGCCACGTGAGGTAGCCTCTGTTGCCCATCTTCCTCAATTTCAGAGGGTGGATTTCTCCGGGTTGCTTTTTCCCCAGGTCTCCACGCCCTTGTGTGTTTCTTTTGCTTAACGATTGCCATCTGAGGTAGCCTCTGTTGCCCATCCTCGTCAGTTTCAGAGGGTAGATTTCTCAGTGCTGCTTTTTCCCCAGGTCTCCACGCCCTTGTGTGTTTCTTTTGCTTAACGTTTGCCACATGAAGGCAGCCTCTCTTGCCCATCTTCCTCAGTTTCAGAGGATAGATATTTCAGGGTTGCGTTTTCCCCAGGTCTCCACGCCTTTGGGTTTTGTTTTTGCTTACTGATTGCCACGTGAGGTAGCCTCTGTTGCCCATCTTCCTCAGCTTCAGAGGGTGGATTTCTCCGTGTTGCTTTTTCCCCAGGTCTCCACGCCCTTGTGTGTTTCTTTTGCTTAAAGTTTGCCACCTGTAGCCAGCCTCTCTTGCCCATCTTCCTCAGTTTCAGAGGGTAGATATTTCAGGGTTGCTTTTTCCCCAGGTCTCCACGCCTTTGGGTTTTGTTTTTGCTTAACGATTGCCACCTGAGCTAGCCTCTGTTGCCCTTCTTCCTCAGCTTCAGAGGGTGGATTTCTCCGTGTTGCTTTTTCCCCAGGTCTCCACGCCCTTGTGTGTTTCTTTTGCTTAAAGTTTGCCACATGAAGCCAGCCTCTCTTGCCCATCTTCCTCCCTTTCAGAGGGTAGATTTCTCAGTGCTGCATTTTCCCCAGGTCTCCACGCCCTTGTGTGTTTCTTTTGCTTAAAGTTTGCCACCTGAAGCCAGCCTCTCTTGCCCATCTTCCTCAGTTTCAGAGGGTAGATATTTCAGGGTTGCTTTTTCCCCAGGTCTCCACGACTTTGGGTTTTGTTTTTGCTTAACGATTGCCACCTGAGCTAGCCTCTCTTGCCCATCTTCCTCAGTTTCAGAGGGTGGATTTCTCCGTGTTGCTTTTTCCCCAGGTCTCCATGACCTTGTGTGTTTCTTTTGCTTACCGATTGCCACCTGAGGTAGCCTCTGTTGCCCATCCTCGTCAGTTTCAGAGGGTAGATTTCTCAGTGCTGCTTTTTCCCCAGGGCTCCACGCCCTTGTGTGTTTCTTTTGCTTAAATTTTGCCACCTGAAGCCAGCCTCTCTTGCCCATCTTCCTCAGTTTCAGAGGGTAGATATTTCAGGGTTGCTTTTTCCCCAGGTCTCCACGCCTTTGGGTTTTGTTTTTGCTTAACGATTGCCACCTGAGCTAGCCTCTCTTGCCCATCTTCCTCAGTTTCAGAGGGTGGATTTCTCCGTGTTGCTTTTTCCCCAGGTCTCCACGCCCTTGTGTGTTTCTTTTGCTTAAAGATTGTCACCTGAACTAGGCACTGTTGCCCTGCTTCCTCAGTTTCTGAGGGTACCTTTTTCAGGGTTGCATTTTGACCGGGTCTCCTCGCCATTGTATTTTTTTATTTTATTTTTTTTGCTTAAAGATTGCCACCTGAGCTAGCCTCTGTTGCCCCTCTTCTTCGGTTTCAGAGGGTAGATTTCTCAGTGTTGCTTTTTCGCCAGGTCTCCATGCCCTTGCGTCTTTTTTTTTTTCTGCTTAAAGGTTGCAACCTGAGCTAGCTTCTTTTGCCCATGTTCGTCAGTTTCAGAGGGAGGATTTCTCCGTGTTGCTTTTTCCCCAGGTCTCCACGCCCTTGTGTGTTTCTTTTGCTTAACGATTGCCACCTGACGTAGCCTCTGTTGCCCATCCTCGTCAGTTTCAGAGGGTAGATTTCTCAGTGCTGCTTTTTCCCCAGGTCTCCACGCCCTTGTGTGTTTCTTTTGCTAAAAGTTTGCCACCTGAAGCCAGCCTCTCTTGCCCATCTTCCTCAGTTTCAGAGGGTAGATATTTCAGGGTTGCTTTTTTCCCAGGTCTCCACGCCTTTGTGTTTTCTTTTTGCTTAACGATTGCCCCCTGAGCTAGCCTCTCTTGCCCATCTTCCTCAGTTTCAGAGGGTGGATTTCTCCGTGTTGCTTTTTCCCCAGGTCTCCACGCCCTTGTGTGTTTCTTTTGCTTAAAGATTGTCACCTGAACTAGGCACTGTTGCCCTGCTTCCTCAGTTTCTGAGGGTACCTTTTTCAGGGTTGCTTTTTGACCGGGTCTCCTCGCCATTGTATTTTTTTATTTTATTTTTTTTGCTTAAAGATTGCCACCTGAGCTAGCCTCTGTTGCCCCTCTTCTTCGGTTTCAGAGGGTAGATTTCTCAGTGTTGCTTTTTCGCCAGGTCTCCATGCCCTTGCGTCTTTTTTTTTTTCTGCTTAAAGGTTGCAACCTGAGCTAGCTTCTTTTGCCCATGTTCGTCAGTTTCAGAGGGAGGATTTCTCCGTGTTGCTTTTTCCCCAGGTCTCCACGCCCTTGTGTGTTTCTTTTGCTTAACGATTGCCACCTGACGTAGCCTCTGTTGCCCATCCTCGTCAGTTTCAGAGGGTAGATTTCTCAGTGCTGCTTTTTCCCCAGGTCTCCACGCCCTTGTGTGTTTCTTTTGCTAAAAGTTTGCCACCTGAAGCCAGCCTCTCTTGCCCATCTTCCTCAGTTTCAGAGGGTAGATATTTCAGGGTTGCTTATTCCCCAGGTCTCCACGCCTTTGTGTTTTCTTTTTGCTTAACGATTGCCACCTGAGGTAGCCTCTGTTGCCCATCTTCCTCAGTTTCAGAGGGTGGATTTCTCCGTGTTGCTTTTTCCCCAGGTCTCCACGCCTTTGGGTTTTGTTTTTGCTTAACGATTGCCACCTGAGCTAGCCTCTCTTGCCCATCTTCCTCAGTTTCAGAGGGTGGATTTCTCCGTGTTGCTTTTTCCCCAGGTCTCCATGCCCTTGTGTGTTTCTTTTGCTTGCCGATTGCCACCTGAGGTAGCCTCTGTTGCCCATCCTCGTCAGTTTCAGAGGGTAGATTTCTCAGTGCTGCTTTTTCCCCAGGGCTCCACGCCCTTGTGTGTTTCTTTTGCTTAAAGTTTGCCACCTGAAGCCAGCCTCTCTTGCCCATCTTCCTCAGTTTCAGAGGGTAGATATTTCAGGGTTGCTTTTTCCCCAGGTCTCCACGCCTTTGGGTTTTGTTTTTGCTTAACGATTGCCACCTGAGCTAGCCTCTCTTGCCCATCTTCCTCAGTTTCAGAGGGTGGATTTCTCCGTGTTGCTTTTTCCCCAGGTCTCCACGCCCTTGTGTGTTTCTTTTGCTTAACGTTTGCCACATGAAGCCAGCCTCTCTTGCCCATCTTCCTCAGTTTCAGAGGGTAGATATTTCAGGGTTGCTTATTCCCCAGGTCTCCACGCCTTTGTGTTTTCTTTTTGCTTAACGATTGCCACCTGAGTTAGCCTCTGTTGCCCATCTTCCTCAGTTTCAGAGGGTGGATTTCTCTGTGTTGCTTTTTCCCCAGGTCTCCACGCCCTTGTGTGTTTCTTTTGCTTAAAGCTTGCCACCTGAGCTAGCCTCTGTTGCCCATCTTCGTTCATTCCAGAGGGTGGATTTCTCAGTTTTGCCTTTTCGCCAGCTCCGCACGCCCTTGTGTGTTTCTTTTGCTTAAAGATTGTCACCTGAGCTAGGCACTGTTGCCCTGCTTCCTCAGTTTCTGAGGGTACCTTTTTCAGGGTTGCTTTTTGACCGGGTCTCCTCGCTATTGTATTTTTTTATTTTATTTTTTTTGCTTAAAGATTGCCACCTGAGCTAGCCTCTGTTGCCCATCTTCTTCGGTTTCAGAGGGTAGATTTCTCACTGTTGCTTTTTCGCCAGGTCTCCATGCCCTTGCGTCTTTTTTTTTTTTCTGCTTAAAGGTTGCAACCTGAGCTAGCTTCTTTTGCCCATGTTCGTCAGTTTCAGAGGGAGGATTTCTCCGTGTTGTTTTTTCCCCAGGTCTCCACGCCCTTGTGTGTTTCTTTTGCTTAACGATTGCCACCTGAGGTAGCCTCTGTTGCCCATCCTCGTCAGTTTCAGAGGGTAGATTTCTCAGTGCTGCTTTTTCCCCAGGTCTCCACGCCCTTGTGTGTTTCTTTTGCTTAAAGTTTGCCACCTGAAGCCAGCCTCTCTTGCCCATCTTCCTCAGTTTCAGAGGGTAGATATTTCAGGGTTGCTTTTTCCCCAGGTCTCCACGCCTTTGGGTTTTGTTTTTGCTTAACGATTGCCACCTGAGCTAGACTCTCTTGCCCATCTTCCTCACTTTCAGAGGGTGGATTTCTCCGTGTTGCTTTTTCCCCAGGTCTCCATGCCCTTGTGTGTTTCTTTTGCTTACCGATTGCCACCTGAGGTAGCCTCTGTTGCCCATCCTCGTCAGTTTCAGAGGGTAGATTTCTCAGTGCTGCTTTTTCCCCAGGGCTCCACGCCCTTGTGTGTTTCTTTTGCTTAAAGTTTGCCACCTGAAGCCAGCCTCTCTTGCCCATCTTCCTCAGTTTCAGAGGGTAGATATTTCAGGGTTGCTTTGTCCCCAGGTCTCCACGCCTTTGGGTTTTGTTTTTGCTTAACGATTGCCACCTGAGCTAGCCTCTCTTGCCCATCTTCCTCAGTTTCAGAGGGTGGATTTCTCCGTGTTGCTTTTTCCCCAGTTCTCCACGCCCTTGTGTGTTTCTTTTGCTTAACGTTTGCCACATGAAGCCAGCCTCTCTTGCCCATCTTCCTCAGTTTCAGAGGGTAGATATTTCAGGGTTGCTTATTCCCCAGGTCTCCACGCCTTTGTGTTTTCTTTTTGCTTAACGATTGCCACCTGAGGTAGCCTCTGTTGCCCATCTTCCTCAGTTTCAGAGGGTGGATTTCTCCGGGTTGCTTTTTCCCCAGGTCTCCACGCCCTTGTGTGTTTCTTTTGCTTAAAGCTTGCCACCTGAGCTAGCCTCTTTTGCCCATCTTCGTTCATTCCAGAGGGTGGATTTCTCAGTTTTGCCTTTTCGCCAGCTCCGCACGCCCTTGTGTGTTTCTTTTGCTTAAAGATTGTCACCTGAGCTAGGCACTGTTGCCCTGCTTCCTCAGTTTCTGAGGGTACCTTTTTCAGGGTTGCTTTTTGACCGGGTCTCCTCGCCATTGTATTTTTTTATTTTATTTTTTTTGCTTAAAGATTGCCACCTGAGCTAGCCTCTGTTGCCCATCTTCTTCGGTTTCAGAGGGTAGATTTCTCACTGTTGCTTTTTCGCCAGGTCTCCATGCCCTTGCGTCTTTTTTTTTTTCTGCTTAAAGGTTGCAACCTGAGCTAGCTTCTTTTGCCCATGTTCGTCAGTTTCAGAGGGAGGATTTCTCCGTGTTGTTTTTTCCCCAGGTCTCCACGCCCTTGTGTGTTTCTTTTGCTTACCGATTGCCACCTGAGGTAGCCTCTGTTGCCCATCCTCGTCAGTTTCAGAGGGTAGATTTCTCAGTGCTGCTTTTTCCCCAGGGCTCCACGCCCTTGTGTGTTTCTTTTGCTTAAAGTTTGCCACCTGAAGCCAGCCTCTCTTGCCCATCTTCCTCAGTTTCAGAGGGTAGATATTTCAGGGTTGCTTTGTCCCCAGGTCTCCACGCCTTTGGGTTTTGTTTTTGCTTAACGATTGCCACCTGAGCTAGCCTCTCTTGCCCATCTTCCTCAGTTTCAGAGGGTGGATTTCTCCGTGTTGCTTTTTCCCCAGGTCTCCACGCCCTTGTGTGTTTCTTTTGCTTAACGTTTGCCACATGAAGCCAGCCTCTGTTGCCCATCTTCCTCAGTTTCAGAGGGTAGATATTTCAGGGTTGCTTATTCCCCAGGTCTCCACGCCGTTGTGTTTTCTTTTTGGTTAACGATTGCCACCTGAGGTAGCCTCTGTTGCCCATCTTCCTCAGTTTCAGAGGGTGGATTTCTCCGTGTTGCTTTTTCCCCAGGTCTCCACGCCCTTGTGTGTTTCTTTTGCTTAAAGCTTGCCACCTGAGGTAGCCTCTGTTGCCCATCCTCGTCAGTTTCAGAGGGTAGATTTCTCAGTGCTGCTTTTTCCCCAGGGCTCCACGCCCTTGTGTGTTTCTTTTGCTTAAAGTTTGCCACCTGAAGCCAGCCTCTCTTGCCCATCTTCCTCAGTTTCAGAGGGTCGATATTTCAGGGTTGCTTTTTCCCCAGGTCTCCACGCCTTTGGGTTTTGTTTTTGCTTAACGATTGCCACCTGAAGCCAGCCTCTCTTGCCCATCTTCCTCAGTTTCAGAGGGTAGATATTTCAGGGTTGCTTTTTCCCCAGGTCTCCACGCCTTTGGGTTTTGTTTTTGCTTAACGATTGCCACGTGAGGTAGCCTCTGTTGCCCATCTTCCTCAGTTTCAGAGGGTGGATTTCTCTGTGTTGCTTTTTCCCCAGGTCTCCACGCCCTTGTGTGTTTCTTTTGCTTAACGTTTGCCACATGAAGCCAGCCTCTCTTGCCCATCTTCCTCAGTTTCAGAGGGTAGATTTCTCAGTGCTGCTTTTTCCCCAGGGCTCCACGCCCTTGTGTGTTTCTTTTGCTTAAAGTTTGCCACCTGAAGCCAGCCTCTCTTGCCCATCTTCCTCAGTTTCAGAGGGTAGATATTTCAGGGTTGCTTTTTCCCCAGGTCTCCACGCCTTTGGGTTTTGTTTTTGCTTAACGATTGCCACCTGAGCTAGCCTCTCTTGCCCATCTTCCTCAGTTTCAGAGGGTGGATTTCTCCGTGTTGCTTTTTCCCCAGGTCTCCACGCCCTTGTGTGTTTCTTTTGCTTAATGTTTGCCACCTGAAGCCAGCCTCTCTTGCCCATCTTCCTCAGTTTCAGAGGGTAGATATATCAGGGTTGCTTTTTCCCAAGGTCTCCACGCCTTTGTGTTTTGTTTTTGCTTAACGATTGCCACGTGAGGTAGCCTCTTTTGCCCATCTTCCTCAGTTTCAGAGGGTGGATTTCTCCGTGTTGCTTTTTCCCCAGGTCTCCACGCCCTTGTGTGTTTCTTTTGCTTAAAGATTGGCACCTGAGCTAGCCTCTGTTGCCCATCTTCGTCCGTTTCAGAGGGTGGATTTCTCAGTGTTGCCTTTTCGCCAGCTCCCCACGCCCTTGTGTGTTTCTTTTGCTTAAAGATTGTCACCTGAGCTAGGCACTGTTGCCCTGCTTCCTCAGTTTCAGAGGGTACCTTTTTCAGGGTTGCTTTTTGACCGGGTCTCCTCGCCATTGTATTTTTTTATTTTATTCTTTTTGCTTAAAGATTGCCACCTGAGCTAGCCTCTGTTTCCCATCTTCTTCGGTTTCAGAGGGTAGATTTCTCAGTGTTTCTTTTTCGCCAGGTCTCCATGCCCTTGCGTCTTTTTTTTTTTCTGCTTAAAGGTTGCAACCTGAGCTAGCTTCTTTTGCCCATGTTCGTCAGTTTCAGAGGGAGGATTTCTCCGTGTTGCTTTTTCCCCAGGTCTCCACGCCCTTGTGTGTTTCTTTTGATTAACGATTGCCACCTGAGGTAGCCTCTGTTGCCCATCCTCGTCAGTTTCAGAGGGTAGATTTCTCAGTGCTGCTTATTCCCCAGGTCTCCACGCCCTTGTGTGTTTCTTTTGCTTAAAGTTTGCCACCTGAAGCCAGCCTCTCTTGCCCATCTTCCTCAGTTTCAGAGGGTAGATATTTCAGGGTTGCTTTTTCCCCAGGTCTCCACGCCTTTGGGTTTTGTTTTTGCTTAATGATTGCCACCTGAGCTAGCCTCTCTTGCCCATCTTCCTCAGTTTCAGAGGGTGGATTTCTCCGTGTTGCTTTTTCCCCAGGTCTCCACGCCCTTGTGTGTTTCTTTTGCTTAACGATTGCCACCTGAGGTAGCCTCTGTTGCCCATCCTCGTCAGTTTCAGAGGGTAGATTTCTCAGTGCTGCCTTTTCCCAAGGTCTCCACGCCTTTGGGATTTGTTTTTGCTTATCGATTGCCACCTGAAGCCAGCCTCTCTTGCCCATCTTCCTCAGTTTCAGAGGGTAGATTTCTCAGTGCTGCTTTTTGCCCAGGGCTCCACGCCCTTGTGTGTTTCTTTTGCTTAAAGTTTGCCACCTGAAGCCAGCCTCTCTTGCCCATCTTCCTCAGTTTCAGAGACTAGATATTTCAGGGTTGCTTATTCCCCAGGTCTCCACGCCTTTGTGTTTTCTTTTTGCTTAACGATTGCCACCTGAGTTAGCCTCTGTTGCCCATCTTCCTCAGTTTCAGAGGGTGGATTTCTCCGTGTTGCTTTTTCCCCAGGTCTCCACTCCCTTGTGTGTTTCTTTTGCTTAAAGATTGCCACCTGAGCTAGCCTCTGTTGCCCATCTTCGTCCGTTTCAGAGGGTGGATTTCTCAGTGTTGCCTTTTCGCCAGCTCCCCACGCCCTTGTGTGTTTCTTTTGCTTAAAGATTGTCACCTGAGCTAGGCACTGTTGCCCTGCTTCCTTAGTTTCTGAGGGTACCTTTTTCAGGGTTGCTTTTTGACCGGGTCTCCTCGCCATTGTATTTTTTTATTTTATTGTTTTTGCTTAAAGATTGCCACCTGAGCTTGCCTCTGTTGCCCATCTTCTTCGGTTTCAGAGGGTAGATTTCTCACTGTTGCTTTTTCGCCAGCTCTCCACGCCCTTGCGTCTTTTTTTTTTTTCTGCTTTAAGGTTGCTTCCTGACTAGCTTCTTTTGCCCATGTTCGTCAGTTTCAGAGGGTGGATTTCTCCGTGTTGCTTTTTCCCCAGGTCTCCACGCCCTTGTGTGTTTCTTTTGGTTAACGATTGCCACCTGAGGTAGCCTCTGTTGCCCATCCTCGTCAGTTTCAGAGGGTAGATTTCTCAGTGCTGCTTTTTCCCCAGGTCTCCACGCCCTTGTGTGTTTCTTTTGCTTAAAGTTTGCCACCTGAAGCCAGCCTCTCTTGCCCATCTTCCTCAGTTTCAGAGGGTAGATATTTCAGGGTTGCTTTTTCCCCAGGTCTCCACGCCTTTGGGTTTTGTTTTTGCTTAACGATTGCCACCTGAGCTAGCCTCTCTTGCCCATCTTCCTCAGTTTCAGAGGGTGGATTTCTCCGTGTTGCTTTTTCCCCAGGTCTCCACGCCCTTGTGTGTTTCTTTTGCTTAACGGTTGCCACCTGAGGTAGCCTCTGTTGCCCATCCTCGTCAGTTTCAGAGGGTAGATTTCTCAGTGCTGCCTTTTCCCCAGGTCTCCACGCCTTTGGGTTTTGTTTTTGCTTGACGATTGCCACCTGAAGCCAGCCTCTCTTGCCCATCTTCCTCAGTTTCAGAGGGTAGATATTTCAGGGTTGCTTTTTCCCCAGGTCTCCACGCCTTTGGGTTTTGTCTTTGCTTAATGATTGCCACCTGAGCTAGCCTCTCTTCCCCATCTTCCTCAGTTTCAGAGGGTGGATTTCTCCGTGTTGCTTTTTCCCCAGGTCTCCACGCCCTTGTGTGTTTCTTTTGCTTAATGTTTGCCACCTGAAGCCAGCCTCTCTTGCCCATCTTCCTCAGTTTTAGAGGGTAGATATATCAGGGTTGCTTTTTCCCCAGGTCTCCACGCCTTTGTGTTTTGTTTTTGCTTAACGATTGCCACGTGAAGTAGCCTCTTTTGCCCATCTTCCTCAGTTTCAGAGGGTGGATTTCTCCGTGTTGCTTTTTCCCCAGGTCTCCACGCCCTTGTGTGTTTCTTTTGCTTAAAGATTGCCACCTGAGCTAGCCTCTGTTGCCCATCTTCGTCCGTTTCAGAGGGTGGATTTCTCAGTGTTGCCTTTTCGCCAGCTCCCCACGCCCTTGTGTGTTTCTTTTGCTTAAAGATTGTCACCTGAGCTAGGCACTGTTGCCCTGCTTCCTCAGTTTCAGAGGGTACCATTTTCAGGGTTGCTTTTTGACCGGGTCTCCTCGCCATTGTATTTTTTTATTTTATTCTTTTTGCTTAAAGATTGCCACCTGAGCTAGCCTCTGTTTCCCATCTTCTTCGGTTTCAGAGGGTAGATTTCTCAGTGTTTCTTTTTCGCCAGCTCTCCATGCCCTTGCGTCTTTTTTTTTTTCTGCTTAAAGGTTGCAACCTGAGCTAGCCTCTCTTTCCCATCTTCCTCAGTTTCAGAGGTGGATTTCTCCGTATTGCTTTTTCCCCAGGTCTCCACGCCCTTGTGTGTTTCTTTTGCTTAACGATTGCCACCTGAGGTAGCCTCTGTTGCCCATCCTCGTCAGTTTCAGATGGTGGATTTCTCCGTGTTGCTTTTTCCCCAGGTCTCCACGCCCTTGTGTGTTTGTTTTGCTTAACGTTTGCCACCTGAAGCCAGCCTCTCTTGCCCATCTTCCTCAGTTTCAGAGGGTAGATATTTCAGGGTTGCTTATTCCCCAGGTCTACACGCCTTTGTGTTTTCTTTTTGCTTACCGATTGCCACCTGAGGTAGCCTCTGTTGCCCATCCTCGTCAGTTTCAGAGGGTAGATTTCTCAGTGCTGCCTTTTCCCCAGGTCTCCACGCCTTTGGGTTTTGTTTTTGCTTAACGATTGCCACCTGAAGCCAGCCTCTCTTGCCCATCTTCCTCAGTTTCAGAGGGTAGATATTTCAGGGTTGCTTTTTCCCCAGGTCTCCACGCCTTTGGGTTTTGTTTTTGCTGAACGATTGCCACGTGAGGTAGCCTCTCTTGCCCATCTTCCTCAGTTTCAGAGGGTGGATTTTTCTGTGTTGCTTTTTCCCCAGGTCTCCACGCCCTTGTGTGTTTCTTTTGCTTAAAGTTTGCCACCTGAAGCCAGCGTCTCTTGCCCATCTTCCTCAGTTTCAGAGGGTAGATATTTCAGGGTTGCTTTTTCCCCAGGTCTCCACGCCTTTGGGTTTTGTTTTTGCTGAACGATTGCCACGTGAGGTAGCCTCTGTTGCCCATCTTCCTCAGTTTCAGAGGGTAGATTTCTCAGTGCTGCTTTTTCCCCAGGGCTCCACGCCCTTGTGTGTTTCTTTTGCTTAAAGTTTGCCACCTGAAGCCACCCTCTCTTGCCCATCTTCCTCGGTTTCAGAGGGTAGATATTTCAGGGTTGCTTTATCTCCAGGTCTCCACGCCGTTGGGTTTGTTTTTGCTTAACGATTGCCACCTGAGCTAGCCTCTCTTGCCCATCTTCCTCAGTTTCAGAGGGTGGATTTCTCCGTGTTGCTTTTTCCCCAGGTCTCCACGCCCTTGTGTGTTTCTTTTGCTTTACTTTTGCCACCTGAAGCCAGCCTCTCTTGCCCATCTTCCTCAGTTTCAGAGGGTAGATATTTCACGGTTGCTTATTCCCCAGGTCTCCACGCCTTTGTGTTTTCTTTTTGCTTAACGATTGCCACCTGAGGTAGCCTCTGTTGCCCATCTTCCTCAGTTTCAGAGGGTGGATTTCTCCGTGTTGCTTTTTCCCCAGGTCTCCACGCCCTTGTGTGTTTCTTTTGCTTAAAGATTGCCACCTGAGCTAGCCTCTGTTGCCCATCTTCGTCCGTTTCAGAGGGTGGATTTCTCAGTGTTGCCTTTTCGCCAGCTCCCCACGCCCTTGTGTGTTTCTTTTGCTTAATGATTGTCACCTGAGCTAGGCACTGTTGCCCTGCTTCCTTAGTTTCTGAGGGTACCTTTTTCAGGGTTGCTTTTTGACCGGGTCTCCTCGCCATTGTATTTTTTTATTTTATTATTTTTGCTTAAAGATTGCCACCTGAGCTTGCCTCTGTTGCCCATCTTCTTCGGTTTCAGAGGGTAGATTTCTCACTGTTGCTTTTTCGCCAGCTCTCCACGCCCTTGCGTCTTTTTTTTTTTTCTGCTTAAAGGTTGCAACCTGACTAGCTTCTTTTGCCCATGTTCGTCAGTTTCAGAGGGTGGATTTCTCCGTGTTGCTTTTTCCCCAGGTCTCCACGCCCTTGTGTGTTTCTTTTGGTTAACGATTGCCACCTGAGGTAGCCTCTGTTGCCCATCCTCGTCAGTTTCAGAGGGTAGATTTCTCAGTGCTGCTTTTTCCCCAGGTCTCCACGCCCTTGTGTGTTTCTTTTGCTTAAAGTTTGCCACCTGAAGCCAGCCTCTCTTGCCCATCTTCCTCAGTTTCAGAGGCTAGATATATCAGGGTTGCTTTTTCCCCAGGTCTCCACGCCTTTGTGTTTTGTTTTTGCTTAACGATTGCCACGTGAGGTAGCCTCTTTTGCCCATCTTCCTCAGTTTCAGAGGGTGGATTTCTCCGTGTTGCCTTTTCGCCAGCTCCCCACGCCCTTGTGTGTTTCTTTTGCTTAAAGATTGTCACCTGAGCTAGGCACTGTTGCCCTGCTTCCTCAGTTTCAGAGGGTACCTTTTTCAGGGTTGCTTTTTGACCGGGTCTCCTCGCCATTGTATTTTTTTATTTTATTCTTTTTGCTTAAAGATTGCCACCTGAGCTAGCCTCTGTTTCCCATCTTCTTCGGTTTCAGAGGGTAGATTTCTCAGTGTTTCTTTTTCGCCAGCTCTCCATGCCCTTGCGTCTTTTTTTTTTTCTGCTTAAATGTTACAACCTGAGCTAGCCTCTCTTTCCCATCTTCCTCAGTTTCAGAGGTGGATTTCTCCGTATTGCTTTTTCCCCAGGTCTCCACGCCCTTGTCTGTTTCTTTTGCTTAACGATTGCCACCTGAGGTAGCCTCTGTTGCCCATCCTCGTCAGTTTCAGATGGTGGATTTCTCCGTGTTGCTTTTTCCCCAGGTCTCCACGCCCTTGTGTGTTTGTTTTGCTTAACGTTTGCCACCTGAAGCCAGCCTCTCTTGCCCATCTTCCTCAGTTTCAGAGGGTAGATATTTCAGGGTTGCTTATTCCCCAGGTCTACACGCCTTTGTGTTTTCTTTTTGCTTAACGATTGCCACCTGAGGTAGCCTCTGTTGCCCATCTTCCTCAGTTTCAGAGGGTGGATTTCTCCGTGTTGCTTTTTCCCCAGGTCTCCACGCCCTTGTGTGTTTCTTTTGCTTACCGATTGCCACCTGAGGTAGCCTCTGTTGCCCATCCTCGTCAGTTTCAGAGGGTAGATTTCTCAGTGCTGCCTTTTCCCCAGGTCTCCACGCCTTTGGGTTTTGTTTTTGCTTAACGATTGCCACCTGAAGCCAGCCTCTCTTGCCCATCTTCCTCAGTTTCAGAGGGTAGATATTTCAGGGTTGCTTTTTCCCCAGGTCTCCACGCCCTTGTGTGTTTCTTTTGCTTAAAGTTTGCCACCTGAAGCCAGCCTCTCTTGCCCATCTTCCTCAGTTTCAGAGGGTAGATATTTCAGGGTTGCTTTTTCCCCAGGTCTCCACGCCTTTGGGTTTTGTTTTTGCTTAATGATTGCCACCTGAGCTAGCCTCTCTTGCCCATCTTCCTCAGTTTCAGAGGGTGGATTTCTCCGTGTTGCTTTTTCCCCAGGTCTCCACGCCCTTGTGTGTTTCTTTTGCTTAACGATTGCCACCTGAGGTAGCCTCTGTTGCCCATCCTCGTCAGTTTCAGAGGGTAGATTTCTCAGTGCTGCTTTTTCCCCAGGTCTCCACGCCCTTGTGGGTTTTGTTTTTGCTTAACGATTGCCACCTGAAGCCAGCCTCTCTTGCCCATCTTCCTCAGTTTCAGAGGGTAGATATTTCAGGGTTGCTTTTTCCCCAGGTCTCCACGCCTTTGGGTTTTGTTTTTGCTTAACGATTGCCACCTGAGCTAGCCTCTCTTGCCCATCTTCCTCAGTTTCAGAGGGTGGATTTCTCCGTGTTGCTTTTTCCCCAGGTCTCCACGCCCTTGTGTGTTTCTTTTGCTTAACGTTTGCCACCTGAAGCCAGCCTCTCCTGCCCATCTTCCTCAGTTTCAGAGGGTAGATATTTCAGGGTTGCTTTTTCCCCAGGTCTCCACGCCTTTGGGTTTTGTTTTTGCTTAACGATTGCCAACTGAGCTAGCCTGTGTTGCCCATCTTCCTCAGCTTCAGAGGGTGGATTTCTCCGTGTTGCTTTTTCCCCAGGTCTCCACGCCCTTGTGTGTTTCTTTTGCTTAAAGTTTGCCACCTGAAGCCAGCCTCTCTTGCCCATCTTCCTCAGTTTCAGAGGATAGATATTTCAGGGATGCTTTTTCCCCAGGTCTCCACGCCTTTGTGTTTTGTTTTTGCTTAACGATTGCCACGTGAGGTAGCCTCTGTTGCCCATCTTCCTCAGCTTCAGAGGGTGGATTTCTCCGTGTTGCTTTTTCCTCAGGTCTCCACGCCCTTGTGTGTTTCTTTTGCTTAAAGTTTGCCACCTGAAGCCAGCCTCTCTTGCCCATCTTCCTCAGTTTCAGAGGGTAGATATTTCAGGGTTGCTTTTTCCCCAGGTCTTCACGCCTTTGGGTTTTGTTTTTGCTTAACGATTGCCACCTGAGGTAGCCTCTGTTGCCCATCTTCCTCAGTTTCAGAGGGTGGATTTCTCCGGGTTGCTTTCTCCCCAGGTCTCCACGCCCTTGTGTGTTTCTTTTGCTTAAAGTTTGCCACATGAAGCCAGCCTCTCTTGCCCATCTTCCTCAGTTTCAGAGGGTAGATTTCTCAGTGCTGCATTTTCCCCAGGTCTCCACGCCATTGTGTGTTTCTTTTGCTTAAAGTTGGCCACCTGAAGCCAGCCTCTCTTGCCCATCTTCCTCAGTTTCAGAGGGTAGATATTTCAGGGTTACTTTTTCCCCATGTCTCCACGCCTTTGTGCTTTGTTTTTGCTTAACGAGTGCCACCTGAGCTAGCCTCTCTTGCCCATCTTCCTCAGTTTCAGAGGGTGGATTTCTCCGAGTTGCTTTTTTCCCAGGTCTCCACGCCCTTGTGTGTTTCTTTTGCTTAAAGATTGGCACCTGAGCTAGCCTCTGTTGCCCATCTTCGTCCGTTTCAGAGCGTGGATTTCTCAGTGTAGCCTTTTCGCCAGCTCCCCACGCCCTAGTGTGTTTCTTTTGCTTAAAGATTGTCACCTGAGCTAGGCACTGTTGCCCTGCTTCCTCAGTTTCAGAGGGTACCTTTTTCAGGGTTGCTTTTTGACCGGGTCTCCTCGCCATTGTATTTTTTTATTTTATTTTTTTTGCTTAAAGATTGCCGCCTGAGCTATTCTCTGTTGCCCATCTTCTTCGGTTTCAGAGGGTAGATTTCTCAGTGTTGCTTTTTCGCCAGCTCTCCATGCCCTTGCGTCTTTTTTTTTTTTCTGCTGAAAGATTGCCTCCTGAGCTAGCCTCTCTTGCCCATCTTCCTCAGTTTCAGAGGGTGGATTTCTCCGTGTTGCTTTTTCCCCAGGTCTCCACGCCCTTGTGTGTTTCTTTTGCTTAACGATTGCCACCTGAGGTAGCCTCTGTTGCCCATCCTCGTCAGTTTCAGAGGGTAGATTTCTCAGTGCTGCTTTTTCCCCAGGTCTCCACGCCCTTGTGTGTTTCTTTTGCTTAAAGTTTGCCACCTGAAGCCAGCCTCTCTTGCCCATCTTCCTCAGTTTCAGAGGGTAGATATTTCAGGGTTGCTTTTTCCCCAGATCTCCACGCCTTTGGGTTTTGTTTTTGCTTAACGATTGCCACCTGAGCTAGCCTCTCTTGCCCATCTTCCTCAGTTTCAGAGGGTGGATTTCTCCGTGTTGCTTTTTCCCCAGGTCTCCACGCCCTTGTGTGTTTCTTTTGCTTAACGTTTGCCACATGAAGCCAGCCTCTCTTGCCCATCTTCCTCAGTTTCAGAGGATAGATTTCTCAGTGCTGCTTTTTCCCCAGGGCTCCACGCCCTTGTGTGTTTCTTTTGCTTAAAGATTGGCACCTGAGCTAGCCTCTGTTGCCCATCTTCGTCCGTTTCAGAGGGTGGATTTCTCAGTGTTGCCTTTTCGCCAGCTCCCCACGCCCTTGTGTGTTTCTTTTGCTTAAAGATTGTCACCTGAGCTAGGCACTGTTGCCCTGCTTCCTCAGTTTCAGAGGGTACCTTTTTCAGGGTTGCTTTTTGACCGGGTCTCCTCGCCATTGTATTTTTTTATTTTATTTTTTTTGCTGAAAGATTGCCACCTAAGCTATTCTCTGTTGCCCATCTCCTTCGGTTTCAGAGGGTAGATTTCTCAGTGTTGCTTTTTCGCCAGCTCTCCATGCCCTTGCGTCTTTTTTTTTTTCTGCTTAAAGATTGCCACCTGAGCTACCCTCTCTTGCCCATCTTCCTCAGTTTCAGAGGGTGGATTTCTCCGTGTTGCTTTTTCCCCAGGTCTCCACGCCCTTGTGTTTTTGTTTTGCTTAACGATTGCCACCTGAGGTAGCCTCTGTTGCCCATCCTCGTCAGTTTCAGAGGGTAGGTTTCTCCGTGCTGCTTTTTCCCCAGGTCTCCACGCCCTTGTGTGTTTCTTTTGCTTAAAGTTTGCCACCTGAAGCCAGCCTCTCTTGCCCATCTTCCTCAGTTTCAGAGGGTAGATATTTCAGGGTTGCTTTTTCCCCAGGTCTCCACGCCTTTGGGTTTTGTTTTTGCTTAACGATTGCCACCTGAGCTAGCCTCTCTTGCCCATCTTCCTCAGTTTCAGAGGGTGGATTTCTCCGTGTTGCTTTTTCCCCAGGTCTCCACGCCCTTGTGTGTTACTTTTGCTTAACGATTGCCACCTGAGGTAGCCTCTATTGCCCATCCTCGTCAGTTTCAGAGGGTAGATTTCTCAGTGCTGCTTTTTCCCCAGGTCTCCACGCCCTTGTGTGTTTCTTTTGCTTAAAGTTTGCCACCTGAAGCCAGCCTCTCTTGCCCATCTTCCTCAGTTTCATAGGGTAGATATTTCAGGGTTGCTTTTTCCCCAGGTCTCCACGCCTTTGGGTTTTGTTTTTGCTTAACGATTGCCACCTGACCTAGCCTCTCTTGCCCATCTTCCTCAGTTTCAGAGGGTGGATTTCTCCGTGTTGCTTTTTCCCCAGGTCTCCACGCCCTTGTGTGTTTCTTTTGCTTAAAGTTTGCCACCTGAAGCCAGCCTCTCTTGCCCATCTTCCTCAGTTTCAGAGGGTAGATATTTCAGGGTTGCTTATTCCCCAGGTCTCCACGCCTTTGTGTTTTCTTTTTGCTTAACGATTGCCACCTGAGGTAGCCTCTGTTGCCCATCTTCCTCAGTTTCAGAGGGTGGATTTCTCCGTGTTGCTTTTTACCCAGGTCTCCACGCCCTTGTGTGTTTCTTTTGCTTAAAGATTGCCTCCTGAGCTAGCCTCTGTTGCCCATCTTCTTCCGTTTCAGAGGGTGGATTTCTCAGTGTTGCCTATTCGCCAGCTCCCCACGCCCTTGTGTGTTTCTTTTGCTTAAAGATTGTCACCTGAGCTAGGCACTGTTGCCCTGCTTCCTCAGTTTCTGAGGGTACATTTTTCAGGGTTGGTTTTGGCCGGGTCTCCTCGCCATTGTATTTTTTTATTTTATTTTTTTTGCTTAAAGATTGCCACCTGAGCTAGCCTCTGTTTCCCATCTTCTTCGGTTTCAGAGGGTAGATTTCTCAGTGTTTCTTTTTCGCCAGCTCTCCATGCCCTTGCGTCTTTTTTTTTTTCTGCTTAAAGGTTGCAACCTGAGCTAGCTTCTTTTGCCCATGTTCTTCAGTTTCAGAGGGAGGATTTCTCCGTGTTGCTTTTTCCCCAGGTCTCCACGCCCTTGTGTGTTTCTTTTGCTTAATGATTGCCACCTGAGGTAGCCTCAGTTGCCCAGCCTCGTCAGTTTCAGAGGGTTGATTTCTCAGTGCTGCTTATTCCCCAGGTCTCCACGCCCTTGTGTGTTTCTTTTGCTTAAAGTTTGCCACCTGAAGCCAGCCTCTCTTGCCCATCTTCCTCAGTTTCAGAGGGTAGATATTTCAGGGTTGCTTTTTCCCCAGGTCTCCACGCCTTTGGGTTTTGTTTTTGCTTAACGATTGCCACCTGAGCTAGCCTCTCTTGCTCATCTTCCTCAGTTTCAGAGGGTGGATTTCTCCGGGTTGCTTTTTCCCCAGGTCTCCACGCCCTTGTGTGTTTCTTTTGCTTAATGTTTGCCACCTGAAGCCAGCCTCTCTTGCCCATCTTCCTCAGTTTCAGAGGGTCGATATATCAGGGTTGCTTTTTCCCAAGGTCTCCACGCCTTTGTGTTTTGTTTTTGCTTAACGATTTCCACGTTAGGTAGCCACTGTTGCCCATCTTCCTCAGTTTCAGAGCGTGGATTTCTCCGTGTTGCTTTTTCCCCAGGTCTCCACGCCCTTGTGTGTTTCTTTTGCTTAAAGATTGCCACCTGAGCTAGCCTCTGTTGCCCATCTTCGTCCGTTTCAGAGGGTTTATTTCTCAGTGTTGGCTTTTCGCCAGCTCCCCACGCCCTTGTGTGTTTCTTTTGCTTAAAGATTGTCACCTGAGCTAGGCACTGCTGCCCTGCTTCCTCAGTTTCAGAGGGTACCTTTTTCAGGATTGCTTTTTGACCGGGTCTCCGCCATTGTATTTTTTTATTTTATTATTTTTGCTTAAAGATTGCCACCTGAGCTAGCCTCTGTTTCCCATCTTCTTCGGTTTCAGAGGGTAGATTTCTCAGTGTTTCTTTTTCGCCAGCTCTCCATGCCCTTGCGTCTTTTTTATTTTCTGCTTAAAGGTTGCAACCTGAGCTAGCTTCTTTTGCCCATGTTCGTCAGTTTCAGAGGGAGGATTTCTCCGTGTTGCTTTTTCCCCAGGTCTCCACGCCCTTGTGTGTTTCTTTTGCTTAACGATTGCCACCTGAGGTAGCCTCTGTTGCCCATCCTCGTCAGTTTCAGAGGGTAGATTTCTCAGTGCTGCTTTTTCCCCAGGTCTCCACGCCCTTGTGTGTTTCTTTTGCTTAAAGTTTGCCACCTGAAGCCAGCCTCTCTTGCCCATCTTCCTCAGTTTCAGAGGGTAGATATTTCAGGGTTGCTTTTTCCCCAGGTCTCCACGACTTTCGGTTTTGTTTTTGCTTAACGATTGCCACCTGAGCTAGCCTCTCTTGCCCATCTTCCTCAGTTTCAGAGGGTGGATTTCTCCGTGTTGCTTTTTCCCCAGGTCTCCACGCCCTTGTGTGTTTCTTTTGCTTAAAGTTTGCCACCTGAAGCCAGCCTCTCTTGCCCATCTTCCTCAGTTTCAGAGGGTAGATATTTCAGGGTTGCTTATTCCCCAGGTCTCCACGCCTTTGTGTTTTCTTTTTGCTTAACGATTGCCACCTGAGGTAGCCTCTGTTGCCCATCTTCCTCAGTTTCAGAGGGTGGATTTCTCCGTGTTGCTTTTTACCCAGGTCTCCACGCCCTTGTGTGTTTCTTTTGCTTAAAGATTGCCTCCTGAGCTAGCCTCTGTTGCCCATCTTCTTCCGTTTCAGAGGGTGGATTTCTCAGTGTTGCCTATTCGCCAGCTCCCCACGCCCTTGTGTGTTTCTTTTGCTTAAAGATTGTCACCTGAGCTAGGCACTGTTGCCCTGCTTCCTCAGTTTCTGAGGGTACATTTTTCAGGGTTGGTTTTGGCCGGGTCTCCTCGCCATTGTATTTTTTTATTTTATTTTTTTTGCTTAAAGATTGCCACCTGAGCTAGCCTCTGTTTCCCATCTTCTTCGGTTTCAGAGGGTAGATTTCTCAGTGTTTCTTTTTCGCCAGCTCTCCATGCCCTTGCGTCTTTTTTTTTTTCTGCTTAAAGGTTGCAACCTGAGCTAGCTTCTTTTGCCCATGTTCTTCAGTTTCAGAGGGAGGATTTCTCCGTGTTGCTTTTTCCCCAGGTCTCCACGCCCTTGTGTGTTTCTTTTGCTTAACGATTGCCACGTGAGGTAGCCTCTGTTGCCCATCCTCGTCAGTTTCAGAGGGTAGGTTTCTCCGTGCTGCTTTTTCCCCAGGTCTCCACGCCTTGTGTGTTTCTTTTGCTTAAAGTTTGCCACCTGAAGCCAGCCTCTCTTGCCCATCTTCCTCAGTTTCAGAGGGTAGATATTTCAGGGTTGCTTTTTCCCCAGGTCTCCACGCCTTTGGGTTTTGTTTTTGCTTAACGATTGCCACCTGAGCTAGCCTCTCTTGCCCATCTTCCTCAGTTTCAGAGGGTGGATTTCTCCGTGTTGCTTTTTCCCCAGGTCTCCACGCCCTTGTGTGTTACTTTTGCTTAACGATTGCCACCTGAGGTAGCCTCTATTGCCCATCCTCGTCAGTTTCAGAGGGTAGATTTCTCAGTGCTGCTTTTTTCCCAGGTCTCCACGCCCTTGTGTGTTTCTTTTGCTTAAAGTTTGCCACCTGAAGCCAGCCTCTCTTGCCCATCTTCCTCAGTTTCAGAGGGTAGATATTTCAGGGTTGCTTTTTCCCCAGGTCTCCACGCCTTTGGGTTTTGTTTTTGCTTAACGATTGCCACCTGACCTAGCCTCTCTTGCCCATCTTCCTCAGTTTCAGAGGGTGGATTTCTCCGTGTTGCTTTTTCCCCAGGTCTCCACGCCCTTGTGTGTTTCTTTTGCTTAAAGTTTGCCACCTGAAGCCAGCCTCTCTTGCCCATCTTCCTCAGTTTCAGAGGGTAGATATTTCAGGGTTGCTTATTCCCCAGGTCTCCACGCCTTTGTGTTTTCTTTTTGCTTAACGATTGCCACCTGAGGTAGCCTCTGTTGCCCATCTTCCTCAGTTTCAGAGGGTGGATTTCTCCGTGTTGCTTTTTACCCAGGTCTCCACGCCCTTGTGTGTTTCTTTTGCTTAAAGATTGCCTCCTGAGCTAGCCTCTGTTGCCCATCTTCTTCCGTTTCAGAGGGTGGATTTCTCAGTGTTGCCTATTCGCCAGCTCCCCACGCCCTTGTGTGTTTCTTTTGCTTAAAGATTGTCACCTGAGCTAGGCACTGCTGCCCTGCTTCCTCAGTTTCAGAGGGCACCTTTTTCAGGATTGCTTTTTGACCGGGTCTCCGCCATTGTATTTTTTTATTTTATTATTTTTGCTTAAAGATTGCCACCTGAGCTAGCCTCTGTTTCCCATCTTCTTCGGTTTCAGAGGGTAGATTTCTCAGTGTTTCTTTTTCGCCAGCTCTCCATGCCCTTGCGTCTTTTTTTTTTTCTGCTTAAAGGTTGCAACCTGAGCTAGCTTCTTTTGCCCATGTTCTTCAGTTTCAGAGGGAGGATTTCTCCGTGTTGCTTTTTCCCCAGGTCTCCACGCCCTTGTGTGTTTCTTTTGCTTAATGATTGCCACCTGAGGTAGCCTCAGTTGCCCAGCCTCGTCAGTTTCAGAGGGTTGATTTCTCAGTGCTGCTTATTCCCCAGGTCTCCACGCCCTTGTGTGTTTCTTTTGCTTAAAGTTTGCCACCTGAAGCCAGCCTCTCTTGCCCATCTTCCTCAGTTTCAGAGGGTAGATATTTCAGGGTTGCTTTTTCCCCAGGTCTCCACGCCTTTGGGTTTTGTTTTTGCTTAACGATTGCCACCTGAGCTAGCCTCTCTTGCTCATCTTCCTCAGTTTCAGAGGGTGGATTTCTCCGGGTTGCTTTTTCCCCAGGTCTCCACGCCCTTGTGTGTTTCTTTTGCTTAATGTTTGCCACCTGAAGCCAGCCTCTCTTGCCCATCTTCCTCAGTTTCAGAGGGTCGATATATCAGGGTTGCTTTTTCCCAAGGTCTCCACGCCTTTGTGTTTTGTTTTTGCTTAACGATTTCCACGTTAGGTAGCCACTGTTGCCCATCTTCCTCAGTTTCAGAGCGTGGATTTCTCCGTGTTGCTTTTTCCCCAGGTCTCCACGCCCTTGTGTGTTTCTTTTGCTTAAAGATTGCCACCTGAGCTAGCCTCTGTTGCCCATCTTCGTCCGTTTCAGAGGGTTTATTTCTCAGTGTTGGCTTTTCGCCAGCTCCCCACGCCCTTGTGTGTTTCTTTTGCTTAAAGATTGTCACCTGAGCTAGGCACTGCTGCCCTGCTTCCTCAGTTTCAGAGGGTACCTTTTTCAGGATTGCTTTTTGACCGGGTCTCCGCCATTGTATTTTTTTATTTTATTATTTTTGCTTAAAGATTGCCACCTGAGCTAGCCTCTGTTTCCCATCTTCTTCGGTTTCAGAGGGTAGATTTCTCAGTGTTGCTTTTTCGCCAGCTCTCCATGCCCTTGCGTCTTTTTTTTTTTCTGCTTAAAGATTGCCACCTGAGCTACCCTCTCTTGCCCATCTTCCTCAGTTTCAGAGGGTGGATTTCTCCGTGTTGCTTTTTCCCCAGGTCTCCACGCCCTTGTGTTTTTGTTTTGCTTAACGATTGCCACCTGAGGTAGCCTCTGTTGCCCATCCTCGTCAGTTTCAGAGGGTAGGTTTCTCCGTGCTGCTTTTTCCCCAGGTCTCCACGCCCTTGTGTGTTTCTTTTGCTTAAAGTTTGCCACCTGAAGCCAGCCTCTCTTGCCCATCTTCCTCAGTTTCAGAGGGTAGATATTTCAGGGTTGCTTTTTCCCCAGGTCTCCACGCCTTTGGGTTTTGTTTTTGCTTAACGATTGCCACCTGAGCTAGCCTCTCTTGCCCATCTTCCTCAGTTTCAGAGGGTGGATTTCTCCGTGTTGCTTTTTCCCCAGGTCTCCACGCCCTTGTGTGTTACTTTTGCTTAACGATTGCCACCTGAGGTAGCCTCTATTGCCCATCCTCGTCAGTTTCAGAGGGTAGATTTCTCAGTGCTGCTTTTTCCCCAGGTCTCCACGCCCTTGTGTGTTTCTTTTGCTTAAAGTTTGCCACCTGAAGCCAGCCTCTCTTGCCCATCTTCCTCAGTTTCATAGGGTAGATATTTCAGGGTTGCTTTTTCCCCAGGTCTCCACGCCTTTGGGTTTTGTTTTTGCTTAACGATTGCCACCTGACCTAGCCTCTCTTGCCCATCTTCCTCAGTTTCAGAGGGTGGATTTCTCCGTGTTGCTTTTTCCCCAGGTCTCCACGCCCTTGTGTGTTTCTTTTGCTTAAAGTTTGCCACCTGAAGCCAGCCTCTCTTGCCCATCTTCCTCAGTTTCAGAGGGTAGATATTTCAGGGTTGCTTATTCCCCAGGTCTCCACGCCTTTGTGTTTTCTTTTTGCTTAACGATTGCCACCTGAGGTAGCCTCTGTTGCCCATCTTCCTCAGTTTCAGAGGGTGGATTTCTCCGTGTTGCTTTTTACCCAGGTCTCCACGCCCTTGTGTGTTTCTTTTGCTTAAAGATTGCCTCCTGAGCTAGCCTCTGTTGCCCATCTTCTTCCGTTTCAGAGGGTGGATTTCTCAGTGTTGCCTATTCGCCAGCTCCCCACGCCCTTGTGTGTTTCTTTTGCTTAAAGATTGTCACCTGAGCTAGGCACTGTTGCCCTGCTTCCTCAGTTTCTGAGGGTACATTTTTCAGGGTTGGTTTTGGCCGGGTCTCCTCGCCATTGTATTTTTTTATTTTATTTTTTTTGCTTAAAGATTGCCACCTGAGCTAGCCTCTGTTTCCCATCTTCTTCGGTTTCAGAGGGTAGATTTCTCAGTGTTTCTTTTTCGCCAGCTCTCCATGCCCTTGCGTCTTTTTTTTTTTCTGCTTAAAGGTTGCAACCTGAGCTAGCTTCTTTTGCCCATGTTCTTCAGTTTCAGAGGGAGGATTTCTCCGTGTTGCTTTTTCCCCAGGTCTCCACGCCCTTGTGTGTTTCTTTTGCTTAATGATTGCCACCTGAGGTAGCCTCAGTTGCCCAGCCTCGTCAGTTTCAGAGGGTTGATTTCTCAGTGCTGCTTATTCCCCAGGTCTCCACGCCCTTGTGTGTTTCTTTTGCTTAAAGTTTGCCACCTGAAGCCAGCCTCTCTTGCCCATCTTCCTCAGTTTCAGAGGGTAGATATTTCAGGGTTGCTTTTTCCCCAGGTCTCCACGCCTTTGGGTTTTGTTTTTGCTTAACGATTGCCACCTGAGCTAGCCTCTCTTGCTCATCTTCCTCAGTTTCAGAGGGTGGATTTCTCCGGGTTGCTTTTTCCCCAGGTCTCCACGCCCTTGTGTGTTTCTTTTGCTTAATGTTTGCCACCTGAAGCCAGCCTCTCTTGCCCATCTTCCTCAGTTTCAGAGGGTCGATATATCAGGGTTGCTTTTTCCCAAGGTCTCCACGCCTTTGTGTTTTGTTTTTGCTTAACGATTTCCACGTTAGGTAGCCACTGTTGCCCATCTTCCTCAGTTTCAGAGCGTGGATTTCTCCGTGTTGCTTTTTCCCCAGGTCTCCACGCCCTTGTGTGTTTCTTTTGCTTAAAGATTGCCACCTGAGCTAGCCTCTGTTGCCCATCTTCGTCCGTTTCAGAGGGTTTATTTCTCAGTGTTGGCTTTTCGCCAGCTCCCCACGCCCTTGTGTGTTTCTTTTGCTTAAAGATTGTCACCTGAGCTAGGCACTGCTGCCCTGCTTCCTCAGTTTCAGAGGGTACCTTTTTCAGGATTGCTTTTTGACCGGGTCTCCGCCATTGTATTTTTTTATTTTATTATTTTTGCTTAAAGATTGCCACCTGAGCTAGCCTCTGTTTCCCATCTTCTTCGGTTTCAGAGGGTAGATTTCTCAGTGTTTCTTTTTCGCCAGCTCTCCATGCCCTTGCGTCTTTTTTATTTTCTGCTTAAAGGTTGCAACCTGAGCTAGCTTCTTTTGCCCATGTTCGTCAGTTTCAGAGGGAGGATTTCTCCGTGTTGCTTTTTCCCCAGGTCTCCACGCCCTTGTGTGTTTCTTTTGCTTAACGATTGCCACCTGAGGTAGCCTCTGTTGCCCATCCTCGTCAGTTTCAGAGGGTAGATTTCTCAGTGCTGCTTTTTCCCCAGGTCTCCACGCCCTTGTGTGTTTCTTTTGCTTAAAGTTTGCCACCTGAAGCCAGCCTCTCTTGCCCATCTTCCTCAGTTTCAGAGGGTAGATATTTCAGGGTTGCTTTTTCCCCAGGTCTCCACGACTTTCGGTTTTGTTTTTGCTTAACGATTGCCACCTGAGCTAGCCTCTCTTGCCCATCTTCCTCAGTTTCAGAGGGTGGATTTCTCCGTGTTGCTTTTTCCCCAGGTCTCCACGCCCTTGTGTGTTTCTTTTGCTTAAAGTTTGCCACCTGAAGCCAGCCTCTCTTGCCCATCTTCCTCAGTTTCAGAGGGTAGATATTTCAGGGTTGCTTATTCCCCAGGTCTCCACGCCTTTGTGTTTTCTTTTTGCTTAACGATTGCCACCTGAGGTAGCCTCTGTTGCCCATCTTCCTCAGTTTCAGAGGGTGGATTTCTCCGTGTTGCTTTTTACCCAGGTCTCCACGCCCTTGTGTGTTTCTTTTGCTTAAAGATTGCCTCCTGAGCTAGCCTCTGTTGCCCATCTTCTTCCGTTTCAGAGGGTGGATTTCTCAGTGTTGCCTATTCGCCAGCTCCCCACGCCCTTGTGTGTTTCTTTTGCTTAAAGATTGTCACCTGAGCTAGGCACTGCTGCCCTGCTTCCTCAGTTTCAGAGGGCACCTTTTTCAGGATTGCTTTTTGACCGGGTCTCCGCCATTGTATTTTTTTATTTTATTATTTTTGCTTAAAGATTGCCACCTGAGCTAGCCTCTGTTTCCCATCTTCTTCGGTTTCAGAGGGTAGATTTCTCAGTGTTTCTTTTTCGCCAGCTCTCCATGCCCTTGCGTCTTTTTTTTTTTCTGCTTAAAGGTTGCAACCTGAGCTAGCTTCTTTTGCCCATGTTCTTCAGTTTCAGAGGGAGGATTTCTCCGTGTTGCTTTTTCCCCAGGTCTCCACGCCCTTGTGTGTTTCTTTTGCTTAATGATTGCCACCTGAGGTAGCCTCAGTTGCCCAGCCTCGTCAGTTTCAGAGGGTTGATTTCTCAGTGCTGCTTATTCCCCAGGTCTCCACGCCCTTGTGTGTTTCTTTTGCTTAAAGTTTGCCACCTGAAGCCAGCCTCTCTTGCCCATCTTCCTCAGTTTCAGAGGGTAGATATTTCAGGGTTGCTTTTTCCCCAGGTCTCCACGCCTTTGGGTTTTGTTTTTGCTTAACGATTGCCACCTGAGCTAGCCTCTCTTGCTCATCTTCCTCAGTTTCAGAGGGTGGATTTCTCCGGGTTGCTTTTTCCCCAGGTCTCCACGCCCTTGTGTGTTTCTTTTGCTTAATGTTTGCCACCTGAAGCCAGCCTCTCTTGCCCATCTTCCTCAGTTTCAGAGGGTCGATATATCAGGGTTGCTTTTTCCCAAGGTCTCCACGCCTTTGTGTTTTGTTTTTGCTTAACGATTTCCACGTTAGGTAGCCACTGTTGCCCATCTTCCTCAGTTTCAGAGCGTGGATTTCTCCGTGTTGCTTTTTCCCCAGGTCTCCACGCCCTTGTGTGTTTCTTTTGCTTAAAGATTGCCACCTGAGCTAGCCTCTGTTGCCCATCTTCGTCCGTTTCAGAGGGTTTATTTCTCAGTGTTGGCTTTTCGCCAGCTCCCCACGCCCTTGTGTGTTTCTTTTGCTTAAAGATTGTCACCTGAGCTAGGCACTGCTGCCCTGCTTCCTCAGTTTCAGAGGGTACCTTTTTCAGGATTGCTTTTTGACCGGGTCTCCGCCATTGTATTTTTTTATTTTATTATTTTTGCTTAAAGATTGCCACCTGAGCTAGCCTCTGTTTCCCATCTTCTTCGGTTTCAGAGGGTAGATTTCTCAGTGTTTCTTTTTCGCCAGCTCTCCATGCCCTTGCGTCTTTTTTATTTTCTGCTTAAAGGTTGCAACCTGAGCTAGCTTCTTTTGCCCATGTTCGTCAGTTTCAGAGGGAGGATTTCTCCGTGTTGCTTTTTCCCCAGGTCTCCACGCCCTTGTGTGTTTCTTTTGCTTAACGATTGCCACCTGAGGTAGCCTCTGTTGCCCATCCTCGTCAGTTTCAGAGGGTAGATTTCTCAGTGCTGCTTTTTCCCCAGGTCTCCACGCCCTTGTGTGTTTCTTTTGCTTAAAGTTTGCCACCTGAAGCCAGCCTCTCTTGCCCATCTTCCTCAGTTTCAGAGGGTAGATATTTCAGGGTTGCTTTTTCCCCAGGTCTCCACGACTTTCGGTTTTGTTTTTGCTTAACGATTGCCACCTGAGCTAGCCACTCTTGCCCATCTTCCTCAGTTTCAGAGGGTGGATTTCTCCGTGTTGCTTTTTCCCCAGGTCTCCACGCCCTTGTGTGTTTCTTTTGCTTAAAGTTTGCCACCTGAAGCCAGCCTCTCTTGCCCATCTTCCTCAGTTTCAGAGGGTAGATATTTCAGGGTTGCTTATTCCCCAGGTCTCCACGCCTTTGTGTTTTCTTTTTGCTTAACGATTGCCACCTGAGGTAGCCTCTGTTGCCCATCTTCCTCAGTTTCAGAGGGTGGATTTCTCCGTGTTGCTTTTTACCCAGGTCTCCACGCCCTTGTGTGTTTCTTTTGCTTAAAGATTGCCTCCTGAGCTAGCCTCTGTTGCCCATCTTCTTCCGTTTCAGAGGGTGGATTTCTCAGTGTTGCCTATTCGCCAGCTCCCCACGCCCTTGTGTGTTTCTTTTGCTTAAAGATTGTCACCTGAGCTAGGCACTGTTGCCCTGCTTCCTCAGTTTCTGAGGGTACATTTTTCAGGGTTGGTTTTGGCCGGGTCTCCTCGCCATTGTATTTTTTTATTTTATTTTTTTTGCTTAAAGATTGCCACCTGAGCTAGCCTCTGTTTCCCATCTTCTTCGGTTTCAGAGGGTAGATTTCTCAGTGTTTCTTTTTCGCCAGCTCTCCATGCCCTTGCGTCTTTTTTTTTTTCTGCTTAAAGGTTGCAACCTGAGCTAGCTTCTTTTGCCCATGTTCTTCAGTTTCAGAGGGAGGATTTCTCCGTGTTGCTTTTTCCCCAGGTCTCCACGCCCTTGTGTGTTTCTTTTGCTTAACGATTGCCACGTGAGGTAGCCTCTGTTGCCCATCCTCGTCAGTTTCAGAGGGTAGGTTTCTCCGTGCTGCTTTTTCCCCAGGTCTCCACGCCTTGTGTGTTTCTTTTGCTTAAAGTTTGCCACCTGAAGCCAGCCTCTCTTGCCCATCTTCCTCAGTTTCAGAGGGTAGATATTTCAGGGTTGCTTTTTCCCCAGGTCTCCACGCCTTTGGGTTTTGTTTTTGCTTAACGATTGCCACCTGAGCTAGCCTCTCTTGCCCATCTTCCTCAGTTTCAGAGGGTGGATTTCTCCGTGTTGCTTTTTCCCCAGGTCTCCACGCCCTTGTGTGTTACTTTTGCTTAACGATTGCCACCTGAGGTAGCCTCTATTGCCCATCCTCGTCAGTTTCAGAGGGTAGATTTCTCAGTGCTGCTTTTTCCCCAGGTCTCCACGCCCTTGTGTGTTTCTTTTGCTTAAAGTTTGCCACCTGAAGCCAGCCTCTCTTGCCCATCTTCCTCAGTTTCAGAGGGTAGATATTTCAGGGTTGCTTTTTCCCCAGGTCTCCACGCCTTTGGGTTTTGTTTTTGCTTAACGATTGCCACCTGACCTAGCCTCTCTTGCCCATCTTCCTCAGTTTCAGAGGGTGGATTTCTCCGTGTTGCTTTTTCCCCAGGTCTCCACGCCCTTGTGTGTTTCTTTTGCTTAAAGTTTGCCACCTGAAGCCAGCCTCTCTTGCCCATCTTCCTCAGTTTCAGAGGGTAGATATTTCAGGGTTGCTTATTCCCCAGGTCTCCACGCCTTTGTGTTTTCTTTTTGCTTAACGATTGCCACCTGAGGTAGCCTCTGTTGCCCATCTTCCTCAGTTTCAGAGGGTGGATTTCTCCGTGTTGCTTTTTACCCAGGTCTCCACGCCCTTGTGTGTTTCTTTTGCTTAAAGATTGCCTCCTGAGCTAGCCTCTGTTGCCCATCTTCTTCCGTTTCAGAGGGTGGATTTCTCAGTGTTGCCTATTCGCCAGCTCCCCACGCCCTTGTGTGTTTCTTTTGCTTAAAGATTGTCACCTGAGCTAGGCACTGCTGCCCTGCTTCCTCAGTTTCAGAGGGCACCTTTTTCAGGATTGCTTTTTGACCGGGTCTCCGCCATTGTATTTTTTTATTTTATTATTTTTGCTTAAAGATTGCCACCTGAGCTAGCCTCTGTTTCCCATCTTCTTCGGTTTCAGAGGGTAGATTTCTCAGTGTTTCTTTTTCGCCAGCTCTCCATGCCCTTGCGTCTTTTTTTTTTTCTGCTTAAAGTTTGCAACCTGAGCTAGCTTCTTTTGCCCATGTTCGTCAGTTTCAGAGGGAGGATTTCTCCGTGTTGCTTTTTCCCCAGGTCTCCACGCCCTTGTGTGTTTCTTTTGCTTAACGATTGCCACCTGAGGTAGCCTCTGTTGCCCATCCTCGTCAGTTTCAGAGGGTAGATTTCTCAGTGCTGCTTTTTCCCCAGGTCTCCACGCCCTTGTGTGTTTCTTTTGCTTAAAGTTTGCCACCTGAAGCCAGCCTCTCTTGCCCATCTTCCTCAGTTTCAGAGGGTAGATATTTCAGCGTTGCTTTTTCCCCAGGTCTCCACGACTTTCGGTTTTGTTTTTGCTTAACGATTGCCACCTGAGCTAGCCTCTCTTGCCCATCTTCCTCAGTTTCAGAGGGTGGATTTCTCCGTGTTGCTTTTTCCCCAGGTCTCCACGCCCTTGTGTGTTTCTTTTGCTTAAAGTTTGCCACCTGAAGCCAGCCTCTCTTGCCCATCTTCCTCAGTTTCAGAGGGTAGATATTTCAGGGTTGCTTATTCCCCAGGTCTCCACGCCTTTGTGTTTTCTTTTTGCTTAACGATTGCCACCTGAGGTAGCCTCTGTTGCCCATCTTCCTCAGTTTCAGAGGGTGGATTTCTCCGTGTTGCTTTTTACCCAGGTCTCCACGCCCTTGTGTGTTTCTTTTGCTTAAAGATTGCCTCCTGAGCTAGCCTCTGTTGCCCATCTTCTTCCGTTTCAGAGGGTGGATTTCTCAGTGTTGCCTATTCGCCAGCTCCCCACGCCCTTGTGTGTTTCTTTTGCTTAAAGATTGTCACCTGAGCTAGGCACTGTTGCCCTGCTTCCTCAGTTTCTGAGGGTACATTTTTCAGGGTTGGTTTTGGCCGGGTCTCCTCGCCATTGTATTTTTTTATTTTATTTTTTTTGCTTAAAGATTGCCACCTGAGCTAGCCTCTGTTTCCCATCTTCTTCGGTTTCAGAGGGTAGATTTCTCAGTGTTTCTTTTTCGCCAGCTCTCCATGCCCTTGCGTCTTTTTTTTTTTCTGCTTAAAGGTTGCAACCTGAGCTAGCTTCTTTTGCCCATGTTCTTCAGTTTCAGAGGGAGGATTTCTCCGTGTTGCTTTTTCCCCAGGTCTCCACGCCCTTGTGTGTTTCTTTTGCTTAACGATTGCCACCTGAGGTAGCCTCTGTTGCCCATCCTCGTCAGTTTCAGAGGGTAGGTTTCTCCGTGCTGCTTTTTCCCCAGGTCTCCACGCCCTTGTGTGTTTCTTTTGCTTAAAGTTTGCCACCTGAAGCCAGCCTCTCTTGCCCATCTTCCTCAGTTTCAGAGGGTAGATATTTCAGGGTTGCTTTTTCCCCAGGTCTCCACGCCTTTGGGTTTTGTTTTTGCTTAACTATTGCCACCTGAGCTAGCCTCTCTTGCCCATCTTCCTCAGTTTCAGAGGGTGGATTTCTCCGTGTTGCTTTTTCCCCAGGTCTCCACGCCCTTGTGTGTTTCTTTTGCTTAATGTTTGCCACCTGAAGCCAGCCTCTCTTGCCCATCTTCCTCAGTTTCAGAGGCTAGATATATCAGGGTTGCTTTTTCCCCAGGTCTCCACGCCTTTGTGTTTTGTTTTTGCTTAACGATTGCCACGTGAGGTAGCCTCTTTTGCCCATCTTCCTCAGTTTCAGAGGGTGGATTTCTCCGTGTTGCCTTTTCGCCAGCTCCCCACGCCCTTGTGTGTTTCTTTTGCTTAAAGATTGTCACCTGAGCTAGGCACTGTTGCCCTGCTTCCTCAGTTTCAGAGGGTACCTTTTTCAGGGTTGCTTTTTGACCGGGTCTCCTCGCCATTGTATTTTTTTATTTTATTCTTTTTGCTTAAAGATTGCCACCTGAGCTAGCCTCTGTTTCACATCTTCTTCGGTTTCAGAGGGTAGATTTCTCAGTGTTTCTTTTTCGCCAGCTCTCCATGCCCTTGCGTCTTTTTTTTTTTCTGCTTAAATGTTACAACCTGAGCTAGCCTCTCTTTCCCATCTTCCTCAGTTTCAGAGGTGGATTTCTCCGTATTGCTTTTTCCCCAGGTCTCCACGCCCTTGTCTGTTTCTTTTGCTTAACGATTGCCACCTGAGGTAGCCTCTGTTGCCCATCCTCGTCAGTTTCAGATGGTGGATTTCTCCGTGTTGCTTTTTCCCCAGGTCTCCACGCCCTTGTGTGTTTGTTTTGCTTAACGTTTGCCACCTGAAGCCAGCCTCTCTTGCCCATCTTCCTCAGTTTCAGAGGGTAGATATTTCAGGGTTGCTTATTCCCCAGGTCTACACGCCTTTGTGTTTTCTTTTTGCTTAACGATTGCCACCTGAGGTAGCCTCTGTTGCCCATCTTCCTCAGTTTCAGAGGGTGGATTTCTCCGTGTTGCTTTTTCCCCAGGTCTCCACGCCCTTGTGTGTTTCTTTTGCTTACCGATTGCCACCTGAGGTAGCCTCTGTTGCCCATCCTCGTCAGTTTCAGAGGGTAGATTTCTCAGTGCTGCCTTTTCCCCAGGTCTCCACGCCTTTGGGTTTTGTTTTTGCTTAACGATTGCCACCTGAAGCCAGCCTCTCTTGCCCATCTTCCTCAGTTTCAGAGGGTAGATATTTCAGGGTTGCTTTTTCCCCAGGTCTCCACGCCCTTGTGTGTTTCTTTTGCTTAAAGTTTGCCACCTGAAGCCAGCCTCTCTTGCCCATCTTCCTCAGTTTCAGAGGGTAGATATTTCAGGGTTGCTTTTTCCCCAGGTCTCCACGCCTTTGGGTTTTGTTTTTGCTTAATGATTGCCACCTGAGCTAGCCTCTCTTGCCCATCTTCCTCAGTTTCAGAGGGTGGATTTCTCCGTGTTGCTTTTTCCCCAGGTCTCCACGCCCTTGTGTGTTTCTTTTGCTTAACGATTGCCACCTGAGGTAGCCTCTGTTGCCCATCCTCGTCAGTTTCAGAGGGTAGATTTCTCAGTGCTGCTTTTTCCCCAGGTCTCCACGCCCTTGTGGGTTTTGTTTTTGCTTAACGATTGCCACCTGAAGCCAGCCTCTCTTGCCCATCTTCCTCAGTTTCAGAGGGTAAATATTTCAGGGTTGCTTTTTCCCCAGGTCTCCACGCCTTTGGGTTTTGTTTTTGCTTAACGATTGCCACCTGAGCTAGCCTCTCTTGCCCATCTTCCTCAGTTTCAGAGGGTGGATTTCTCCGTGTTGCTTTTTCCCCAGGTCTCCACGCCCTTGTGTGTTTCTTTTGCTTAACGTTTGCCACCTGAAGCCAGCCTCTCCTGCCCATCTTCCTCAGTTTCAGAGGGTAGATATTTCAGGGTTGCTTTTTCCCCAGGTCTCCACGCCTTTGGGTTTTGTTTTTGCTTAACGATTGCCAACTGAGCTAGCCTGTGTTGCCCATCTTCCTCAGCTTCAGAGGGTGGATTTCTCCGTGTTGCTTTTTCCCCAGGTCTCCACGCCCTTGTGTGTTTCTTTTGCTTAAAGTTTGCCACCTGAAGCCAGCCTCTCTTGCCCATCTTCCTCAGTTTCAGAGGATAGATATTTCAGGGATGCTTTTTCCCCAGGTCTCCACGCCTTTGTGTTTTGTTTTTGCTTAACGATTGCCACGTGAGGTAGCCTCTGTTGCCCATCTTCCTCAGCTTCAGAGGGTGGATTTCTCCGTGTTGCTTTTTCCTCAGGTCTCCACGCCCTTGTGTGTTTCTTTTGCTTAAAGTTTGCCACCTGAAGCCAGCCTCTCTTGCCCATCTTCCTCAGTTTCAGAGGGTAGATATTTCAGGGTTGCTTTTTCCCCAGGTCTTCACGCCTTTGGGTTTTGTTTTTGCTTAACGATTGCCACCTGAGGTAGCCTCTGTTGCCCATCTTCCTCAGTTTCAGAGGGTGGATTTCTCCGTGTTGCTTTCTCCCCAGGTCTCCACGCCCTTGTGTGTTTCTTTTGCTTAAAGTTTGCCACATGAAGCCAGCCTCTCTTGCCCATCTTCCTCAGTTTCAGAGGGTAGATTTCTCAGTGCTGCATTTTCCCCAGGTCTCCACGCCATTGTGTGTTTCTTTTGCTTAAAGTTGGCCACCTGAAGCCAGCCTCTCTTGCCCATCTTCCTCAGTTTCAGAGGGTAGATATTTCAGGGTTACTTTTTCCCCATGTCTCCACGCCTTTGTGCTTTGTTTTTGCTTAACGAGTGCCACCTGAGCTAGCCTCTCTTGCCCATCTTCCTCAGTTTCAGAGGGTGGATTTCTCCGAGTTGCTTTTTTCCCAGGTCTCCACGCCCTTGTGTGTTTCTTTTGCTTAAAGATTGGCACCTGAGCTAGCCTCTGTTGCCCATCTTCGTCCGTTTCAGAGCGTGGATTTCTCAGTGTAGCCTTTTCGCCAGCTCCCCACGCCCTAGTGTGTTTCTTTTGCTTAAAGATTGTCACCTGAGCTAGGCACTGTTGCCCTGCTTCCTCAGTTTCAGAGGGTACCTTTTTCAGGGTTGCTTTTTGACCGGGTCTCCTCGCCATTGTATTTTTTTATTTTATTTTTTTTGCTTAAAGATTGCCACCTGAGCTATTCTCTGTTGCCCATCTTCTTCGGTTTCAGAGGGTAGATTTCTCAGTGTTGCTTTTTCGCCAGCTCTCCATGCCCTTGCGTCTTTTTTTTTTTTCTGCTGAAAGATTGCCTCCTGAGCTAGCCTCTCTTGCCCATCTTCCTCAGTTTCAGAGGGTGGATTTCTCCGTGTTGCTTTTTCCCCAGGTCTCCACGCCCTTGTGTGTTTCTTTTGCTTAACGATTGCCACCTGAGGTAGCCTCTGTTGCCCATCCTCGTCAGTTTCAGAGGGTAGATTTCTCAGTGCTGCTTTTTCCCCAGGTCTCCACGCCCTTGTGTGTTTCTTTTGCTTAAAGTTTGCCACCTGAAGCCAGCCTCTCTTGCCCATCTTCCTCAGTTTCAGAGGGTAGATATTTCAGGGTTGCTTTTTCCCCAGATCTCCACGCCTTTGGGTTTTGTTTTTGCTTAACGATTGCCACCTGAGCTAGCCTCTCTTGCCCATCTTCCTCAGTTTCAGAGGGTGGATTTCTCCGTGTTGCTTTTTCCCCAGGTCTCCACGCCCTTGTGTGTTTCTTTTGCTTAACGTTTGCCACATGAAGCCAGCCTCTCTTGCCCATCTTCCTCAGTTTCAGAGGATAGATTTCTCAGTGCTGCTTTTTCCCCAGGGCTCCACGCCCTTGTGTGTTTCTTTTGCTTAAAGATTGGCACCTGAGCTAGCCTCTGTTGCCCATCTTCGTCCGTTTCAGAGGGTGGATTTCTCAGTGTTGCCTTTTCGCCAGCTCCCCACGCCCTTGTGTGTTTCTTTTGCTTAAAGATTGTCACCTGAGCTAGGCACTGTTGCCCTGCTTCCTCAGTTTCAGAGGGTACCTTTTTCAGGGTTGCTTTTTGACCGGGTCTCCTCGCCATTGTATTTTTTTATTTTATTTTTTTTGCTGAAAGATTGCCACCTAAGCTATTCTCTGTTGCCCATCTCCTTCGGTTTCAGAGGGTAGATTTCTCAGTGTTGCTTTTTCGCCAGCTCTCCATGCCCTTGCGTCTTTTTTTTTTTTCTGCTTAAAGATTGCCACCTGAGCTACCCTCTCTTGCCCATCTTCCTCAGTTTCAGAGGGTGGATTTCTCCGTGTTGCTTTTTCCCCAGGTCTCCACGCCCTTGTGTTTTTGTTTTGCTTAACGATTGCCACCTGAGGTAGCCTCTGTTGCCCATCCTCGTCAGTTTCAGAGGGTAGGTTTCTCCGTGCTGCTTTTTCCCCAGGTCTCCACGCCCTTGTGTGTTTCTTTTGCTTAAAGTTTGCCACCTGAAGCCAGCCTCTCTTGCCCATCTTCCTCAGTTTCAGAGGGTAGATATTTCAGGGTTGCTTTTTCCCCAGGTCTCCACGCCTTTGGGTTTTGTTTTTGCTTAACGATTGCCACCTGAGGTAGCCTCTGTTGCCCATCTTCCTCAGTTTCAGAGGGTGGATTTCTCCGTGTTGCTTTTTCCCCAGGTCTCCACGCCCTTGTGTGTTACTTTTGCTTAACGATTGCCACCTGAGGTAGCCTCTATTGCCCATCCTCGTCAGTTTCAGAGGGTAGATTTCTCAGTGCTGCTTTTTCCCCAGGTCTCCACGCCCTTGTGTGTTTCTTTTGCTTAAAGTTTGCCACCTGAAGCCAGCCTCTCTTGCCCATCTTCCTCAGTTTCATAGGGTAGATATTTCAGGGTTGCTTTTTCCCCAGGTCTCCACGCCTTTGGGTTTTGTTTTTGCTTAACGATTGCCACCTGACCTAGCCTCTCTTGCCCATCTTCCTCAGTTTCAGAGGGTGGATTTCTCCGTGTTGCTTTTTCCCCAGGTCTCCACGCCCTTGTGTGTTTCTTTTGCTTAAAGTTTGCCACCTGAAGCCAGCCTCTCTTGCCCATCTTCCTCAGTTTCAGAGGGTAGATATTTCAGGGTTGCTTATTCCCCAGGTCTCCACGCCTTTGTGTTTTCTTTTTGCTTAACGATTGCCACCTGAGGTAGCCTCTGTTGCCCATCTTCCTCAGTTTCAGAGGGTGGATTTCTCCGTGTTGCTTTTTACCCAGGTCTCCACGCCCTTGTGTGTTTCTTTTGCTTAAAGATTGCCTCCTGAGCTAGCCTCTGTTGCCCATCTTCTTCCGTTTCAGAGGGTGGATTTCTCAGTGTTGCCTATTCGCCAGCTCCCCACGCCCTTGTGTGTTTCTTTTGCTTAAAGATTGTCACCTGAGCTAGGCACTGTTGCCCTGCTTCCTCAGTTTCTGAGGGTACATTTTTCAGGGTTGGTTTTGGCCGGGTCTCCTCGCCATTGTATTTTTTTATTTTATTTTTTTTGCTTAAAGATTGCCACCTGAGCTAGCCTCTGTTTCCCATCTTCTTCGGTTTCAGAGGGTAGATTTCTCAGTGTTTCTTTTTCGCCAGCTCTCCATGCCCTTGCGTCTTTTTTTTTTTCTGCTTAAAGGTTGCAACCTGAGCTAGCTTCTTTTGCCCATGTTCTTCAGTTTCAGAGGGAGGATTTCTCCGTGTTGCTTTTTCCCCAGGTCTCCATGCCCTTGTGTGTTTCTTTTGCTTAATGATTGCCACCTGAGGTAGCCTCAGTTGCCCAGCCTCGTCAGTTTCAGAGGGTTGATTTCTCAGTGCTGCTTATTCCCCAGGTCTCCACGCCCTTGGGTGTTTCTTTTGCTTAAAGTTTGCCACCTGAAGCCAGCCTCTCTTGCCCATCTTCCTCAGTTTCAGAGGGTAGATATTTCAGGGTTGCTTTTTCCCCAGGTCTCCACGCCTTTGGGTTTTGTTTTTGCTTAACGATTGCCACCTGAGCTAGCCTCTCTTGCTCATCTTCCTCAGTTTCAGAGGGTGGATTTCTCCGGGTTGCTTTTTCCCCAGGTCTCCACGCCCTTGTGTGTTTCTTTTGCTTAATGTTTGCCACCTGAAGCCAGCCTCTCTTGCCCATCTTCCTCAGTTTCAGAGGGTCGATATATCAGGGTTGCTTTTTCCCAAGGTCTCCACGCCTTTGTGTTTTGTTTTTGCTTAACGATTTCCACGTTAGGTAGCCACTGTTGCCCATCTTCCTCAGTTTCAGAGCGTGGATTTCTCCGTGTTGCTTTTTCCCCAGGTCTCCACGCCCTTGTGTGTTTCTTTTGCTTAAAGATTGCCACCTGAGCTAGCCTCTGTTGCCCATCTTCGTCCGTTTCAGAGGGTTTATTTCTCAGTGTTGCCTTTTCGCCAGCTCCCCACGCCCTTGTGTGTTTCTTTTGCTTAAAGATTGTCACCTGAGCTAGGCACTGCTGCCCTGCTTCCTCAGTTTCAGAGTGTACCTTTTTCAGGATTGCTTTTTGACCGGGTCTCCGCCATTGTATTTTTTTATTTTATTATTTTTGCTTAAAGATTGCCACCTGAGCTAGCCTCTGTTTCCCATCTTCTTCGGTTTCAGAGGGTAGATTTCTCAGTGTTTCTTTTTCGCCAGCTCTCCATGCCCTTGCGTCTTTTTTATTTTCTGCTTAAAGGTTGCAACCTGAGCTAGCTTCTTTTGCCCATGTTCGTCAGTTTCAGAGGGAGGATTTCTCCGTGTTGCTTTTTCCCCAGGTCTCCACGCCCTTGTGTGTTTCTTTTGCTTAACGATTGCCACCTGAGGTAGCCTCTGTTGCCCATCCTCGTCAGTTTCAGAGGGTAGATTTCTCAGTGCTGCTTTTTCCCCAGGTCTCCACGCCCTTGTGTGTTTCTTTTGCTTAAAGTTTGCCACCTGAAGCCAGCCTCTCTTGCCCATCTTCCTCAGTTTCAGAGGGTAGATATTTCAGGGTTGCTTTTTCCCCAGGTCTCCACGACTTTCGGTTTTGTTTTTGCTTAACGATTGCCACCTGAGCTAGCCTCTCTTGCCCATCTTCCTCAGTTTCAGAGGGTGGATTTCTCCGTGTTGCTATTTCCCCAGGTCTCCACGCCCTTGTGTGTTTCTTTTGCTTAAAGTTTGCCACCTGAAGCCAGCCTCTCTTGCCCATCTTCCTCAGTTTCAGAGGGTAGATATTTCAGGGTTGCTTATTCCCCAGGTCTCCACGCCTTTGTGTTTTCTTTTTGCTTAACGATTGCCACCTGAGGTAGCCTCTGTTGCCCATCTTCCTCAGTTTCAGAGGGTGGATTTCTCCGTGTTGCTTTTTACCCAGGTCTCCACGCCCTTGTGTGTTTCTTTTGCTTAAAGATTGCCTCCTGAGCTAGCCTCTGTTGCCCATCTTCTTCCGTTTCAGAGGGTGGATTTCTCAGTGTTGCCTATTCACCAGCTCCCCACGCCCTTGTGTGTTTCTTTTGCTTAAAGATTGTCACCTGAGCTAGGCACTGTTGCCCTGCTTCCTCAGTTTCTGAGGGTACATTTTTCAGGGTTGGTTTTGGCCGGGTCTCCTCGCCATTGTATTTTTTTATTTTATTTTTTTTGCTTAAAGATTGCCACCTGAGCTAGCCTCTGTTTCCCATCTTCTTCGGTTTCAGAGGGTAGATTTCTCAGTGTTTCTTTTTCGCCAGCTCTCCATGCCCTTGCGTCTTTTTTTTTTTCTGCTTAAAGGTTGCAACCTGAGCTAGCTTCTTTTGCCCATGTTCTTCAGTTTCAGAGGGAGGATTTCTCCGTGTTGCTTTTTCCCCAGGTCTCCACGCCCTTGTGTGTTTCTTTTGCTTAACGATTGCCACCTGAGGTAGCCTCTGTTGCCCATCCTCGTCAGTTTCAGAGGGTAGGTTTCTCCGTGCTGCTTTTTCCCCAGGTCTCCACGCCTTGTGTGTTTCTTTTGCTTAAAGTTTGCCACCTGAAGCCAGCCTCTCTTGCCCATCTTCCTCAGTTTCAGAGGGTAGATATTTCAGGGTTGCTTTTTCCCCAGGTCTCCACGCCTTTGGGTTTTGTTTTTGCTTAACGATTGCCACCTGAGCTAGCCTCTCTTGCCCATCTTCCTCAGTTTCAGAGGGTGGATTTCTCCGTGTTGCTTTTTCCCCAGGTCTCCACGCCCTTGTGTGTTACTTTTGCTTAACGATTGCCACCTGAGGTAGCCTCTATTGCCCATCCTCGTCAGTTTCAGAGGGTAGATTTCTCAGTGCTGCTTTTTCCCCAGGTCTCCACGCCCTTGTGTGTTTCTTTTGCTTAAAGTTTGCCACCTGAAGCCAGCCTCTCTTGCCCATCTTCCTCAGTTTCATAGGGTAGATATTTCAGGGTTGCTTTTTCCCCAGGTCTCCACGCCTTTGGGTTTTGTTTTTGCTTAACGATTGCCACCTGACCTAGCCTCTCTTGCCCATCTTCCTCAGTTTCAGAGGGTGGATTTCTCCGTGTTGCTTTTTCCCCAGGTCTCCACGCCCTTGTGTGTTTCTTTTGCTTAAAGTTTGCCACCTGAAGCCAGCCTCTCTTGCCCATCTTCCTCAGTTTCAGAGGGTAGATATTTCAGGGTTGCTTATTCCCCAGGTCTCCACGCCTTTGTGTTTTCTTTTTGCTTAACGATTGCCACCTGAGGTAGCCTCTGTTGCCCATCTTCCTCAGTTTCAGAGGGTGGATTTCTCCGTGTTGCTTTTTACCCAGGTCTCCACGCCCTTGTGTGTTTCTTTTGCTTAAAGATTGCCTCCTGAGCTAGCCTCTGTTGCCCATCTTCTTCCGTTTCAGAGGGTGGATTTCTCAGTGTTGCCTATTCGCCAGCTCCCCACGCCCTTGTGTGTTTCTTTTGCTTAGAGATTGTCACCTGAGCTAGGCACTGTTGCCCTGCTTCCTCAGTTTCTGAGGGTACATTTTTCAGGGTTGGTTTTGGCCGGGTCTCCTCGCCATTGTATTTTTTTATTTTATTTTTTTTGCTTAAAGATTGCCACCTGAGCTAGCCTCTGTTTCCCATCTTCTTCGGTTTCAGAGGGTAGATTTCTCAGTGTTTCTTTTTCGCCAGCTCTCCATGCCCTTGCGTCTTTTTTTTTTTCTGCTTAAAGGTTGCAACCTGAGCTAGCTTCTTTTGCCCATGTTCTTCAGTTTCAGAGGGAGGATTTCTCCGTGTTGCTTTTTCCCCAGGTCTCCATGCCCTTGTGTGTTTCTTTTGCTTAATGATTGCCACCTGAGGTAGCCTCTGTTGCCCAGCCTCGTCAGTTTCAGAGGGTTGATTTCTCAGTGCTGCTTATTCCCCAGGTCTCCACGCCCTTGTGTGTTTCTTTTGCTTAAAGTTTGCCACCTGAAGCCAGCCTCTCTTGCCCATCTTCCTCAGTTTCAGAGGGTAGATATTTCAGGGTTGCTTTTTCCCCAGGTCTCCACGCCTTTGGGTTTTGTTTTTGCTTAACGATTGCCACCTGAGCTAGCCTCTCTTGCTCATCTTCCTCAGTTTCAGAGGGTGGATTTCTCCGGGTTGCTTTTTCCCCAGGTCTCCACGCCCTTGTGTGTTTCTTTTGCTTAATGTTTGCCACCTGAAGCCAGCCTCTCTTGCCCATCTTCCTCAGTTTCAGAGGGTAGATATATCAGGGTTGCTTTTTCCCAAGGTCTCCACGCCTTTGTGTTTTGTTTTTGCTTAACGATTTCCACGTTAGGTAGCCACTGTTGCCCATCTTCCTCAGTTTCAGAGCGTGGATTTCTCCGTGTTGCTTTTTCCCCAGGTCTCCACGCCCTTGTGTGTTTCTTTTGCTTAAAGATTGCCACCTGAGCTAGCCTCTGTTGCCCATCTTCGTCCGTTTCAGAGGGTTTATTTCTCAGTGTTGCCTTTTCGCCAGCTCCCCACGCCCTTGTGTGTTTCTTTTGCTTAAAGATTGTCACCTGAGCTAGGCACTGCTGCCCTGCTTCCTCAGTTTCAGAGGGTACCTTTTTCAGGATTGCTTTTTGACCGGGTCTCCGCCATTGTATTTTTTTATTTTATTATTTTTGCTTAAAGATTGCCACCTGAGCTAGCCTCTGTTTCCCATCTTCTTCGGTTTCAGAGGGTAGATTTCTCAGTGTTTCTTTTTCGCCAGCTCTCCATGCCCTTGCGTCTTTTTTATTTTCTGCTTAAAGGTTGCAACCTGAGCTAGCTTCTTTTGCCCATGTTCGTCAGTTTCAGAGGGAGGATTTCTCCGTGTTGCTTTTTCCCCAGGTCTCCACGCCCTTGTGTGTTTCTTTTGCTTAACGATTGCCACCTGAGGTAGCCTCTGTTGCCCATCCTCGTCAGTTTCAGAGGGTAGATTTCTCAGTGCTGCTTTTTCCCCAGGTCTCCACGCCCTTGTGTGTTTCTTTTGCTTAAAGTTTGCCACCTGAAGCCAGCCTCTCTTGCCCATCTTCCTCAGTTTCAGAGGGTAGATATTTCAGGGTTGCTTTTTCCCCAGGTCTCCACGACTTTCGGTTTTGTTTTTGCTTAACGATTGCCACCTGAGCTAGCCTCTCTTGCCCATCTTCCTCAGTTTCAGAGGGTGGATTTCTCCGTGTTGCTTTTTCCCCAGGTCTCCACGCCCTTGTGTGTTTCTTTTGCTTAAAGTTTGCCACCTGAAGCCAGCCTCTCTTGCCCATCTTCCTCAGTTTCAGAGGGTAGATATTTCAGGGTTGCTTATTCCCCAGGTCTCCACGCCTTTGTGTTTTCTTTTTGCTTAACGATTGCCACCTGAGGTAGCCTCTGTTGCCCATCTTCCTCAGTTTCAGAGGGTGGATTTCTCCGTGTTGCTTTTTACCCAGGTCTCCACGCCCTTGTGTGTTTCTTTTGCTTAAAGATTGCCTCCTGAGCTAGCCTCTGTTGCCCATCTTCTTCCGTTTCAGAGGGTGGATTTCTCAGTGTTGCCTATTCGCCAGCTCCCCACGCCCTTGTGTGTTTCTTTTGCTTAAAGATTGTCACCTGAGCTAGGCACTGTTGCCCTGCTTCCTCAGTTTCTGAGGGTACATTTTTCAGGGTTGGTTTTGGCCGGGTCTCCTCGCCATTGTATTTTTTTATTTTATTTTTTTTGCTTAAAGATTGCCACCTGAGCTAGCCTCTGTTTCCCATCTTCTTCGGTTTCAGAGGGTAGATTTCTCAGTGTTTCTTTTTCGCCAGCTCTCCATGCCCTTGCGTCTTTTTTATTTTCTGCTTAAAGGTTGCAACCTGAGCTAGCTTCTTTTGCCCATGTTCGTCAGTTTCAGAGGGAGGATTTCTCCGTGTTGCTATTTCCCCAGGTCTCCACGCCCTTGTGTGTTTCTTTTGCTTAAAGTTTGCCACCTGAAGCCAGCCTCTCTTGCCCATCTTCCTCAGTTTCAGAGGGTAGATATTTCAGGGTTGCTTATTCCCCAGGTCTCCACGCCTTTGTGTTTTCTTTTTGCTTAACGATTGCCACCTGAGGTAGCCTCTGTTGCCCATCTTCCTCAGTTTCAGAGGGTGGATTTCTCCGTGTTGCTTTTTACCCAGGTCTCCACGCCCTTGTGTGTTTCTTTTGCTTAAAGATTGCCTCCTGAGCTAGCCTCTGTTGCCCATCTTCTTCCGTTTCAGAGGGTGGATTTCTCAGTGTTGCCTATTCACCAGCTCCCCACGCCCTTGTGTGTTTCTTTTGCTTAAAGATTGTCACCTGAGCTAGGCACTGTTGCCCTGCTTCCTCAGTTTCTGAGGGTACATTTTTCAGGGTTGGTTTTGGCCGGGTCTCCTCGCCATTGTATTTTTTTATTTTATTTTTTTTGCTTAAAGATTGCCACCTGAGCTAGCCTCTGTTTCCCATCTTCTTCGGTTTCAGAGGGTAGATTTCTCAGTGTTTCTTTTTCGCCAGCTCTCCATGCCCTTGCGTCTTTTTTTTTTTCTGCTTAAAGGTTGCAACCTGAGCTAGCTTCTTTTGCCCATGTTCTTCAGTTTCAGAGGGAGGATTTCTCCGTGTTGCTTTTTCCCCAGGTCTCCACGCCCTTGTGTGTTTCTTTTGCTTAACGATTGCCACCTGAGGTAGCCTCTGTTGCCCATCCTCGTCAGTTTCAGAGGGTAGGTTTCTCCGTGCTGCTTTTTCCCCAGGTCTCCACGCCTTGTGTGTTTCTTTTGCTTAAAGTTTGCCACCTGAAGCCAGCCTCTCTTGCCCATCTTCCTCAGTTTCAGAGGGTAGATATTTCAGGGTTGCTTTTTCCCCAGGTCTCCACGCCTTTGGGTTTTGTTTTTGCTTAACGATTGCCACCTGAGCTAGCCTCTCTTGCCCATCTTCCTCAGTTTCAGAGGGTGGATTTCTCCGTGTTGCTTTTTCCCCAGGTCTCCACGCCCTTGTGTGTTACTTTTGCTTAACGATTGCCACCTGAGGTAGCCTCTATTGCCCATCCTCGTCAGTTTCAGAGGGTAGATTTCTCAGTGCTGCTTTTTCCCCAGGTCTCCACGCCCTTGTGTGTTTCTTTTGCTTAAAGTTTGCCACCTGAAGCCAGCCTCTCTTGCCCATCTTCCTCAGTTTCATAGGGTAGATATTTCAGGGTTGCTTTTTCCCCAGGTCTCCACGCCTTTGGGTTTTGTTTTTGCTTAACGATTGCCACCTGACCTAGCCTCTCTTGCCCATCTTCCTCAGTTTCAGAGGGTGGATTTCTCCGTGTTGCTTTTTCCCCAGGTCTCCACGCCCTTGTGTGTTTCTTTTGCTTAAAGTTTGCCACCTGAAGCCAGCCTCTCTTGCCCATCTTCCTCAGTTTCAGAGGGTAGATATTTCAGGGTTGCTTATTCCCCAGGTCTCCACGCCTTTGTGTTTTCTTTTTGCTTAACGATTGCCACCTGAGGTAGCCTCTGTTGCCCATCTTCCTCAGTTTCAGAGGGTGGATTTCTCCGTGTTGCTTTTTACCCAGGTCTCCACGCCCTTGTGTGTTTCTTTTGCTTAAAGATTGCCTCCTGAGCTAGCCTCTGTTGCCCATCTTCTTCCGTTTCAGAGGGTGGATTTCTCAGTGTTGCCTATTCGCCAGCTCCCCACGCCCTTGTGTGTTTCTTTTGCTTAGAGATTGTCACCTGAGCTAGGCACTGTTGCCCTGCTTCCTCAGTTTCTGAGGGTACATTTTTCAGGGTTGGTTTTGGCCGGGTCTCCTCGCCATTGTATTTTTTTATTTTATTTTTTTTGCTTAAAGATTGCCACCTGAGCTAGCCTCTGTTTCCCATCTTCTTCGGTTTCAGAGGGTAGATTTCTCAGTGTTTCTTTTTCGCCAGCTCTCCATGCCCTTGCGTCTTTTTTTTTTTCTGCTTAAAGGTTGCAACCTGAGCTAGCTTCTTTTGCCCATGTTCTTCAGTTTCAGAGGGAGGATTTCTCCGTGTTGCTTTTTCCCCAGGTCTCCATGCCCTTGTGTGTTTCTTTTGCTTAATGATTGCCACCTGAGGTAGCCTCTGTTGCCCAGCCTCGTCAGTTTCAGAGGGTTGATTTCTCAGTGCTGCTTATTCCCCAGGTCTCCACGCCCTTGTGTGTTTCTTTTGCTTAAAGTTTGCCACCTGAAGCCAGCCTCTCTTGCCCATCTTCCTCAGTTTCAGAGGGTAGATATTTCAGGGTTGCTTTTTCCCCAGGTCTCCACGCCTTTGGGTTTTGTTTTTGCTTAACGATTGCCACCTGAGCTAGCCTCTCTTGCTCATCTTCCTCAGTTTCAGAGGGTGGATTTCTCCGGGTTGCTTTTTCCCCAGGTCTCCACGCCCTTGTGTGTTTCTTTTGCTTAATGTTTGCCACCTGAAGCCAGCCTCTCTTGCCCATCTTCCTCAGTTTCAGAGGGTAGATATATCAGGGTTGCTTTTTCCCAAGGTCTCCACGCCTTTGTGTTTTGTTTTTGCTTAACGATTTCCACGTTAGGTAGCCACTGTTGCCCATCTTCCTCAGTTTCAGAGCGTGGATTTCTCCGTGTTGCTTTTTCCCCAGGTCTCCACGCCCTTGTGTGTTTCTTTTGCTTAAAGATTGCCACCTGAGCTAGCCTCTGTTGCCCATCTTCGTCCGTTTCAGAGGGTTTATTTCTCAGTGTTGCCTTTTCGCCAGCTCCCCACGCCCTTGTGTGTTTCTTTTGCTTAAAGATTGTCACCTGAGCTAGGCACTGCTGCCCTGCTTCCTCAGTTTCAGAGGGTACCTTTTTCAGGATTGCTTTTTGACCGGGTCTCCGCCATTGTATTTTTTTATTTTATTATTTTTGCTTAAAGATTGCCACCTGAGCTAGCCTCTGTTTCCCATCTTCTTCGGTTTCAGAGGGTAGATTTCTCAGTGTTTCTTTTTCGCCAGCTCTCCATGCCCTTGCGTCTTTTTTATTTTCTGCTTAAAGGTTGCAACCTGAGCTAGCTTCTTTTGCCCATGTTCGTCAGTTTCAGAGGGAGGATTTCTCCGTGTTGCTTTTTCCCCAGGTCTCCACGCCCTTGTGTGTTTCTTTTGCTTAACGATTGCCACCTGAGGTAGCCTCTGTTGCCCATCCTCGTCAGTTTCAGAGGGTAGATTTCTCAGTGCTGCTTTTTCCCCAGGTCTCCACGCCCTTGTGTGTTTCTTTTGCTTAAAGTTTGCCACCTGAAGCCAGCCTCTCTTGCCCATCTTCCTCAGTTTCAGAGGGTAGATATTTCAGGGTTGCTTTTTCCCCAGGTCTCCACGACTTTCGGTTTTGTTTTTGCTTAACGATTGCCACCTGAGCTAGCCTCTCTTGCCCATCTTCCTCAGTTTCAGAGGGTGGATTTCTCCGTGTTGCTTTTTCCCCAGGTCTCCACGCCCTTGTGTGTTTCTTTTGCTTAAAGTTTGCCACCTGAAGCCAGCCTCTCTTGCCCATCTTCCTCAGTTTCAGAGGGTAGATATTTCAGGGTTGCTTATTCCCCAGGTCTCCACGCCTTTGTGTTTTCTTTTTGCTTAACGATTGCCACCTGAGGTAGCCTCTGTTGCCCATCTTCCTCAGTTTCAGAGGGTGGATTTCTCCGTGTTGCTTTTTACCCAGGTCTCCACGCCCTTGTGTGTTTCTTTTGCTTAAAGATTGCCTCCTGAGCTAGCCTCTGTTGCCCATCTTCTTCCGTTTCAGAGGGTGGATTTCTCAGTGTTGCCTATTCGCCAGCTCCCCACGCCCTTGTGTGTTTCTTTTGCTTAAAGATTGTCACCTGAGCTAGGCACTGTTGCCCTGCTTCCTCAGTTTCTGAGGGTACATTTTTCAGGGTTGGTTTTGGCCGGGTCTCCTCGCCATTGTATTTTTTTATTTTATTTTTTTTGCTTAAAGATTGCCACCTGAGCTAGCCTCTGTTTCCCATCTTCTTCGGTTTCAGAGGGTAGATTTCTCAGTGTTTCTTTTTCGCCAGCTCTCCATGCCCTTGCGTCTTTTTTTTTTTCTGCTTAAAGGTTGCAACCTGAGCTAGCTTCTTTTGCCCATGTTCTTCAGTTTCAGAGGGAGGATTTCTCCGTGTTGCTTTTTCCCCAGGTCTCCACGCCCTTGTGTGTTTCTTTTGCTTAACGATTGCCACCTGAGGTAGCCTCTGTTGCCCATCCTCGTCAGTTTCAGAGGGTAGGTTTCTCCGTGCTGCTTTTTCCCCAGGTCTCCACGCCCTTGTGTGTTTCTTTTGCTTAAAGTTTGCCACCTGAAGCCAGCCTCTCTTGCCCATCTTCCTCAGTTTCAGAGGGTAGATATTTCAGGGTTGCTTTTTCCCCAGGTCTCCACGCCTTTGGGTTTTGTTTTTGCTTAACGATTGCCACCTGAGCTAGCCTCTCTTGCCCATCTTCCTCAGTTTCAGAGGGTGGATTTCTCCGTGTTGCTTTTTCCCCAGGTCTCCACGCCCTTGTGTGTTACTTTTGCTTAACGATTGCCACCTGACGTAGCCTCTATTGCCCATCCTCGTCAGTTTCAGAGGGTAGATTTCTCAGTGCTGCTTTTTCCCCAGGTCTCCACGCCCTTGTGTGTTTCTTTTGCTTAAAGTTTGCCACCTGAAGCCAGCCTCTCTTGCCCATCTTCCTCAGTTTCATAGGGTAGATATTTCAGGGTTGCTTTTTCCCCAGGTCTCCACGCCTTTGGGTTTTGTTTTTGCTTAACGATTGCCACCTGACCTAGCCTCTCTTGCCCATCTTCCTCAGTTTCAGAGGGTGGATTTCTCCGTGTTGCTTTTTCCCCAGGTCTCCACGCCCTTGTGTGTTTCTTTTGCTTAAAGTTTGCCACCTGAAGCCAGCCTCTCTTGCCCATCTTCCTCAGTTTCAGAGGGTAGATATTTCAGGGTTGCTTATTCCCCAGGTCTCCACGCCTTTGTGTTTTCTTTTTGCTTAACGATTGCCACCTGAGGTAGCCTCTGTTGCCCATCTTCCTCAGTTTCAGAGGGTGGATTTCTCCGTGTTGCTTTTTACCCAGGTCTCCACGCCCTTGTGTGTTTCTTTTGCTTAAAGATTGCCTCCTGAGCTAGCCTCTGTTGCCCATCTTCTTCCGTTTCAGAGGGTGGATTTCTCAGTGTTGCCTATTCGCCAGCTCCCCACGCCCTTGTGTGTTTCTTTTGCTTAAAGATTGTCACCTGAGCTAGGCACTGTTGCCCTGCTTCCTCAGTTTCTGAGGGTACATTTTTCAGGGTTGGTTTTGGCCGGGTCTCCTCGCCATTGTATTTTTTTATTTTATTTTTTTTGCTTAAAGATTGCCACCTGAGCTAGCCTCTGTTTCCCATCTTCTTCGGTTTCAGAGGGTAGATTTCTCAGTGTTTCTTTTTCGCCAGCTCTCCATGCCCTTGCGTCTTTTTTTTTTTCTGCTTAAAGGTTGCAACCTGAGCTAGCTTCTTTTGCCCATGTTCTTCAGTTTCAGAGGGAGGATTTCTCCGTGTTGCTTTTTCCCCAGGTCTCCATGCCCTTGTGTGTTTCTTTTGCTTAATGATTGCCACCTGAGGTAGCCTCAGTTGCCCAGCCTCGTCAGTTTCAGAGGGTTGATTTCTCAGTGCTGCTTATTCCCCAGGTCTCCACGCCCTTGTGTGTTTCTTTTGCTTAAAGTTTGCCACCTGAAGCCAGCCTCTCTTGCCCATCTTCCTCAGTTTCAGAGGGTAGATATTTCAGGGTTGCTTTTTCCCCAGGTCTCCACGCCTTTGGGTTTTGTTTTTGCTTAACGATTGCCACCTGAGCTAGCCTCTCTTGCTCATCTTCCTCAGTTTCAGAGGGTGGATTTCTCCGGGTTGCTTTTTCCCCAGGTCTCCACGCCCTTGTGTGTTTCTTTTGCTTAATGTTTGCCACCTGAAGCCAGCCTCTCTTGCCCATCTTACTCAGTTTCAGAGGGTAGATATATCAGGGTTGCTTTTTCCCAAGGTCTCCACGCCTTTGTGTTTTGTTTTTGCTTAACGATTTCCACGTTAGGTAGCCACTGTTGCCCATCTTCCTCAGTTTCAGAGCGTGGATTTCTCCGTGTTGCTTTTTCCCCAGGTCTCCACGCCCTTGTGTGTTTCTTTTGCTTAAAGATTGCCACCTGAGCTAGCCTCTGTTGCCCATCTTCGTCCGTTTCAGAGGGTTTATTTCTCAGTGTTGCCTTTTCGCCAGCTCCCCACGCCCTTGTGTGTTTCTTTTGCTTAAAGATTGTCACCTGAGCTAGGCACTGCTGCCCTGCTTCCTCAGTTTCAGAGGGTACCTTTTTCAGGATTGCTTTTTGACCGGGTCTCCGCCATTGTATTTTTTTATTTTATTATTTTTGCTTAAAGATTGCCACCTGAGCTAGCCTCTGTTTCCCATCTTCTTCGGTTTCAGAGGGTAGATTTCTCAGTGTTTCTTTTTCGCCAGCTCTCCATGCCCTTGCGTCTTTTTTATTTTCTGCTTAAAGGTTGCAACCTGAGCTAGCTTCTTTTGCCCATGTTCGTCAGTTTCAGAGGGAGGATTTCTCCGTGTTGCTTTTTCCCAGGTCTCCACGCCCTTGTGTGTTTCTTTTGCTTAACGATTGCCACCTGAGGTAGCCTCTGTTGCCCATCCTCGTCAGTTTCAGAGGGTAGATTTCTCAGTGCTGCTTTTTCCCCAGGTCTCCACGCCCTTGTGTGTTTCTTTTGCTTAAAGTTTGCCACCTGAAGCCAGCCTCTCTTGCCCATCTTCCTCAGTTTCAGAGGGTAGATATTTCAGGGTTGCTTTTTCCCCAGGTCTCCACGACTTTCGGTTTTGTTTTTGCTTAACGATTGCCACCTGAGCTAGCCTCTCTTGCCCATCTTCCTCAGTTTCAGAGGGTGGATTTCTCCGTGTTGCTTTTTCCCCAGGTCTCCACGCCCTTGTGTGTTTCTTTTGCTTAACGATTGCCACCTGAGGTAGCCTCTGTTGCCCATCCTCGTCAGTTTCAGAGGGTAGATTTCTCAGTGCTGCCTTTTCCCAAGGTCTCCACGCCTTTGGGTTTTGTTTTTGCTTAACGATTGCCACCTGAAGCCAGCCTCTCTTGCCCATCTTCCTCAGTTTCAGAGGGTAGATATTTCAGGGTTGCTTTTTCCCCAGGTCTCCACGCCTTTGGGTTTTGTTTTTGCTTAACGATTGCCACCTGAGCTAGCCTCTCTTGCCCATCTTCCTCAGTTTCAGAGGGTGGATTTCTCCGTGTTGCTTTTTCCCCAGGTCTCCACGCCCTTGTGTGTTTCTTTTGCTTAACGGTTGCCACCTGAGGTAGCCTCTGTTGCCCATCCTCGTCAGTTTCAGAGGGTAGATTTCTCAGTGCTGCCTTTTCCCCAGGTCTCCACGCCTTTGGGTTTTGTTTTTGCTTGACGATTGCCACCTGAAGCCAGCCTCTCTTGCCCATCTTCCTCAGTTTCAGAGGGTAGATATTTCAGGGTTGCTTTTTCCCCAGGTCTCCACGCCTTTGGGTTTTGTCTTTGCTTAATGATTGCCACCTGAGCTAGCCTCTCTTCCCCATCTTCCTCAGTTTCAGAGGGTGGATTTCTCCGTGTTGCTTTTTCCCCAGGTCTCCACGCCCTTGTGTGTTTCTTTTGCTTAATGTTTGCCACCTGAAGCCAGCCTCTCTTGCCCATCTTCCTCAGTTTTAGAGGGTAGATATATCAGGGTTGCTTTTTCCCCAGGTCTCCACGCCTTTGTGTTTTGTTTTTGCTTAACGATTGCCACGTGAAGTAGCCTCTTTTGCCCATCTTCCTCAGTTTCAGAGGGTGGATTTCTCCGTGTTGCTTTTTCCCCAGGTCTCCACGCCCTTGTGTGTTTCTTTTGCTTAAAGATTGCCACCAGAGCTAGCCTCTGTTGCCCATCTTCGTCCGTTTCAGAGGGTGGATTTCTCAGTGTTGCCTTTTCGCCAGCTCCCCACGCCCTTGTGTGTTTCTTTTGCTTAAAGATTGTCACCTGAGCTAGGCACTGCTGCCCTGCTTCCTCAGTTTCAGAGGGTACCATTTTCAGGGTTGCTTTTTGACCGGGTCTCCTCGCCATTGTATTTTTTTATTTTATTCTTTTTGCTTAAAGATTGCCACCTGAGCTAGCCTCTGTTTCCCATCTTCTTCGGTTTCAGAGGGTAGATTTCTCAGTGTTTCTTTTTCGCCAGCTCTCCATGCCCTTGCGTCTTTTTTTTTTTCTGCTTAAAGGTTGCAACCTGAGCTAGCCTCTCTTTCCCATCTTCCTCAGTTTCAGAGGTGGATTTCTCCGTATTGCTTTTTCCCCAGGTCTCCACGCCCTTGTGTGTTTCTTTTGCTTAACGATTGCCACCTGAGGTAGCCTCTGTTGCCCATCCTCGTCAGTTTCAGATGGTGGATTTCTCCGTGTTGCTTTTTCCCCAGGTCTCCACGCCCTTGTGTGTTTGTTTTGCTTAACGTTTGCCACCTGAAGCCAGCCTCTCTTGCCCATCTTCCTCAGTTTCAGAGGGTAGATATTTCAGGGTTGCTTATTCCCCAGGTCTACACGCCTTTGTGTTTTCTTTTTGCTTACCGATTGCCACCTGAGGTAGCCTCTGTTGCCCATCCTCGTCAGTTTCAGAGGGTAGATTTCTCAGTGCTGCTTTTTCCCCAGGTCTCCACGCCCTTGTGGGTTTTGTTTTTGCTTAACGATTGCCACCTGAAGCCAGCCTCTCTTGCCCATCTTCCTCAGTTTCAGAGGGTAGATATTTCAGGGTTGCTTTTTCCCCAGGTCTCCACGCCTTTGGGTTTTGTTTTTGCTTAACGATTGCCACCTGAGCTAGCCTCTCTTGCCCATCTTCCTCAGTTTCAGAGGGTGGATTTCTCCGTGTTGCTTTTTCCCCAGGTCTCCACGCCCTTGTGTGTTTCTTTTGCTTAACGTTTGCCACCTGAAGCCAGCCTCTCCTGCCCATCTTCCTCAGTTTCAGAGGGTAGATATTTCAGGGTTGCTTTTTCCCCAGGTCTCCACGCCTTTTGGTTTTGTTTTTGCTTAACGATTGCCAACTGAGCTAGCCTGTGTTGCCCATCTTCCTCAGCTTCAGAGGGTGGATTTCTCCGTGTTGCTTTTTCCCCAGGTCTCCACGCCCTTGTGTGTTTCTTTTGCTTAAAGTTTGCCACCTGAAGCCAGCCTCTCTTGCCCATCTTCCTCAGTTTCAGAGGATAGATATTTCAGGGATGCTTTTTCCCCAGGTCTCCACGCCTTTGTGTTTTGTTTTTGCTTAACGATTGCCACGTGAGGTAGCCTCTGTTGCCCATCTTCCTCAGCTTCAGAGGGTGGATTTCTCCGTGTTGCTTTTTCCTCAGGTCTCCACGCCCTTGTGTGTTTCTTTTGCTTAAAGTTTGCCACCTGAAGCCAGCCTCTCTTGCCCATCTTCCTCAGTTTCAGAGGGTAGATATTTCAGGGTTGCTTTTTCCCCAGGTCTTCACGCCTTTGGGTTTTGTTTTTGCTTAACGATTGCCACCTGAGCTAGCCTCTCTTGCCGATCTTCCTCAGTTTCAGAGGGTGGATTTCTCCGTGTTGCTTCCTCCCCAGGTCTCCACGCCCTTGTCTGTTTCTTTTGCTTAAAGTTTGCCACATGAAGCCAGCCTCTCTTGCCCATCTTCCTCAGTTTCAGAGGGTAGATTTCTCAGTGCTGCATTTTCCCCAGGTCTCCACGCCATTGTGTGTTTCTTTTGCTTAAAGTTGGCCACCTGAAGCCAGCCTCTCTTGCCCATCTTCCTCAGTTTCAGAGGGTAGATATTTCAGGGTTACTTTTTCCCCATGTCTCCACGCCTTTGTGCTTTGTTTTTGCTTAACGAGTGCCACCTGAGCTAGCCTCTCTTGCCCATCTTCCTCAGTTTCAGAGGGTGGATTTCTCCGAGTTGCTTTTTTCCCAGGTCTCCACGCCCTTGTGTGTTTCTTTTGCTTAAAGATTGGCACCTGAGCTAGCCTCTGTTGCCCATCTTCGTCCGTTTCAGAGCGTGGATTTCTCAGTGTAGCCTTTTCGCCAGCTCCCCACGCCCTAGTGTGTTTCTTTTGCTTAAAGATTGTCACCTGAACTAGGCACTGTTGCCCTGCTTCCTCAGTTTCAGAGGGTACCTTTTTCAGGGTTGCTTTTTGACTGGGTCTCCTCGCCATTGTATTTTTTTATTTTATTTTTTTTGCTTAAAGATTGCCACCTGAGCTATTCTCTGTTGCCCATCTTCTTCGGTTTCAGAGGGTAGATTTCTCAGTGTTGCTTTTTCGCCAGCTCTCCATGCCCTTGCGTCTTTTTTTTTTTTCTGCTGAAAGATTGCCTCCTGAGCTAGCCTCTCTTGCCCATCTTCCTCAGTTTCAGAGGGTGGATTTCTCCGTGTTGCTTTTTCCCCAGGTCTCCACGCCCTTGTGTGTTTCTTTTGCTTAACGATTGCCACCTGAGGTAGCCTCTGTTGCCCATCCTCGTCAGTTTCAGAGGGTAGATTTCTCAGTGCTGCTTTTTCCCCAGGTCTCCACGCCCTTGTGTGTTTCTTTTGCTTAAAGTTTGCCACCTGAAGCCAGCCTCTCTTGCCCATCTTCCTCAGTTTCAGAGGGTAGATATTTCAGGGTTGCTTTTTCCCCAGATCTCCACGCCTTTGGGTTTTGTTTTTGCTTAACGATTGCCACCTGAGCTAGCCTCTCTTGCCCATCTTCCTCAGTTTCAGAGGGTGGATTTCTCCGTGTTGCTTTTTCCCCAGGTCTCCACGCCCTTGTGTGTTTCTTTTGCTTAACGTTTGCCACATGAAGCCAGCCTCTCTTGCAGATCTTCCTCAGTTTCAGAGGGTAGATTTCTCAGTGCTGCTTTTTCCCCAGGTCTCCACGCCCTTGTGTGTTTCTTTTGCTTAAAGATTGGCACCTGAGCTAGCCTCTGTTGCCCATCTTCGTCCGTTTCAGAGGGTGGATTTCTCAGTGTTGCCTTTTCGCCAGCTCCCCACGCCCTTGTGTGTTTCTTTTGCTTAAAGATTGTCACCTGAGCTAGGCACTGTTGCCCTGCTTCCTCAGTTTCAGAGGGTACCTTTTTCAGGGTTGCTTTTTGACCGGGTCTCCTCGCCATTGTATTTTTTTATTTTATTTTTTTTGCTGAAAGATTGCCACCTAAGCTATTCTCTGTTGCCCATCTCCTTCGGTTTCAGAGGGTAGATTTCTCAGTGTTGCTTTTTCGCCAGCTCTCCATGCCCTTGCGTCTTTTTTTTTTTTCTGCTTAAAGATTGCCACCTGAGCTACCCTCTCTTACCCATCTTCCTCAGTTTCAGAGGGTGGATTTCTCCGTGTTGCTTTTTCCCCAGGTCTCCACGCCCTTGTGTGTTTGTTTTGCTTAACGATTGCCACCTGAGGTAGCCTCTGTTGCCCATCCTCGTCAGTTTCAGAGGGTAGGTTTCTCCGTGCTGCTTTTTCCCCAGGTCTCCACGCCCTTGTGTGTTTCTTTTGCTTAAAGTTTGCCACCTGAAGCCAGCCTCTCTTGCCCATCTTCCTCAGTTTCAGAGGGTAGATATTTCAGGGTTGCTTTTTCCCCAGGTCTCCACGCCTTTGGGTTTTGTTTTTGCTTAACGATTGCCACCTGAGCTAGCCTCTCTTGCCCATCTTCCTCAGTTTCAGAGGGTGGATTTCTCCGTGTTGCTTTTTCCCCAGGTCTCCACGCCCTTGTGTGTTACTTTTGCTTAACGATTGCCACCTGAGGTAGCCTCTATTGCCCATCCTCGTCAGTTTCAGAGGGTAGATTTCTCAGTGCTGCTTTTTCCCCAGGTCTCCACGCCCTTGTGTGTTTCTTTTGCTTAAAGTTTGCCACCTGAAGCCAGCCTCTCTTGCCCATCTTCCTCAGTTTCAGAGGGTAGATATTTCAGGGTTGCTTTTTCCCCAGGTCTCCACGCCTTTGGGTTTTGTTTTTGCTTAACGATTGCCACCTGACCTAGCCTCTCTTGCCCATCTTCCTCAGTTTCAGAGGGTGGATTTCTCCGTGTTGCTTTTTCCCCAGGTCTCCACGCCCTTGTGTGTTTCTTTTGCTTAAAGTTTGCCACCTGAAGCCAGCCTCTCTTGCCCATCTTCCTCAGTTTCAGAGGGTAGATATTTCAGGGTTGCTTATTCCCCAGGTCTCCACGCCTTTGTGTTTTCTTTTTGCTTAACGATTGCCACCTGAGGTAGCCTCTGTTGCCCATCTTCCTCAGTTTCAGAGGGTGGATTTCTCCGTGTTGCTTTTTACCCAGGTCTCCACGCCCTTGTGTGTTTCTTTTGCTTAAAGATTGCCTCCTGAGCTAGCCTCTGTTGCCCATCTTCTTCCGTTTCAGCGGGTGGATTTCTCAGTGTTGCCTATTCGCCAGCTCCCCACGCCCTTGTGTGTTTCTTTTGCTTAAAGATTGTCACCTGAGCTAGGCACTGTTGCCCTGCTTCCTCAGTTTCTGAGGGTACATTTTTCAGGGTTGGTTTTGGCCGGGTCTCCTCGCCATTGTATTTTTTTATTTTATTTTTTTTGCTTAAAGATTGCCACCTGAGCTAGCCTCTGTTTCCCATCTTCTTCGGTTTCAGAGGGTAGATTTCTCAGTGTTTCTTTTTCGCCAGCTCTCCATGCCCTTGCGTCTTTTTTTTTTTCTGCTTAAAGGTTGCAACCTGAGCTAGCTTCTTTTGCCCATGTTCTTCAGTTTCAGAGGGAGGATTTCTCCGTGTTGCTTTTTCCCCAGGTCTCCATGCCCTTGTGTGTTTCTTTTGCTTAATGATTGCCACCTGAGGTAGCCTCAGTTGCCCAGCCTCGTCAGTTTCAGAGGGTTGATTTCTCAGTGCTGCTTATTCCCCAGGTCTCCACGCCCTTGTGTGTTTGTTTTGCTTAAAGTTTGCCACCTGAAGCCAGCCTCTCTTGCCCATCTTCCTCAGTTTCAGAGGGTAGATATTTCAGGGTTGCTTTTTCCCCAGGTCTCCACGCCTTTGGGTTTTGTTTTTGCTTAACGATTGCCACCTGAGCTAGCCTCTCTTGCTCATCTTCCTCAGTTTCAGAGGGTGGATTTCTCCGGGTTGCTTTTTCCCCAGGTCTCCACGCCCTTGTGTGTTTCTTTTGCTTAATGTTTGCCACCTGAAGCCAGCCTCTCTTGCCCATCTTCCTCAGTTTCAGAGGGTAGATATATCAGGGTTGCTTTTTCCCAAGGTCTCCACGCCTTTGTGTTTTGTTTTTGCTTAACGATTTCCACGTTAGGTAGCCACTGTTGCCCATCTTCCTCAGTTTCAGAGCGTGGATTTCTCCGTGTTGCTTTTTCCCCAGGTCTCCACGCCCTTGTGTGTTTCTTTTGCTTAAAGATTGCCACCTGAGCTAGCCTCTGTTGCCCATCTTCGGCCGTTTCAGAGGGTTTATTTCTCAGTGTTGCCTTTTCGCCAGCTCCCCACGCCCTTGTGTGTTTCTTTTGCTTAAAGATTGTCACCTGAGCTAGGCACTGCTGCCCTGCTTCCTCAGTTTCAGAGGGTACCTTTTTCAGGATTGCTTTTTGACCGGGTCTCCGCCATTGTATTTTTTTATTTTATTATTTTTGCTTAAAGATTGCCACCTGAGCTAGCCTCTGTTTCCCATCTTCTTCGGTTTCAGAGGGTAGATTTCTCAGTGTTTCTTTTTCGCCAGCTCTCCATGCCCTTGCGTCTTTTTTATTTTCTGCTTAAAGGTTGCAACCTGAGCTAGCTTCTTTTGCCCATGTTCGTCAGTTTCAGAGGGAGGATTTCTCCGTGTTGCTTTTTCCCAGGTCTCCACGCCCTTGTGTGTTTCTTTTGCTTAACGATTGCCACCTGAGGTAGCCTCTGTTGCCCATCCTCGTCAGTTTCAGAGGGTAGATTTCTCAGTGCTGCTTTTTCCCCAGGTCTCCACGCCCTTGTGTGTTTCTTTTGCTTAAAGTTTGCCACCTGAAGCCAGCCTCTCTTGCCCATCTTCCTCAGTTTCAGAGGGTAGATATTTCAGGGTTGCTTTTTCCCCAGGTCTCCACGACTTTCGGTTTTGTTTTTGCTTAACGATTGCCACCTGAGCTAGCCTCTCTTGCCCATCTTCCTCAGTTTCAGAGGGTGGATTTCTCCGTGTTGCTTTTTCCCCAGGTCTCCACGCCCTTGTGTGTTTCTTTTGCTTAAAGTTTGCCACCTGAAGCCAGCCTCTCTTGCCCATCTTCCTCAGTTTCAGAGGGTAGATATTTCAGGGTTGCTTATTCCCCAGGTCTCCACGCCTTTGTGTTTTCTTTTTGCTTAACGATTGCCACCTGAGGTAGCCTCTGTTGCCCATCTTCCTCAGTTTCAGAGGGTGGATTTCTCCGTGTTGCTTTTTACCCAGGTCTCCACGCCCTTGTGTGTTTCTTTTGCTTAAAGATTGCCTCCTGAGCTAGCCTCTGTTGCCCATCTTCTTCCGTTTCAGAGGGTGGATTTCTCAGTGTTGCCTATTCGCCAGCTCCCCACGCCCTTGTGTGTTTCTTTTGCTTAAAGATTGTCACCTGAGCTAGGCACTGTTGCCCTGCTTCCTCAGTTTCTGAGGGTACATTTTTCAGGGTTGGTTTTGGCCGGGTCTCCTCGCCATTGTATTTTTTTATTTTATTTTTTTTGCTTAAAGATTGCCACCTGAGCTAGCCTCTGTTTCCCATCTTCTTCGGTTTCAGAGGGTAGATTTCTCAGTGTTTCTTTTTCCCCAGGTCTCCACGCCCTTGTGTGTTTCTTTTGCTTAACGATTGCCACCTGAGGTAGCCTCTGTTGCCCATCCTCGTCAGTTTCAGAGGGTAGATTTCTCAGTGCTGCTTTTTCCCCAGGTCTCCACGCCCTTGTGTGTTTCTTTTGCTTAAAGTTTGCCACCTGAAGCCAGCCTCTCTTGCCCATCTTCCTCAGTTTCAGAGGGTAGATATTTCAGGGTTGCTTTTTCCCCAGGTCTCCACGACTTTCGGTTTTGTTTTTGCTTAACGATTGCCACCTGAGCTAGCCTCTCTTGCCCATCTTCCTCAGTTTCAGAGGGTGGATTTCTCCGTGTTGCTTTTTCCCCAGGTCTCCACGCCCTTGTGTGTTTCTTTTGCTTAAAGTTTGCCACCTGAAGCCAGCCTCTCTTGCCCATCTTCCTCAGTTTCAGAGGGTAGATATTTCAGGGTTGCTTATTCCCCAGGTCTCCACGCCTTTGTGTTTTCTTTTTGCTTAACGATTGCCACCTGAGGTAGCCTCTGTTGCCCATCTTCCTCAGTTTCAGAGCGTGGATTTCTCCGTGTTGCTTTTTACCCAGGTCTCCACGCCCTTGTGTGTTTCTTTTGCTTAAAGATTGCCTCCTGAGCTAGCCTCTGTTGCCCATCTTCTTCCGTTTCAGAGGGTGGATTTCTCAGTGTTGCCTATTCGCCAGCTCCCCACGCCCTTGTGTGTTTCTTTTGCTTAAAGATTGTCACCTGAGCTAGGCACTGTTGCCCTGCTTCCTCAGTTTCTGAGGGTACATTTTTCAGGGTTGGTTTTGGCCGGGTCTCCTCGCCATTGTATTTTTTTATTTTATTTTTTTTGCTTAAAGATTGCCACCTGAGCTAGCCTCTGTTTCCCATCTTCTTCGGTTTCAGAGGGTAGATTTCTCAGTGTTTCTTTTTCGCCAGCTCTCCATGCCCTTGCGTCTTTTTTTTTTTCTGCTTAAAGGTTGCAACCTGAGCTAGCTTCTTTTGCCCATGTTCTTCAGTTTCAGAGGGAGGATTTCTCCGTGTTGCTTTTTCCCCAGGTCTCCATGCCCTTGTGTGTTTCTTTTGCTTAATGATTGCCACCTGAGGTAGCCTCTGTTGCCCAGCCTCGTCAGTTTCAGAGGGTTGATTTCTCAGTGCTGCTTATTCCCCAGGTCTCCACGCCCTTGTGTGTTTCTTTTGCTTAAAGTTTGCCACCTGAAGCCAGCCTCTCTTGCCCATCTTCCTCAGTTTCAGAGGGTAGATATTTCAGGGTTGCTTTTTCCCCAGGTCTCCACGCCTTTGGGTTTTGTTTTTGCTTAACGATTGCCACCTGAGCTAGCCTCTCTTGCTCATCTTCCTCAGTTTCAGAGGGTGGATTTCTCCGTGTTGCTTTTTCCCCAGGTCTCCACGCCCTTGTGTGTTTCTTTTGCTTAATGTTTGCCACCTGAAGCCAGCCTCTCTGGCCCATCTTCCTCAGTTTCAGAGGGTAGATATATCAGGATTGCTTTTTCCCAAGGTCTCCACGCCTTTGTGTTTTGTTTTTGCTTAACGATTTCCACGTGAGGTAGCCACTGTTGCCCATCTTCCTCAGTTTCAGAGCGTGGATTTCTCCGTGTTGCTTTTTCCCCAGGTCTCCACGCCCTTGTGTGTTTCTTTTGCTTAAAGATTGCCACCTGAGCTAGCCTCTGTTGCCCATCTTCGTCCGTTTCAGAGGGTTTATTTCTCAGTGTTGCCTTTTCGCCAGCTCCCCACGCCCTTGTGTGTTTCTTTTGCTTAAAGATTGTCACCTGAGCTAGGCACTGCTGCCCTGCTTCCTCAGTTTCAGAGGGTACCTTTTTCAGGATTGCTTTTTGACCGGGTCTCCGCCATTGTATTTTTTTATTTTATTATTTTTGCTTAAGGATTGCCACCTGAGCTAGCCTCTGTTTCCCATCTTCTTCGGTTTCAGAGGGTAGATTTCTCAGTGTTTCTTTTTCGCCAGCTCTCCATGCCCTTGCGTCTTTTTTATTTTCTGCTTAAAGGTTGCAACCTGAGCTAGCTTCTTTTGCCCATGTTCGTCAGTTTCAGAGGGAGGATTTCTCCGTGTTGCTTTTTCCCCAGGTCTCCACGCCCTTGTGTGTTTCTTTTGCTTAACGATTGCCACCTGAGGTAGCCTCTGTTGCCCATCCTCGTCAGTTTCAGAGGGTAGATTTCTCAGTGCTGCTTTTTCCCCAGGTCTCCACGCCCTTGTGTGTTTCTTTTGCTTAAAGTTTGCCACCTGAAGCCAGCCTCTCTTGCCCATCTTCCTCAGTTTCAGAGGGTAGATATTTCAGGGTTGCTTTTTCCCCAGGTCTCCACGCCTTTGGGTTTTGTTTTTGCTTAACGATTGCCACCTGAGCTAGCCTCTCTTGCCCATCTTCCTCAGTTTCAGAGGGTGGATTTCTCCGTGTTGCTTTTTCCCCAGGTCTCCACGCCCTTGTGTGTTACTTTTGCTTAACGATTGCCACCTGAGGTAGCCTCTGTTGCCCATCCTCGTCAGTTTCAGAGGGTAGATTTCTCAGTGCTGCTTTTTCCCCTGTTCTCCACGCCCTTGTGTGTTTCTTTTGCTTAAAGTTTGCCACCTGAAGCCAGCCTCTCTTGCCCATCTTCCTCAGTTTCAGAGGGTAGATATTTCAGGGTTGCTTTTTCCCCATGTCTCCACGCCTTTGAGTTTTGTTTTTGCTTAACGATTGCCACCTGAGCTAGCCTCTCTTGCCCATCTTCCTCAGTTTCAGAGGGTGGATTTCTCCGTATTGCTTTTTCCCCAGGTCTCCACGCCCTTGTGTGTTTCTTTTGCTTAACGATTGCCACCTGAGGTAGCCTCTGTTGCCCATCCTCGTCAGTTTCAGAGCGTAGATTTCTCAGTGCGGCGTTTTCCCCAGGTCTCCACTCCCTTCTGTGTTTCTTTTGCTTAAAGATTGTCACCTGAGCTAGGCACTGTTGCCCTCCTTCCTCAGTTTCAGAGGGTACCTTTTTCAGGGTTGCTTTTTGACCGGGTCTCCTCGCCATTGTATTTTTTATTTTATTTTTTTTGCTTAAAGATTGCCACCTGAGCTATTCTCTGTTGCCCATCTTCTTCGGTTTCAGAGGGTAGATTTCTCAGTGGTGCTTTTTCGCCAGCTCTCCATGCCCTTGCGTCTTTTTTTTTTTCTGCTTAAAGATTGCCACCTGAGCTAGCCTCTCTTGCCCATCTTCCTCAGTTTCAGAGGGTGGATTTCTCCGTGTTGCTTTTTCCCCAGGTCTCCACGCCCTTATGTGTTTCTTTTGCTTAACGATTGCCACCTGAGGTAGCCTCTGTGGCCCATCCTCGTCCGTTTCAGAGGGTGGATTTCTCAGTGTTGCTTTTTCCCCAGGTCTCCACGCCTTTGGGTTTTGTTTTTGCTTAACGATTGCCACCTGAGCTAGCCTCTCTTGCCCATCTTCCTCAGTTTCAGAGGGTGGATTTCTCCGTGTTGCTTTTTCCCCAGGTCTCCACGCCCTTGTGTGTTTCTTTTGCTTACCGATTGCCACCTGAGGTAGCCTCTGTTGCCCATCCTCGTCAGTTTCAGAGGGTAGATTTCTCAGTGCTGCTTTTTCCCGTTGTCTCCACGCCCTTGTGTGTTTCTTTTGCTTAAAGGTTGCCACCTGAAGCCAGCCTCTCTTGCCCATCTTCCTCAGTTTCAGAGGGTAGGTATTTCAGGGTTGCTTTTTCCCCAGGTCTCCACGCCGTTGTGTTTTGTTTTTGCTTAACGATTGCCACCTGAGCTAGCCTCTCTTGCCCATCTTCCTCAGTTTCAGAGGGTGGATTTCTCCGTGTTGCTTTTTCCCCAGGTCTCCACGCCCTTGTGTGTTTCTTTTGCTTAATGTTTGCCACCTGAAGCCAGCCTCTCTTGCCCATCTTCCTCAGTTTCAGAGTGTAGATATATCAGGGTTGCTTTTTCCCAAGGTCTCCACGCCTTTGTGTTGTGTTTTTGCTTAACGATTGCCACGTGAGGTAGCCTCTGTTGCCCATCTTCCTCAGTTTCAGAGGGTGGATTTCTCCGTGTTGCTTTTTCCCCAGGTCTCCACGCCCTTGTGTGTTTCTTTTGCTTAACGGTTGCCACCTCAGCTAGCCTCTGTTGCCCATCTTCCTCCGTTTCAGAGGGTGGATTTCTCAGTGTAGCCTTTTCGCCAGCTCCCCACGCCCTTGTGTGTTTCTTTTGCTTAAAGATTGTCACCTAAGCTAGGCACTGTTGCCCTGCTTCCTCAGTTTCAGAAGGTACCTTTTTCAGGGTTGCTTTTTGACCGGGTCTCCTCGCCATTGTATTTTTTTATTTTATTTTTTTTGCTTAAAAATTGCCACCTGAGCTATTCTCTGTTGCCCATCTTCTTCGGTTTCAGAGGGTAGATTTCTCAGTGTTGCTTTTTCGCCAGCTCTCCATGCCCTTGCGTCTTTTATTTTTTCTGCTTAAAGATTGCCTCCTGAGCTAGCCTCTCTTGCCCATCTTCCTCAGTTTCAGAGGGTGGATTTCTGGGTGTTGCTTTTTCCCCAGGTCTCCACGCCCTTGTGTGTTTCTTTTGCTTAACGATTGCCACCTGAGGTAGCCTCTGTTGCCCATCCTCGTCAGTTTCAGAGGGTAGATTTCTCAGTGCTGCTTTTTCCCCAGGTCTCCACGCCCTTGTGTGTTTCTTTTGCTTAAAGTTTGCCACCTGAAGCCAGCCTCTCTTGCCCATCTTCCTCAGTTTCAGAGGGTAGATATTTCAGGGTTGCTTTTTCCCCAGGTCTCCACGCCTTTGGGTTTTGTTTTTGCTTAACGATTGCCACCTGAGCTAGCCTCTCTTGCCCATCTTCCTCAGTTTCAGAGGGTGGATTTCTCTGTGTTGCTTTTTCCCCAGGTCTCCACGCCCTTGTGTGTTTCTTTTCCTTAACGTTTGCCACCTGAAGCCAGCCTCTGTTGCCCATCCTCGTCAGTTTCAGAGGGTAGATTTCTCAGTGCTGCCTTTTCCCCAGGTCTCCACGCCTTTGGGTTTGTTTTTGCTTAACGATTGCCACCTGAAGCCAGCCTCTCTTGCCCATCTTCCTAAGTTTCAGAGGGTAGATATTTCAGGGTTGCTTTTTCCCCAGGTCTCCACGCGTTTGGGTTTTGTTTTTGCTTAACGATTGCCACGTGAGGTAGCCTCTGTTGCCCATCTTCCTCAGTTTCAGAGGGTGGATTTCTCCGTGTTGCTTTTTCCCCAGGTCTCCACGCCCTTGTGTGTTTCTTTTGCTTAACGTTTGCCACATGAATCCAGCCTCTCTTGCCCATCTTCCTCAGTTTCAGAGGGTAGATTTCTCAGTGCTGCTTTTTCCCCAGGGCTCCACGCCCTTGTGTGTTTCTTTTGCTTAAAGTTTGCCACCTGAAGCCAGCCTCTCTTGCCCATCTTCCTCGGTTTCAGAGGGTAGATATTTCAGGGTTGCTTTTTCTCCAGGTCTCCACGCCTTTGGGTTTTGTTTTTGCTTAACGATTGCCACCTGAGCTAGCCTCTGTTGCCCATCTTCCTCAGTTTCAGAGGGTGGATTTCTCCGTGTTGCTTTTTCCCCAGGTCTCCACGCCCTTGTGTGTTACTTTTGCTTAACGTTTGCCACCTGAAGCCAGCCTCTCTTGCCCATCTTCCTCAGTTTCAGAGGGTAGATATTTCAGGGTTGCTTATTCCCCAGGTCTCCACGCCTTTGTGTTTTCTTTTTGCTTAACGATTGCCACCTCAGGTAGCCTCTGTTGCCCATCATCCTCAGTTTCAGAGGGTGGATTTCTCCGTGTTGCTTTTTCCCCAGGTCTCCACGCCCTTGTGTGTTTCTTTTGCTTAAAGATTGGCACCTGAGCTAGCCTCTGTTGCCCATCTTCGTCCGTTTCAGAGGGTGGATTTCTCAGTGTTGCCTTTTGGCCAGCTCCCCACGCCCTTGTGTGTTTCTTTTGCTTAAAGATTGTCACCTGAGCTAGGCACTGTTGCCCTGCTTCCTCAGTTTCAGAGGGTACCTTTTTCAGGGTTACTTTTTGACCGGGTCTCCTCGCCATTGTATTTTTTTATTTTATTTTTTTTGCTTAAAGATTGCCACCTAAGCTATTCTCTGTTGCCCATCTCCTTCGGTTTCAGAGGGTAGATTTCTCAGTGTTGCTTTTTCGCCAGCTCTCCATGCCCTTGCGTCTTTTTTTTTTTTCTGCTTAAAGATTGCCACCTGAGCTACCCTCTCTTGCCCATCTTCCTCAGTTTCAGAGGGTGGATTTCTCCCTGTTGCTTTTTCCCCAGCTCCCCACGCCCTTGTGTGTTTCTTTTGCTTAAAGATTGTCACCTGAGCTAGGCACTGTTGCCCTGCTTCCTCAGTTTCAGAGGGTACCTTTTTCAGGGTTGCTTTTTGACCGGGTCTCCTCGCCATTGTATTTATTTATTTTATTCTTTTTGCTTAAAGATTGCCACCTGAGCTAGCCTCTGTTGCCCATGTTCTTCGGTTTCAGAGGGTAGATTTCTCAGTGCTGCTTTTTCCCCAGGTCTCCACGCCCTTGTGGGTTTTGTTTTTGCTTGACGATTGCCACCTGAAGCCAGCCTCTCTTGCCCATCTTCCTCAGTTTCAGAGGGTAGATATTTCAGGGTTGCTTTTTCCCCAGGTCTCCACGCCTTTGGGTTTTGTTTTTGCTTAACGATTGCCACCTGAGCTAGCCTCTCTTGCCCATCTTCCTCAGTTTCAGAGGGTGGATTTCTCCGTGTTGCTTTTTCCCCAGGTCTCCACGCCCTTGTGTGTTTCTTTTGCTTAACGTTTGCCACCTGAAGCCAGCCTCTCTTGCCCATCTTCCTCAGTTTCAGAGGGTAGATATTTCAGGGTTGCTTTTTCCCCAGGTCTCCACGCCTTTGGGTTTTGTTTTTGCTTAACGATTGCCACCTGAGGTAGCCTGTGTTGCCCATCTTCCTCAGCTTCAGAGGGTGGATTTCTCCGTGTTGCTTTTTCCCCAGGTCTCCACGCCCTTGTGTGTTTCTTTTGCTTAAAGTTTGCCACCTGAAGCCAGCCTCTCTTGCCCATCTTCCTCAGTTTCAGAGGGTAGATATTTCAGGGTTACTTTTTCCCCATGTCTCCACGCCTTTGTGTTTTGTTTTTGCTTAACGAGTGCCACCTGAGCTAGCCTCTCTTGCCCATCTTCCTCAGTTTCAGAGGGTGGATTTCTCCGAGTTGCTTTTTTCCCAGGTCTCCACGCCCTTGTGTGTTTCTTTTGCTTAAAGATTGGCACCTGAGCTAGCCTCTGTTGCCCATCTTCGTCCGTTTCAGTGGGTGGATTTCTCAGTGTAGCCTTTTCGCCAGCTCCCCACGCCCTAGTGTGTTTCATTTGCTTAAAGATTGTCACCTGAGCTAGGCACTGTTGCCCTGCTTCCTCAGTTTCAGAGGGTACCTTTTTCAGGGTTGCTTTTTGACCGGGACTCCTCGCCATTGTATTTTTTTATTTTATTTTTTTTGCTTAAAGATTGCCACCTGAGCTATTCTCTGTTGCCCATCTTCTTCGGTTTCAGAGGGTAGATTTCTCAGTGTTGCTTTTTCGCCAGCTCTCCATGCCCTTGCGTCTTTTTTTTTTTTCTGCTTGAAGATTGCCTCCTGAGCTAGCCTCTCTTGCCCATCTTCCTCAGTTTCAGAGGGTGGATTTCTGGGTGTTGCTTTTTCCCCAGGTCTCCACGCCCTTGTGTGTTTCTTTTGCTTAACGATTGCCACCTGAGGTAGCCTCTGTTGCCCATCCTCGTCAGTTTCAGAGGGTAGATTTCTCAGTGCTGCCTTTTCCCCAGGTCTCCACGCCTTTGGGTTTGTTTTTGCTTAACGATTGCCACCTGAAGCCAGCCTCTCTTGCCCATCTTCCTCAGTTTCAGAGGGTAGATATTTCAGGGTTGCTTTTTCCCCAGGTCTCCACGCCTTTGGGTTTTGTTTTTGCTTAACGATTGCCACGTGAGGTAGCCTCTGTTGCCCATCTTCCTCAGTTTCAGAGGGTGGATTTCTCCGTGTTGCTTTTTCCCCAGGTCTCCACGCCCTTGTGTGTTTCTTTTGCTTAACGTTTGCCACATGAATCCAGCCTCTCTTGCCCATCTTCCTCAGTTTCAGAGGGTAGATTTCTCAGTGCTGCTTTTTCCCCAGGGCTCCACGCCCTTGTGTGTTTCTTTTGCTTAAAGTTTGCCACCTGAAGCCAGCCTCTCTTGCCCATCTTCCTCGGTTTCAGAGGGTAGATATTTCAGGGTTGCTTTTTCTCCAGGTCTCCACGCCTTTGGGTTTTGTTTTTGCTTAACGATTGCCACCTGAGCTAGCCTCTGTTGCCCATCTTCCTCAGTTTCAGAGGGTGGATTTCTCCGTGTTGCTTTTTCCCCAGGTCTCCACGCCCTTGTGTGTTTCTTTTGCTTAACGTTTGCCACCTGAAGCCAGCCTCTCTTGCCCATCTTCCTCAGTTTCAGAGGGTAGATATTTCAGGGTTGCTTATTCCCCAGGTCTCCACGCCTTTGTGTTTTCTTTTTGCTTAACGATTGCCACCTCAGGTAGCCTCTGTTGCCCATCTTCCTCAGTTTCAGAGGGTGGATTTCTCCGTGTTGCTTTTTCCCCAGGTCTCCACGCCCTTGTGTGTTTCTTTTGCTTAAAGACTGGCACCTGAGCTAGCCTCTGTTGCCCATCTTCGTCCATTTCAGAGGGTGGATTTCTCAGTGTTGCCTTTTCGCCAGCTCCCCACGCCCTTGTGTGTTTCTTTTGCTTAAAGATTGTCACCTGAGCTAGGCACTGTTGCCCTGCTTCCTCAGTTTCAGAGGGTACCTTTTTCAGGGTTGCTTTTTGACCGGGTCTCCTCGGCATTGTATTTTTTTATTTTATTTTTTTTGCTTAAAGATTGCCACCTAAGCTATTCTCTGTTGCCCATCTCCTTCGGTTTCAGAGGGTAGATTTCTCAGTGTTGCTTTTTCGCCAGCTCTCCATGCCCTTGCGTCTTTTTTTTTTTTCTGCTTAAAGATTGCCACCTGAGCTACCCTCTCTTGCCCATCTTCCTCAGTTTCAGAGGGTGGATTTCTGGGTGTTGCTTTTTCCCCAGGTCTCCACGCCCTTGTGTGTTTCTTTTGCTTAACGATTGCCACCTGAGGTAGCCTCTGTTGCCCATCCTCGTCAGTTTCAGAGGGTAGGTTTCTCCGTGCTGCTTTTTCCCCAGGTCTCCACGCCCTTGTGTGTTTCTTTTGCTTAACGATTGCCACCTGAGGTAGCCTCTGTTGCCCATCCTCGTCAGTTTCAGAGGGTAGGTTTCTCCGTGCTGCTTTTTCCCCAGGTCTCCACGCCCTTGTGTGCTTCTTTTGCTTAAAGTTTGCCACCTGAAGCCAGCCTCTCTTGCCCATCTTCCTCAGTTTCAGAGGGTAGATATTTCAGGGTTGCTTTTTCCCCAGGTCTCCACGCCTTTGGGTTTTGTTTTTGCTTAACGATTGCCACCTGACCTAGCCTCTCTTGCCCATCTTCCTCACTTTCAGAGGGTGGATTTCTCCGTGTTGCTTTTTCCCCAGGTCTCCACGCCCTTGTGTGTTTCTTTTGCTTAACGTTTGCCACCTGAAGCCAGCCTCTCTTGCCCATCTTCCTCAGTTTCAGAGGGTAGATATTTCATGGTTGCTTATTCCCCAGGTCTCCACGCCCTTGTGTGTTTCTTTTGCTTAAAGATTGCCTCCTGAGCTAGCCTCTGTTGCCCATCTTCTTCCGTTTCAGAGGGTGGATTTCTCAGTGTTGCCTATTCGCCAGCTCCCCACGCCCTTGTGTGTTTCTTTTGCTTAAAGATTGTCACCTGAGCTAGGCACTGTTGCCCTGCTTCCTCAGTTTCTTAGGGTACATTTTTCAGGGTTGGTTTTGGCCGGGTCTCCTCGCCATTGTATTTTTTTATTTTATTTTTTTTGCTTAAAGATTGCCACCTGAGCTATTCTCTGTTGCCCATCTTCTTCGGTTTCAGAGGGTAGATTTCTCAGTGTTGCTTTTTCGCCAGCTCTCCATGCCCTTGCGTCTTTTTTTTTTTTCTGCTTAAAGATTGCCTCCTGAGCTAGCCTCTCTTGCCCATCTTCCTCAGTTTCAGAGGGTGGATTTCTGGGTGTTGCTTTTTCCCCAGGTCTCCACGCCCTTGTGTGTTTCTTTTGCTTAACGATTGCCACCTGAGGTAGCCTCTGTTGCCCATCCTCGTCAGTTTCAGAGGGTAGATTTCTCAGTGCTGCCTTTTCCCCAGGTCTCCACGCCTTTGGGTTTGTTTTTGCTTAACGATTGCCACCTGAAGCCAGCCTCTCTTGCCCATCTTCCTCAGTTTCAGAGGGTAGATATTTCAGGGTTGCTTTTTCCCCAGGTCTCCACGCCTTTGGGTTTTGTTTTTGCTTAACGATTGCCACGTGAGGTAGCCTCTGTTGCCCATCTTCCTCAGTTTCAGAGGGTGGATTTCTCCGTGTTGCTTTTTCCCCAGGTCTCCACGCCCTTGTGTGTTTATTTTGCTTAACGTTTGCCACATGAATCCAGCCTCTCTTGCCCATCTTCCTCAGTTTCAGAGGGTAGATTTCTCAGTGCTGCTTTTTCCCCAGGGCTCCACGCCCTTGTGTGTTTCTTTTGCTTAAAGTTTGCCACCTGAAGCCAGCCTCTCTTGCCCATCTTCCTCGGTTTCAGAGGGTAGATATTTCAGGGTTGCTTTTTCTCCAGGTCTCCACGCCTTTGGGTTTTGTTTTTGCTTAACGATTGCCACCTGAGCTAGCCTCTGTTGCCCATCTTCCTCAGTTTCAGAGGGTGGATTTCTCCGTGTTGCTTTTTCCCCAGGTCTCCACGCCCTTGTGTGTTTCTTTTGCTTAACGTTTGCCACCTGAAGCCAGCCTCTCTTGCCCATCTTCCTCAGTTTCAGAGGGTAGATATTTCAGGGTTGCTTATTCCCCAGGTCTCCACGCCTTTGTGTTTTCTTTTTGCTTAACGATTGCCACCTCAGGTAGCCTCTGTTGCCCATCTTCCTCAGCTTCAGAGGGTGGATTTCTCCGTGTTGCTTTTTCCCCAGGTCTCCACGCCCTTGTGTGTTTCTTTTGCTTAAAGATTGGCACCTGAGCTAGCCTCTGTTGCCCATCTTCGTCCGTTTCAGAGGGTGGATTTCTCAGTGTTGCCTTTTCGCCAGCTCCCCACGCCCTTGTGTGTTTCTTTTGCTTAAAGATTGTCACCTGAGCTAGGCACTGTTGCCCTGCTTCCTCAGTTTCAGAGGGTACCTTTTTCAGGGTTGCTTTTTGACCGGGTCTCCTCGCCATTGTATTTTTTTATTTTATTATTTTGCTTAAAGATTGCCACCTAAGCTATTCTCTGTTGCCCATCTCCTTCGGTTTCAGAGGGTAGATTTCTCAGTGTTGCTTTTTCGCCAGCTCTCCATGCCCTTGCGTCTTTTTTTTTTTTCTGCTTAAAGATTGCCACCTGAGCTACCCTCTCTTGCCCATCTTCCTCAGTTTCAGAGGGTGGATTTCTGGGTGTTGCTTTTTCCCCAGGTCTCCACGCCCTTGTGTGTTTCTTTTGCTTAACGATTGCCACCTGAGGTAGCCTCTGTTGCCCTTCCTCGTCAGTTTCAGAGGGTAGGTTTCTCCGTGCTGCTTTTTCCCCAGGTCTCCACGCCCTTGTGTGTTTCTTTTGCTTAACGATTGCCACCTGAGGTAGCCTCTGTTGCCCATCCTCGTCAGTTTCAGAGGGTAGGTTTCTCCGTGCTGCTTTTTCCCCAGGTCTCCACGCCCTTGTGTGCTTCTTTTGCTTAAAGTTTGCCACCTGAAGCCAGCCTCTCTTGCCCATCTTCCTCAGTTTCAGAGGGTAGATATTTCATGGTTGCTTATTCCCCAGGTCTCCACGCCCTTGTGTGTTTCTTTTGCTTAAAGATTGCCTCCTGAGCTAGCCTCTGTTGCCCATCTTCTTCCGTTTCAGAGGGTGGATTTCTCAGTGTTGCCTATTCGCCAGCTCCCCACGCCCTTGTGTGTTTCTTTTGCTTAAAGATTGTCACCTGAGCTAGGCACTGTTGCCCTGCTTCCTCAGTTTCTGAGGGTACATTTTTCAGGGTTGGTTTTGGCCGGGTCTCCTCGCCATTGTATTTTTTTATTTTATTTTTTTTGCTTAAAGATTGCCACCTGAGCTATTCTCTGTTGCCCATCTTCTTCGGTTTCAGAGGGTAGATTTCTCAGTGTTGCTTTTTCGCCAGCTCTCCATGCCCTTGCGTCTTTTTTTTTTTTCTGCTTAAAGATTGCCTCCTGAGCTAGCCTCTCTTGCCCATCTTCCTCAGTTTCAGAGGGTGGATTTCTGGGTGTTGCTTTTTCCCCAGGTCTCCACGCCCTTGTGTGTTTCTTTTGCTTAACGATTGCCACCTGAGGTAGCCTCTGTTGCCCATCCTCGTCAGTTTCAGAGGGTAGATTTCTCAGTGCTGGCTTTTCCCCAGGTCTCCACGCCTTTGGGTTTGTTTTTGCTTAACGATTGCCACCTGAAGCCAGCCTCTCTTGCCCATCTTCCTCAGTTTCAGAGGGTAGATATTTCAGGGTTGCTTTTTCCCCAGGTCTCCACGCCTTTGGGTTTTGTTTTTGCTTAACGATTGCCACGTGAGGTAGCCTCTGTTGCCCATCTTCCTCAGTTTCAGAGGGTGGATTTCTCCGTGTTGCTTTTTCCCCAGGTCTCCACGCCCTTGTGTGTTTATTTTGCTTAACGTTTGCCACATGAATCCAGCCTCTCTTGCCCATCTTCCTCAGTTTCAGAGGGTAGATTTCTCAGTGCTGCTTTTTCCCCAGGGCTCCACGCCCTTGTGTGTTTCTTTTGCTTAAAGTTTGCCACCTGAAGCCAGCCTCTCTTGCCCATCTTCCTCGGTTTCAGAGGGTAGATATTTCAGGGTTGCTTTTTCTCCAGGTCTCCACGCCTTTGGGTTTTGTTTTTGCTTAACGATTGCCACCTGAGCTAGCCTCTGTTGCCCATCTTCCTCAGTTTCAGAGGGTGGATTTCTCCGTGTTGCTTTTTCCCCAGGTCTCCACGCCCTTGTGTGTTTCTTTTGCTTAACGTTTGCCACCTGAAGCCAGCCTCTCTTGCCCATCTTCCTCAGTTTCAGAGGGTAGATATTTCAGGGTTGCTTATTCCCCAGGTCTCCACGCCTTTGTGTTTTCTTTTTGCTTAACGATTGCCACCTCAGGTAGCCTCTGTTGCCCATCTTCCTCAGCTTCAGAGGGTGGATTTCTCCGTGTTGCTTTTTCCCCAGGTCTCCACGCCCTTGTGTGTTTCTTTTGCTTAAAGATTGGCACCTGAGCTAGCCTCTGTTGCCCATCTTCGTCCGTTTCAGAGGGTGGATTTCTCAGTGTTGCCTTTTCGCCAGCTCCCCACGCCCTTGTGTGTTTCTTTTGCTTAAAGATTGTCACCTGAGCTAGGCACTGTTGCCCTGCTTCCTCAGTTTCAGAGGGTACCTTTTTCAGGGTTGCTTTTTGACCGGGTCTCCTCGCCATTGTATTTTTTTATTTTATTATTTTGCTTAAAGATTGCCACCTAAGCTATTCTCTGTTGCCCATCTCCTTCGGTTTCAGAGGGTAGATTTCTCAGTGTTGCTTTTTCGCCAGCTCTCCATGCCCTTGCGTCTTTTTTTTTTTTCTGCTTAAAGATTGCCACCTGAGCTACCCTCTCTTGCCCATCTTCCTCAGTTTCAGAGGGTGGATTTCTGGGTGTTGCTTTTTCCCCAGGTCTCCACGCCCTTGTGTGTTTCTTTTGCTTAACGATTGCCACCGGAGGTAGCCTCTGTTGGCCTTCCTCGTCAGTTTCAGAGGGTAGGTTTCTCCGTGCTGCTTTTTCCCCAGGTCTCCACGCCCTTGTGTGTTTCTTTTGCTTAACGATTGCCACCTGAGGTAGCCTCTGTTGCCCATCCTCGTCAGTTTCAGAGGGTAGGTTTCTCCGTGCTGCTTTTTCCCCAGGTCTCCACGCCCTTGTGTGCTTCTTTTGCTTAAAGTTTGCCACCTGAAGCCAGCCTCTCTTGCCCATCTTCCTCAGTTTCAGAGGGTAGATATTTCAGGGTTGCTTTTTCCCCAGGTCTCCACGCCTTTGGGTTTTGTTTTTGCTTAACGATTGCCACCTGACCTAGCCTCTCTTGCCCATCTTCCTCAGTTTCAGAGGGTCGATTTCTCCGTGTTGCTTTTTCCCCAAGTCTCCACGCCCTTGTGTGTTTCTTTTGCTTAAAGTTTGCCACCTGAAGCCAGCCTCTCTTGCCCATCTTCATCAGTTTCAGAGGGTAGATATTTCAGGGTTGCTTCTTCCCCAGGGCTCCACGCCTTTGTGCTTTGTTCTTGCTTAACGATTGCCACCTGAGGTAGCCTCTCTTGCCCATCTTCCTCAGTTTCAGAGGGTGGATTTCTCCGTGTTGCTTTTTCCCCAGCTCCCCACGCCCTTGTGTGTTTCTTTTGCTTAACGATTTCCACCTGAGGTAGCCTCTGTGGCCCATCCTCGTCAGTTTCAGAGGGTGGATTTCTCCGTGTTGCTTTTTCCCCAGGTCTCCACGCCCTTGTGTGTTTCTTTTGCTTACCGATTGCCACCTGAGGTAGCCTCTGTTGCCCATCCTCGTCAGTTTCAGAGGGTAGATTTCTCAGTGCTGCTTTTTCCCCAGGTCTCCTCGCCCTTGTGTGTTTCTTTTGCTTAAAGTTTGCCACCTGAAGCCAGCCTCTCTTGCCCATCTTCCTCAGTTTCAGAGGGTAGATATTTCAGGGTTGCTTTTTCCCCAGGTCTCCACGCCTTTGGGTTTTGTTTTTGCTTAACGATTGCCACGTGAGGTAGCCTCTGTTGCCCATCTTCCTCAGTTTCAGAGGGTGGATTTCTCCGTGTTGCTTTTTCCCCAGGTCTCCACGCCCTTGTGTGTTTATTTTGCTTAACGTTTGCCACATGAATCCAGCCTCTCTTGCCCATCTTCCTCAGTTTCAGAGGGTAGATTTCTCAGTGCTGCTTTTTCCCCAGGGCTCCACGCCCTTGTGTGTTTCTTTTGCTTAAAGTTTGCCACCTGAAGCCAGCCTCTCTTGCCCATCTTCCTCGGTTTCAGAGGGTAGATATTTCAGGGTTGCTTTTTCTCCAGGTCTCCACGCCTTTGGGTTTTGTTTTTGCTTAACGATTGCCACCTGAGCTAGCCTCTGTTGCCCATCTTCCTCAGTTTCAGAGGGTGGATTTCTCCGTGTTGCTTTTTCCCCAGGTCTCCACGCCCTTGTGTGTTTCTTTTGCTTAACGTTTGCCACCTGAAGCCAGCCTCTCTTGCCCATCTTCCTCAGTTTCAGAGGGTAGATATTTCAGGGTTGCTTATTCCCCAGGTCTCCACGCCTTTGTGTTTTCTTTTTGCTTAACGATTGCCACCTCAGGTAGCCTCTGTTGCCCATCTTCCTCAGCTTCAGAGGGTGGATTTCTCCGTGTTGCTTTTTCCCCAGGTCTCCACGCCCTTGTGTGTTTCTTTTGCTTAAAGATTGGCACCTGAGCTAGCCTCTGTTGCCCATCTTCGTCCGTTTCAGAGGGTGGATTTCTCAGTGTTGCCTTTTCGCCAGCTCCCCACGCCCTTGTGTGTTTCTTTTGCTTAAAGATTGTCACCTGAGCTAGGCACTGTTGCCCTGCTTCCTCAGTTTCAGAGGGTACCTTTTTCAGGGTTGCTTTTTGACCGGGTCTCCTCGCCATTGTATTTTTTTATTTTATTATTTTGCTTAAAGATTGCCACCTAAGCTATTCTCTGTTGCCCATCTCCTTCGGTTTCAGAGGGTAGATTTCTCAGTGTTGCTTTTTCGCCAGCTCTCCATGCCCTTGCGTCTTTTTTTTTTTTCTGCTTAAAGATTGCCACCTGAGCTACCCTCTCTTGCCCATCTTCCTCAGTTTCAGAGGGTGGATTTCTGGGTGTTGCTTTTTCCCCAGGTCTCCACGCCCTTGTGTGTTTCTTTTGCTTAACGATTGCCACCGGAGGTAGCCTCTGTTGGCCTTCCTCGTCAGTTTCAGAGGGTAGGTTTCTCCGTGCTGCTTTTTCCCCAGGTCTCCACGCCCTTGTGTGTTTCTTTTGCTTAACGATTGCCACCTGAGGTAGCCTCTGTTGCCCATCCTCGTCAGTTTCAGAGGGTAGGTTTCTCCGTGCTGCTTTTTCCCCAGGTCTCCACGCCCTTGTGTGCTTCTTTTGCTTAAAGTTTGCCACCTGAAGCCAGCCTCTCTTGCCCATCTTCCTCAGTTTCAGAGGGTAGATATTTCAGGGTTGCTTTTTCCCCAGGTCTCCACGCCTTTGGGTTTTGTTTTTGCTTAACGATTGCCACCTGACCTAGCCTCTCTTGCCCATCTTCCTCAGTTTCAGAGGGTCGATTTCTCCGTGTTGCTTTTTCCCCAAGTCTCCACGCCCTTGTGTGTTTCTTTTGCTTAAAGTTTGCCACCTGAAGCCAGCCTCTCTTGCCCATCTTCATCAGTTTCAGAGGGTAGATATTTCAGGGTTGCTTCTTCCCCAGGGCTCCACGCCTTTGTGCTTTGTTCTTGCTTAACGATTGCCACCTGAGGTAGCCTCTCTTGCCCATCTTCCTCAGTTTCAGAGGGTGGATTTCTCCGTGTTGCTTTTTCCCCAGCTCCCCACGCCCTTGTGTGTTTCTTTTGCTTAACGATTTCCACCTGAGGTAGCCTCTGTGGCCCATCCTCGTCAGTTTCAGAGGGTGGATTTCTCCGTGTTGCTTTTTCCCCAGGTCTCCACGCCCTTGTGTGTTTCTTTTGCTTACCGATTGCCACCTGAGGTAGCCTCTGTTGCCCATCCTCGTCAGTTTCAGAGGGTAGATTTCTCAGTGCTGCTTTTTCCCCAGGTCTCCTCGCCCTTGTGTGTTTCTTTTGCTTAAAGTTTGCCACCTGAAGCCAGCCTCTCTTGCCCATCTTCCTCAGTTTCAGAGGGTAGATATTTCAGGGTTGCTTCTTCCCCAGGTCTCCACGCCTTTGGGTTTTGTTTTTGCTTAACGATTGCCACCTGAGCTAGCCTCTGTTGCCCATCTTCTTCGGTTTCAGAGGGTAGATATTTCAGGGTTGCTTTGTCCCCAGGTCTCCACGCCTTTGTGCTTTGTTTTTGCTTAACGATTGCCACCTGAGGTAGCCTCTCTTGCCCATCTTCCTCAGTTTCAGAGGGTGGATTTCTCCGTGTTGCTTTTTCCCCAGGTCTCCACTCCCTTGTGTGTTTCTTTTGCTTAAAGATTGCCACCTGAGCTAGCCTCTGTTGCCCATCTTCGTCGGTTTCAGAGGGTGGATTTCTCAGTGTTGCCATTTCGCCAGCTCCCCACGCCCTTGTGTGTTTCTTTTGCTTAAAGATTGTCACCTGAGCTAGGCACTGTTGCCCTGCTTCCTCAGTTTCAGAGGGTACCTTTTTCAGTGTTGCTTTTTGACTGGGTCTCCTCGCCATTGTATTTTTTTATTCTATTTTTTTTGCGTAAAGATTGCCACCTGAGCTACTCTCTGTTGCCAATCTTCTTCGGTTTCAGAGGGTAGATTTCTCAGTGTTGCTTTTTCGCCAGCTCTCCACGCCCTTGCGTCTTTTTTTTTTTCTGCTTAAAGGTTGCAACCTGAGCTAGCTTCTTTTGCCCATGTTCGTCAGATTCAGAGGGTGGATTTCTGCGTGTTGCTTTTTCCCCAGGTCTCCACGCCCTGGTGTGTTTCTTCTGCTTAACGATTGCTACCTGAGGTAGCCTCTGTTACCCATCCTCGTCAGTTTCAGAGGGTAGATTTCTCAGTGCTGCTTTTTCCCCAGGTCTCCACGCCCTTGTGTGTTCCTTTTGCTTAAAGTTTGCCACCTGAAGCCAGCCTCTCTTGCCCATCTTCCTCAGTTTCAGAGGGTAGGTATTTCAGGGTTGCTTTTTCCCCAGGTCTCCACGCATTTGTGTTTTGTTTTTGCTTAACGATTGCCACCTGAGCTAGCCTCTCTTGCCCATCTTCCTGAGTTTCAGAGGGTGGATTTCTCCGTGTTGCTTTTTCCCCAGGTCTCCACGCCCTTGTGTGTTTCTTTTGCTTAACGTTTTCCACCTGAAGCCAGCCTCTCTTGCCCATCTTCCTCAGTTTCAGAGGTTAGATATTTCAGGGTTGCTTATTCCCCAGGTCTCCACGCCTTTGTGTTTTCTTTTTGCTTAACGATTGCCACCTGAGGTAGCCTCTGTTGCCCATCTTCCTCAGTTTCAGAGGGTGGATTTCTCCGTGTTGCTTTTTCCCCAGGTCTCCACGCCCTTGTGTGTTTCTTTTGCTTAAAGATTGGCACCTGAGCTAGCCTCTGTTGCCCATCTTCGTCCGTTTCAGAGGGTGGATTTCTCAGTGTTGCCTTTTCGCCAGCTCCCCACGCCCTTGTGTGTTTCTTTTGCTTAAAGATTGTCACCTGAGCTAGGCACTGTTGCCCTGCTTCCTCAGTTTCTGAGGGTACCTTTTTCAGGGTTGCTTTTTGACCGGGTCTCCTCGCCATTGTATTTTTTTTATTTTATTTTTTTTGCTTAAAGATTGCCACCTGAGCTATTCTCTGTTGCCCATCTTCTTCGGTTTCAGAGGGTAGAATTCTCAGTGTTGCTTTTTCGCCAGCTCTCCATGCCCTTGCGTCTTTTTTTTTTTCTGCTTAAAGGTTGCAACCTGAGCTAGCCTCTCTTGCCCATCTTCCTCAGTTTCAGAGGGTGGATTTCTCCCTGTTGCTTTTTCCCCAGGTCTCCACGCCCTTGTGTGTTTCTTTTGCTTAACGATTGCCACCTGAGGTAGCCTCTGTTACCCATCCTCGTCAGTTTCAGAGGGTAGATTTCTCAGTGCTGCTTTTTCCCCAGGTCTCCACGCCCTTGTGTGTTCCTTTTGCTTAAAGTTTGCCACCTGAAGCCAGCCTCTCTTGCCCATCTTCCTCAGTTTCAGATGGTAGATATTTCACGGTTGCTTTTTGCCCAGGTCTCCACGTCTTTGGGTTTTGTTATTGCTTAACGATTGCCACCTGAGCTAGCCTCTCTTGCTCATCTTCCTCAGTTTCAGAGGGTGGATTTCTCCGTGTTGCTTTTTCCTCAGGTCTCCACGCCCTTGTGTGTTTCTTTTGCTTAACGATTGCCACCTGAGGTAGCCTCTGTGGCCCATCCTCGTCAGTTTCAGAGGGTAGATTTCTCAGTGCTGCTTTTTCCCGTGGTCTCCACGCCCTTGTGTGTTTCTTTTGCTTAAAGTTTGCCACCTGAAGCCAGCCTCTCTTGCCCATCTTCCTCAGTTTCAGAGGGTAGATATTTCAGGGTTGCTTCTTCCCCAGGTCTCCACGCCTTTGGGTTTTGTTTTTGCTTAACGATTGCCACCTGAGCTAGCCTCTGTTGCCCATCTTCTTCGGTTTCAGAGGGTAGATATTTCAGGGTTGCTTTGTCCCCAGGTCTCCACGCCTTTGTGCTTTGTTTTTGCTTAACGATTGCCACCTGAGGTAGCCTCTCTTGCCCATCTTCCTCAGTTTCAGAGGGTGGATTTCTCCGTGTTGCTTTTTCCCCAGGTCTCCACTCCCTTGTGTGTTTCTTTTGCTTAAAGATTGCCACCTGAGCTAGCCTCTGTTGCCCATCTTCGTCGGTTTCAGAGGGTGGATTTCTCAGTGTTGCCATTTCGCCAGCTCCCCACGCCCTTGTGTGTTTCTTTTGCTTAAAGATTGTCACCTGAGCTAGGCACTGTTGCCCTGCTTCCTCAGTTTCAGAGGGTACCTTTTTCAGTGTTGCTTTTTGACCGGGTCTCCTCGCCATTGTATTTTTTTATTCTATTTTTTTTGCGTAAAGATTGCCACCTGAGCTACTCTCTGTTGCCAATCTTCTTCGGTTTCAGAGGGTAGATTTCTCAGTGTTGCTTTTTCGCCAGCTCTCCACGCCCTTGCGTCTTTTTTTTTTTTCTGCTTAAAGGTTGCAACCTGAGCTAGCTTCTTTTGCCCATGTTCGTCAGATTCAGAGGGTGGATTTCTGCGTGTTGCTTTTTCCCCAGGTCTCCACGCCCTGGTGTGTTTCTTCTGCTTAACGATTGCTACCTGAGGTAGCCTCTGTTACCAATCCTCGTCAGTTTCAGAGGGTAGATTTCTCAGTGCTGCTTTTTCCCCAGGTCTCCACGCCCTTGTGTGTTCCTTTTGCTTAAAGTTTGCCACCTGAAGCCAGCCTCTCTTGCCCATCTTCCTCAGTTTCAGATGGTAGATATTTCACGGTTGCTTTTTGCCCAGGTCTCCACGTCTTTGGGTTTTGTTATTGCTTAACGATTGCCACCTGAGCTAGCCTCTCTTGCTCATCTTCCTCAGTTTCAGAGGGTGGATTTCTCCGTGTTGCTTTTTCCTCAGGTCTCCACGCCCTTGTGTGTTTCTTTTGCTTAACGATTGCCACCTGAGGTAGCCTCTGTGGCCCATCCTCGTCAGTTTCAGAGGGTAGATTTCTCAGTGCTGCTTTTTCCCGTGGTCTCCACGCCCTTGTGTGTTTCTTTTGCTTAAAGTTTGCCACCTGAAGCCAGCCTCTCTTGCCCATCTTCCTCAGTTTCAGAAGGTAGGTATTTCAGGGTTGCTTTTTCCCCAGGTCTCCACGCCTTTGTGTTTTGTTTTTGCTTAACGATTGCCACCTGAGCTAGCCTCTCTTGCCCATCTTCCTCAGTTTCAGAGGGTGGATTTCTCCGTGTTGCTTTTTCCCCAGGTCTCCACGCCCTTGTGTGTTTCTTTTGCTTAATGTTTGCCACCTGAAGCCAGCCTCTCTTGCCCATCTTCCTCAGTTTCAGAGTGTAGATATATCAGGGTTGCTTTTTCCCAAGGTCTCCACGCCTTTGTGTTGTGTTTTTGCTTAACGATTGCCACGTGAGGTAGCCTCTGTTGCCCATCTTCCTCAGTTTCAGAGGGTGGATTTCTCCGTGTTGCTTTTTCCCCAGGTCTCCACGCCCTTGTGTGTTTCTTTTGCTTAACGACTGCCACCTGAGGTAGCCTCTGTTGCCCATCCTCGTCAGTTTCAGAGGGTAGATTTCTCAGTGCTGCTTTTTCCCCAAGTCTCCACGCCCTTGTGTGTTTCTTTTGCTTAAAGTTTGCCACCTGAAGCCAGCCTCTCTTGCCCATCTTCCTCAGTTTCAGAGGTTAGATATTTCAGGGTTGCTTTTTCCCCAGGTCTCCACGCCCTTGTATGTTTCTTTTGCTTAAAGATTTCCACCTGAGCTAGCCTCTGTTGCCCATCTTCGTCCGTTTCAGAGGGTGGATTTCTCAGTGTTGCCTTTTCGCCAGCTCCCCACGCCCTTGTGTGTTTCTTTTGCTTAAAGATTGTCACCTGAGCTAGACACTCTTGCCCTGCTTCCTCAGTTTCAGAGGGTACCTTTTTCAGGGTTGCTTTTTGACCGGGTCTCCTCGCCATTGTATTTTTTTATTTTATTTTTTTTGCTTAAAGATTGCCACCTGAGCTATTCTCTGTTGCCCATCTTCTTCGGTTTCAGAGGGTAGATTTCTCAGTGTTGCTTTTTCGCCAGCTCTCCATGCCCTTGCGTCTTTTTTTTTTTCTGCTTAAAGGTTGCAACCTGAGCTAGCCTCTCTTGCCCATCTTCCTCAGTTTCAGAGGGTGGATTTCTCCCTGTTGCTTTTTCCCCAGGTCTCCACGCCCTTGTGTGTTTCTTTTGCTTAACGATTGCCACCTGAGGTAGCCTCTGTTACCCATCCTCGTCACTTTCAGAGGGTAGATTTCTCAGTGCTGCTTTTTCCCCAGGTCTCCACGCCCTTGTGTGTTCCTTTTGCTTAAAGTTTGCCACCTGAAGCCAGCCTCTCTTGCCCATCTTCCTCAGTTTCAGAGGGTAGGTATTTCAGGGTTGCTTTTTCCCCAGGTCTCCACGCCTTTGTGTTTTGTTTTTGCTTAAAGATTGCCACCTGAGCTAGCCTCTCTTGCCCATCTTCCTGAGTTTCAGAGGGTGAATTTCTCCGTGTTGCTTTTTACCCAGGTCTCCACGCCCTTGTGTGTTTCTTTTGCTTAACGTTTGCCACCTGAAGCCAGCCTCTCTTGCCCATCTTCCTCAGTTTCAGAGGTTAGATATTTCAGGGTTGCTTATTCCCCAGGTCTCCACGCCTTTGTGTTTTCTTTTTGCTTAACGATTGCCACCTGAGGTAGCCTCTGTTGCCCATCTTCCTCAGTTTCAGAGGGTGGATTTCTCCGTGTTGCTTTTTCCCCAGGTCTCCACGCCCTTGTGTGTTTCTTTTGCTTAAAGATTGCCTCCTGAGCTAGCCTCTGTTGCCCATCTTCGTCCGTTTCAGAGGGTGGATTTCTCAGTGTTGCCTTTTCGCCAGCTCCCCACGCCCTTGTGTGTTTCTTTAGCTTAAATATTGTCACCTGACCTAGGCACTGTTGCCCTGCTTCCTCAGTTTCTGAGGGTACCTTTTTCAGGGTTGCTTTTTGACCGGGTCTCCTCGCCATTGTATTTTTTTATTTTATTTTTTTTGCTTAAAGATTGCCACCTGAGCTATTCTCTGTTGCCCATCTTCTTCGGTTTCAGAGGGTAGATTTGTCAGTGTTGCTTTTTCGCCAGCTCTCCATGCCCTTGCGTCTTTTTTTTTTTCTGCTTAAAGGTTGCAACCTGAGCTAGCCTCTCTTGCCCATCTTCCTCAGTTTCACAGGGTGGATTTCTCCGTGTTGCTTTTTCCTCAGGTCTCCACGCCCTTGTGTGTTTCTTTTGCTTAACGGTTGCCACCTGAGGTAGCCTCTGTGGCCCATCCTCGTCAGTTTCAGAGGGTAGATTTCTCAGTGCTGCTTTTTCCCCTGGTCTCCACGCCCTTGTGTGTTTCTTTTGCTTAAAGTTTGCCACCTGAAGCCAGCCTCTCTTGCCCATCTTCCTCAGTTTCAGAGGGTAGGTATTTCAGGGTTGCTTTTTCCCCAGGTCTCCACGCCTTTGTGTTTTGTTTTTGCTTAACGATTGCCACCTGAGCTAGCCTCTCTTGCCCATCTTCCTCACTTTCAGAGGGTGGATTTCTCCGTGTTGCTTTTTCCCCAGGTCTCCACGCCCTTGTGTGTTTCTTTTGCTTAATGTTTGCCACCTGAAGCCAGCCTCTCTTGCCCATCTTCCTCAGTTTCAGAGTGTAGATATATCAGGGTTGCTTTTTCCCAAGGTCTCCACGCCTTTGTGTTGTGTTTTTGCTTAACGATTGCCACGTGAGGTAGCCTCTGTTGCCCATCTTCCTCAGTTTCAGAGGGTGGATTTCTCCGTGTTGCTTTTTCCCCGGGTCTCCACGCCCTTGTGTGTTTCTTTTGCTTAAAGATTGCCACCTGAGCTAGCCTCTGTTGCCCATCTTCGTCCGTTTCAGAGGGTGGATTTCTCAGTGTTGCCTTTTCGCCAGCTCCCCACGCCCTTGTGTGTTTCTTTTGCTTAAAGATTGTCACCTGAGCTAGGCACTGTTGCCCTGCTTCCTCAGTTTCAGAGGGTACCTTTTTCAGGGTTGCTTTTTGACCGGGTCTCCTCGCCATTGTATTTTTTTATTTTATTCTTTTTGCTTAAAGATTGCCACCTGAGCTAGCCTCTGTTTCCCATCTTCTTCGGTTTCAGAGGGTAGATTTCTCAGTGTTGCTTTTTCGCCAGCTCTCCACGCCCTTGCGTCTTTTTTTTTTGTGCTTAAAGGTTGCAACCTGAGCTAGCTTCTTTTGCCCATGTTCGTCAGTTTCAGAGGGTGGATTTCTCCGTGTTGCTTTTTCCCCAGGTCTCCACGCCCTTGTGTGTTTCTTTTGCTTAACGACTGCCACCTGAGGTAGCCTCTGTTGCCCATCCTCGTCAGTTTCAGAGGGTAGATTTCTCAGTGCTGCTTTTTCCCCAAGTCTCCACGCCCTTGTGTGTTTCTTTTGCTTAAAGTTTGCCACCTGAAGCCAGCCTCTCTTGCCCATCTTCCTCAGTTTCAGAGGGTAGATATTTCAGGGTTGCTTCTTCCCCAGGTCTCCACGACTTTGTGCTTTGTTCTTGCTTAAGGATTGCCACCTGAGGTAGCCTCTCTTGCCCATCTTCCTCAGTTTCAGAGGGTAGGTATTTCAGGGTTGCTTTTTCCCCAGGTCTCCACGCCTTTGTGTTTTGTTTTTGCTTAAAGATTGCCACCTGAGCTAGCCTCTCTTGCCCATCTTCCTGAGTTTCAGAGGGTGAATTTCTCCGTGTTGCTTTTTACCCAGGTCTCCACGCCCTTGTGTGTTTCTTTTGCTTAACGTTTGCCACCTGAAGCCAGCCTCTCTTGCCCATCTTCCTCAGTTTCAGAGGTTAGATATTTCAGGGTTGCTTATTCCCCAGGTCTCCACGCCTTTGTGTTTTCTTTTTGCTTAACGATTGCCACCTGAGGTAGCCTCTGTTGCCCATCTTCCTCAGTTTCAGAGGGTGGATTTCTCCGTGTTGCTTTTTACCCAGGTCTCCACGCCCTTGTGTGTTTCTTTTGCTTAAAGATTGCCTCCTGAGCTAGCCTCTGTTGCCCATCTTCGTCCGTTTCAGAGGGTGGATTTCTCAGTGTTGCCTTTTCGCCAGCTCCCCACGCCCTTGTGTGTTTCTTTAGCTTAAATATTGTCACCTGACCTAGGCACTGTTGCCCTGCTTCCTCAGTTTCTGAGGGTACCTTTTTCAGGGTTGCTTTTTGACCGGGTCTCCTCGCCATTGTATTTTTTTATTTTATTTTTTTTGCTTAAAGATTGCCACCTGAGCTATTCTCTGTTGCCCATCTTCTTCGGTTTCAGAGGGTAGATTTCTCAGTGTTGCTTTTTCGCCAGCTCTCCATGCCCTTGCGTCTTTTTTTTTTGTGCTTAAAGGTTGCAACCTGAGCTAGCTTCTTTTGCCCATGTTCGTCAGTTTCAGAGGGTGGATTTCTCCGTGTTGCTTTTTCCCCAGGTCTCCACGCCCTTGTGTGTTTCTTTTGCTTAACGACTGCCACCTGAGGTAGCCTCTGTTGCCCATCCTCGTCAGTTTCAGAGGGTAGATTTCTCAGTGCTGCTTTTTCCCCAAGTCTCCACGCCCTTGTGTGTTTCTTTTGCTTAAAGTTTGCCACCTGAAGCCAGCCTCTCTTGCCCATCTTCCTCAGTTTCAGAGGGTAGATATTTCAGGGTTGCTTCTTCCCCAGGTCTCCACGCCTTTGTGCTTTGTTCTTGCTTAAGGATTGCCACCTGAGGTAGCCTCTCTTGCCCATCTTCCTCAGTTTCAGAGGGTGGATTTCTCCGTGTTGCTTTTTCCCCAGCTCCCCACGCCCTTGTGTGTTTCTTTTGCTTAAAGATGGCCACCTGAGCTAGCCTCTGTTGCCCATCTCCGACGGTTGCAGAGGGTGGATGTCTCAGTGTTGCGTTTTCGCCAGCTCCCCACGCCCTTCTGTGTTTCTTTTTCTTAAAGAGTGTCACCTGAGCTAGGCACTGTTGCCCTGCTTCCTCAGTTTCAGAGGGTACCTTTTTCAGAGTTGCTTTTTGACCGGGTCTCCTCGCCATTGTATTTTTTTATACTATTTTTTTTGCTTAAAGATTGCCACCTGAGCTAGCCTCTGTTGCCCATCTTCTTAGGTTTCAGAGGGTAGATTTCTCAGTGTTGCTTTTTCGCCAGCTCTCCACGCCCTTGCGTCTTTTTTTTTTCTGCTTAAAGGTTGCAACCTGAGCTAGCTTCTGTTGCCCATGTTCGTCAGTTTCAGAGGGTGGATTTCTCCGTGTTGCTTTTTCCCCAGGTCTCCACGCCCTTGTGTGTTTCTTTTGCTTAACGACTGCCACCTGAGGTAGCCTCTGTTGCCCATCCTCGTCAGTTTCAGAGGGTAGATTTCTCAGTGCTGCTTTTTCCCCAAGTCTCCACGCCCTTGTGTGTTTCTTTTGCTTAAAGTTTGCCACCTGACGCCAGCCTCTCTTGCCCATCTTCCTCAGTTTCAGAGGGTAGGTATTTCAGGGTTGCTTTTTCCCCAGGTCTCCACGCCTTTGTGTTTTGTTTTTGCTTAACGATTGCCACCTGAGCTAGCCTCTCTTGCCCATCTTCCTCAGTTTCAGAGGGTGGATTTCTCCGTGTTGCTTTTTCCCCAGGTCTCCACGCCCTTGTGTGTTTCTTTTGCTTAATGTTTGCCACCTGAAGCCAGCCTCTCTTGCCCATCTTCCTCAGTTTCAGAGCGTAGATATATCAGGGTTGCTTTTTCCCAAGGTCTCCACGCCTTTGTGTTGTGTTTTTGCTTAACGATTGCCACGTGAGGTAGCCTCTGTTGCCCATCTTCCTCAGTTTCAGAGGGTGGATTTCTCCGTGTTGCTTTTTCCCCAGGTCTCCACGCCCTTGTGTGTTTCTTTTGCTTAAAGATTGCCACCTGAGCTAGCCTCTGTTGCCCATCTTCGTCCGTTTCAGAGGGTGGATTTCTCAGTGTTGCCTTTTCGCCAGCTCCCCACGCCCTTGTGTGTTTCTTTTGCTTAAAGATTGTCACCTGAGCTAGGCACTGTTGCCCTGCTTCCTCAGTTTCAGAGGGTACCTTTTTCAGGGTTGCTTTTTGACCGGGTCTCCTTGCCATTGTATTTTTTTATTTTATTCTTTTTGCTTAAAGATTGCCACCTGAGCTAGCCTCTGTTTCCCATCTTCTTCGGTTTCAGAGGGTGGATTTCTCCGTGTTGCTTTTTCCCCAGGTCTCCACGCCCTTGTGTGTTTCTTTTGCTTAAGGACTGCCACCTGAGGTAGCCTCTGTTGCCCATCCTCGTCAGTTTCAGAGGGTAGATTTCTCAGTGCTGCTTTTTCCCCAGGTCTCCACGCCCTTGTGTGTTTCTTTTTCTTAAAGTTTGCCACCTGAAGCCAGCCTCTCTTGCCCATCTTCCTCAGTTTCAGAGGGTAGATATTTCAGAGTTGCTTCTTCCCCATTTCTCCACGCCTTTGTGCTTTGTTCTTGCTTAACGATTGCCACCTGAGGTAGCCTCTCTTGCCCATCTTCCTCAGTTTCAGAGGGTAGATATTTCAGGGTTGCTTCTTCCCCAGGTCTCCACGCCTTTGGGTTTTGTTTTTGCTTAACGATTGCCACCTGAGCTAGCCTCTGTTGCCCATCGTCTTCGGTTTCAGAGGGTAGATATTTCAGGGTTGCTTTGTCCCCAGGTCTCCACGTCTTTGTGCTTTGTTCTTGCTTAACGATTGCCACCTGAGGTAGCCTCTCTTGCCCATCTTCCTCAGTTTCAGAGGGTGGATTTCTCCGTGTTGCTTTTTCCCCAGGTCTCCACTCCCTTGTGTGTTTCTTTTGCTTGAAGATTGCCACCTGAGCTAGCCTCTGTTGCCCATCTTCGTCCGTTTCAGAGGGTGGATTTCTCAGTGTTGCCATTTCGCCAGCTCCCCACGCCCTTGTGTGTTTCTTTTGCTCAAAGATTGTCACCTGAGCTAGGCACTGTTGCCCTGCTTCCTCAGTTTCAGAGGGTACCTTTTTCAGGGTTGCTTTTTGACCGGGTCTCCTCGCACTTGTATTTTTTTATTCTATTTTTTTTGCGTAAAGATTGCCACCTGCGCTAGTCTCTGTTGCCCATCTTCTTCGGTTTCAGAGGGTAGATTTCTCAGTGTTGCTTTTTCGCCAGCTCTCCACGCCCTTGCGTCTTTTTTTTTTTTCTGCTTAAAGGTTGCAACCTGAGCTAGCTTCTTTTGCCCATGTTCGTCAGATTCAGAGGGTGGATTTCTGCGTGTTGCTTTTTCCCCAGGTCTCCACGCCCTGGTGTGTTTCTTCTGCTTAACGATTGCCACCTGAGGTAGCCTCTGTTACCCATCCTCGTCAGTTTCAGAGGGTAGATTTCTCAGTGCTGCTTTTTCCCCAGGTCTCCACGCCCTTGTGTGTTCCTTTTGCTTAAAGTTTGCCACCTGAAGCCAGCCTCTCTTGCCCATCTTCCTCAGTTTCAGATGGTAGATATTTCACGGTTGCTTTTTGCCCAGGTCTCCAAGTCTTTGGGTTTTGTTATTGCTTAACGATTGCCACCTGAGCTAGCCTCTCTTGCTCATCTTCCTCAGTTTCAGAGGGTGGATTTCTCCGTGTTGCTTTTTCCTCAGGTCTCCACGCCCTTGTGTGTTTCTTTTGCTTAACGATTGCCACCTGAGGTAGCCTCTGTGGCCCATCCTCGTCAGTTTCAGAGGGTAGATTTCTCAGTGCTGCTTTTTCCCGTGGTCTCCACGCCCTTGTGTGTTTCTTTTGCTTAAAGTTTGCCACCTGAAGCCAGCCTCTCTTGCCCATCTTCCTCAGTTTCAGAGGGTAGGTATTTCAGGGTTGCTTTTTCCCCAGGTCTCCACGCCTTTGTGTTTTGTTTTTGCTTAACGATTGCCACCTGAGCTAGCCTCTCTTGCCGATCTTCCTGAGTTTCAGAGGGTGGATTTCTCCGTGTTGCTTTTTCCCCAGGTCTCCACGCCCTTGTGTGTTTCTTTTGCTTAACGTTTGCCACCTGAAGCCAGCCTCTCTTGCCCATCTTCCTCAGTTTCAGAGGTTAGATATTTCAGGGTTGCTTATTCCCCAGGTCTCCACGCCTTTGTGTTTTCTTTTTGCTTAACGATTGCCACCTGAGGTAGCCTCTGTTGCCCATCTTCCTCAGTTTCAGAGGGTGGATTTCTCCGTGTTGCTTTTTCCCCAGGTCTCCACGCCCTTGTGTGTTTCTTTTGCTTAAAGATTGCCTCCTGAGCTAGCCTCTGTTGCCCATCTTCGTCCGTTTCAGAGGGTGGATTTCTCAGTGTTGCCTTTTCGCCAGCTCCCCACGCCCTTGTGTGTTTCTTTTGCTTAAAGATTGTCACCTGAGCTAGACACTGTTGCCCTGCTTCCTCAGTTTCAGAGGGTACCTTTTTCAGGGTTGCTTTTTCACCGAGTCTCCTCGCCATTGTATTTTTTTATTTTATTTTTTTTGCTTAAAGATTGCCACCTGAGCTATTCTCTGTTGCCCATCTTCTTCGGTTTCAGAGGGTAGATTTCTCAGTGTTGCTTTTTCGCCAGCTCTCCATTCCCTTGCGTCTTTTTTTTTTCTGCTTAAAGGTTGCAACCTGAGCTAGCCTCTCTTGCCCTTCTTCCTCAGTTTCAGAGGGTAGGTATTTCAGGGTTGCTTTTTCCCCAGGTCTCCACGCCTTTGTGTTTTGTTTTTGCTTAACGATTGCCACCTGAGCTAGCCTCTCTTGCCCATCTTCCTCAGTTTCAGAGGGTGGATTTCTCCGTGTTGCTTTTTCCCCAGGTCTCCACGCCCTTGTGTGTTTCTTTTGCTTAATGTTTGCCACCTGAAGCCAGCCTCTCTTGCCCATCTTCCTCAGTTTCAGAGTGTAGATATATCAGGGTTGCTTTTTCCCAAGGTCTCCACGCCTTTGTGTTGTGTTTTTGCTTAACGATTGCCACGTGAGGTAGCCTCTGTTGCCCATCTTCCTCAGTTTCAGAGGGTGGATTTCTCCGTGTTGCTTTTTCCCCAGGTCTCCACGCCCTTGTGTGTTTCTTTTGCTTAAAGATTGCCACCTGAGCTAGCCTCTGTTGCCCATCTTCGTCCGTTTCAGAGGGTGGATTTCTCAGTGTTGCCTTTTCGCCAGCTCCCCACGCCCTTGTGTGTTTCTTTTGCTTAAAGATTGTCACCTGAGCTAGGCACTGTTGCCCTGCTTCCTCAGTTTCAGAGGGTACCTTTTTCAGAGTTGCTTTTTGACCGGGTCTCCTCGCCCTTGTATTTTTTTATTCTATTTTTTTTGCTTGAAGATTGCCACCTGAGCTAGCCTCTGTTGCCCATCTTCTTCGGTTTCAGAGGGTAGATTTCTCAGTGTTGCTTTTTCGCCAGCTCTCCACGTTCTTGCGTCTTTTTTTTTTCTGCTTAAAGGTTGCAACCTGAGCTAGCTTCTTTTGCCCATGTTCGTCAGTTTCAGAGGGTGGATTTCTCCGTGTTGCTTTTTCCCCAGGTCTCCACGCCCTTGTGTGTTTCTTTGGCTTAACGATTGCCACCTGAGGTAGCCTCTGTTGTCCATCCTCGTCAGTTTCAGAGGGTAGATTTCTCAGTGCTGCTTTTTCCCCAGGTCTCCACGCCCTTGTGTGTTTCTTTTGCTTAAAGTTTGCCACCTGAAGCCAGCCTCTCTTGCCCATCTTCCTCAGTTTCAGAGGGTAGATATTTCAGGGTTGCTTTTTCCCCAGGTCTCCACGCCTTTGGGTTTTGTTTTTGCTTAACGATTGCCACCTGAGCTAGCCTCTCTTGCCCATCTTCCTCAGTTTCAGAGGGTGGATTTCTCCGTGTTGCTTTTTCCCCAGGTCTCCACGCCCTTGTGTGTTTCTTTTGCTTAAAGATTGCCACCTGATCTAGCCTCTGTTGCCCATCTTCGTCCGTTTCAGAGGGTGGATTTCTCAGTGTTGCCTTTTTGCCAGCTCCCCACGCCCTTGTGTGTTTCTTTTGCTTAAAGATTGTCACCTGAGCTAGGCACTGTTGCCCTGCTTCCTCAGTTTCTGAGGGTACCTTTTTCAGGGTTGCTTTTTGACCGGATCTCCTCGCCATTGTATTTTTTTATTTTATTCTTTTTGCTTAAAGATTGCCACCTGAGCTAGCCTCTGTTGCCCATCTTCGTCCGTTTCAGAGGGTGGATTTCTCAGTGTTGCCTTATCGCCAGCTCCCCACGCCCTTGTGTGTTTCTTTTGCTTAAAGATTGTCACCTGAGCTAGGCACTGTTGCCCTGCTTCCTCAGTTTCAGAGGGTACCTTTTTCAGGGTTGCTTTTTGACCGGGTCTCCTCGCCAATGTATTTTTTTATTTTATTTTTTTTGCTTAAAGATTGCCACCTGAGCTAGCCTCTGTTGCGCTTCTTTCTCAGTTTCAGAGGGTAGATTTCTCCGTGTTGCTTTTTCCCCAGGTCTCCACGCACTTCCTTTTATTTTTCCTTAAAAATTGCCACCTGAGCTAGCCTCTGTTGCCCATCCTCGTCAGTTTCAGAGGGTAGATTTCTCAGTGCTGCTTTTTCCCCAGGTCTCCACGCCCTTGTGTGTTTCTTTTGCTTAAAGTTTGCCACCTGAAGCCAGCCTCTCTTGCCCAACTTCCTCAGTTTCAGATGGTAGATATTTCAGGGTTGCTTTTTCCCCAGGTCTCCACGCCTTTGTGTTTTGTTTTTGCTTAACGAGTGCCACCTGAGGTAGCCTCTGTTGCCCATCTTCGTCAGTTTCAGAGGGTGGATTTCTCCGTGTTGCTTTTTCCCCAGGTCTCCACGCCCTTGTGTGTTTCTTTTGCTTAACGATTGCCACCTGAGGTAGCCTCTGTTGCCCTTCCTCGTCAGTTTCAGAGGGTAGATTTCTCAGTGCTGCTTTTTCCCCAGGTCTCCATGCCCTTGTGTGTTTCTTTTGCTTAAAGTTTGCCACCTGAAGCCAGCCTCTCTTGCCCATCTTCCTCAGTTTCAGAGGGTAGATATTTCAGGGTTGCTTTTTCCCCAGGTCTCCACGCCTTTGGGTTTTGTTTTTGCTTAACGATTGCCACCTGAGCTAGCCTCTGTTGCCCATCTTCTTCGGTTTCAGAGGGTAGATTTCTCAGTGTTGCTTTTTCGCCAGCTCTCCACGCCCTTGCGTCTTTTTTTTTTTTCTGCTTAAATGTTGCAACCTGAGCTAGCTTCTTTTGCCCATGTTCCTCAGTTTCAGAGGGTGGATTTCTCCGTGTTGCTTTTTCCCCAGGTCTCCACGCCGTTGTGTGTTTCTTTGGCTTAACGATTGCCACCTGAGGTAGCCTCTGTAGCCCATCCTCTTCAGTTTCAGAGGGTAGATTTCTCAGAGCTGCTTTTTCCCCAGGTCTCCACGCCCTTGTGTGTTTCTTTTGCTTAAGGATTGCCACCTGAGCTAGCCTCTGTTGCCCATCTTCGTCCGTTTCAGAGGGTGGATTTCTCAGTGTTGCCTTTTCGCCAGCTCCCCACACCCTTTTGTGTTTCTTTTGCTTAAAGATTGCCACCTGAGCTAGCCTCTGTTGCGCTTCTTTCTCAGTTTCAGAGGGTAGATTTCTCCGTGTTGCTTTTTCCCCAGGTCTCCACGCACTTCCTTTTATTTTTCCTTAAAAATTGCTACCTGAGCTAGCCTCTGTTGCCCATCTTCGTCGGTTTCAGAGGGTAGATTTCTCACTGTTGCTTTTTTGCCAGGTCTGCACGCCCTTGTGTTTTGTTTTTGCTTACACATTCCCACCTGGGCTAGCCTGCGTAGCCCATCTTCTTCAGTTTCAGAGGGTACATTTCTCAGTGTTGCTTTCTACCCAGGTCTTCACGCCCCAGTGTTCTTTTTTTGTTGTTGTTGTTGTTTTTATTTTTTGCTTAATAATTGCCACCTGGCCTAGCCTGTCTTGTCCATCTTCGTCAGTTTCAGAGGGTGGATTTCTCCGTGTTGCTTTTTCCCCAGGTCTCCACGCCCTTGTGTGTTTCTTTTGCTTAACGACTGCCACCTGAGGTAGCCTCTGTTGCCCATCCTCGTCAGTTTCAGAGGGTAGATTTCTCAGTGCTGCTTTTTCCCCAAGTCTCCACGCCCTTGTGTGTTTCTTTTGCTTAAAGTTTGCCACCTGACGCCAGCCTCTCTTGCCCATCTTCCTCAGTTTCAGAGGGTAGGTATTTCAGGGTTGCTTTTTCCCCAGGTCTCCACGCCTTTGTGTTTTGTTTTTGCTTAACGATTGCCACCTGAGCTAGCCTCTCTTGCCCATCTTCCTCAGTTTCAGAGGGTGGATTTCTCCGTGTTGCTTTTTCCCCAGGTCTCCACGCCCTTGTGTGTTTCTTTTGCTTAATGTTTGCCACCTGAAGCCAGCCTCTCTTGCCCATCTTCCTCAGTTTCAGAGCGTAGATATATCAGGGTTGCTTTTTCCCAAGGTCTCCACGCCTTTGTGTTGTGTTTTTGCTTAACGATTGCCACGTGAGGTAGCCTCTGTTGCCCATCTTCCTCAGTTTCAGAGGGTGGATTTCTCCGTGTTGCTTTTTCCCCAGGTCTCCACGCCCTTGTGTGTTTCTTTTGCTTAAAGATTGCCACCTGAGCTAGCCTCTGTTGCCCATCTTCGTCCGTTTCAGAGGGTGGATTTCTCAGTGTTGCCTTTTCGCCAGCTCCCCACGCCCTTGTGTGTTTCTTTTGCTTAAAGATTGTCACCTGAGCTAGGCACTGTTGCCCTGCTTCCTCAGTTTCAGAGGGTACCTTTTTCAGGGTTGCTTTTTGACCGGGTCTCCTTGCCATTGTATTTTTTTATTTTATTCTTTTTGCTTAAAGATTGCCACCTGAGCTAGCCTCTGTTTCCCATCTTCTTCGGTTTCAGAGGGTGGATTTCTCCGTGTTGCTTTTTCCCCAGGTCTCCACGCCCTTGTGTGTTTCTTTTGCTTAAGGACTGCCACCTGAGGTAGCCTCTGTTGCCCATCCTCGTCAGTTTCAGAGGGTAGATTTCTCAGTGCTGCTTTTTCCCCAGGTCTCCACGCCCTTGTGTGTTTCTTTTTCTTAAAGTTTGCCACCTGAAGCCAGCCTCTCTTGCCCATCTTCCTCAGTTTCAGAGGGTAGATATTTCAGAGTTGCTTCTTCCCCATTTCTCCACGCCTTTGTGCTTTGTTCTTGCTTAACGATTGCCACCTGAGGTAGCCTCTCTTGCCCATCTTCCTCAGTTTCAGAGGGTAGATATTTCAGGGTTGCTTCTTCCCCAGGTCTCCACGCCTTTGGGTTTTGTTTTTGCTTAACGATTGCCACCTGAGCTAGCCTCTGTTGCCCATCGTCTTCGGTTTCAGAGGGTAGATATTTCAGGGTTGCTTTGTCCCCAGGTCTCCACGTCTTTGTGCTTTGTTCTTGCTTAACGATTGCCACCTGAGGTAGCCTCTCTTGCCCATCTTCCTCAGTTTCAGAGGGTGGATTTCTCCGTGTTGCTTTTTCCCCAGGTCTCCACTCCCTTGTGTGTTTCTTTTGCTTGAAGATTGCCACCTGAGCTAGCCTCTGTTGCCCATCTTCGTCCGTTTCAGAGGGTGGATTTCTCAGTGTTGCCATTTCGCCAGCTCCCCACGCCCTTGTGTGTTTCTTTTGCTCAAAGATTGTCACCTGAGCTAGGCACTGTTGCCCTGCTTCCTCAGTTTCAGAGGGTACCTTTTTCAGGGTTGCTTTTTGACCGGGTCTCCTCGCACTTGTATTTTTTTATTCTATTTTTTTTGCGTAAAGATTGCCACCTGCGCTAGTCTCTGTTGCCCATCTTCTTCGGTTTCAGAGGGTAGATTTCTCAGTGTTGCTTTTTCGCCAGCTCTCCACGCCCTTGCGTCTTTTTTTTTTTTCTGCTTAAAGGTTGCAACCTGAGCTAGCTTCTTTTGCCCATGTTCGTCAGATTCAGAGGGTGGATTTCTGCGTGTTGCTTTTTCCCCAGGTCTCCACGCCCTGGTGTGTTTCTTCTGCTTAACGATTGCCACCTGAGGTAGCCTCTGTTACCCATCCTCGTCAGTTTCAGAGGGTAGATTTCTCAGTGCTGCTTTTTCCCCAGGTCTCCACGCCCTTGTGTGTTCCTTTTGCTTAAAGTTTGCCACCTGAAGCCAGCCTCTCTTGCCCATCTTCCTCAGTTTCAGATGGTAGATATTTCACGGTTGCTTTTTGCCCAGGTCTCCAAGTCTTTGGGTTTTGTTATTGCTTAACGATTGCCACCTGAGCTAGCCTCTCTTGCTCATCTTCCTCAGTTTCAGAGGGTGGATTTCTCCGTGTTGCTTTTTCCTCAGGTCTCCACGCCCTTGTGTGTTTCTTTTGCTTAACGATTGCCACCTGAGGTAGCCTCTGTGGCCCATCCTCGTCAGTTTCAGAGGGTAGATTTCTCAGTGCTGCTTTTTCCCGTGGTCTCCACGCCCTTGTGTGTTTCTTTTGCTTAAAGTTTGCCACCTGAAGCCAGCCTCTCTTGCCCATCTTCCTCAGTTTCAGAGGGTAGGTATTTCAGGGTTGCTTTTTCCCCAGGTCTCCACGCCTTTGTGTTTTGTTTTTGCTTAACGATTGCCACCTGAGCTAGCCTCTCTTGCCAATCTTCCTGAGTTTCAGAGGGTGGATTTCTCCGTGTTGCTTTTTCCCCAGGTCTCCACGCCCTTGTGTGTTTCTTTTGCTTAACGTTTGCCACCTGAAGCCAGCCTCTCTTGCCCATCTTCCTCAGTTTCAGAGGTTAGATATTTCAGGGTTGCTTATTCCCCAGGTCTCCACGCCTTTGTGTTTTCTTTTTGCTTAACGATTGCCACCTGAGGTAGCCTCTGTTGCCCATCTTCCTCAGTTTCAGAGGGTGGATTTCTCCGTGTTGCTTTTTCCCCAGGTCTCCACGCCCTTGTGTGTTTCTTTTGCTTAAAGATTGCCTCCTGAGCTAGCCTCTGTTGCCCATCTTCGTCCGTTTCAGAGGGTGGATTTCTCAGTGTTGCCTTTTCGCCAGCTCCCCACGCCCTTGTGTGTTTCTTTTGCTTAAAGATTGTCACCTGAGCTAGACACTGTTGCCCTGCTTCCTCAGTTTCAGAGGGTACCTTTTTCAGGGTTGCTTTTTCACCGAGTCTCCTCGCCATTGTATTTTTTTATTTTATTTTTTTTGCTTAAAGATTGCCACCTGAGCTATTCTCTGTTGCCCATCTTCTTCGGTTTCAGAGGGTAGATTTCTCAGTGTTGCTTTTTCGCCAGCTCTCCATTCCCTTGCGTCTTTTTTTTTTCTGCTTAAAGGTTGCAACCTGAGCTAGCCTCTCTTGCCCTTCTTCCTCAGTTTCAGAGGGTAGGTATTTCAGGGTTGCTTTTTCCCCAGGTCTCCACGCCTTTGTGTTTTGTTTTTGCTTAACGATTGCCACCTGAGCTAGCCTCTCTTGCCCATCTTCCTCAGTTTCAGAGGGTGGATTTCTCCGTGTTGCTTTTTCCCCAGGTCTCCACGCCCTTGTGTGTTTCTTTTGCTTAATGTTTGCCACCTGAAGCCAGCCTCTCTTGCCCATCTTCCTCAGTTTCAGAGTGTAGATATATCAGGGTTGCTTTTTCCCAAGGTCTCCACGCCTTTGTGTTGTGTTTTTGCTTAACGATTGCCACGTGAGGTAGCCTCTGTTGCCCATCTTCCTCAGTTTCAGAGGGTGGATTTCTCCGTGTTGCTTTTTCCCCAGGTCTCCACGCCCTTGTGTGTTTCTTTTGCTTAAAGATTGCCACCTGAGCTAGCCTCTGTTGCCCATCTTCGTCCGTTTCAGAGGGTGGATTTCTCAGTGTTGCCTTTTCGCCAGCTCCCCACGCCCTTGTGTGTTTCTTTTGCTTAAAGATTGTCACCTGAGCTAGGCACTGTTGCCCTGCTTCCTCAGTTTCAGAGGGTACCTTTTTCAGAGTTGCTTTTTGACCGGGTCTCCTCGCCCTTGTATTTTTTTATTCTATTTTTTTTGCTTGAAGATTGCCACCTGAGCTAGCCTCTGTTGCCCATCTTCTTCGGTTTCAGAGGGTAGATTTCTCAGTGTTGCTTTTTCGCCAGCTCTCCACGTTCTTGCGTCTTTTTTTTTTCTGCTTAAAGGTTGCAACCTGAGCTAGCTTCTTTTGCCCATGTTCGTCAGTTTCAGAGGGTGGATTTCTCCGTGTTGCTTTTTCCCCAGGTCTCCACGCCCTTGTGTGTTTCTTTGGCTTAACGATTGCCACCTGAGGTAGCCTCTGTTGTCCATCCTCGTCAGTTTCAGAGGGTAGATTTCTCAGTGCTGCTTTTTCCCCAGGTCTCCACGCCCTTGTGTGTTTCTTTTGCTTAAAGTTTGCCACCTGAAGCCAGCCTCTCTTGCCCATCTTCCTCAGTTTCAGAGGGTAGATATTTCAGGGTTGCTTTTTCCCCAGGTCTCCACGCCTTTGGGTTTTGTTTTTGCTTAACGATTGCCACCTGAGCTAGCCTCTCTTGCCCATCTTCCTCAGTTTCAGAGGGTGGATTTCTCCGTGTTGCTTTTTCCCCAGGTCTCCACGCCCTTGTGTGTTTCTTTTGCTTAAAGATTGCCACCTGATCTAGCCTCTGTTGCCCATCTTCGTCCGTTTCAGAGGGTGGATTTCTCAGTGTTGCCTTTTTGCCAGCTCCCCACGCCCTTGTGTGTTTCTTTTGCTTAAAGATTGTCACCTGAGCTAGGCACTGTTGCCCTGCTTCCTCAGTTTCTGAGGGTACCTTTTTCAGGGTTGCTTTTTGACCGGATCTCCTCGCCATTGTATTTTTTTATTTTATTCTTTTTGCTTAAAGATTGCCACCTGAGCTAGCCTCTGTTGCCCATCTTCGTCCGTTTCAGAGGGTGGATTTCTCAGTGTTGCCTTATCGCCAGCTCCCCACGCCCTTGTGTGTTTCTTTTGCTTAAAGATTGTCACCTGAGCTAGGCACTGTTGCCCTGCTTCCTCAGTTTCAGAGGGTACCTTTTTCAGGGTTGCTTTTTGACCGGGTCTCCTCGCCAATGTATTTTTTTATTTTATTTTTTTTGCTTAAAGATTGCCACCTGAGCTAGCCTCTGTTGCGCTTCTTTCTCAGTTTCAGAGGGTAGATTTCTCCGTGTTGCTTTTTCCCCAGGTCTCCACGCACTTCCTTTTATTTTTCCTTAAAAATTGCCACCTGAGCTAGCCTCTGTTGCCCATCCTCGTCAGTTTCAGAGGGTAGATTTCTCAGTGCTGCTTTTTCCCCAGGTCTCCACGCCCTTGTGTGTTTCTTTTGCTTAAAGTTTGCCACCTGAAGCCAGCCTCTCTTGCCCAACTTCCTCAGTTTCAGATGGTAGATATTTCAGGGTTGCTTTTTCCCCAGGTCTCCACGCCTTTGTGTTTTGTTTTTGCTTAACGAGTGCCACCTGAGGTAGCCTCTGTTGCCCATCTTCGTCAGTTTCAGAGGGTGGATTTCTCCGTGTTGCTTTTTCCCCAGGTCTCCACGCCCTTGTGTGTTTCTTTTGCTTAACGATTGCCACCTGAGGTAGCCTCTGTTGCCCTTCCTCGTCAGTTTCAGAGGGTAGATTTCTCAGTGCTGCTTTTTCCCCAGGTCTCCATGCCCTTGTGTGTTTCTTTTGCTTAAAGTTTGCCACCTGAAGCCAGCCTCTCTTGCCCATCTTCCTCAGTTTCAGAGGGTAGATATTTCAGGGTTGCTTTTTCCCCAGGTCTCCACGCCTTTGGGTTTTGTTTTTGCTTAACGATTGCCACCTGAGCTAGCCTCTGTTGCCCATCTTCTTCGGTTTCAGAGGGTAGATTTCTCAGTGTTGCTTTTTCGCCAGCTCTCCACGCCCTTGCGTCTTTTTTTTTTTTCTGCTTAAATGTTGCAACCTGAGCTAGCTTCTTTTGCCCATGTTCCTCAGTTTCAGAGGGTGGATTTCTCCGTGTTGCTTTTTCCCCAGGTCTCCACGCCGTTGTGTGTTTCTTTGGCTTAACGATTGCCACCTGAGGTAGCCTCTGTAGCCCATCCTCTTCAGTTTCAGAGGGTAGATTTCTCAGAGCTGCTTTTTCCCCAGGTCTCCACGCCCTTGTGTGTTTCTTTTGCTTAAGGATTGCCACCTGAGCTAGCCTCTGTTGCCCATCTTCGTCCGTTTCAGAGGGTGGATTTCTCAGTGTTGCCTTTTCGCCAGCTCCCCACACCCTTTTGTGTTTCTTTTGCTTAAAGATTGCCACCTGAGCTAGCCTCTGTTGCGCTTCTTTCTCAGTTTCAGAGGGTAGATTTCTCCGTGTTGCTTTTTCCCCAGGTCTCCACGCACTTCCTTTTATTTTTCCTTAAAAATTGCTACCTGAGCTAGCCTCTGTTGCCCATCTTCGTCGGTTTCAGAGGGTAGATTTCTCACTGTTGCTTTTTTGCCAGGTCTGCACGCCCTTGTGTTTTGTTTTTGCTTACACATTCCCACCTGGGCTAGCCTGCGTAGCCCATCTTCTTCAGTTTCAGAGGGTACATTTCTCAGTGTTGCTTTCTACCCAGGTCTTCACGCCCCAGTGTTCTTTTTTTGTTGTTGTTGTTGTTTTTATTTTTTGCTTAATAATTGCCACCTGGCCTAGCCTGTCTTGTCCATCTTCGTCAGTTTTAGAGGGTGGATTTCTCAGTGCTGCTTTTTCCCCAGTTCTCCACACCCTTGTGTGTTTCTTTTGCTTAAAGATTGCCACCTGAGCTAGCCTCTGTTGCCCATCTTCGTCGGTTTCAGAGGGTAGATTTCTCAGCGTTGCTTTTTCCCCAGGTGTCTACGCGCTTGTGTGTGTGTGTGTGTGTGTGTGTGTGTTTTCTGCTTAAAGATTGCCACCTGAGCTAGCCCCTGTTGCCCATCTTCGTCAGTTTCAGAGGGTAGATTTCTCAGTGTTGATTTTTCCCCAGTTCTCCACGCCCTCGTGCTTTTTTTTTTTATTTCCTTAAATGTCGGCGCCTGAGCCAGCTTCTTTTGCCCATCTTCGTCAGTTTCAGCGGGTAGACTCTCCGCCTGCCTTCAACAGACCCTCTGGACTGGAAAGCTTTCCTCTTCCCGTCATCACGGTCCTTCTCGGATGACATGCCTGGTTTCGGTTTGACCGTTCCCCCCCGCCCTGATTTTCTAAGTCCTCCCGGGAGCCCCGGGGGCGCTCCGGCCGCTCCGGGAAGCGGCGGCCTCCCGGCCGCACCGGCCCAGCCCGGCCCGGGCCGCCCCCTGGCCTCTCTGGGGGAACTCTCCCCGTCCCCTTCCCGGTGAGCGCCCGAGAAACCTTTTCCGAGTCCCCCTCCTGCGGCTTGGGCTGCGCCTTGGCGGCCGGGAGCCCGCGGGCGGACGCCCCGGGGCTGCACTGGGCCGGGAGGCTGGGTCCGAGGGGGCGCCGGGACGGGGTCGGGCGGCCCGGCGGCCCGGCTGTGCTCCCCGGCGGGCCCGCGCTCCGGCTCCGTCCCGCTGAGGCGGTCGTCGGTCGCCGGGTGCCACCTGGCGGCCGCTTTTACATCGTCTCTTTCCTCCGGAGCTCCGGCGACGCGGGCCAAGGGACGGGACTCGGCCGCGGTGACCGAGGCAGAGTCCCGGGAGGCCGGCGTCGCTGGCGGGATCTGGCCCGGTGGCGCCGGGGCGTGAGCGCGACGCCCGCTCGCCGGAGATTGGAGGTGCAGGCTACTGAGGGAGGTGGCTGTCGCCGCGCCGCCCGGTGCCGGCCGGGGTGTGGGGCCTCCCGGACGGGTCGACCAGCAGCCGCGGTTGCCCCTCCGTCCCCGGGAGGGGGTGGGGAGCCGCCGCGGGGGAACGGGCGAGGGAGCTCGTCCCGTGCCCGGCCGTCGTCCCGAGGGCGGCCCGGTGGTCGGGCCTTCCGCGTCGCCGATCCCCTTTCCGCGCCCCGCTCCGGAGGTGGGCGACCGGCCGGGGCCTTGCGGGGGAGGCCCGTGGAGGGTGCGACGGGCTCGGCCGCCGGGCTGGCCTTTTCCCCACTGGTCTTCCGAGTCGACCGGCTCTGGCGGTGGGGACCGGGCCCGGTCCTCGGATGCCTCCTCCTCCGTGGCAGTTTTTTTTTCCAAGTCCCGCCCTGGAGAAGAGCGTGGACCGGCCCCGGGAGCCCTCGAGGGCGGGCCGGGGAGGGCGTCCCCGGCCCGGACGCGTGCCCGGGGTGGGTCCGGGCCGTCGGACCGGACTTCTCTCTCCGAGTTTCGCGGGTCGCGTCTTTGTCCGGAGGCGGGAGGGGGCCGGCTCGAGGCGTAGGTGGAGCCCCGGCTGAGGGACGGGAGCCACGGTCCCGCCCCGGGCCCGGTCGCCGGAGGCGCCTCCGCGGAATTTTTTTCTAAGTCCTGACCCGGCGACTCAGAGGGAGGGACCGACCGGTCCCGGCCCGCGCGGGCGGCCCGGGGAGGCTGTCCCCGGCTCCCCCTGCCGCCACGCTTCTGGGGTCGACCAGATGGCCCCGGGAGCTCCGGGCCTGGTGGCGATGGGGTCGTGCTTGGGGTCTGGTGGCCGTGGCCGTGATCCAGGGGTTCCCCTGGTGATCCGTGGGTGGACCCCGTCTCCGGGCGCGGCGATTCTTGCCCCCGAATGGGTGGTTTTGTGCCGCCAGGTAAGTGCTGACACGCTCTGCTCGGGTGACAGTCGCCCGAGAGCTTCCGGGTGCCTGGATGCGTGTGCGGGGAGGGCTCCGGGCTCTGGCCGAGAACCGGACGCCCGTTTCCACCCCCGCCGCTTGAGCCGCCCGCTGGGGCCTGCGCGCCGGCTCTTGTGCGTTCCAGGCGCCCCCACGACCGTGGTGCCACCTCCGGTCTCTGGTACCCGAGGGCGGCGGGGTTAGGGGCGCGGGGTCCTCTACCACGCGCACTCCCTGCCGCCGGCACCCGGGTGCGGTCGCGACTTACCCCATCCCACCGGCTCCGTGCCAGTGCGTGTCAGGCGTTCTCGTCCTGGGGTCGTCGCCCGCGCTTGCTGGAGGAGGAGAGGGGTCGGTGAGGCTGAAGCAGGCTCCTCCGCTCGCTGTCCTCGCCGGCCTTCCCTTGCTCGGGGGTCCCTCGTGTTATGCTGCCGACCGATGTGGTGATGCTGTGCTCTCCCGGGCCGGGCCTAAGCCGTGCCAGACGAGGGACGGACGTTCATGGCGAACGGGACTGCTCTTCTCGCTCTGCCCGCGGGTCCCCTCGCCCGTTCTCCCCCGCTGCGAGTGGCGTGTGGGAGGCGGCAGGGGTGCGGAATCCGGCCCGACCTCGCTCCCCCGCCCCGTGCCTTGTGGCGTAGGCGGTGTCGGGGTCTCCGTGACGCGCCGGATGCTCCGCCTGTGCCTCTTGGCTGTGTCTCGCGGGCGGCCCTCCCCGCGGTGGGGCGGGCCGTGTTGCCGCCGTGCCGCGCGCCTTCCCGGGCGCGTGAGCGCGTTCCCCAGGCCGTTGGCGGTGCCCCTGGAGCGTTCCAGGTCGTCCCTCAGGCGCCCGAGGCCGAGTGGCGGTGTCGTTCCCTGTTCCCGTCGGCCTCCTCAGGTAACCACTGCGCTGGTGTGTCTGAGGAGCGGGGGGGTCGAGTCGGTAAGGGAGGCGTGCCCCTCGTCCCCCTCGGGGGGGACGGGTGCCTCGTCGCCCCCCACGGCGTGCCGTGTGGGGGCGGGCAGGCTCGGGCGCGTGCCCGCGTGTTCCCCTTGCTGGGGTTTCCCCGCGGGTGTGGGAGTGACTGTGGCGGGCCGAGCCAGCAGCGTGGCGCTGGCTCTTTGGTTGGGAGGTGCTGTTTGATCGGCACCTCCGTCCCAGTCTCTGCCTCCCTTGGTCTCTCGGCCTGAGGGGAGGCACTGACTTGGGAGCCGCACAGGGGCCTTGTAGATCCCTAGCTAAGCCCAGTGTGGCCAGAGATGGCGAGCCTGGGGCAGCGCGGGCTCGCGGCCCTGACCACGGATGCTCCGACTTGCTCTAGGCCTTACCTCTACCGCAGACCCCTCCTGCGTTGTGTGGCCATGGTGTCTGTAAGCGCCTTGGTGGGCCCGATGGCGGACGATGGGCGGGGGCGACACGCCCTCGGTGAGAAAGCCTTCTCTAGCGATCCGAGAGGGTGCCTTGGGGTACCGGACCCCCCAGCCGCCGCCCCTCCTTTGCGCGTAGTAGCCACGGACGCCACCACCGTGGCGCATGGGCAGAGCTGCTCTTTGCCTACCGCGGCCGGCGCCTCCCCCCTCCGAGTCGGGGGAGGGTCACGCCCGGCCGGGCCGTCGTCGGGCGCGGGGCCGCGCGTGTGCGCGAGCGTGCGCGTGGTTCTCCCGTCGCGCGCTGGGGCGGGGAGAGGGCCCGGCCCCGTCCGGGCTCCGCCCCGCCGCGAGCGGCTGGCTCTCCGCTCGCTCCCGTCCCGAGCCGCAGCCGGTGGTGGCGTGCGGGCATGGGTGGGGGCCGCCGCCGCTCTCGGGCGCGTTCCCTCGGGATGTGGGCCCCGGAGCAG